>NW_026291768.1:0-600000 GCF_023091745.1 Budorcas taxicolor
AGCACAGCACGGAGAGCACCAGGCTTCCCAGGGCCCCTGGCTGTGGTCTGCAGCCCCACACACCCGGAGGCTGACTCCGTGAGCGCCCAGAAGGTGCCTGACAGACGTCATTTCCCTAGTGCTCTCCCCACCAGCAGAGACGTGGGCAGGTGGTTGGGGCCTGCCCCTGCGTGTCTGGGCTGCCGCCCACAGCCTCCGCTCAGGGGAAGCAGCCCCTGTGCCAAGACCTGCAGGAGGCGCGGGGCGTCCCTGCCTGGAAGCCAAGTGCACGGTCCGCTTGGAAGCGAGCCTCCTTGGGAAGAGTCGAGGGAGCCAAGCCGCGTGCAGCTGCAAGCCCTGCTTGGGCCGAGCCGAGTGTGCCTCCAGGACGGCAGAGCTCCAGCTCTGCTCAGAGGCCGGATCTAGTCAAGTGCCTTGCGCGAGGCTGCTCTGCCCTGGGCGAGACTTGCCCAGGCTTGCCTCGCTGCTAGGCTTGCTGCCCGGGAAGGAGCAGGCTGTGCGATGCTGGGAGAGGCCACTGGCGCCTTCCTGGCCTCAGCTCCACTCCTGCCTTGCCTTTGCATCTAGGCCCCGGGCGTCCTTGGGGAAGGCTTAGGAGCCGGTGGCTTGCACACTGCCGAGCCCTCCAGCAGTGAGGCCTCTCGTAGAGGGGAGGGGAGGGCAAGTGCAGGGCTCCACCAGCGGTTGCTTGGCCGCCCAGACTCAGCGCCGCACGGAGAGCACAAGGCTCCCAGGTCCCCTGGCTGTGGTCTGCAGCCCCACACTCCCGGAGGCTGACTCCGTGGGCGCCCAGAAGGTGCCTGACAGACGTCATGTCCCTAGCGCTCTGCTCCCCGGCAGAGACGTGTGCAGGTGGTGGGGCCTGCCCCTGCGTGTCTGGGCTCCCGCCGGCAGCCCCAGCTCCAGGGAAGCAGCCCCTGAGCCAAGACCTGTAGGGGGCGCGGGGCGCCCCCGCCTGGAAGCCTAGCGCACAGCATGCGGGAAGCGAGCCTCCTCGGGAGAAGAGGAGGCAGCCCAGCTGCGTGCGTCTGCACTCACTCCTTGGGCGGAGCCCAGTGAGCCTCCAGTACGGCAGAGCTCCAGCTCTGCTCAGAGGCCCGATCTGGCAGAGTGGCTGGCATGAGGCTGCTCTGCCCTGGGCGAGCCTTGCCCAGACTTGCCTCGCTGCTAGGCTTCCTGCCCGGGAAGGAGCAGGCTGCGCCAGACAGGCAGACGCTCCTGGCGCCTTCCTGGCCTCAGCTCCACTCCTGCCTTGCCTTTGCACCTAGTCCCCAGGCGTCCTTGCGGAGGGCTTAGGGGCCGGTGGGGTGCACGCTGCCAAGCCCTCCAGCCGTGAGAGCTCTGTCATAGGGAAGGGCCTGGCAAGTGCAGGGCTCCTCCAGCGGTCGCTTGGCCGCCCAGACTCAGCACAGCACGGAGAGCACCAGGCTTCCCAGGGCCCCTGGCTGTGGTCTGCAGCCCCACACACCCGGAGGCTGACTCCGTGAGCGCCCAGAAGGTGCCTGACAGACGTCATTTCCCTAGTGCTCTCCCCACCAGCAGAGACGTGGGCAGGTGGTTGGGGCCTGCCCCTGCGTGTCTGGGCTGCCGCCCACAGCCTCCGCTCAGGGGAAGCAGCCCCTGTGCCAAGACCTGCAGGAGGCGCGGGGCGTCCCTGCCTGGAAGCCAAGTGCACGGTCCGCTTGGAAGCGAGCCTCCTTGGGAAGAGTCGAGGGAGCCAAGCCGCGTGCAGCTGCAAGCCCTGCTTGGGCCGAGCCGAGTGTGCCTCCAGGACGGCAGAGCTCCAGCTCTGCTCAGAGGCCGGATCTAGTCAAGTGCCTTGCGCGAGGCTGCTCTGCCCTGGGCGAGACTTGCCCAGGCTTGCCTCGCTGCTAGGCTTGCTGCCCGGGAAGGAGCAGGCTGTGCGATGCTGGGAGAGGCCACTGGCGCCTTCCTGGCCTCAGCTCCACTCCTGCCTTGCCTTTGCATCTAGGCCCCGGGCGTCCTTGGGGAAGGCTTAGGAGCCGGTGGCTTGCACACTGCCGAGCCCTCCAGCAGTGAGGCCTCTCGTAGAGGGGAGGGGAGGGCAAGTGCAGGGCTCCACCAGCGGTTGCTTGGCCGCCCAGACTCAGCGCCGCACGGAGAGCACAAGGCTCCCAGGTCCCCTGGCTGTGGTCTGCAGCCCCACACTCCCGGAGGCTGACTCCGTGGGCGCCCAGAAGGTGCCTGACAGACGTCATGTCCCTAGCGCTCTGCTCCCCGGCAGAGACGTGTGCAGGTGGTGGGGCCTGCCCCTGCGTGTCTGGGCTCCCGCCGGCAGCCCCAGCTCCAGGGAAGCAGCCCCTGAGCCAAGACCTGTAGGGGGCGCGGGGCGCCCCCGCCTGGAAGCCTAGCGCACAGCATGCGGGAAGCGAGCCTCCTCGGGAGAAGAGGAGGCAGCCCAGCTGCGTGCGTCTGCACTCACTCCTTGGGCGGAGCCCAGTGAGCCTCCAGTACGGCAGAGCTCCAGCTCTGCTCAGAGGCCCGATCTGGCAGAGTGGCTGGCGTGAGGCTGCTCTGCCCTGGGCGAGCCTTGCCCAGACTTGCCTCGCTGCTAGGCTTCCTGCCCGGGAAGGAGCAGGCTGCGCCAGACAGGCAGACGCTCCTGGCGCCTTCCTGGCCTCAGCTCCACTCCTGCCTTGCCTTTGCACCTAGTCCCCAGGCGTCCTTGCGGAGGGCTTAGGGGCCGGTGGGGTGCACGCTGCCAAGCCCTCCAGCCGTGAGAGCTCTGTCATAGGGAAGGGACTGGCAAGTGCAGGGCTCCTCCAGCGGTCGCTTGGCCGCCCAGACTCAGCACAGCACGGAGAGCACCAGGCTTCCCAGGGCCCCTGGCTGTGGTCTGCAGCCCCACACACCCGGAGGCTGACTCCGTGAGCGCCCAGAAGGTGCCTGACAGACGTCATTTCCCTAGTGCTCTCCCCACCAGCAGAGACGTGTGCAGGTGGTTGGGGCCTGCCCCTGCGTGTCTGGGCTGCCGCCCACAGCCTCCGCTCAGGGGAAGCAGCCCCTGTGCCAAGACCTGCAGGAGGCGCGGGGCGTCCCTGCCTGGAAGCCAAGTGCACGGTCCGCTTGGAAGCGAGCCTCCTTGGGAAGAGTCGAGGGAGCCAAGCCGCGTGCAGCTGCAAGCCCTGCTTGGGCCGAGCCGAGTGTGCCTCCAGGACGGCAGAGCTCCAGCTCTGCTCAGAGGCCGGATCTAGTCAAGTGCCTTGCGCGAGGCTGCTCTGCCCTGGGCGAGACTTGCCCAGGCTTGCCTCGCTGCTAGGCTTGCTGCCCGGGAAGGAGCAGGCTGTGCGATGCTGGGAGAGGCCACTGGCGCCTTCCTGGCCTCAGCTCCACTCCTGCCTTGCCTTTGCATCTAGGCCCCGGGCGTCCTTGGGGAAGGCTTAGGAGCCGGTGGCTTGCACACTGCCGAGCCCTCCAGCAGTGAGGCCTCTCGTAGAGGGGAGGGGAGGGCAAGTGCAGGGCTCCACCAGCGGTTGCTTGGCCGCCCAGACTCAGCGCCGCACGGAGAGCACAAGGCTCCCAGGTCCCCTGGCTGTGGTCTGCAGCCCCACACTCCCGGAGGCTGACTCCGTGGGCGCCCAGAAGGTGCCTGACAGACGTCATGTCCCTAGCGCTCTGCTCCCCGGCAGAGACGTGTGCAGGTGGTGGGGCCTGCCCCTGCGTGTCTGGGCTCCCGCCGGCAGCCCCAGCTCCAGGGAAGCAGCCCCTGAGCCAAGACCTGTAGGGGGCGCGGGGCGCCCCCGCCTGGAAGCCTAGCGCACAGCATGCGGGAAGCGAGCCTCCTCGGGAGAAGAGGAGGCAGCCCAGCTGCGTGCGTCTGCACTCACTCCTTGGGCGGAGCCCAGTGAGCCTCCAGTACGGCAGAGCTCCAGCTCTGCTCAGAGGCCCGATCTGGCAGAGTGGCTGGCGTGAGGCTGCTCTGCCCTGGGCGAGCCTTGCCCAGACTTGCCTCGCTGCTAGGCTTCCTGCCCGGGAAGGAGCAGGCTGCGCCAGACAGGCAGACGCTCCTGGCGCCTTCCTGGCCTCAGCTCCACTCCTGCCTTGCCTTTGCACCTAGTCCCCAGGCGTCCTTGCGGAGGGCTTAGGGGCCGGTGGGGTGCACGCTGCCAAGCCCTCCAGCCGTGAGAGCTCTGTCATAGGGAAGGGCCTGGCAAGTGCAGGGCTCCTCCAGCGGTCGCTTGGCCGCCCAGACTCAGCACAGCACGGAGAGCACCAGGCTTCCCAGGGCCCCTGGCTGTGGTCTGCAGCCCCACACACCCGGAGGCTGACTCCGTGAGCGCCCAGAAGGTGCCTGACAGACGTCATTTCCCTAGTGCTCTCCCCACCAGCAGAGACGTGGGCAGGTGGTTGGGGCCTGCCCCTGCGTGTCTGGGCTGCCGCCCACAGCCTCCGCTCAGGGGAAGCAGCCCCTGTGCCAAGACCTGCAGGAGGCGCGGGGCGTCCCTGCCTGGAAGCCAAGTGCACGGTCCGCTTGGAAGCGAGCCTCCTTGGGAAGAGTCGAGGGAGCCAAGCCGCGTGCAGCTGCAAGCCCTGCTTGGGCCGAGCCGAGTGTGCCTCCAGGACGGCAGAGCTCCAGCTCTGCTCAGAGGCCGGATCTAGTCAAGTGCCTTGCGCGAGGCTGCTCTGCCCTGGGCGAGACTTGCCCAGGCTTGCCTCGCTGCTAGGCTTGCTGCCCGGGAAGGAGCAGGCTGTGCGATGCTGGGAGAGGCCACTGGCGCCTTCCTGGCCTCAGCTCCACTCCTGCCTTGCCTTTGCATCTAGGCCCCGGGCGTCCTTGGGGAAGGCTTAGGAGCCGGTGGCTTGCACACTGCCGAGCCCTCCAGCAGTGAGGCCTCTCGTAGAGGGGAGGGGAGGGCAAGTGCAGGGCTCCACCAGCGGTTGCTTGGCCGCCCAGACTCAGCGCCGCACGGAGAGCACAAGGCTCCCAGGTCCCCTGGCTGTGGTCTGCAGCCCCACACTCCCGGAGGCTGACTCCGTGGGCGCCCAGAAGGTGCCTGACAGACGTCATGTCCCTAGCGCTCTGCTCCCCGGCAGAGACGTGTGCAGGTGGTGGGGCCTGCCCCTGCGTGTCTGGGCTCCCGCCGGCAGCCCCAGCTCCAGGGAAGCAGCCCCTGAGCCAAGACCTGTAGGGGGCGCGGGGCGCCCCCGCCTGGAAGCCTAGCGCACAGCATGCGGGAAGCGAGCCTCCTCGGGAGAAGAGGAGGCAGCCCAGCTGCGTGCGTCTGCACTCACTCCTTGGGCGGAGCCCAGTGAGCCTCCAGTACGGCAGAGCTCCAGCTCTGCTCAGAGGCCCGATCTGGCAGAGTGGCTGGCGTGAGGCTGCTCTGCCCTGGGCGAGCCTTGCCCAGACTTGCCTCGCTGCTAGGCTTCCTGCCCGGGAAGGAGCAGGCTGCGCCAGACAGGCAGACGCTCCTGGCGCCTTCCTGGCCTCAGCTCCACTCCTGCCTTGCCTTTGCACCTAGTCCCCAGGCGTCCTTGCGGAGGGCTTAGGGGCCGGTGGGGTGCACGCTGCCAAGCCCTCCAGCCGTGAGAGCTCTGTCATAGGGAAGGGACTGGCAAGTGCAGGGCTCCTCCAGCGGTCGCTTGGCCGCCCAGACTCAGCACAGCACGGAGAGCACCAGGCTTCCCAGGGCCCCTGGCTGTGGTCTGCAGCCCCACACACCCGGAGGCTGACTCCGTGAGCGCCCAGAAGGTGCCTGACAGACGTCATTTCCCTAGTGCTCTCCCCACCAGCAGAGACGTGGGCAGGTGGTTGGGGCCTGCCCCTGCGTGTCTGGGCTGCCGCCCACAGCCTCCGCTCAGGGGAAGCAGCCCCTGTGCCAAGACCTGCAGGAGGCGCGGGGCGTCCCTGCCTGGAAGCCAAGTGCACGGTCCGCTTGGAAGCGAGCCTCCTTGGGAAGAGTCGAGGGAGCCAAGCCGCGTGCAGCTGCAAGCCCTGCTTGGGCCGAGCCGAGTGTGCCTCCAGGACGGCAGAGCTCCAGCTCTGCTCAGAGGCCGGATCTAGTCAAGTGCCTTGCGCGAGGCTGCTCTGCCCTGGGCGAGACTTGCCCAGGCTTGCCTCGCTGCTAGGCTTGCTGCCCGGGAAGGAGCAGGCTGTGCGATGCTGGGAGAGGCCACTGGCGCCTTCCTGGCCTCAGCTCCACTCCTGCCTTGCCTTTGCATCTAGGCCCCGGGCGTCCTTGGGGAAGGCTTAGGAGCCGGTGGCTTGCACACTGCCGAGCCCTCCAGCAGTGAGGCCTCTCGTAGAGGGGAGGGGAGGGCAAGTGCAGGGCTCCACCAGCGGTTGCTTGGCCGCCCAGACTCAGCGCCGCACGGAGAGCACAAGGCTCCCAGGTCCCCTGGCTGTGGTCTGCAGCCCCACACTCCCGGAGGCTGACTCCGTGGGCGCCCAGAAGGTGCCTGACAGACGTCATGTCCCTAGCGCTCTGCTCCCCGGCAGAGACGTGTGCAGGTGGTGGGGCCTGCCCCTGCGTGTCTGGGCTCCCGCCGGCAGCCCCAGCTCCAGGGAAGCAGCCCCTGAGCCAAGACCTGTAGGGGGCGCGGGGCGCCCCCGCCTGGAAGCCTAGCGCACAGCATGCGGGAAGCGAGCCTCCTCGGGAGAAGAGGAGGCAGCCCAGCTGCGTGCGTCTGCACTCACTCCTTGGGCGGAGCCCAGTGAGCCTCCAGTACGGCAGAGCTCCAGCTCTGCTCAGAGGCCCGATCTGGCAGAGTTGCTGGCGTGAGGCTGCTCTGCCCTGGGCGAGCCTTGCCCAGACTTGCCTCGCTGCTAGGCTTCCTGCCCGGGAAGGAGCAGGCTGCGCCAGACAGGCAGACGCTCCTGGCGCCTTCCTGGCCTCAGCTCCACTCCTGCCTTGCCTTTGCACCTAGTCCCCAGGCGTCCTTGCGGAGGGCTTAGGGGCCGGTGGGGTGCACGCTGCCAAGCCCTCCAGCCGTGAGAGCTCTGTCATAGGGAAGGGCATGGCAAGTGCAGGGCTCCTCCAGCGGTCGCTTGGCCGCCCAGACTCAGCACAGCACGGAGAGCACCAGGCTTCCCAGGGCCCCTGGCTGTGGTCTGCAGCCCCACACACCCGGAGGCTGACTCCGTGAGCGCCCAGAAGGTGCCTGACAGACGTCATTTCCCTAGTGCTCTCCCCACCAGCAGAGACGTGGGCAGGTGGTTGGGGCCTGCCCCTGCGTGTCTGGGCTGCCGCCCACAGCCTCCGCTCAGGGGAAGCAGCCCCTGTGCCAAGACCTGCAGGAGGCGCGGGGCGTCCCTGCCTGGAAGCCAAGTGCACGGTCCGCTTGGAAGCGAGCCTCCTTGGGAAGAGTCGAGGGAGCCAAGCCGCGTGCAGCTGCAAGCCCTGCTTGGGCCGAGCCGAGTGTGCCTCCAGGACGGCAGAGCTCCAGCTCTGCTCAGAGGCCGGATCTAGTCAAGTGCCTTGCGCGAGGCTGCTCTGCCCTGGGCGAGACTTGCCCAGGCTTGCCTCGCTGCTAGGCTTGCTGCCCGGGAAGGAGCAGGCTGTGCGATGCTGGGAGAGGCCACTGGCGCCTTCCTGGCCTCAGCTCCACTCCTGCCTTGCCTTTGCATCTAGGCCCCGGGCGTCCTTGGGGAAGGCTTAGGAGCCGGTGGCTTGCACACTGCCGAGCCCTCCAGCAGTGAGGCCTCTCGTAGAGGGGAGGGGAGGGCAAGTGCAGGGCTCCACCAGCGGTTGCTTGGCCGCCCAGACTCAGCGCCGCACGGAGAGCACAAGGCTCCCAGGTCCCCTGGCTGTGGTCTGCAGCCCCACACTCCCGGAGGCTGACTCCGTGGGCGCCCAGAAGGTGCCTGACAGACGTCATGTCCCTAGCGCTCTGCTCCCCGGCAGAGACGTGTGCAGGTGGTGGGGCCTGCCCCTGCGTGTCTGGGCTCCCGCCGGCAGCCCCAGCTCCAGGGAAGCAGCCCCTGAGCCAAGACCTGTAGGGGGCGCGGGGCGCCCCCGCCTGGAAGCCTAGCGCACAGCATGCGGGAAGCGAGCCTCCTCGGGAGAAGAGGAGGCAGCCCAGCTGCGTGCGTCTGCACTCACTCCTTGGGCGGAGCCCAGTGAGCCTCCAGTACGGCAGAGCTCCAGCTCTGCTCAGAGGCCCGATCTGGCAGAGTTGCTGGCGTGAGGCTGCTCTGCCCTGGGCGAGCCTTGCCCAGACTTGCCTCGCTGCTAGGCTTCCTGCCCGGGAAGGAGCAGGCTGCGCCAGACAGGCAGACGCTCCTGGCGCCTTCCTGGCCTCAGCTCCACTCCTGCCTTGCCTTTGCACCTAGTCCCCAGGCGTCCTTGCGGAGGGCTTAGGGGCCGGTGGGGTGCACGCTGCCAAGCCCTCCAGCCGTGAGAGCTCTGTCATAGGGAAGGGCATGGCAAGTGCAGGGCTCCTCCAGCGGTCGCTTGGCCGCCCAGACTCAGCACAGCACGGAGAGCACCAGGCTTCCCAGGGCCCCTGGCTGTGGTCTGCAGCCCCACACACCCGGAGGCTGACTCCGTGAGCGCCCAGAAGGTGCCTGACAGACGTCATTTCCCTAGTGCTCTCCCCACCAGCAGAGACGTGGGCAGGTGGTTGGGGCCTGCCCCTGCGTGTCTGGGCTGCCGCCCACAGCCTCCGCTCAGGGGAAGCAGCCCCTGTGCCAAGACCTGCAGGAGGCGCGGGGCGTCCCTGCCTGGAAGCCAAGTGCACGGTCCGCTTGGAAGCGAGCCTCCTTGGGAAGAGTCGAGGGAGCCAAGCCGCGTGCAGCTGCAAGCCCTGCTTGGGCCGAGCCGAGTGTGCCTCCAGGACGGCAGAGCTCCAGCTCTGCTCAGAGGCCGGATCTAGTCAAGTGCCTTGCGCGAGGCTGCTCTGCCCTGGGCGAGACTTGCCCAGGCTTGCCTCGCTGCTAGGCTTGCTGCCCGGGAAGGAGCAGGCTGTGCGATGCTGGGAGAGGCCACTGGCGCCTTCCTGGCCTCAGCTCCACTCCTGCCTTGCCTTTGCATCTAGGCCCCGGGCGTCCTTGGGGAAGGCTTAGGAGCCGGTGGCTTGCACACTGCCGAGCCCTCCAGCAGTGAGGCCTCTCGTAGAGGGGAGGGGAGGGCAAGTGCAGGGCTCCACCAGCGGTTGCTTGGCCGCCCAGACTCAGCGCCGCACGGAGAGCACAAGGCTCCCAGGTCCCCTGGCTGTGGTCTGCAGCCCCACACTCCCGGAGGCTGACTCCGTGGGCGCCCAGAAGGTGCCTGACAGACGTCATGTCCCTAGCGCTCTGCTCCCCGGCAGAGACGTGTGCAGGTGGTGGGGCCTGCCCCTGCGTGTCTGGGCTCCCGCCGGCAGCCCCAGCTCCAGGGAAGCAGCCCCTGAGCCAAGACCTGTAGGGGGCGCGGGGCGCCCCCGCCTGGAAGCCTAGCGCACAGCATGCGGGAAGCGAGCCTCCTCGGGAGAAGAGGAGGCAGCCCAGCTGCGTGCGTCTGCACTCACTCCTTGGGCGGAGCCCAGTGAGCCTCCAGTACGGCAGAGCTCCAGCTCTGCTCAGAGGCCCGATCTGGCAGAGTTGCTGGCGTGAGGCTGCTCTGCCCTGGGCGAGCCTTGCCCAGACTTGCCTCGCTGCTAGGCTTCCTGCCCGGGAAGGAGCAGGCTGCGCCAGACAGGCAGACGCTCCTGGCGCCTTCCTGGCCTCAGCTCCACTCCTGCCTTGCCTTTGCACCTAGTCCCCAGGCGTCCTTGCGGAGGGCTTAGGGGCCGGTGGGGTGCACGCTGCCAAGCCCTCCAGCCGTGAGAGCTCTGTCATAGGGAAGGGACTGGCAAGTGCAGGGCTCCTCCAGCGGTCGCTTGGCCGCCCAGACTCAGCACAGCACGGAGAGCACCAGGCTTCCCAGGGCCCCTGGCTGTGGTCTGCAGCCCCACACACCCGGAGGCTGACTCCGTGAGCGCCCAGAAGGTGCCTGACAGACGTCATTTCCCTAGTGCTCTCCCCACCAGCAGAGACGTGTGCAGGTGGTTGGGGCCTGCCCCTGCGTGTCTGGGCTGCCGCCCACAGCCTCCGCTCAGGGGAAGCAGCCCCTGTGCCAAGACCTGCAGGAGGCGCGGGGCGTCCCTGCCTGGAAGCCAAGTGCACGGTCCGCTTGGAAGCGAGCCTCCTTGGGAAGAGTCGAGGGAGCCAAGCCGCGTGCAGCTGCAAGCCCTGCTTGGGCCGAGCCGAGTGTGCCTCCAGGACGGCAGAGCTCCAGCTCTGCTCAGAGGCCGGATCTAGTCAAGTGCCTTGCGCGAGGCTGCTCTGCCCTGGGCGAGACTTGCCCAGGCTTGCCTCGCTGCTAGGCTTGCTGCCCGGGAAGGAGCAGGCTGTGCGATGCTGGGAGAGGCCACTGGCGCCTTCCTGGCCTCAGCTCCACTCCTGCCTTGCCTTTGCATCTAGGCCCCGGGCGTCCTTGGGGAAGGCTTAGGAGCCGGTGGCTTGCACACTGCCGAGCCCTCCAGCAGTGAGGCCTCTCGTAGAGGGGAGGGGAGGGCAAGTGCAGGGCTCCACCAGCGGTTGCTTGGCCGCCCAGACTCAGCGCCGCACGGAGAGCACAAGGCTCCCAGGTCCCCTGGCTGTGGTCTGCAGCCCCACACTCCCGGAGGCTGACTCCGTGGGCGCCCAGAAGGTGCCTGACAGACGTCATGTCCCTAGCGCTCTGCTCCCCGGCAGAGACGTGTGCAGGTGGTGGGGCCTGCCCCTGCGTGTCTGGGCTCCCGCCGGCAGCCCCAGCTCCAGGGAAGCAGCCCCTGAGCCAAGACCTGTAGGGGGCGCGGGGCGCCCCCGCCTGGAAGCCTAGCGCACAGCATGCGGGAAGCGAGCCTCCTCGGGAGAAGAGGAGGCAGCCCTGCTGCGTGCGTCTGCACTCACTCCTTGGGCGGAGCCCAGTGAGCCTCCAGTACGGCAGAGCTCCAGCTCTGCTCAGAGGCCCGATCTGGCAGAGTTGCTGGCGTGAGGCTGCTCTGCCCTGGGCGAGCCTTGCCCAGACTTGCCTCGCTGCTAGGCTTCCTGCCCGGGAAGGAGCAGGCTGCGCCAGACAGGCAGACGCTCCTGGCGCCTTCCTGGCCTCAGCTCCACTCCTGCCTTGCCTTTGCACCTAGTCCCCAGGCGTCCTTGCGGAGGGCTTAGGGGCCGGTGGGGTGCACGCTGCCAAGCCCTCCAGCCGTGAGAGCTCTGTCATAGGGAAGGGAATGGCAAGTGCAGGGCTCCTCCAGCGGTCGCTTGGCCGCCCAGACTCAGCACAGCACGGAGAGCACCAGGCTTCCCAGGGCCCCTGGCTGTGGTCTGCAGCCCCACACACCCGGAGGCTGACTCCGTGAGCGCCCAGAAGGTGCCTGACAGACGTCATTTCCCTAGTGCTCTCCCCACCAGCAGAGACGTGGGCAGGTGGTTGGGGCCTGCCCCTGCGTGTCTGGGCTGCCGCCCACAGCCTCCGCTCAGGGGAAGCAGCCCCTGTGCCAAGACCTGCAGGAGGCGCGGGGCGTCCCTGCCTGGAAGCCAAGTGCACGGTCCGCTTGGAAGCGAGCCTCCTTGGGAAGAGTCGAGGGAGCCAAGCCGCGTGCAGCTGCAAGCCCTGCTTGGGCCGAGCCGAGTGTGCCTCCAGGACGGCAGAGCTCCAGCTCTGCTCAGAGGCCGGATCTAGTCAAGTGCCTTGCGCGAGGCTGCTCTGCCCTGGGCGAGACTTGCCCAGGCTTGCCTCGCTGCTAGGCTTGCTGCCCGGGAAGGAGCAGGCTGTGCGATGCTGGGAGAGGCCACTGGCGCCTTCCTGGCCTCAGCTCCACTCCTGCCTTGCCTTTGCATCTAGGCCCCGGGCGTCCTTGGGGAAGGCTTAGGAGCCGGTGGCTTGCACACTGCCGAGCCCTCCAGCAGTGAGGCCTCTCGTAGAGGGGAGGGGAGGGCAAGTGCAGGGCTCCACCAGCGGTTGCTTGGCCGCCCAGACTCAGCGCCGCACGGAGAGCACAAGGCTCCCAGGTCCCCTGGCTGTGGTCTGCAGCCCCACACTCCCGGAGGCTGACTCCGTGGGCGCCCAGAAGGTGCCTGACAGACGTCATGTCCCTAGCGCTCTGCTCCCCGGCAGAGACGTGTGCAGGTGGTGGGGCCTGCCCCTGCGTGTCTGGGCTCCCGCCGGCAGCCCCAGCTCCAGGGAAGCAGCCCCTGAGCCAAGACCTGTAGGGGGCGCGGGGCGCCCCCGCCTGGAAGCCTAGCGCACAGCATGCGGGAAGCGAGCCTCCTCGGGAGAAGAGGAGGCAGCCCAGCTGCGTGCGTCTGCACTCACTCCTTGGGCGGAGCCCAGTGAGCCTCCAGTACGGCAGAGCTCCAGCTCTGCTCAGAGGCCCGATCTGGCAGAGTGGCTGGCGTGAGGCTGCTCTGCCCTGGGCGAGCCTTGCCCAGACTTGCCTCGCTGCTAGGCTTCCTGCCCGGGAAGGAGCAGGCTGCGCCAGACAGGCAGACGCTCCTGGCGCCTTCCTGGCCTCAGCTCCACTCCTGCCTTGCCTTTGCACCTAGTCCCCAGGCGTCCTTGCGGAGGGCTTAGGGGCCGGTGGGGTGCACGCTGCCAAGCCCTCCAGCCGTGAGAGCTCTGTCATAGGGAAGGGACTGGCAAGTGCAGGGCTCCTCCAGCGGTCGCTTGGCCGCCCAGACTCAGCACAGCACGGAGAGCACCAGGCTTCCCAGGGCCCCTGGCTGTGGTCTGCAGCCCCACACACCCGGAGGCTGACTCCGTGAGCGCCCAGAAGGTGCCTGACAGACGTCATTTCCCTAGTGCTCTCCCCACCAGCAGAGACGTGGGCAGGTGGTTGGGGCCTGCCCCTGCGTGTCTGGGCTGCCGCCCACAGCCTCCGCTCAGGGGAAGCAGCCCCTGTGCCAAGACCTGCAGGAGGCGCGGGGCGTCCCTGCCTGGAAGCCAAGTGCACGGTCCGCTTGGAAGCGAGCCTCCTTGGGAAGAGTCGAGGGAGCCAAGCCGCGTGCAGCTGCAAGCCCTGCTTGGGCCGAGCCGAGTGTGCCTCCAGGACGGCAGAGCTCCAGCTCTGCTCAGAGGCCGGATCTAGTCAAGTGCCTTGCGCGAGGCTGCTCTGCCCTGGGCGAGACTTGCCCAGGCTTGCCTCGCTGCTAGGCTTGCTGCCCGGGAAGGAGCAGGCTGTGCGATGCTGGGAGAGGCCACTGGCGCCTTCCTGGCCTCAGCTCCACTCCTGCCTTGCCTTTGCATCTAGGCCCCGGGCGTCCTTGGGGAAGGCTTAGGAGCCGGTGGCTTGCACACTGCCGAGCCCTCCAGCAGTGAGGCCTCTCATAGAGGGGAGGGGAGGGCAAGTGCAGGGCTCCACCAGCGGTTGCTTGGCCGCCCAGACTCAGCGCCGCACGGAGAGCACAAGGCTCCCAGGTCCCCTGGCTGTGGTCTGCAGCCCCACACTCCCGGAGGCTGACTCCGTGGGCGCCCAGAAGGTGCCTGACAGACGTCATGTCCCTAGCGCTCTGCTCCCCGGCAGAGACGTGTGCAGGTGGTGGGGCCTGCCCCTGCGTGTCTGGGCTCCCGCCGGCAGCCCCAGCTCCAGGGAAGCAGCCCCTGAGCCAAGACCTGTAGGGGGCGCGGGGCGCCCCCGCCTGGAAGCCTAGCGCACAGCATGCGGGAAGCGAGCCTCCTCCGGAGAAGAGGAGGCAGCCCTGCTGCGTGCGTCTGCACTCACTCCTTGGGCGGAGCCCAGTGAGCCTCCAGTACGGCAGAGCTCCAGCTCTGCTCAGAGGCCCGATCTGGCAGAGTTGCTGGCGTGAGTCTGCTCTGCCCTGGGCGAGCCTTGCCCAGACTTGCCTCGCTGCTAGGCTTCCTGCCCGGGAAGGAGCAGGCTGCGCCAGACAGGCAGACGCTCCTGGCGCCTTCCTGGCCTCAGCTCCACTCCTGCCTTGCCTTTGCACCTAGTCCCCAGGCGTCCTTGCGGAGGGCTTAGGGGCCGGTGGGGTGCACGCTGCCAAGCCCTCCAGCCGTGAGAGCTCTGTCATAGGGAAGGGAATGGCAAGTGCAGGGCTCCTCCAGCGGTCGCTTGGCCGCCCAGACTCAGCACAGCATGGAGAGCACCAGGCTTCCCAGGGCCCCTGGCTGTGGTCTGCAGCCCCACACACCCGGAGGCTGACTCCGTGAGCGCCCAGAAGGTGCCTGACAGACGTCATTTCCCTAGTGCTCTCCCCACCAGCAGAGACGTGGGCAGGTGGTTGGGGCCTGCCCCTGCGTGTCTGGGCTGCCGCCCACAGCCTCCGCTCAGGGGAAGCAGCCCCTGTGCCAAGACCTGCAGGAGGCGCGGGGCGTCCCTGCCTGGAAGCCAAGTGCACGGTCCGCTTGGAAGCGAGCCTCCTTGGGAAGAGTCGAGGGAGCCAAGCCGCGTGCAGCTGCAAGCCCTGCTTGGGCCGAGCCGAGTGTGCCTCCAGGACGGCAGAGCTCCAGCTCTGCTCAGAGGCCGGATCTAGTCAAGTGCCTTGCGCGAGGCTGCTCTGCCCTGGGCGAGACTTGCCCAGGCTTGCCTCGCTGCTAGGCTTGCTGCCCGGGAAGGAGCAGGCTGTGCGATGCTGGGAGAGGCCACTGGCGCCTTCCTGGCCTCAGCTCCACTCCTGCCTTGCCTTTGCATCTAGGCCCCGGGCGTCCTTGGGGAAGGCTTAGGAGCCGGTGGCTTGCACACTGCCGAGCCCTCCAGCAGTGAGGCCTCTCGTAGAGGGGAGGGGAGGGCAAGTGCAGGGCTCCACCAGCGGTTGCTTGGCCGCCCAGACTCAGCGCCGCACGGAGAGCACAAGGCTCCCAGGTCCCCTGGCTGTGGTCTGCAGCCCCACACTCCCGGAGGCTGACTCCGTGGGCGCCCAGAAGGTGCCTGACAGACGTCATGTCCCTAGCGCTCTGCTCCCCGGCAGAGACGTGTGCAGGTGGTGGGGCCTGCCCCTGCGTGTCTGGGCTCCCGCCGGCAGCCCCAGCTCCAGGGAAGCAGCCCCTGAGCCAAGACCTGTAGGGGGCGCGGGGCGCCCCCGCCTGGAAGCCTAGCGCACAGCATGCGGGAAGCGAGCCTCCTCGGGAGAAGAGGAGGCAGCCCAGCTGCGTGCGTCTGCACTCACTCCTTGGGCGGAGCCCAGTGAGCCTCCAGTACGGCAGAGCTCCAGCTCTGCTCAGAGGCCCGATCTGGCAGAGTTGCTGGCGTGAGGCTGCTCTGCCCTGGGCGAGCCTTGCCCAGACTTGCCTCGCTGCTAGGCTTCCTGCCCGGGAAGGAGCAGGCTGCGCCAGACAGGCAGACGCTCCTGGCGCCTTCCTGGCCTCAGCTCCACTCCTGCCTTGCCTTTGCACCTAGTCCCCAGGCGTCCTTGCGGAGGGCTTAGGGGCCGGTGGGGTGCACGCTGCCAAGCCCTCCAGCCGTGAGAGCTCTGTCATAGGGAAGGGCATGGCAAGTGCAGGGCTCCTCCAGCGGTCGCTTGGCCGCCCAGACTCAGCACAGCACGGAGAGCACCAGGCTTCCCAGGGCCCCTGGCTGTGGTCTGCAGCCCCACACACCCGGAGGCTGACTCCGTGAGCGCCCAGAAGGTGCCTGACAGACGTCATTTCCCTAGTGCTCTCCCCACCAGTAGAGACATGTGCAGGTGGTTGGGGCCTGCCCCTGCGTGTCTGGGCTGCCGCCCACAGCCTCCGCTCAGGGGAAGCAGCCCCTGTGCCAAGACCTGCAGGAGGCGCGGGGCGTCCCTGCCTGGAAGCCAAGTGCACGGTCCGCTTGGAAGCGAGCCTCCTTGGGAAGAGTCGAGGGAGCCATGCCGCGTGCAGCTGCAAGCCCTGCTTGGGCCGAGCCGAGTGTGCCTCCAGGACGGCAGAGCTCCAGCTCTGCTCAGAGGCCGGATCTAGTCAAGTGCCTTGCGCGAGGCTGCTCTGCCCTGGGCGAGACTTGCCCAGGCTTGCCTCGCTGCTAGGCTTGCTGCCCGGGAAGGAGCAGGCTGTGCGATGCTGGGAGAGGCCACTGGCGCCTTCCTGGCCTCAGCTCCACTCCTGCCTTGCCTTTGCATCTAGGCCCCGGGCGTCCTTGGGGAAGGCTTAGGAGCCGGTGGCTTGCACACTGCCGAGCCCTCCAGCAGTGAGGCCTCTCGTAGAGGGGAGGGGAGGGCAAGTGCAGGGCTCCACCAGCGGTTGCTTGGCCGCCCAGACTCAGCGCCGCACGGAGAGCACAAGGCTCCCAGGTCCCCTGGCTGTGGTCTGCAGCCCCACACTCCTGGAGGCTGACTCCGTGGGCGCCCAGAAGGTGCCTGACAGACGTCATGTCCCTAGCGCTCTGCTCCCCGGCAGAGACGTGTGCAGGTGGTGGGGCCTGCCCCTGCGTGTCTGGGCTCCCGCCGGCAGCCCCAGCTCCAGGGAAGCAGCCCCTGAGCCAAGACCTGTAGGGGGCGCGGGGCGCCCCCGCCTGGAAGCCTAGCGCACAGCATGCGGGAAGCGAGCCTCCTCGGGAGAAGAGGAGGCAGCCCAGCTGCGTGCGTCTGCACTCACTCCTTGGGCGGAGCCCAGTGAGCCTCCAGTACGGCAGAGCTCCAGCTCTGCTCAGAGGCCCGATCTGGCAGAGTTGCTGGCGTGAGGCTGCTCTGCCCTGGGCGAGCCTTGCCCAGACTTGCCTCGCTGCTAGGCTTCCTGCCCGGGAAGGAGCAGGCTGCGCCAGACAGGCAGACGCTCCTGGCGCCTTCCTGGCCTCAGCTCCACTCCTGCCTTGCCTTTGCACCTAGTCCCCAGGCGTCCTTGTGGAGGGCTTAGGGGCCGGTGGGGTGCACGCTGCCAAGCCCTCCAGCCGTGAGAGCTCTGTCATAGGGAAGGGCATGGCAAGTGCAGGGCTCCTCCAGCGGTCGCTTGGCCGCCCAGACTCAGCACAGCACGGAGAGCACCAGGCTTCCCAGGGCCCCTGGCTGTGGTCTGCAGCCCCACACACCCGGAGGCTGACTCCGTGAGCGCCCAGAAGGTGCCTGACAGACGTCATTTCCCTAGTGCTCTCCCCACCAGCAGAGACGTGGGCAGGTGGTTGGGGCCTGCCCCTGCGTGTCTGGGCTGCCGCCCACAGCCTCCGCTCAGGGGAAGCAGCCCCTGTGCCAAGACCTGCAGGAGGCGCGGGGCGTCCCTGCCTGGAAGCCAAGTGCACGGTCCGCTTGGAAGCGAGCCTCCTTGGGAAGAGTCGAGGGAGCCAAGCCGCGTGCAGCTGCAAGCCCTGCTTGGGCCGAGCCGAGTGTGCCTCCAGGACGGCAGAGCTCCAGCTCTGCTCAGAGGCCGGATCTAGTCAAGTGCCTTGCGCGAGGCTGCTCTGCCCTGGGCGAGACTTGCCCAGGCTTGCCTCGCTGCTAGGCTTGCTGCCCGGGAAGGAGCAGGCTGTGCGATGCTGGGAGAGGCCACTGGCGCCTTCCTGGCCTCAGCTCCACTCCTGCCTTGCCTTTGCATCTAGGCCCCGGGCGTCCTTGGGGAAGGCTTAGGAGCCGGTGGCTTGCACACTGCCGAGCCCTCCAGCAGTGAGGCCTCTCGTAGAGGGGAGGGGAGGGCAAGTGCAGGGCTCCACCAGCGGTTGCTTGGCCGCCCAGACTCAGCGCCGCACGGAGAGCACAAGGCTCCCAGGTCCCCTGGCTGTGGTCTGCAGCCCCACACTCCCGGAGGCTGACTCCGTGGGCGCCCAGAAGGTGCCTGACAGACGTCATGTCCCTAGCGCTCTGCTCCCCGGCAGAGACGTGTGCAGGTGGTGGGGCCTGCCCCTGCGTGTCTGGGCTCCCGCCGGCAGCCCCAGCTCCAGGGAAGCAGCCCCTGAGCCAAGACCTGTAGGGGGCGCGGGGCGCCCCCGCCTGGAAGCCTAGCGCACAGCATGCGGGAAGCGAGCCTCCTCGGGAGAAGAGGAGGCAGCCCAGCTGCGTGCGTCTGCACTCACTCCTTGGGCGGAGCCCAGTGAGCCTCCAGTACGGCAGAGCTCCAGCTCTGCTCAGAGGCCCGATCTGGCAGAGTGGCTGGCGTGAGGCTGCTCTGCCCTGGGCGAGCCTTGCCCAGACTTGCCTCGCTGCTAGGCTTCCTGCCCGGGAAGGAGCAGGCTGCGCCAGACAGGCAGACGCTCCTGGCGCCTTCCTGGCCTCAGCTCCACTCCTGCCTTGCCTTTGCACCTAGTCCCCAGGCGTCCTTGCGGAGGGCTTAGGGGCCGGTGGGGTGCACGCTGCCAAGCCCTCCAGCCGTGAGAGCTCTGTCATAGGGAAGGGACTGGCAAGTGCAGGGCTCCTCCAGCGGTCGCTTGGCCGCCCAGACTCAGCACAGCACGGAGAGCACCAGGCTTCCCAGGGCCCCTGGCTGTGGTCTGCAGCCCCACACACCCGGAGGCTGACTCCGTGAGCGCCCAGAAGGTGCCTGACAGACGTCATTTCCCTAGTGCTCTCCCCACCAGCAGAGACATGTGCAGGTGGTTGGGGCCTGCCCCTGCGTGTCTGGGCTGCCGCCCACAGCCTCCGCTCAGGGGAAGCAGCCCCTGTGCCAAGACCTGCAGGAGGCGCGGGGCGTCCCTGCCTGGAAGCCAAGTGCACGGTCCGCTTGGAAGCGAGCCTCCTTGGGAAGAGTCGAGGGAGCCAAGCCGCGTGCAGCTGCAAGCCCTGCTTGGGCCGAGCCGAGTGTGCCTCCAGGACGGCAGAGCTCCAGCTCTGCTCAGAGGCCGGATCTAGTCAAGTGCCTTGCGCGAGGCTGCTCTGCCCTGGGCGAGACTTGCCCAGGCTTGCCTCGCTGCTAGGCTTGCTGCCCGGGAAGGAGCAGGCTGTGCGATGCTGGGAGAGGCCACTGGCGCCTTCCTGGCCTCAGCTCCACTCCTGCCTTGCCTTTGCATCTAGGCCCCGGGCGTCCTTGGGGAAGGCTTAGGAGCCGGTGGCTTGCACACTGCCGAGCCCTCCAGCAGTGAGGCCTCTCGTAGAGGGGAGGGGAGGGCAAGTGCAGGGCTCCACCAGCGGTTGCTTGGCCGCCCAGACTCAGCGCCGCACGGAGAGCACAAGGCTCCCAGGTCCCCTGGCTGTGGTCTGCAGCCCCACACTCCCGGAGGCTGACTCCGTGGGCGCCCAGAAGGTGCCTGACAGACGTCATGTCCCTAGCGCTCTGCTCCCCGGCAGAGACGTGTGCAGGTGGTGGGGCCTGCCCCTGCGTGTCTGGGCTCCCGCCGGCGGCCCCAGCTCCAGGGAAGCAGCCCCTGAGCCAAGACCTGTAGGGGGCGCGGGGCGCCCCCGCCTGGAAGCCTAGCGCACAGCATGCGGGAAGCGAGCCTCCTCGGGAGAAGAGGAGGCAGCCCTGCTGCGTGCGTCTGCACTCACTCCTTGGGCGGAGCCCAGTGAGCCTCCAGTACGGCAGAGCTCCAGCTCTGCTCAGAGGCCCGATCTGGCAGAGTTGCTGGCGTGAGGCTGCTCTGCCCTGGGCGAGCCTTGCCCAGACTTGCCTCGCTGCTAGGCTTCCTGCCCGGGAAGGAGCAGGCTGCGCCAGACAGGCAGACGCTCCTGGCGCCTTCCTGGCCTCAGCTCCACTCCTGCCTTGCCTTTGCACCTAGTCCCCAGGCGTCCTTGCGGAGGGCTTAGGGGCCGGTGGGGTGCACGCTGCCAAGCCCTCCAGCCGTGAGAGCTCTGTCATAGGGAAGGGAATGGCAAGTGCAGGGCTCCTCCAGCGGTCGCTTGGCCGCCCAGACTCAGCACAGCACGGAGAGCACCAGGCTTCCCAGGGCCCCTGGCTGTGGTCTGCAGCCCCACACACCCGGAGGCTGACTCCGTGAGCGCCCAGAAGGTGCCTGACAGACGTCATTTCCCTAGTGCTCTCCCCACCAGCAGAGACGTGGGCAGGTGGTTGGGGCCTGCCCCTGCGTGTCTGGGCTGCCGCCCACAGCCTCCGCTCAGGGGAAGCAGCCCCTGTGCCAAGACCTGCAGGAGGCGCGGGGCGTCCCTGCCTGGAAGCCAAGTGCACGGTCCGCTTGGAAGCGAGCCTCCTTGGGAAGAGTCGAGGGAGCCAAGCCGCGTGCAGCTGCAAGCCCTGCTTGGGCCGAGCCGAGTGTGCCTCCAGGACGGCAGAGCTCCAGCTCTGCTCAGAGGCCGGATCTAGTCAAGTGCCTTGCGCGAGGCTGCTCTGCCCTGGGCGAGACTTGCCCAGGCTTGCCTCGCTGCTAGGCTTGCTGCCCGGGAAGGAGCAGGCTGTGCGATGCTGGGAGAGGCCACTGGCGCCTTCCTGGCCTCAGCTCCACTCCTGCCTTGCCTTTGCATCTAGGCCCCGGGCGTCCTTGGGGAAGGCTTAGGAGCCGGTGGCTTGCACACTGCCGAGCCCTCCAGCAGTGAGGCCTCTCGTAGAGGGGAGGGGAGGGCAAGTGCAGGGCTCCACCAGCGGTTGCTTGGCCGCCCAGACTCAGCGCCGCACGGAGAGCACAAGGCTCCCAGGTCCCCTGGCTGTGGTCTGCAGCCCCACACTCCCGGAGGCTGACTCCGTGGGCGCCCAGAAGGTGCCTGACAGACGTCATGTCCCTAGCGCTCTGCTCCCCGGCAGAGACGTGTGCAGGTGGTGGGGCCTGCCCCTGCGTGTCTGGGCTCCCGCCGGCAGCCCCAGCTCCAGGGAAGCAGCCCCTGAGCCAAGACCTGTAGGGGGCGCGGGGCGCCCCCGCCTGGAAGCCTAGCGCACAGCATGCGGGAAGCGAGCCTCCTCGGGAGAAGAGGAGGCAGCCCAGCTGCGTGCGTCTGCACTCACTCCTTGGGCGGAGCCCAGTGAGCCTCCAGTACGGCAGAGCTCCAGCTCTGCTCAGAGGCCCGATCTGGCAGAGTTGCTGGCGTGAGGCTGCTCTGCCCTGGGCGAGCCTTGCCCAGACTTGCCTCGCTGCTAGGCTTCCTGCCCGGGAAGGAGCAGGCTGCGCCAGACAGGCAGACGCTCCTGGCGCCTTCCTGGCCTCAGCTCCACTCCTGCCTTGCCTTTGCACCTAGTCCCCAGGCGTCCTTGCGGAGGGCTTAGGGGCCGGTGGGGTGCACGCTGCCAAGCCCTCCAGCCGTGAGAGCTCTGTCATAGGGAAGGGACTGGCAAGTGCAGGGCTCCTCCAGCGGTCGCTTGGCCGCCCAGACTCAGCACAGCACGGAGAGCACCAGGCTTCCCAGGGCCCCTGGCTGTGGTCTGCAGCCCCACACACCCGGAGGCTGACTCCGTGAGCGCCCAGAAGGTGCCTGACAGACGTCATTTCCCTAGTGCTCTCCCCACCAGCAGAGACGTGGGCAGGTGGTTGGGGCCTGCCCCTGCGTGTCTGGGCTGCCGCCCACAGCCTCCGCTCAGGGGAAGCAGCCCCTGTGCCAAGACCTGCAGGAGGCGCGGGGCGTCCCTGCCTGGAAGCCAAGTGCACGGTCCGCTTGGAAGCGAGCCTCCTTGGGAAGAGTCGAGGGAGCCAAGCCGCGTGCAGCTGCAAGCCCTGCTTGGGCCGAGCCGAGTGTGCCTCCAGGACGGCAGAGCTCCAGCTCTGCTCAGAGGCCGGATCTAGTCAAGTGCCTTGCGCGAGGCTGCTCTGCCCTGGGCGAGACTTGCCCAGGCTTGCCTCGCTGCTAGGCTTGCTGCCCGGGAAGGAGCAGGCTGTGCGATGCTGGGAGAGGCCACTGGCGCCTTCCTGGCCTCAGCTCCACTCCTGCCTTGCCTTTGCATCTAGGCCCCGGGCGTCCTTGGGGAAGGCTTAGGAGCCGGTGGCTTGCACACTGCCGAGCCCTCCAGCAGTGAGGCCTCTCGTAGAGGGGAGGGGAGGGCAAGTGCAGGGCTCCACCAGCGGTTGCTTGGCCGCCCAGACTCAGCGCCGCACGGAGAGCACAAGGCTCCCAGGTCCCCTGGCTGTGGTCTGCAGCCCCACACTCCCGGAGGCTGACTCCGTGGGCGCCCAGAAGGTGCCTGACAGACGTCATGTCCCTAGCGCTCTGCTCCCCGGCAGAGACGTGTGCAGGTGGTGGGGCCTGCCCCTGCGTGTCTGGGCTCCCGCCGGCAGCCCCAGCTCCAGGGAAGCAGCCCCTGAGCCAAGACCTGTAGGGGGCGCGGGGCGCCCCCGCCTGGAAGCCTAGCGCACAGCATGCGGGAAGCGAGCCTCCTCGGGAGAAGAGGAGGCAGCCCAGCTGCGTGCGTCTGCACTCACTCCTTGGGCGGAGCCCAGTGAGCCTCCAGTACGGCAGAGCTCCAGCTCTGCTCAGAGGCCCGATCTGGCAGAGTTGCTGGCGTGAGGCTGCTCTGCCCTGGGCGAGCCTTGCCCAGACTTGCCTCGCTGCTAGGCTTCCTGCCCGGGAAGGAGCAGGCTGCGCCAGACAGGCAGACGCTCCTGGCGCCTTCCTGGCCTCAGCTCCACTCCTGCCTTGCCTTTGCACCTAGTCCCCAGGCGTCCTTGCGGAGGGCTTAGGGGCCGGTGGGGTGCACGCTGCCAAGCCCTCCAGCCGTGAGAGCTCTGTCATAGGGAAGGGACTGGCAAGTGCAGGGCTCCTCCAGCGGTCGCTTGGCCGCCCAGACTCAGCACAGCACGGAGAGCACCAGGCTTCCCAGGGCCCCTGGCTGTGGTCTGCAGCCCCACACACCCGGAGGCTGACTCCGTGAGCGCCCAGAAGGTGCCTGACAGACGTCATTTCCCTAGTGCTCTCCCCACCAGCAGAGACGTGTGCAGGTGGTTGGGGCCTGCCCCTGCGTGTCTGGGCTGCCCCCCACAGCCTCCGCTCAGGGGAAGCAGCCCCTGTGCCAAGACCTGCAGGAGGCGTGGGGCGTCCCTGCCTGGAAGCCAAGTGCACGGTCCGCTTGGAAGCGAGCCTCCTTGGGAAGAGTCGAGGGAGCCAAGCCGCGTGCAGCTGCAAGCCCTGCTTGGGCCGAGCCGAGTGTGCCTCCAGGACAGCAGAGCTCCAGCTCTGCTCAGAGGCCGGATCTAGTCAAGTGCCTTGCGCGAGGCTGCTCTGCCCTGGGCGAGACTTGCCCAGGCTTGCCTCGCTGCTAGGCTTGCTGCCCGGGAAGGAGCAGGCTGTGCGATGCTGGGAGAGGCCACTGGCGCCTTCCTGGCCTCAGCTCCACTCCTGCCTTGCCTTTGCATCTAGGCCCCGGGCGTCCTTGGGGAAGGCTTAGGAGCCGGTGGCTTGCACACTGCCGAGCCCTCCAGCAGTGAGGCCTCTCGTAGAGGGGAGGGGAGGGCAAGTGCAGGGCTCCACCAGCGGTTGCTTGGCCGCCCAGACTCAGCGCCGCACGGAGAGCACAAGGCTCCCAGGTCCCCTGGCTGTGGTCTGCAGCCCCACACTCCCGGAGGCTGACTCCGTGGGCGCCCAGAAGGTGCCTGACAGACGTCATGTCCCTAGCGCTCTGCTCCCCGGCAGAGACGTGTGCAGGTGGTGGGGCCTGCCCCTGCGTGTCTGGGCTCCCGCCGGCAGCCCCAGCTCCAGGGAAGCAGCCCCTGAGCCAAGACCTGTAGGGGGCGCGGGGCGCCCCCGCCTGGAAGCCTAGCGCACAGCATGCGGGAAGCGAGCCTCCTCGGGAGAAGAGGAGGCAGCCCAGCTGCGTGCGTCTGCACTCACTCCTTGGGCGGAGCCCAGTGAGCCTCCAGTACGGCAGAGCTCCAGCTCTGCTCAGAGGCCCGATCTGGCAGAGTTGCTGGCGTGAGGCTGCTCTGCCCTGGGCGAGCCTTGCCCAGACTTGCCTCGCTGCTAGGCTTCCTGCCCGGGAAGGAGCAGGCTGCGCCAGACAGGCAGACGCTCCTGGCGCCTTCCTGGCCTCAGCTCCACTCCTGCCTTGCCTTTGCACCTAGTCCCCAGGCGTCCTTGCGGAGGGCTTAGGGGCCGGTGGGGTGCACGCTGCCAAGCCCTCCAGCCGTGAGAGCTCTGTCATAGGGAAGGGAATGGCAAGTGCAGGGCTCCTCCAGCGGTCGCTTGGCCGCCCAGACTCAGCACAGCACGGAGAGCACCAGGCTTCCCAGGGCCCCTGGCTGTGGTCTGCAGCCCCACACACCCGGAGGCTGACTCCGTGAGCGCCCAGAAGGTGCCTGACAGACGTCATTTCCCTAGTGCTCTCCCCACCAGCAGAGACGTGTGCAGGTGGTTGGGGCCTGCCCCTGCGTGTCTGGGCTGCCGCCCACAGCCTCCGCTCAGGGGAAGCAGCCCCTGTGCCAAGACCTGCAGGAGGCGCGGGGCGTCCCTGCCTGGAAGCCAAGTGCACGGTCCGCTTGGAAGCGAGCCTCCTTGGGAAGAGTCGAGGGAGCCAAGCCGCGTGCAGCTGCAAGCCCTGCTTGGGCCGAGCCGAGTGTGCCTCCAGGACGGCAGAGCTCCAGCTCTGCTCAGAGGCCGGATCTAGTCAAGTGCCTTGCGCGAGGCTGCTCTGCCCTGGGCGAGACTTGCCCAGGCTTGCCTCGCTGCTAGGCTTGCTGCCCGGGAAGGAGCAGGCTGTGCGATGCTGGGAGAGGTCACTGGCGCCTTCCTGGCCTCAGCTCCACTCCTGCCTTACCTTTGCATCTAGGCCCCGGGCGTCCTTGGGGAAGGCTTAGGAGCCGGTGGCTTGCACACTGCCGAGCCCTCCAGCAGTGAGGCCTCTCGTAGAGGGGAGGGGAGGGCAAGTGCAGGGCTCCACCAGCGGTTGCTTGGCCGCCCAGACTCAGCGCCGCACGGAGAGCACAAGGCTCCCAGGTCCCCTGGCTGTGGTCTGCAGCCCCACACTCCCGGAGGCTGACTCCGTGGGCGCCCAGAAGGTGCCTGACAGACGTCATGTCCCTAGCGCTCTGCTCCCCGGCAGAGACGTGTGCAGGTGGTGGGGCCTGCCCCTGCGTGTCTGGGCTCCCGCCGGCAGCCCCAGCTCCAGGGAAGCAGCCCCTGAGCCAAGACCTGTAGGGGGCGCGGGGCGCCCCCGCCTGGAAGCCTAGCGCACAGCATGCGGGAAGCGAGCCTCCTCGGGAGAAGAGGAGGCAGCCCAGCTGCGTGCGTCTGCACTCACTCCTTGGGCGGAGCCCAGTGAGCCTCCAGTACGGCAGAGCTCCAGCTCTGCTCAGAGGCCCGATCTGGCAGAGTTGCTGGCGTGAGGCTGCTCTGCCCTGGGCGAGCCTTGCCCAGACTTGCCTCGCTGCTAGGCTTCCTGCCCGGGAAGGAGCAGGCTGCGCCAGACAGGCAGACGCTCCTGGCGCCTTCCTGGCCTCAGCTCCACTCCTGCCTTGCCTTTGCACCTAGTCCCCAGGCGTCCTTGCGGAGGGCTTAGGGGCCGGTGGGGTGCACGCTGCCAAGCCCTCCAGCCGTGAGAGCTCTGTCATAGGGAAGGGACTGGCAAGTGCAGGGCTCCTCCAGCGGTCGCTTGGCCGCCCAGACTCAGCACAGCACGGAGAGCACCAGGCTTCCCAGGGCCCCTGGCTGTGGTCTGCAGCCCCACACACCCGGAGGCTGACTCCGTGAGCGCCCAGAAGGTGCCTGACAGACGTCATTTCCCTAGTGCTCTCCCCACCAGCAGAGACGTGTGCAGGTGGTTGGGGCCTGCCCCTGCGTGTCTGGGCTGCCGCCCAGAGCCTCCGCTCAGGGGAAGCAGCCCCTGTGCCAAGACCTGCAGGAGGCGCGGGGCGTCCCTGCCTGGAAGCCAAGTGCACGGTCCGCTTGGAAGCGAGCCTCCTTGGGAAGAGTCGAGGGAGCCAAGCCGCGTGCAGCTGCAAGCCCTGCTTGGGCCGAGCCGAGTGTGCCTCCAGGACGGCAGAGCTCCAGCTCTGCTCAGAGGCCGGATCTAGTCAAGTGCCTTGCGCGAGGCTGCTCTGCCCTGGGCGAGACTTGCCCAGGCTTGCCTCGCTGCTAGGCTTGCTGCCCGGGAAGGAGCAGGCTGTGCGATGCTGGGAGAGGCCACTGGCGCCTTCCTGGCCTCAGCTCCACTCCTGCCTTGCCTTTGCATCTAGGCCCCGGGCGTCCTTGGGGAAGGCTTAGGAGCCGGTGGCTTGCACACTGCCGAGCCCTCCAGCAGTGAGGCCTCTCGTAGAGGGGAGGGGAGGGCAAGTGCAGGGCTCCACCAGCGGTTGCTTGGCCGCCCAGACTCAGCGCCGCACGGAGAGCACAAGGCTCCCAGGTCCCCTGGCTGTGGTCTGCAGCCCCACACTCCCGGAGGCTGACTCCGTGGGCGCCCAGAAGGTGCCTGACAGACGTCATGTCCCTAGCGCTCTGCTCCCCGGCAGAGACGTGTGCAGGTGGTGGGGCCTGCCCCTGCGTGTCTGGGCTCCCGCCGGCAGCCCCAGCTCCAGGGAAGCAGCCCCTGAGCCAAGACCTGTAGGGGGCGCGGGGCGCCCCCGCCTGGAAGCCTAGCGCACAGCATGCGGGAAGCGAGCCTCCTCGGGAGAAGAGGAGGCAGCCCAGCTGCGTGCGTCTGCACTCACTCCTTGGGCGGAGCCCAGTGAGCCTCCAGTACGGCAGAGCTCCAGCTCTGCTCAGAGGCCCGATCTGGCAGAGTTGCTGGCGTGAGGCTGCTCTGCCCTGGGCGAGCCTTGCCCAGACTTGCCTCGCTGCTAGGCTTCCTGCCCGGGAAGGAGCAGGCTGCGCCAGACAGGCAGACGCTCCTGGCGCCTTCCTGGCCTCAGCTCCACTCCTGCCTTGCCTTTGCACCTAGTCCCCAGGCGTCCTTGCGGAGGGCTTAGGGGCCGGTGGGGTGCACGCTGCCAAGCCCTCCAGCCGTGAGAGCTCTGTCATAGGGAAGGGACTGGCAAGTGCAGGGCTCCTCCAGCGGTCGCTTGGCCGCCCAGACTCAGCACAGCACGGAGAGCACCAGGCTTCCCAGGGCCCCTGGCTGTGGTCTGCAGCCCCACACACCCGGAGGCTGACTCCGTGAGCGCCCAGAAGGTGCCTGACAGACGTCATTTCCCTAGTGCTCTCCCCACCAGCAGAGACGTGTGCAGGTGGTTGGGGCCTGCCCCTGCGTGTCTGGGCTGCCGCCCACAGCCTCCGCTCAGGGGAAGCAGCCCCTGTGCCAAGACCTGCAGGAGGCGCGGGGCGTCCCTGCCTGGAAGCCAAGTGCACGGTCCGCTTGGAAGCGAGCCTCCTTGGGAAGAGTCGAGGGAGCCAAGCCGCGTGCAGCTGCAAGCCCTGCTTGGGCCGAGCCGAGTGTGCCTCCAGGACGGCAGAGCTCCAGCTCTGCTCAGAGGCCGGATCTAGTCAAGTGCCTTGCGCGAGGCTGCTCTGCCCTGGGCGAGACTTGCCCAGGCTTGCCTCGCTGCTAGGCTTGCTGCCCGGGAAGGAGCAGGCTGTGCGATGCTGGGAGAGGCCACTGGCGCCTTCCTGGCCTCAGCTCCACTCCTGCCTTGCCTTTGCATCTAGGCCCCGGGCGTCCTTGGGGAAGGCTTAGGAGCCGGTGGCTTGCACACTGCCGAGCCCTCCAGCAGTGAGGCCTCTCGTAGAGGGGAGGGGAGGGCAAGTGCAGGGCTCCACCAGCGGTTGCTTGGCCGCCCAGACTCAGCGCCGCACGGAGAGCACAAGGCTCCCAGGTCCCCTGGCTGTGGTCTGCAGCCCCACACTCCCGGAGGCTGACTCCGTGGGCGCCCAGAAGGTGCCTGACAGACGTCATGTCCCTAGCGCTCTGCTCCCCGGCAGAGACGTGTGCAGGTGGTGGGGCCTGCCCCTGCGTGTCTGGGCTCCCGCCGGCAGCCCCAGCTCCAGGGAAGCAGCCCCTGAGCCAAGACCTGTAGGGGGCGCGGGGCGCCCCCGCCTGGAAGCCTAGCGCACAGCATGCGGGAAGCGAGCCTCCTCGGGAGAAGAGGAGGCAGCCCAGCTGCGTGCGTCTGCACTCACTCCTTGGGCGGAGCCCAGTGAGCCTCCAGTACGGCAGAGCTCCAGCTCTGCTCAGAGGCCCGATCTGGCAGAGTTGCTGGCGTGAGGCTGCTCTGCCCTGGGCGAGCCTTGCCCAGACTTGCCTCGCTGCTAGGCTTCCTGCCCGGGAAGGAGCAGGCTGCGCCAGACAGGCAGACGCTCCTGGCGCCTTCCTGGCCTCAGCTCCACTCCTGCCTTGCCTTTGCACCTAGTCCCCAGGCGTCCTTGCGGAGGGCTTAGGGGCCGGTGGGGTGCACGCTGCCAAGCCCTCCAGCCGTGAGAGCTCTGTCATAGGGAAGGGAATGGCAAGTGCAGGGCTCCTCCAGCGGTCGCTTGGCCGCCCAGACTCAGCACAGCACGGAGAGCACCAGGCTTCCCAGGGCCCCTGGCTGTGGTCTGCAGCCCCACACACCCGGAGGCTGACTCCGTGAGCGCCCAGAAGGTGCCTGACAGACGTCATTTCCCTAGTGCTCTCCCCACCAGCAGAGACGTGTGCAGGTGGTTGGGGCCTGCCCCTGCGTGTCTGGGCTGCCGCCCACAGCCTCCGCTCAGGGGAAGCAGCCCCTGTGCCAAGACCGGCAGGAGGCGCGGGGCGTCCCTGCCTGGAAGCCAAGTGCACGGTCCGCTTGGAAGCGAGCCTCCTTGGGAAGAGTCGAGGGAGCCAAGCCGCGTGCAGCTGCAAGCCCTGCTTGGGCCGAGCCGAGTGTGCCTCCAGGACGGCAGAGCTCCAGCTCTGCTCAGAGGCCGGATCTAGTCAAGTGCCTTGCGCGAGGCTGCTCTGCCCTGGGC
The DNA here is from genome assembly GCF_023091745.1 of Budorcas taxicolor. Taxonomy (NCBI): domain Eukaryota; kingdom Metazoa; phylum Chordata; class Mammalia; order Artiodactyla; family Bovidae; genus Budorcas; species Budorcas taxicolor. The sequence goes on from NW_026291768.1 coordinate 28,541, forward strand.
GAGACTTGCCCAGGCTTGCCTCGCTGCTAGGCTTGCTGCCCGGGAAGGAGCAGGCTGTGCGATGCTGGGAGAGGTCACTGGCGCCTTCCTGGCCTCAGCTCCACTCCTGCCTTGCCTTTGCATCTAGGCCCCGGGCGTCCTTGGGGAAGGCTTAGGAGCCGGTGGCTTGCACACTGCCGAGCCCTCCAGCAGTGAGGCCTCTCGTAGAGGGGAGGGGAGGGCAAGTGCAGGGCTCCACCAGCGGTTGCTTGGCCGCCCAGACTCAGCGCCGCACGGAGAGCACAAGGCTCCCAGGTCCCCTGGCTGTGGTCTGCAGCCCCACACTCCCGGAGGCTGACTCCGTGGGCGCCCAGAAGGTGCCTGACAGACGTCATGTCCCTAGCGCTCTGCTCCCCAGCAGAGACGTGTGCAGGTGTTGGGGCCTGCCCCTGCGTGTCTGGGCTCCCGCCGGCAGCCCCAGCTCCAGGGAAGCAGCCCCTGAGGCAAGACCTGTAGGGGGCGCGGGGCGCCCCCGCCTGGAAGCCTAGCGCACAGCATGCGGGAAGCGAGCCTCCTCGGGAGAAGAGGAGGCAGCCCAGCTGCGTGCGTCTGCACTCACTCCTTGGGCGGAGCCCAGTGAGCCTCCAGTACGGCAGAGCTCCAGCTCTGCTCAGAGGCCCGATCTGGCAGAGTTGCTGGCGTGAGGCTGCTCTGCCCTGGGCGAGCCTTGCCCAGACTTGCCTCGCTGCTAGGCTTCCTGCCCGGGAAGGAGCAGGCTGCGCCAGACAGGCAGACGCTCCTGGCGCCTTCCTGGCCTCAGCTCCACTCCTGCCTTGCCTTTGCACCTAGTCCCCAGGCGTCCTTGCGGAGGGCTTAGGGGCCGGTGGGGTGCACGCTGCCAAGCCCTCCAGCCGTGAGAGCTCTGTCATAGGGAAGGGACTGGCAAGTGCAGGGCTCCTCCAGCGGTCGCTTGGCCGCCCAGACTCAGCACAGCACGGAGAGCACCAGGCTTCCCAGGGCCCCTGGCTGTGGTCTGCAGCCCCACACACCCGGAGGCTGACTCCGTGAGCGCCCAGAAGGTGCCTGACAGACGTCATTTCCCTAGTGCTCTCCCCACCAGCAGAGACGTGTGCAGGTGGTTGGGGCCTGCCCCTGCGTGTCTGGGCTGCCGCCCACAGCCTCCGCTCAGGGGAAGCAGCCCCTGTGCCAAGACCTGCAGGAGGCGCGGGGCGTCCCTGCCTGGAAGCCAAGTGCACGGTCCGCTTGGAAGCGAGCCTCCTTGGGAAGAGTCGAGGGAGCCAAGCCGCGTGCAGCTGCAAGCCCTGCTTGGGCCGAGCCGAGTGTGCCTCCAGGACGGCAGAGCTCCAGCTCTGCTCAGAGGCCGGATCTAGTCAAGTGCCTTGCGCGAGGCTGCTCTGCCCTGGGCGAGACTTGCCCAGGCTTGCCTCGCTGCTAGGCTTGCTGCCCGGGAAGGAGCAGGCTGTGCGATGCTGGGAGAGGCCACTGGCGCCTTCCTGGCCTCAGCTCCACTCCTGCCTTGCCTTTGCATCTAGGCCCCGGGCGTCCTTGGGGAAGGCTTAGGAGCCGGTGGCTTGCACACTGCCGAGCCCTCCAGCAGTGAGGCCTCTCGTAGAGGGGAGGGGAGGGCAAGTGCAGGGCTCCACCAGCGGTTGCTTGGCCGCCCAGACTCAGCGCCGCACGGAGAGCACAAGGCTCCCAGGTCCCCTGGCTGTGGTCTGCAGCCCCACACTCCCGGAGGCTGACTCCGTGGGCGCCCAGAAGGTGCCTGACAGACGTCATGTCCCTAGCGCTCTGCTCCCCGGCAGAGACGTGTGCAGGTGGTGGGGCCTGCCCCTGCGTGTCTGGGCTCCCGCCGGCAGCCCCAGCTCCAGGGAAGCAGCCCCTGAGCCAAGACCTGTAGGGGGCGCGGGGCGCCCCCGCCTGGAAGCCTAGCGCACAGCATGCGGGAAGCGAGCCTCCTCGGGAGAAGAGGAGGCAGCCCAGCTGCGTGCGTCTGCACTCACTCCTTGGGCGGAGCCCAGTGAGCCTCCAGTACGGCAGAGCTCCAGCTCTGCTCAGAGGCCCGATCTGGCAGAGTGGCTGGCGTGAGGCTGCTCTGCCCTGGGCGAGCCTTGCCCAGACTTGCCTCGCTGCTAGGCTTCCTGCCCGGGAAGGAGCAGGCTGCGCCAGACAGGCAGACGCTCCTGGCGCCTTCCTGGCCTCAGCTCCACTCCTGCCTTGCCTTTGCACCTAGTCCCCAGGCGTCCTTGCGGAGGGCTTAGGGGCCGGTGGGGTGCACGCTGCCAAGCCCTCCAGCCGTGAGAGCTCTGTCATAGGGAAGGGACTGGCAAGTGCAGGGCTCCTCCAGCGGTCGCTTGGCCGCCCAGACTCAGCACAGCACGGAGAGCACCAGGCTTCCCAGGGCCCCTGGCTGTGGTCTGCAGCCCCACACACCCGGAGGCTGACTCCGTGAGCGCCCAGAAGGTGCCTGACAGACGTCATTTCCCTAGTGCTCTCCCCACCAGCAGAGACGTGTGCAGGTGGTTGGGGCCTGCCCCTGCGTGTCTGGGCTGCCGCCCACAGCCTCCGCTCAGGGGAAGCAGCCCCTGTGCCAAGACCGGCAGGAGGCGCGGGGCGTCCCTGCCTGGAAGCCAAGTGCACGGTCCGCTTGGAAGCGAGCCTCCTTGGGAAGAGTCGAGGGAGCCAAGCCGCGTGCAGCTGCAAGCCCTGCTTGGGCCGAGCCGAGTGTGCCTCCAGGACGGCAGAGCTCCAGCTCTGCTCAGAGGCCGGATCTAGTCAAGTGCCTTGCGCGAGGCTGCTCTGCCCTGGGCGAGACTTGCCCAGGCTTGCCTCGCTGCTAGGCTTGCTGCCCGGGAAGGAGCAGGCTGTGCGATGCTGGGAGAGGCCACTGGCGCCTTCCTGGCCTCAGCTCCACTCCTGCCTTGCCTTTGCATCTAGGCCCCGGGCGTCCTTGGGGAAGGCTTAGGAGCCGGTGGCTTGCACACTGCCGAGCCCTCCAGCAGTGAGGCCTCTCGTAGAGGGGAGGGGAGGGCAAGTGCAGGGCTCCACCAGCGGTTGCTTGGCCGCCCAGACTCAGCGCCGCACGGAGAGCACAAGGCTCCCAGGTCCCCTGGCTGTGGTCTGCAGCCCCACACTCCCGGAGGCTGACTCCGTGGGCGCCCAGAAGGTGCCTGACAGACGTCATGTCCCTAGCGCTCTGCTCCCCGGCAGAGACGTGTGCAGGTGGTGGGGCCTGCCCCTGCGTGTCTGGGCTCCCGCCGGCAGCCCCAGCTCCAGGGAAGCAGCCCCTGAGGCAAGACCTGTAGGGGGCGCGGGGCGCCCCCGCCTGGAAGCCTAGCGCACAGCATGCGGGAAGCGAGCCTCCTCGGGAGAAGAGGAGGCAGCCCAGCTGCGTGCGTCTGCACTCACTCCTTGGGCGGAGCCCAGTGAGCCTCCAGTACGGCAGAGCTCCAGCTCTGCTCAGAGGCCCGATCTGGCAGAGTTGCTGGCGTGAGGCTGCTCTGCCCTGGGCGAGCCTTGCCCAGACTTGCCTCGCTGCTAGGCTTCCTGCCCGGGAAGGAGCAGGCTGCGCCAGACAGGCAGACGCTCCTGGCGCCTTCCTGGCCTCAGCTCCACTCCTGCCTTGCCTTTGCACCTAGTCCCCAGGCGTCCTTGCGGAGGGCTTAGGGGCCGGTGGGGTGCACGCTGCCAAGCCCTCCAGCCGTGAGAGCTCTGTCATAGGGAAGGGACTGGCAAGTGCAGGGCTCCTCCAGCGGTCGCTTGGCCGCCCAGACTCAGCACAGCACGGAGAGCACCAGGCTTCCCAGGGCCCCTGGCTGTGGTCTGCAGCCCCACACACCCGGAGGCTGACTCCGTGAGCGCCCAGAAGGTGCCTGACAGACGTCATTTCCCTAGTGCTCTCCCCACCAGCAGAGACGTGTGCAGGTGGTTGGGGCCTGCCCCTGCGTGTCTGGGCTGCCGCCCACAGCCTCCGCTCAGGGGAAGCAGCCCCTGTGCCAAGACCTGCAGGAGGCGCGGGGCGTCCCTGCCTGGAAGCCAAGTGCACGGTCCGCTTGGAAGCGAGCCTCCTTGGGAAGAGTCGAGGGAGCCAAGCCGCGTGCAGCTGCAAGCCCTGCTTGGGCCGAGCCGAGTGTGCCTCCAGGACGGCAGAGCTCCAGCTCTGCTCAGAGGCCGGATCTAGTCAAGTGCCTTGCGCGAGGCTGCTCTGCCCTGGGCGAGACTTGCCCAGGCTTGCCTCGCTGCTAGGCTTGCTGCCCGGGAAGGAGCAGGCTGTGCGATGCTGGGAGAGGCCACTGGCGCCTTCCTGGCCTCAGCTCCACTCCTGCCTTGCCTTTGCATCTAGGCCCCGGGCGTCCTTGGGGAAGGCTTAGGAGCCGGTGGCTTGCACACTGCCGAGCCCTCCAGCAGTGAGGCCTCTCGTAGAGGGGAGGGGAGGGCAAGTGCAGGGCTCCACCAGCGGTTGCTTGGCCGCCCAGACTCAGCGCCGCACGGAGAGCACAAGGCTCCCAGGTCCCCTGGCTGTGGTCTGCAGCCCCACACTCCCGGAGGCTGACTCCGTGGGCGCCCAGAAGGTGCCTGACAGACGTCATGTCCCTAGCGCTCTGCTCCCAGGCAGAGACGTGTGCAGGTGGTGGGGCCTGCCCCTGCGTGTCTGGGCTCCCGCCGGCAGCCCCAGCTCCAGGGAAGCAGCCCCTGAGGCAAGACCTGTAGGGGGCGCGGGGCGCCCCCGCCTGGAAGCCTAGCGCACAGCATGCGGGAAGCGAGCCTCCTCGGGAGAAGAGGAGGCAGCCCAGCTGCGTGCGTCTGCACTCACTCCTTGGGCGGAGCCCAGTGAGCCTCCAGTACGGCAGAGCTCCAGCTCTGCTCAGAGGCCCGATCTGGCAGAGTGGCTGGCGTGAGGCTGCTCTGCCCTGGGCGAGCCTTGCCCAGACTTGCCTCGCTGCTAGGCTTCCTGCCCGGGAAGGAGCAGGCTGCGCCAGACAGGCAGATGCTCCTGGCGCCTTCCTGGCCTCAGCTCCACTCCTGCCTTGCCTTTGCACCTAGTCCCCAGGCGTCCTTGCGGAGGGCTTAGGGGCCGGTGGGGTGCACGCTGCCAAGCCCTCCAGCCGTGAGAGCTCTGTCATAGGGAAGGGAATGGCAAGTGCAGGGCTCCTCCAGCGGTCGCTTGGCCGCCCAGACTCAGCACAGCACGGAGAGCACCAGGCTTCCCAGGGCCCCTGGCTGTGGTCTGCAGCCCCACACACCCGGAGGCTGACTCCGTGAGCGCCCAGAAGGTGCCTGACAGACGTCATTTCCCTAGTGCTCTCCCCACCAGCAGAGACGTGTGCAGGTGGTTGGGGCCTGCCCCTGCGTGTCTGGGCTGCCGCCCACAGCCTCCGCTCAGGGGAAGCAGCCCCTGTGCCAAGACCGGCAGGAGGCGCGGGGCGTCCCTGCCTGGAAGCCAAGTGCACGGTCCGCTTGGAAGCGAGCCTCCTTGGGAAGAGTCGAGGGAGCCAAGCCGCGTGCAGCTGCAAGCCCTGCTTGGGCCGAGCCGAGTGTGCCTCCAGGACGGCAGAGCTCCAGCTCTGCTCAGAGGCCGGATCTAGTCAAGTGCCTTGCGCGAGGCTGCTCTGCCCTGGGCGAGACTTGCCCAGGCTTGCCTCGCTGCTAGGCTTGCTGCCCGGGAAGGAGCAGGCTGTGCGATGCTGGGAGAGGCCACTGGCGCCTTCCTGGCCTCAGCTCCACTCCTGCCTTGCCTTTGCATCTAGGCCCCGGGCGTCCTTGGGGAAGGCTTAGGAGCCGGTGGCTTGCACACTGCCGAGCCCTCCAGCAGTGAGGCCTCTCGTAGAGGGGAGGGGAGGGCAAGTGCAGGGCTCCACCAGCGGTTGCTTGGCCGCCCAGACTCAGCGCCGCACGGAGAGCACAAGGCTCCCAGGTCCCCTGGCTGTGGTCTGCAGCCCCACACTCCCGGAGGCTGACTCCGTGGGCGCCCAGAAGGTGCCTGACAGACGTCATGTCCCTAGCGCTCTGCTCCCCAGCAGAGACGTGTGCAGGTGTTGGGGCCTGCCCCTGCGTGTCTGGGCTCCCGCCGGCAGCCCCAGCTCCAGGGAAGCAGCCCCTGAGGCAAGACCTGTAGGGGGCGCGGGGCGCCCCCGCCTGGAAGCCTAGCGCACAGCATGCGGGAAGCGAGCCTCCTCGGGAGAAGAGGAGGCAGCCCAGCTGCGTGCGTCTGCACTCACTCCTTGGGCGGAGCCCAGTGAGCCTCCAGTACGGCAGAGCTCCAGCTCTGCTCAGAGGCCCGATCTGGCAGAGTTGCTGGCGTGAGGCTGCTCTGCCCTGGGCGAGCCTTGCCCAGACTTGCCTCGCTGCTAGGCTTCCTGCCCGGGAAGGAGCAGGCTGCGCCAGACAGGCAGACGCTCCTGGCGCCTTCCTGGCCTCAGCTCCACTCCTGCCTTGCCTTTGCACCTAGTCCCCAGGCGTCCTTGCGGAGGGCTTAGGGGCCGGTGGGGTGCACGCTGCCAAGCCCTCCAGCCGTGAGAGCTCTGTCATAGGGAAGGGACTGGCAAGTGCAGGGCTCCTCCAGCGGTCGCTTGGCCGCCCAGACTCAGCACAGCACGGAGAGCACCAGGCTTCCCAGGGCCCCTGGCTGTGGTCTGCAGCCCCACACACCCGGAGGCTGACTCCGTGAGCGCCCAGAAGGTGCCTGACAGACGTCATTTCCCTAGTGCTCTCCCCACCAGCAGAGACGTGTGCAGGTGGTTGGGGCCTGCCCCTGCGTGTCTGGGCTGCCGCCCACAGCCTCCGCTCAGGGGAAGCAGCCCCTGTGCCAAGACCTGCAGGAGGCGCGGGGCGTCCCTGCCTGGAAGCCAAGTGCACGGTCCGCTTGGAAGCGAGCCTCCTTGGGAAGAGTCGAGGGAGCCAAGCCGCGTGCAGCTGCAAGCCCTGCTTGGGCCGAGCCGAGTGTGCCTCCAGGACGGCAGAGCTCCAGCTCTGCTCAGAGGCCGGATCTAGTCAAGTGCCTTGCGCGAGGCTGCTCTGCCCTGGGCGAGACTTGCCCAGGCTTGCCTCGCTGCTAGGCTTGCTGCCCGGGAAGGAGCAGGCTGTGCGATGCTGGGAGAGGCCACTGGCGCCTTCCTGGCCTCAGCTCCACTCCTGCCTTGCCTTTGCATCTAGGCCCCGGGCGTCCTTGGGGAAGGCTTAGGAGCCGGTGGCTTGCACACTGCCGAGCCCTCCAGCAGTGAGGCCTCTCGTAGAGGGGAGGGGAGGGCAAGTGCAGGGCTCCACCAGCGGTTGCTTGGCCGCCCAGACTCAGCGCCGCACGGAGAGCACAAGGCTCCCAGGTCCCCTGGCTGTGGTCTGCAGCCCCACACTCCCGGAGGCTGACTCCGTGGGCGCCCAGAAGGTGCCTGACAGACGTCATGTCCCTAGCGCTCTGCTCCCCGGCAGAGACGTGTGCAGGTGGTGGGGCCTGCCCCTGCGTGTCTGGGCTCCCGCCGGCAGCCCCAGCTCCAGGGAAGCAGCCCCTGAGCCAAGACCTGTAGGGGGCGCGGGGCGCCCCCGCCTGGAAGCCTAGCGCACAGCATGCGGGAAGCGAGCCTCCTCGGGAGAAGAGGAGGCAGCCCAGCTGCGTGCGTCTGCACTCACTCCTTGGGCGGAGCCCAGTGAGCCTCCAGTACGGCAGAGCTCCAGCTCTGCTCAGAGGCCCGATCTGGCAGAGTGGCTGGCGTGAGGCTGCTCTGCCCTGGGCGAGCCTTGCCCAGACTTGCCTCGCTGCTAGGCTTCCTGCCCGGGAAGGAGCAGGCTGCGCCAGACAGGCAGACGCTCCTGGCGCCTTCCTGGCCTCAGCTCCACTCCTGCCTTGCCTTTGCACCTAGTCCCCAGGCGTCCTTGCGGAGGGCTTAGGGGCCGGTGGGGTGCACGCTGCCAAGCCCTCCAGCCGTGAGAGCTCTGTCATAGGGAAGGGACTGGCAAGTGCAGGGCTCCTCCAGCGGTCGCTTGGCCGCCCAGACTCAGCACAGCACGGAGAGCACCAGGCTTCCCAGGGCCCCTGGCTGTGGTCTGCAGCCCCACACACCCGGAGGCTGACTCCGTGAGCGCCCAGAAGGTGCCTGACAGACGTCATTTCCCTAGTGCTCTCCCCACCAGCAGAGACGTGTGCAGGTGGTTGGGGCCTGCCCCTGCGTGTCTGGGCTGCCGCCCACAGCCTCCGCTCAGGGGAAGCAGCCCCTGTGCCAAGACCTGCAGGAGGCGCGGGGCGTCCCTGCCTGGAAGCCAAGTGCACGGTCCGCTTGGAAGCGAGCCTCCTTGGGAAGAGTCGAGGGAGCCAAGCCGCGTGCAGCTGCAAGCCCTGCTTGGGCCGAGCCGAGTGTGCCTCCAGGATGGCAGAGCTCCAGCTCTGCTCAGAGGCCGGATCTAGTCAAGTGCCTTGCGCGAGGCTGCTCTGCCCTGGGCGAGACTTGCCCAGGCTTGCCTCGCTGCTAGGCTTGCTGCCCGGGAAGGAGCAGGCTGTGCGATGCTGGGAGAGGCCACTGGCGCCTTCCTGGCCTCAGCTCCACTCCTGCCTTGCCTTTGCATCTAGGCCCCGGGCGTCCTTGGGGAAGGCTTAGGAGCCGGTGGCTTGCACACTGCCGAGCCCTCCAGCAGTGAGGCCTCTCGTAGAGGGGAGGGGAGGGCAAGTGCAGGGCTCCACCAGCGGTTGCTTGGCCGCCCAGACTCAGCGCCGCACGGAGAGCACAAGGCTCCCAGGTCCCCTGGCTGTGGTCTGCAGCCCCACACTCCCGGAGGCTGACTCCGTGGGCGCCCAGAAGGTGCCTGACAGACGTCATGTCCCTAGCGCTCTGCTCCCCGGCAGAGACGTGTGCAGGTGGTGGGGCCTGCCCCTGCGTGTCTGGGCTCCCGCCGGCAGCCCCAGCTCCAGGGAAGCAGCCCCTGAGGCAAGACCTGTAGGGGGCGCGGGGCGCCCCCGCCTGGAAGCCTAGCGCACAGCATGCGGGAAGCGAGCCTCCTCGGGAGAAGAGGAGGCAGCCCAGCTGCGTGCGTCTGCACTCACTCCTTGGGCGGAGCCCAGTGAGCCTCCAGTACGGCAGAGCTCCAGCTCTGCTCAGAGGCCCGATCTGGCAGAGTTGCTGGCGTGAGGCTGCTCTGCCCTGGGCGAGCCTTGCCCAGACTTGCCTCGCTGCTAGGCTTCCTGCCCGGGAAGGAGCAGGCTGCGCCAGACAGGCAGACGCTCCTGGCGCCTTCCTGGCCTCAGCTCCACTCCTGCCTTGCCTTTGCACCTAGTCCCCAGGCGTCCTTGCGGAGGGCTTAGGGGCCGGTGGGGTGCACGCTGCCAAGCCCTCCAGCCGTGAGAGCTCTGTCATAGGGAAGGGACTGGCAAGTGCAGGGCTCCTCCAGCGGTCGCTTGGCCGCCCAGACTCAGCACAGCACGGAGAGCACCAGGCTTCCCAGGGCCCCTGGCTGTGGTCTGCAGCCCCACACACCCGGAGGCTGACTCCGTGAGCGCCCAGAAGGTGCCTGACAGACGTCATTTCCCTAGTGCTCTCCCCACCAGCAGAGACGTGTGCAGGTGGTTGGGGCCTGCCCCTGCGTGTCTGGGCTGCCGCCCACAGCCTCCGCTCAGGGGAAGCAGCCCCTGTGCCAAGACCTGCAGGAGGCGCGGGGCGTCCCTGCCTGGAAGCCAAGTGCACGGTCCGCTTGGAAGCGAGCCTCCTTGGGAAGAGTCGAGGGAGCCAAGCCGCGTGCAGCTGCAAGCCCTGCTTGGGCCGAGCCGAGTGTGCCTCCAGGACGGCAGAGCTCCAGCTCTGCTCAGAGGCCGGATCTAGTCAAGTGCCTTGCGCGAGGCTGCTCTGCCCTGGGCGAGACTTGCCCAGGCTTGCCTCGCTGCTAGGCTTGCTGCCCGGGAAGGAGCAGGCTGTGCGATGCTGGGAGAGGCCACTGGCGCCTTCCTGGCCTCAGCTCCACTCCTGCCTTGCCTTTGCATCTAGGCCCCGGGCGTCCTTGGGGAAGGCTTAGGAGCCGGTGGCTTGCACACTGCCGAGCCCTCCAGCAGTGAGGCCTCTCGTAGAGGGGAGGGGAGGGCAAGTGCAGGGCTCCACCAGCGGTTGCTTGGCCGCCCAGACTCAGCGCCGCACGGAGAGCACAAGGCTCCCAGGTCCCCTGGCTGTGGTCTGCAGCCCCACACTCCCGGAGGCTGACTCCGTGGGCGCCCAGAAGGTGCCTGACAGACGTCATGTCCCTAGCGCTCTGCTCCCCGGCAGAGACGTGTGCAGGTGGTGGGGCCTGCCCCTGCGTGTCTGGGCTCCCGCCGGCAGCCCCAGCTCCAGGGAAGCAGCCCCTGAGCCAAGACCTGTAGGGGGCGCGGGGCGCCCCCGCCTGGAAGCCTAGCGCACAGCATGCGGGAAGCGAGCCTCCTCGGGAGAAGAGGAGGCAGCCCAGCTGCGTGCGTCTGCACTCACTCCTTGGGCGGAGCCCAGTGAGCCTCCAGTACGGCAGAGCTCCAGCTCTGCTCAGAGGCCCGATCTGGCAGAGTGGCTGGCGTGAGGCTGCTCTGCCCTGGGCGAGCCTTGCCCAGACTTGCCTCGCTGCTAGGCTTCCTGCCCGGGAAGGAGCAGGCTGCGCCAGACAGGCAGACGCTCCTGGCGCCTTCCTGGCCTCAGCTCCACTCCTGCCTTGCCTTTGCACCTAGTCCCCAGGCGTCCTTGCGGAGGGCTTAGGGGCCGGTGGGGTGCACGCTGCCAAGCCCTCCAGCCGTGAGAGCTCTGTCATAGGGAAGGGACTGGCAAGTGCAGGGCTCCTCCAGCGGTCGCTTGGCCGCCCAGACTCAGCACAGCACGGAGAGCACCAGGCTTCCCAGGGCCCCTGGCTGTGGTCTGCAGCCCCACACACCCGGAGGCTGACTCCGTGAGCGCCCAGAAGGTGCCTGACAGACGTCATTTCCCTAGTGCTCTCCCCACCAGCAGAGACGTGTGCAGGTGGTTGGGGCCTGCCCCTGCGTGTCTGGGCTGCCGCCCACAGCCTCTGCTCAGGGGAAGCAGCCCCTGTGCCAAGACCTGCAGGAGGCGCGGGGCGTCCCTGCCTGGAAGCCAAGTGCACGGTCCGCTTGGAAGCGAGCCTCCTTGGGAAGAGTCGAGGGAGCCAAGCCGCGTGCAGCTGCAAGCCCTGCTTGGGCCGAGCCGAGTGTGCCTCCAGGACGGCAGAGCTCCAGCTCTGCTCAGAGGCCGGATCTAGTCAAGTGCCTTGCGCGAGGCTGCTCTGCCCTGGGCGAGACTTGCCCAGGCTTGCCTCGCTGCTAGGCTTGCTGCCCGGGAAGGAGCAGGCTGTGCGATGCTGGGAGAGGCCACTGGCGCCTTCCTGGCCTCAGCTCCACTCCTGCCTTGCCTTTGCATCTAGGCCCCGGGCGTCCTTGGGGAAGGCTTAGGAGCCGGTGGCTTGCACACTGCCGAGCCCTCCAGCAGTGAGGCCTCTCGTAGAGGGGAGGGGAGGGCAAGTGCAGGGCTCCACCAGCGGTTGCTTGGCCGCCCAGACTCAGCGCCGCACGGAGAGCACAAGGCTCCCAGGTCCCCTGGCTGTGGTCTGCAGCCCCACACTCCCGGAGGCTGACTCCGTGGGCGCCCAGAAGGTGCCTGACAGACGTCATGTCCCTAGCGCTCTGCTCCCCGGCAGAGACGTGTGCAGGTGGTGGGGCCTGCCCCTGCGTGTCTGGGCTCCCGCCGGCAGCCCCAGCTCCAGGGAAGCAGCCCCTGAGGCAAGACCTGTAGGGGGCGCGGGGCGCCCCCGCCTGGAAGCCTAGCGCACAGCATGCGGGAAGCGAGCCTCCTCGGGAGAAGAGGAGGCAGCCCAGCTGCGTGCGTCTGCACTCACTCCTTGGGCGGAGCCCAGTGAGCCTCCAGTACGGCAGAGCTCCAGCTCTGCTCAGAGGCCCGATCTGGCAGAGTTGCTGGCGTGAGGCTGCTCTGCCCTGGACGAGCCTTGCCCAGACTTGCCTCGCTGCTAGGCTTCCTGCCCGGGAAGGAGCAGGCTGCGCCAGACAGGCAGACGCTCCTGGCGCCTTCCTGGCCTCAGCTCCACTCCTGCCTTGCCTTTGCACCTAGTCCCCAGGCGTCCTTGCGGAGGGCTTAGGGGCCGGTGGGGTGCACGCTGCCAAGCCCTCCAGCCGTGAGAGCTCTGTCATAGGGAAGGGACTGGCAAGTGCAGGGCTCCTCCAGCGGTCGCTTGGCCGCCCAGACTCAGCACAGCACGGAGAGCACCAGGCTTCCCAGGGCCCCTGGCTGTGGTCTGCAGCCCCACACACCCGGAGGCTGACTCCGTGAGCGCCCAGAAGGTGCCTGACAGACGTCATTTCCCTAGTGCTCTCCCCACCAGCAGAGACGTGTGCAGGTGGTTGGGGCCTGCCCCTGCGTGTCTGGGCTGCCGCCCACAGCCTCCGCTCAGGGGAAGCAGCCCCTGTGCCAAGACCTGCAGGAGGCGCGGGGCGTCCCTGCCTGGAAGCCAAGTGCACGGTCCGCTTGGAAGCGAGCCTCCTTGGGAAGAGTCGAGGGAGCCAAGCCGCGTGCAGCTGCAAGCCCTGCTTGGGCCGAGCCGAGTGTGCCTCCAGGACGGCAGAGCTCCAGCTCTGCTCAGAGGCCGGATCTAGTCAAGTGCCTTGCGCGAGGCTGCTCTGCCCTGGGCGAGACTTGCCCAGGCTTGCCTCGCTGCTAGGCTTGCTGCCCGGGAAGGAGCAGGCTGTGCGATGCTGGGAGAGGCCACTGGCGCCTTCCTGGCCTCAGCTCCACTCCTGCCTTGCCTTTGCATCTAGGCCCCGGGCGTCCTTGGGGAAGGCTTAGGAGCCGGTGGCTTGCACACTGCCGAGCCCTCCAGCAGTGAGGCCTCTCGTAGAGGGGAGGGGAGGGCAAGTGCAGGGCTCCACCAGCGGTTGCTTGGCCGCCCAGACTCAGCGCCGCACGGAGAGCACAAGGCTCCCAGGTCCCCTGGCTGTGGTCTGCAGCCCCACACTCCCGGAGGCTGACTCCGTGGGCGCCCAGAAGGTGCCTGACAGACGTCATGTCCCTAGCGCTCTGCTCCCCGGCAGAGACGTGTGCAGGTGGTGGGGCCTGCCCCTGCGTGTCTGGGCTCCCGCCGGCAGCCCCAGCTCCAGGGAAGCAGCCCCTGAGCCAAGACCTGTAGGGGGCGCGGGGCGCCCCCGCCTGGAAGCCTAGCGCACAGCATGCGGGAAGCGAGCCTCCTCGGGAGAAGAGGAGGCAGCCCAGCTGCGTGCGTCTGCACTCACTCCTTGGGCGGAGCCCAGTGAGCCTCCAGTACGGCAGAGCTCCAGCTCTGCTCAGAGGCCCGATCTGGCAGAGTTGCTGGCGTGAGGCTGCTCTGCCCTGGGCGAGCCTTGCCCAGACTTGCCTCGCTGCTAGGCTTCCTGCCCGGGAAGGAGCAGGCTGCGCCAGACAGGCAGACGCTCCTGGCGCCTTCCTGGCCTCAGCTCCACTCCTGCCTTGCCTTTGCACCTAGTCCCCAGGCGTCCTTGCGGAGGGCTTAGGGGCCGGTGGGGTGCACGCTGCCAAGCCCTCCAGCCGTGAGAGCTCTGTCATAGGGAAGGGACTGGCAAGTGCAGGGCTCCTCCAGCGGTCGCTTGGCCGCCCAGACTCAGCACAGCACGGAGAGCACCAGGCTTCCCAGGGCCCCTGGCTGTGGTCTGCAGCCCCACACACCCGGAGGCTGACTCCGTGAGCGCCCAGAAGGTGCCTGACAGACGTCATTTCCCTAGTGCTCTCCCCACCAGCAGAGACGTGTGCAGGTGGTTGGGGCCTGCCCCTGCGTGTCTGGGCTGCCGCCCACAGCCTCCGCTCAGGGGAAGCAGCCCCTGTGCCAAGACCTGCAGGAGGCGCGGGGCGTCCCTGCCTGGAAGCCAAGTGCACGGTCCGCTTGGAAGCGAGCCTCCTTGGGAAGAGTCGAGGGAGCCAAGCCGCGTGCAGCTGCAAGCCCTGCTTGGGCCGAGCCGAGTGTGCCTCCAGGACGGCAGAGCTCCAGCTCTGCTCAGAGGCCGGATCTAGTCAAGTGCCTTGCGCGAGGCTGCTCTGCCCTGGGCGAGACTTGCCCAGGCTTGCCTCGCTGCTAGGCTTGCTGCCCGGGAAGGAGCAGGCTGTGCGATGCTGGGAGAGGCCACTGGCGCCTTCCTGGCCTCAGCTCCACTCCTGCCTTGCCTTTGCATCTAGGCCCCGGGCGTCCTTGGGGAAGGCTTAGGAGCCGGTGGCTTGCACACTGCCGAGCCCTCCAGCAGTGAGGCCTCTCGTAGAGGGGAGGGGAGGGCAAGTGCAGGGCTCCACCAGCGGTTGCTTGGCCGCCCAGACTCAGCGCCGCACGGAGAGCACAAGGCTCCCAGGTCCCCTGGCTGTGGTCTGCAGCCCCACACTCCCGGAGGCTGACTCCGTGGGCGCCCAGAAGGTGCCTGACAGACGTCATGTCCCTAGCGCTCTGCTCCCCGGCAGAGACGTGTGCAGGTGGTGGGGCCTGCCCCTGCGTGTCTGGGCTCCCGCCGGCAGCCCCAGCTCCAGGGAAGCAGCCCCTGAGCCAAGACCTGTAGGGGGCGCGGGGCGCCCCCGCCTGGAAGCCTAGCGCACAGCATGCGGGAAGCGAGCCTCCTCGGGAGAAGAGGAGGCAGCCCAGCTGCGTGCGTCTGCACTCACTCCTTGGGCGGAGCCCAGTGAGCCTCCAGTACGGCAGAGCTCCAGCTCTGCTCAGAGGCCCGATCTGGCAGAGTTGCTGGCGTGAGGCTGCTCTGCCCTGGGCGAGCCTTGCCCAGACTTGCCTCGCTGCTAGGCTTCCTGCCCGGGAAGGAGCAGGCTGCGCCAGACAGGCAGACGCTCCTGGCGCCTTCCTGGCCTCAGCTCCACTCCTGCCTTGCCTTTGCACCTAGTCCCCAGGCGTCCTTGCGGAGGGCTTAGGGGCCGGTGGGGTGCACGCTGCCAAGCCCTCCAGCCGTGAGAGCTCTGTCATAGGGAAGGGACTGGCAAGTGCAGGGCTCCTCCAGCGGTCGCTTGGCCGCCCAGACTCAGCACAGCACGGAGAGCACCAGGCTTCCCAGGGCCCCTGGCTGTGGTCTGCAGCCCCACACACCCGGAGGCTGACTCCGTGAGCGCCCAGAAGGTGCCTGACAGACGTCATTTCCCTAGTGCTCTCCCCACCAGCAGAGACGTGTGCAGGTGGTTGGGGCCTGCCCCTGCGTGTCTGGGCTGCCGCCCACAGCCTCCGCTCAGGGGAAGCAGCCCCTGTGCCAAGACCTGCAGGAGGCGCGGGGCGTCCCTGCCTGGAAGCCAAGTGCACGGTCCGCTTGGAAGCGAGCCTCCTTGGGAAGAGTCGAGGGAGCCAAGCCGCGTGCAGCTGCAAGCCCTGCTTGGGCCGAGCCGAGTGTGCCTCCAGGACGGCAGAGCTCCAGCTCTGCTCAGAGGCCGGATCTAGTCAAGTGCCTTGCGCGAGGCTGCTCTGCCCTGGGCGAGACTTGCCCAGGCTTGCCTCGCTGCTAGGCTTGCTGCCCGGGAAGGAGCAGGCTGTGCGATGCTGGGAGAGGCCACTGGCGCCTTCCTGGCCTCAGCTCCACTCCTGCCTTGCCTTTGCATCTAGGCCCCGGGCGTCCTTGGGGAAGGCTTAGGAGCCGGTGGCTTGCACACTGCCGAGCCCTCCAGCAGTGAGGCCTCTCGTAGAGGGGAGGGGAGGGCAAGTGCAGGGCTCCACCAGCGGTTGCTTGGCCGCCCAGACTCAGCGCCGCACGGAGAGCACAAGGCTCCCAGGTCCCCTGGCTGTGGTCTGCAGCCCCACACTCCCGGAGGCTGACTCCGTGGGCGCCCAGAAGGTGCCTGACAGACGTCATGTCCCTAGCGCTCTGCTCCCCGGCAGAGACGTGTGCAGGTGGTGGGGCCTGCCCCTGCGTGTCTGGGCTCCCGCCGGCAGCCCCAGCTCCAGGGAAGCAGCCCCTGAGCCAAGACCTGTAGGGGGCGCGGGGCGCCCCCGCCTGGAAGCCTAGCGCACAGCATGCGGGAAGCGAGCCTCCTCGGGAGAAGAGGAGGCAGCCCAGCTGCGTGCGTCTGCACTCACTCCTTGGGCGGAGCCCAGTGAGCCTCCAGTACGGCAGAGCTCCAGCTCTGCTCAGAGGCCCGATCTGGCAGAGTGGCTGGCGTGAGGCTGCTCTGCCCTGGGCGAGCCTTGCCCAGACTTGCCTCGCTGCTAGGCTTCCTGCCCGGGAAGGAGCAGGCTGCGCCAGACAGGCAGACGCTCCTGGCGCCTTCCTGGCCTCAGCTCCACTCCTGCCTTGCCTTTGCACCTAGTCCCCAGGCGTCCTTGCGGAGGGCTTAGGGGCCGGTGGGGTGCACGCTGCCAAGCCCTCCAGCCGTGAGAGCTCTGTCATAGGGAAGGGACTGGCAAGTGCAGGGCTCCTCCAGCGGTCGCTTGGCCGCCCAGACTCAGCACAGCACGGAGAGCACCAGGCTTCCCAGGGCCCCTGGCTGTGGTCTGCAGCCCCACACACCCGGAGGCTGACTCCGTGAGCGCCCAGAAGGTGCCTGACAGACGTCATTTCCCTAGTGCTCTCCCCACCAGCAGAGACGTGTGCAGGTGGTTGGGGCCTGCCCCTGCGTGTCTGGGCTGCCGCCCACAGCCTCCGCTCAGGGGAAGCAGCCCCTGTGCCAAGACCTGCAGGAGGCGCGGGGCGTCCCTGCCTGGAAGCCAAGTGCACGGTCCGCTTGGAAGGGAGCCTCCTTGGGAAGAGTCGAGGGAGCCAAGCCGCGTGCAGCTGCAAGCCCTGCTTGGGCCGAGCCGAGTGTGCCTCCAGGACGGCAGAGCTCCAGCTCTGCTCAGAGGCCGGATCTAGTCAAGTGCCTTGCGCGAGGCTGCTCTGCCCTGGGCGAGACTTGCCCAGGCTTGCCTCGCTGCTAGGCTTGCTGCCCGGGAAGGAGCAGGCTGTGCGATGCTGGGAGAGGCCACTGGCGCCTTCCTGGCCTCAGCTCCACTCCTGCCTTGCCTTTGCATCTAGGCCCCGGGCGTCCTTGGGGAAGGCTTAGGAGCCGGTGGCTTGCACACTGCCGAGCCCTCCAGCAGTGAGGCCTCTCGTAGAGGGGAGGGGAGGGCAAGTGCAGGGCTCCACCAGCGGTTGCTTGGCCGCCCAGACTCAGCGCCGCACGGAGAGCACAAGGCTCCCAGGTCCCCTGGCTGTGGTCTGCAGCCCCACACTCCCGGAGGCTGACTCCGTGGGCGCCCAGAAGGTGCCTGACAGACGTCATGTCCCTAGCGCTCTGCTCCCCAGCAGAGACGTGTGCAGGTGGTGGGGCCTGCCCCTGCGTGTCTGGGCTCCCGCCGGCAGCCCCAGCTCCAGGGAAGCAGCGCCTGAGCCAAGACCTGTAGGGGGCGCGGGGCGCCCCCGCCTGGAAGCCTAGCGCACAGCATGCGGGAAGCGAGCCTCCTCGGGAGAAGAGGAGGCAGCCCAGCTGCGTGCGTCTGCACTCACTCCTTGGGCGGAGCCCAGTGAGCCTCCAGTACGGCAGAGCTCCAGCTCTGCTCAGAGGCCCGATCTGGCAGAGTTGCTGGCGTGAGGCTGCTCTGCCCTGGGCGAGCCTTGCCCAGACTTGCCTCACTGCTAGGCTTCCTGCCCGGGAAGGAGCAGGCTGCGCCAGACAGGCAGACGCTCCTGGCGCCTTCCTGGCCTCAGCTCCACTCCTGCCTTGCCTTTGCACCTAGTCCCCAGGCGTCCTTGTGGAGGGCTTAGGGGCCGGTGGGGTGCACGCTGCCAAGCCCTCCAGCCGTGAGAGCTCTGTCATAGGGAAGGGAATGGCAAGTGCAGGGCTCCTCCAGCGGTCGCTTGGCCGCCCAGACTCAGCACAGCACGGAGAGCACCAGGCTTCCCAGGGCCCCTGGCTGTGGTCTGCAGCCCCACACACCCGGAGGCTGACTCCGTGAGCGCCCAGAAGGTGCCTGACAGACGTCATTTCCCTAGTGCTCTCCCCACCAGCAGAGACGTGGGCAGGTGGTTGGGGCCTGCCCCTGCGTGTCTGGGCTGCCGCCCACAGCCTCCGCTCAGGGGAAGCAGCCCCTGTGCCAAGACCGGCAGGAGGCGCGGGGCGTCCCTGCCTGGAAGCCAAGTGCACGGTCCGCTTGGAAGCGAGCCTCCTTGGGAAGAGTCGAGGGAGCCAAGCCGCGTGCAGCTGCAAGCCCTGCTTGGGCCGAGCCGAGTGTGCCTCCAGGACGGCAGAGCTCCAGCTCTGCTCAGAGGCCGGATCTAGTCAAGTGCCTTGCGCGAGGCTGCTCTGCCCTGGGCGAGACTTGCCCAGGCTTGCCTCGCTGCTAGGCTTGCTGCCCGGGAAGGAGCAGGCTGTGCGATGCTGGGAGAGGCCACTGGCGCCTTCCTGGCCTCAGCTCCACTCCTGCCTTGCCTTTGCATCTAGGCCCCGGGCGTCCTTGGGGAAGGCTTAGGAGCCGGTGGCTTGCACACTGCCGAGCCCTCCAGCAGTGAGGCCTCTCGTAGAGGGGAGGGGAGGGCAAGTGCAGGGCTCCACCAGCGGTTGCTTGGCCGCCCAGACTCAGCGCCGCACGGAGAGCACAAGGCTCCCAGGTCCCCTGGCTGTGGTCTGCAGCCCCACACTCCCGGAGGCTGACTCCGTGGGCGCCCAGAAGGTGCCTGACAGACGTCATGTCCCTAGCACTCTGCTCCCCGGCAGAGACGTGTGCAGGTGGTGGGGCCTGCCCCTGCGTGTCTGGGCTCCCGCCGGCAGCCCCAGCTCCAGGGAAGCAGCCCCTGAGGCAAGACCTGTAGGGGGCGCGGGGCGCCCCCGCCTGGAAGCCTAGCGCACAGCATGCGGGAAGCGAGCCTCCTCGGGAGAAGAGGAGGCAGCCCAGCTGCGTGCGTCTGCACTCACTCCTTGGGCGGAGCCCAGTGAGCCTCCAGTACGGCAGAGCTCCAGCTCTGCTCAGAGGCCCGATCTGGCAGAGTTGCTGGCGTGAGGCTGCTCTGCCCTGGGCGAGCCTTGCCCAGACTTGCCTCGCTGCTAGGCTTCCTGCCCGGGAAGGAGCAGGCTGCGCCAGACAGGCAGACGCTCCTGGCGCCTTCCTGGCCTCAGCTCCACTCCTGCCTTGCCTTTGCACCTAGTCCCCAGGCGTCCTTGCGGAGGGCTTAGGGGCCGGTGGGGTGCACGCTGCCAAGCCCTCCAGCCGTGAGAGCTCTGTCTTAGGGAAGGGAATGGCAAGTGCAGGGCTCCTCCAGCGGTCGCTTGGCCGCCCAGACTCAGCACAGCACGGAGAGCACCAGGCTTCCCAGGGCCCCTGGCTGTGGTCTGCAGCCCCACACACCCGGAGGCTGACTCCGTGAGCGCCCAGAAGGTGCCTGACAGACGTCATTTCCCTAGTGCTCTCCCCACCAGCAGAGACGTGGGCAGGTGGTTGGGGCCTGCCCCTGCGTGTCTGGGCTGCCGCCCACAGCCTCCGCTCAGGGGAAGCAGCCCCTGTGCCAAGACCTGCAGGAGGCGCGGGGCGTCCCTGCCTGGAAGCCAAGTGCACGGTCCGCTTGGAAGCGAGCCTCCTTGGGAAGAGTCGAGGGAGCCAAGCCGCGTGCAGCTGCAAGCCCTGCTTGGGCCGAGCCGAGTGTGCCTCCAGGACGGCAGAGCTCCAGCTCTGCTCAGAGGCCGGATCTAGTCAAGTGCCTTGCGCGAGGCTGCTCTGCCCTGGGCGAGACTTGCCCAGGCTTGCCTCGCTGCTAGGCTTGCTGCCCGGGAAGGAGCAGGCTGTGCGATGCTGGGAGAGGTCACTGGCGCCTTCCTGGCCTCAGCTCCACTCCTGCCTTGCCTTTGCATCTAGGCCCCGGGCGTCCTTGGGGAAGGCTTAGGAGCCGGTGGCTTGCACACTGCCGAGCCCTCCAGCAGTGAGGCCTCTCGTAGAGGGGAGGGGAGGGCAAGTGCAGGGCTCCACCAGCGGTTGCTTGGCCGCCCAGACTCAGCGCCGCACGGAGAGCACAAGGCTCCCAGGTCCCCTGGCTGTGGTCTGCAGCCCCACACTCCCGGAGGCTGACTCCGTGGGCGCCCAGAAGGTGCCTGACAGACGTCATGTCCCTAGCGCTCTGCTCCCCAGCAGAGACGTGTGCAGGTGGTGGGGCCTGCCCCTGCGTGTCTGGGCTCCCGCCGGCAGCCCCAGCTCCAGGGAAGCAGCCCCTGAGCCAAGACCTGTAGGGGGCGCGGGGCGCCCCCGCCTGGAAGCCTAGCGCACAGCATGCGGGAAGCGAGCCTCCTCGGGAGAAGAGGAGGCAGCCCAGCTGCGTGCGTCTGCACTCACTCCTTGGGCGGAGCCCAGTGAGCCTCCAGTACGGCAGAGCTCCAGCTCTGCTCAGAGGCCCGATCTGGCAGAGTTGCTGGCGTGAGGCTGCTCTGCCCTGGGCGAGCCTTGCCCAGACTTGCCTCGCTGCTAGGCTTCCTGCCCGGGAAGGAGCAGGCTGCGCCAGACAGGCAGACGCTCCTGGCGCCTTCCTGGCCTCAGCTCCACTCCTGCCTTGCCTTTGCACCTAGTCCCCAGGCGTCCTTGCGGAGGGCTTAGGGGCCGGTGGGGTGCACGCTGCCAAGCCCTCCAGCCGTGAGAGCTCTGTCATAGGGAAGGGAATGGCAAGTGCAGGGCTCCTCCAGCGGTCGCTTGGCCGCCCAGACTCAGCACAGCACGGAGAGCACCAGGCTTCCCAGGGCCCCTGGCTGTGGTCTGCAGCCCCACACACCCGGAGGCTGACTCCGTGAGCGCCCAGAAGGTGCCTGACAGACGTCATTTCCCTAGTGCTCTCCCCACCAGCAGAGACGTGGGCAGGTGGTTGGGGCCTGCCCCTGCGTGTCTGGGCTGCCGCCCACAGCCTCCGCTCAGGGGAAGCAGCCCCTGTGCCAAGACCTGCAGGAGGCGCGGGGCGTCCCTGCCTGGAAGCCAAGTGCACGGTCCGCTTGGAAGCGAGCCTCCTTGGGAAGAGTCGAGGGAGCCAAGCCGCGTGCAGCTGCAAGCCCTGCTTGGGCCGAGCCGAGTGTGCCTCCAGGACGGCAGAGCTCCAGCTCTGCTCAGAGGCCGGATCTAGTCAAGTGCCTTGCGCGAGGCTGCTCTGCCCTGGGCGAGACTTGCCCAGGCTTGCCTCGCTGCTAGGCTTGCTGCCCGGGAAGGAGCAGGCTGTGCGATGCTGGGAGAGGCCACTGGCGCCTTCCTGGCCTCAGCTCCACTCCTGCCTTGCCTTTGCATCTAGGCCCCGGGCGTCCTTGGGGAAGGCTTAGGAGCCGGTGGCTTGCACACTGCCGAGCCCTCCAGCAGTGAGGCCTCTCGTAGAGGGGAGGGGAGGGCAAGTGCAGGGCTCCACCAGCGGTTGCTTGGCCGCCCAGACTCAGCGCCGCACGGAGAGCACAAGGCTCCCAGGTCCCCTGGCTGTGGTCTGCAGCCCCACACTCCCGGAGGCTGACTCCGTGGGCGCCCAGAAGGTGCCTGACAGACGTCATGTCCCTAGCACTCTGCTCCCCGGCAGAGACGTGTGCAGGTGGTGGGGCCTGCCCCTGCGTGTCTGGGCTCCCGCCGGCAGCCCCAGCTCCAGGGAAGCAGCCCCTGAGGCAAGACCTGTAGGGGGCGCGGGGCGCCCCCGCCTGGAAGCCTAGCGCACAGCATGCGGGAAGCGAGCCTCCTCGGGAGAAGAGGAGGCAGCCCAGCTGCGTGCGTCTGCACTCACTCCTTGGGCGGAGCCCAGTGAGCCTCCAGTACGGCAGAGCTCCAGCTCTGCTCAGAGGCCCGATCTGGCAGAGTTGCTGGCGTGAGGCTGCTCTGCCCTGGGCGAGCCTTGCCCAGACTTGCCTCGCTGCTAGGCTTCCTGCCCGGGAAGGAGCAGGCTGCGCCAGACAGGCAGACGCTCCTGGCGCCTTCCTGGCCTCAGCTCCACTCCTGCCTTGCCTTTGCACCTAGTCCCCAGGCGTCCTTGCGGAGGGCTTAGGGGCCGGTGGGGTGCACGCTGCCAAGCCCTCCAGCCGTGAGAGCTCTGTCTTAGGGAAGGGAATGGCAAGTGCAGGGCTCCTCCAGCGGTCGCTTGGCCGCCCAGACTCAGCACAGCACGGAGAGCACCAGGCTTCCCAGGGCCCCTGGCTGTGGTCTGCAGCCCCACACACCCGGAGGCTGACTCCGTGAGCGCCCAGAAGGTGCCTGACAGACGTCATTTCCCTAGTGCTCTCCCCACCAGCAGAGACGTGGGCAGGTGGTTGGGGCCTGCCCCTGCGTGTCTGGGCTGCCGCCCACAGCCTCCGCTCAGGGGAAGCAGCCCCTGTGCCAAGACCTGCAGGAGGCGCGGGGCGTCCCTGCCTGGAAGCCAAGTGCACGGTCCGCTTGGAAGCGAGCCTCCTTGGGAAGAGTCGAGGGAGCCAAGCGGCGTGCAGCTGCAAGCCCTGCTTGGGCCGAGCCGAGTGTGCCTCCAGGACGGCAGAGCTCCAGCTCTGCTCAGAGGCCGGATCTAGTCAAGTGCCTTGCGCGAGGCTGCTCTGCCCTGGGCGAGACTTGCCCAGGCTTGCCTCGCTGCTAGGCTTGCTGCCCGGGAAGGAGCAGGCTGTGCGATGCTGGGAGAGGTCACTGGCGCCTTCCTGGCCTCAGCTCCACTCCTGCCTTGCCTTTGCATCTAGGCCCCGGGCGTCCTTGGGGAAGGCTTAGGAGCCGGTGGCTTGCACACTGCCGAGCCCTCCAGCAGTGAGGCCTCTCGTAGAGGGGAGGGGAGGGCAAGTGCAGGGCTCCACCAGCGGTTGCTTGGCCGCCCAGACTCAGCGCCGCACGGAGAGCACAAGGCTCCCAGGTCCCCTGGCTGTGGTCTGCAGCCCCACACTCCCGGAGGCTGACTCCGTGGGCGCCCAGAAGGTGCCTGACAGACGTCATGTCCCTAGCGCTCTGCTCCCCAGCAGAGACGTGTGCAGGTGGTGGGGCCTGCCCCTGCGTGTCTGGGCTCCCGCCGGCAGCCCCAGCTCCAGGGAAGCAGCCCCTGAGCCAAGACCTGTAGGGGGCGCGGGGCGCCCCCGCCTGGAAGCCTAGCGCACAGCATGCGGGAAGCGAGCCTCCTCGGGAGAAGAGGAGGCAGCCCAGCTGCGTGCGTCTGCACTCACTCCTTGGGCGGAGCCCAGTGAGCCTCCAGTACGGCAGAGCTCCAGCTCTGCTCAGAGGCCCGATCTGGCAGAGTTGCTGGCGTGAGGCTGCTCTGCCCTGGGCGAGCCTTGCCCAGACTTGCCTCGCTGCTAGGCTTCCTGCCCGGGAAGGAGCAGGCTGCGCCAGACAGGCAGACGCTCCTGGCGCCTTCCTGGCCTCAGCTCCACTCCTGCCTTGCCTTTGCACCTAGTCCCCAGGCGTCCTTGCGGAGGGCTTAGGGGCCGGTGGGGTGCACGCTGCCAAGCCCTCCAGCCGTGAGAGCTCTGTCATAGGGAAGGGAATGGCAAGTGCAGGGCTCCTCCAGCGGTCGCTTGGCCGCCCAGACTCAGCACAGCACGGAGAGCACCAGGCTTCCCAGGGCCCCTGGCTGTGGTCTGCAGCCCCACACACCCGGAGGCTGACTCCGTGAGCGCCCAGAAGGTGCCTGACAGACGTCATTTCCCTAGTGCTCTCCCCACCAGCAGAGACGTGGGCAGGTGGTTGGGGCCTGCCCCTGCGTGTCTGGGCTGCCGCCCACAGCCTCCGCTCAGGGGAAGCAGCCCCTGTGCCAAGACCTGCAGGAGGCGCGGGGCGTCCCTGCCTGGAAGCCAAGTGCACGGTCCGCTTGGAAGCGAGCCTCCTTGGGAAGAGTCGAGGGAGCCAAGCCGCGTGCAGCTGCAAGCCCTGCTTGGGCCGAGCCGAGTGTGCCTCCAGGACGGCAGAGCTCCAGCTCTGCTCAGAGGCCGGATCTAGTCAAGTGCCTTGCGCGAGGCTGCTCTGCCCTGGGCGAGACTTGCCCAGGCTTGCCTCGCTGCTAGGCTTGCTGCCCGGGAAGGAGCAGGCTGTGCGATGCTGGGAGAGGTCACTGGCGCCTTCCTGGCCTCAGCTCCACTCCTGCCTTGCCTTTGCATCTAGGCCCCGGGCGTCCTTGGGGAAGGCTTAGGAGCCGGTGGCTTGCACACTGCCGAGCCCTCCAGCAGTGAGGCCTCTCGTAGAGGGGAGGGGAGGGCAAGTGCAGGGCTCCACCAGCGGTTGCTTGGCCGCCCAGACTCAGCGCCGCACGGAGAGCACAAGGCTCCCAGGTCCCCTGGCTGTGGTCTGCAGCCCCACACTCCCGGAGGCTGACTCCGTGGGCGCCCAGAAGGTGCCTGACAGACGTCATGTCCCTAGCGCTCTGCTCCCCAGCAGAGACGTGTGCAGGTGGTGGGGCCTGCCCCTGCGTGTCTGGGCTCCCGCCGGCAGCCCCAGCTCCAGGGAAGCAGCCCCTGAGCCAAGACCTGTAGGGGGCGCGGGGCGCCCCCGCCTGGAAGCCTAGCGCACAGCATGCGGGAAGCGAGCCTCCTCGGGAGAAGAGGAGGCAGCCCAGCTGCGTGCGTCTGCACTCACTCCTTGGGCGGAGCCCAGTGAGCCTCCAGTACGGCAGAGCTCCAGCTCTGCTCAGAGGCCCGATCTGGCAGAGTTGCTGGCGTGAGGCTGCTCTGCCCTGGGCGAGCCTTGCCCAGACTTGCCTCGCTGCTAGGCTTCCTGCCCGGGAAGGAGCAGGCTGCGCCAGACAGGCAGACGCTCCTGGCGCCTTCCTGGCCTCAGCTCCACTCCTGCCTTGCCTTTGCACCTAGTCCCCAGGCGTCCTTGCGGAGGGCTTAGGGGCCGGTGGGGTGCACGCTGCCAAGCCCTCCAGCCGTGAGAGCTCTGTCATAGGGAAGGGAATGGCAAGTGCAGGGCTCCTCCAGCGGTCGCTTGGCCGCCCAGACTCAGCACAGCACGGAGAGCACCAGGCTTCCCAGGGCCCCTGGCTGTGGTCTGCAGCCCCACACACCCGGAGGCTGACTCCGTGAGCGCCCAGAAGGTGCCTGACAGACGTCATTTCCCTAGTGCTCTCCCCACCAGCAGAGACGTGTGCAGGTGGTTGGGGCCTGCCCCTGCGTGTCTGGGCTGCCGCCCACAGCCTCCGCTCAGGGGAAGCAGCCCCTGTGCCAAGACCTGCAGGAGGCGCGGGGCGTCCCTGCCTGGAAGCCAAGTGCACGGTCCGCTTGGAAGCGAGCCTCCTTGGGAAGAGTCGAGGGAGCCAAGCCGCGTGCAGCTGCAAGCCCTGCTTGGGCCGAGCCGAGTGTGCCTCCAGGACGGCAGAGCTCCAGCTCTGCTCAGAGGCCGGATCTAGTCAAGTGCCTTGCGCGAGGCTGCTCTGCCCTGGGCGAGACTTGCCCAGGCTTGCCTCGCTGCTAGGCTTGCTGCCCGGGAAGGAGCAGGCTGTGCGATGCTGGGAGAGGTCACTGGCGCCTTCCTGGCCTCAGCTCCACTCCTGCCTTGCCTTTGCATCTAGGCCCCGGGCGTCCTTGGGGAAGGCTTAGGAGCCGGTGGCTTGCACACTGCCGAGCCCTCCAGCAGTGAGGCCTCTCGTAGAGGGGAGGGGAGGGCAAGTGCAGGGCTCCACCAGCGGTTGCTTGGCCGCCCAGACTCAGCGCCGCACGGAGAGCACAAGGCTCCCAGGTCCCCTGGCTGTGGTCTGCAGCCCCACACTCCCGGAGGCTGACTCCGTGGGCGCCCAGAAGGTGCCTGACAGACGTCATGTCCCTAGCGCTCTGCTCCCCAGCAGAGACGTGTGCAGGTGGTGGGGCCTGCCCCTGCGTGTCTGGGCTCCCGCCGGCAGCCCCAGCTCCAGGGAAGCAGCCCCTGAGCCAAGACCTGTAGGGGGCGCGGGGCGCCCCCGCCTGGAAGCCTAGCGCACAGCATGCGGGAAGCGAGCCTCCTCGGGAGAAGAGGAGGCAGCCCAGCTGCGTGCGTCTGCACTCACTCCTTGGGCGGAGCCCAGTGAGCCTCCAGTACGGCAGAGCTCCAGCTCTGCTCAGAGGCCCGATCTGGCAGAGTTGCTGGCGTGAGGCTGCTCTGCCCTGGGCGAGCCTTGCCCAGACTTGCCTCGCTGCTAGGCTTCCTGCCCGGGAAGGAGCAGGCTGCGCCAGACAGGCAGACGCTCCTGGCGCCTTCCTGGCCTCAGCTCCACTCCTGCCTTGCCTTTGCACCTAGTCCCCAGGCGTCCTTGCGGAGGGCTTAGGGGCCGGTGGGGTGCACGCTGCCAAGCCCTCCAGCCGTGAGAGCTCTGTCATAGGGAAGGGAATGGCAAGTGCAGGGCTCCTCCAGCGGTCGCTTGGCCGCCCAGACTCAGCACAGCACGGAGAGCACCAGGCTTCCCAGGGCCCCTGGCTGTGGTCTGCAGCCCCACACACCCGGAGGCTGACTCCGTGAGCGCCCAGAAGGTGCCTGACAGACGTCATTTCCCTAGTGCTCTCCCCACCAGCAGAGACGTGGGCAGGTGGTTGGGGCCTGCCCCTGCGTGTCTGGGCTGCCGCCCACAGCCTCCGCTCAGGGGAAGCAGCCCCTGTGCCAAGACCTGCAGGAGGCGCGGGGCGTCCCTGCCTGGAAGCCAAGTGCACGGTCCGCTTGGAAGCGAGCCTCCTTGGGAAGAGTCGAGGGAGCCAAGCCGCGTGCAGCTGCAAGCCCTGCTTGGGCCGAGCCGAGTGTGCCTCCAGGACGGCAGAGCTCCAGCTCTGCTCAGAGGCCGGATCTAGTCAAGTGCCTTGCGCGAGGCTGCTCTGCCCTGGGCGAGACTTGCCCAGGCTTGCCTCGCTGCTAGGCTTGCTGCCCGGGAAGGAGCAGGCTGTGCGATGCTGGGAGAGGTCACTGGCGCCTTCCTGGCCTCAGCTCCACTCCTGCCTTGCCTTTGCATCTAGGCCCCGGGCGTCCTTGGGGAAGGCTTAGGAGCCGGTGGCTTGCACACTGCCGAGCCCTCCAGCAGTGAGGCCTCTCGTAGAGGGGAGGGGAGGGCAAGTGCAGGGCTCCACCAGCGGTTGCTTGGCCGCCCAGACTCAGCGCCGCACGGAGAGCACAAGGCTCCCAGGTCCCCTGGCTGTGGTCTGCAGCCCCACACTCCCGGAGGCTGACTCCGTGGGCGCCCAGAAGGTGCCTGACAGACGTCAGGTCCCTAGCGCTCTGCTCCCCGGCAGAGACGTGTGCAGGGGGTGGGGCCTGCCCCTGCGTGTCTGGGCTCCCGCCGGCAGCCCCAGCTCCAGGGAAGCAGCCCCTGAGCCAAGACCTGTAGGGGGCGCGGGGCGCCCCCGCCTGGAAGCCTAGCGCACAGCATGCGGGAAGCGAGCCTCCTCGGGAGAAGAGGAGGCAGCCCAGCTGCGTGCGTCTGCACTCACTCCTTGGGCGGAGCCCAGTGAGCCTCCAGTACGGCAGAGCTCCAGCTCTGCTCAGAGGCCCGATCTGGCAGAGTTGCTGGCGTGAGGCTGCTCTGCCCTGGGCGAGCCTTGCCCAGACTTGCCTCGCTGCTAGGCTTCCTGCCCGGGAAGGAGCAGGCTGCGCCAGACAGGCAGACGCTCCTGGCGCCTTCCTGGCCTCAGCTCCACTCCTGCCTTGCCTTTGCACCTAGTCCCCAGGCGTCCTTGCGGAGGGCTTAGGGGCCGGTGGGGTGCACGCTGCCAAGCCCTCCAGCCGTGAGAGCTCTGTCATAGGGAAGGGAATGGCAAGTGCAGGGCTCCTCCAGCGGTCGCTTGGCCGCCCAGACTCAGCACAGCACGGAGAGCACCAGGCTTCCCAGGGCCCCTGGCTGTGGTCTGCAGCCCCACACACCCGGAGGCTGACTCCGTGAGCGCCCAGAAGGTGCCTGACAGACGTCATTTCCCTAGTGCTCTCCCCACCAGCAGAGACGTGGGCAGGTGGTTGGGGCCTGCCCCTGCGTGTCTGGGCTGCCGCCCACAGCCTCCGCTCAGGGGAAGCAGCCCCTGTGCCAAGACCTGCAGGAGGCGCGGGGCGTCCCTGCCTGGAAGCCAAGTGCACGGTCCGCTTGGAAGCGAGCCTCCTTGGGAAGAGTCGAGGGAGCCAAGCCGCGTGCAGCTGCAAGCCCTGCTTGGGCCGAGCCGAGTGTGCCTCCAGGACGGCAGAGCTCCAGCTCTGCTCAGAGGCCGGATCTAGTCAAGTGCCTTGCGCGAGGCTGCTCTGCCCTGGGCGAGACTTGCCCAGGCTTGCCTCGCTGCTAGGCTTGCTGCCCGGGAAGGAGCAGGCTGTGCGATGCTGGGAGAGGTCACTGGCGCCTTCCTGGCCTCAGCTCCACTCCTGCCTTGCCTTTGCATCTAGGCCCCGGGCGTCCTTGGGGAAGGCTTAGGAGCCGGTGGCTTGCACACTGCCGAGCCCTCCAGCAGTGAGGCCTCTCGTAGAGGGGAGGGGAGGGCAAGTGCAGGGCTCCACCAGCGGTTGCTTGGCCGCCCAGACTCAGCGCCGCACGGAGAGCACAAGGCTCCCAGGTCCCCTGGCTGTGGTCTGCAGCCCCACACTCCCGGAGGCTGACTCCGTGGGCGCCCAGAAGGTGCCTGACAGACGTCAGGTCCCTAGCGCTCTGCTCCCCGGCAGAGACGTGTGCAGGGGGTGGGGCCTGCCCCTGCGTGTCTGGGCTCCCGCCGGCAGCCCCAGCTCCAGGGAAGCAGCCCCTGAGCCAAGACCTGTAGGGGGCGCGGGGCGCCCCCGCCTGGAAGCCTAGCGCACAGCATGCGGGAAGCGAGCCTCCTCGGGAGAAGAGGAGGCAGCCCAGCTGCGTGCGTCTGCACTCACTCCTTGGGCGGAGCCCAGTGAGCCTCCAGTACGGCAGAGCTCCAGCTCTGCTCAGAGGCCCGATCTGGCAGAGTTGCTGGCGTGAGGCTGCTCTGCCCTGGGCGAGCCTTGCCCAGACTTGCCTCGCTGCTAGGCTTCCTGCCCGGGAAGGAGCAGGCTGCGCCAGACAGGCAGACGCTCCTGGCGCCTTCCTGGCCTCAGCTCCACTCCTGCCTTGCCTTTGCACCTAGTCCCCAGGCGTCCTTGCGGAGGGCTTAGGGGCCGGTGGGGTGCACGCTGCCAAGCCCTCCAGCCGTGAGAGCTCTGTCATAGGGAAGGGCCTGGCAAGTGCAGGGCTCCTCCAGCGGTCGCTTGGCCGCCCAGACTCAGCACAGCACGGAGAGCACCAGGCTTCCCAGGGCCCCTGGCTGTGGTCTGCAGCCCCACACACCCGGAGGCTGACTCCGTGAGCGCCCAGAAGGTGCCTGACAGACGTCATTTCCCTAGTGCTCTCCCCACCAGCAGAGACGTGGGCAGGTGGTTGGGGCCTGCCCCTGCGTGTCTGGGCTGCCGCCCACAGCCTCCGCTCAGGGGAAGCAGCCCCTGTGCCAAGACCTGCAGGAGGCGCGGGGCGTCCCTGCCTGGAAGCCAAGTGCACGGTCCGCTTGGAAGCGAGCCTCCTTGGGAAGAGTCGAGGGAGCCAAGCCGCGTGCAGCTGCAAGCCCTGCTTGGGCCGAGCCGAGTGTGCCTCCAGGACGGCAGAGCTCCAGCTCTGCTCAGAGGCCGGATCTAGTCAAGTGCCTTGCGCGAGGCTGCTCTGCCCTGGGCGAGACTTGCCCAGGCTTGCCTCGCTGCTAGGCTTGCTGCCCGGGAAGGAGCAGGCTGTGCGATGCTGGGAGAGGTCACTGGCGCCTTCCTGGCCTCAGCTCCACTCCTGCCTTGCCTTTGCATCTAGGCCCCGGGCGTCCTTGGGGAAGGCTTAGGAGCCGGTGGCTTGCACACTGCCGAGCCCTCCAGCAGTGAGGCCTCTCGTAGAGGGGAGGGGAGGGCAAGTGCAGGGCTCCACCAGCGGTTGCTTGGCCGCCCAGACTCAGCGCCGCACGGAGAGCACAAGGCTCCCAGGTCCCCTGGCTGTGGTCTGCAGCCCCACACTCCCGGAGGCTGACTCCGTGGGCGCCCAGAAGGTGCCTGACAGACGTCATGTCCCTAGCGCTCTGCTCCCCAGCAGAGACGTGTGCAGGTGGTGGGGCCTGCCCCTGCGTGTCTGGGCTCCCGCCGGCAGCCCCAGCTCCAGGGAAGCAGCCCCTGAGCCAAGACCTGTAGGGGGCGCGGGGCGCCCCCGCCTGGAAGCCTAGCGCACAGCATGCGGGAAGCGAGCCTCCTCGGGAGAAGAGGAGGCAGCCCAGCTGCGTGCGTCTGCACTCACTCCTTGGGCGGAGCCCAGTGAGCCTCCAGTACGGCAGAGCTCCAGCTCTGCTCAGAGGCCCGATCTGGCAGAGTTGCTGGCGTGAGGCTGCTCTGCCCTGGGCGAGCCTTGCCCAGACTTGCCTCGCTGCTAGGCTTCCTGCCCGGGAAGGAGCAGGCTGCGCCAGACAGGCAGACGCTCCTGGCGCCTTCCTGGCCTCAGCTCCACTCCTGCCTTGCCTTTGCACCTAGTCCCCAGGCGTCCTTGCGGAGGGCTTAGGGGCCGGTGGGGTGCACGCTGCCAAGCCCTCCAGCCGTGAGAGCTCTGTCATAGGGAAGGGAATGGCAAGTGCAGGGCTCCTCCAGCGGTCGCTTGGCCGCCCAGACTCAGCACAGCACGGAGAGCACCAGGCTTCCCAGGGCCCCTGGCTGTGGTCTGCAGCCCCACACACCCGGAGGCTGACTCCGTGAGCGCCCAGAAGGTGCCTGACAGACGTCATTTCCCTAGTGCTCTCCCCACCAGCAGAGACGTGGGCAGGTGGTTGGGGCCTGCCCCTGCGTGTCTGGGCTGCCGCCCACAGCCTCCGCTCAGGGGAAGCAGCCCCTGTGCCAAGACCTGCAGGAGGCGCGGGGCGTCCCTGCCTGGAAGCCAAGTGCACGGTCCGCTTGGAAGCGAGCCTCCTTGGGAAGAGTCGAGGGAGCCAAGCCGCGTGCAGCTGCAAGCCCTGCTTGGGCCGAGCCGAGTGTGCCTCCAGGACGGCAGAGCTCCAGCTCTGCTCAGAGGCCGGATCTAGTCAAGTGCCTTGCGCGAGGCTGCTCTGCCCTGGGCGAGACTTGCCCAGGCTTGCCTCGCTGCTAGGCTTGCTGCCCGGGAAGGAGCAGGCTGTGCGATGCTGGGAGAGGTCACTGGCGCCTTCCTGGCCTCAGCTCCACTCCTGCCTTGCCTTTGCATCTAGGCCCCGGGCGTCCTTGGGGAAGGCTTAGGAGCCGGTGGCTTGCACACTGCCGAGCCCTCCAGCAGTGAGGCCTCTCGTAGAGGGGAGGGGAGGGCAAGTGCAGGGCTCCACCAGCGGTTGCTTGGCCGCCCAGACTCAGCGCCGCACGGAGAGCACAAGGCTCCCAGGTCCCCTGGCTGTGGTCTGCAGCCCCACACTCCCGGAGGCTGACTCCGTGGGCGCCCAGAAGGTGCCTGACAGACGTCAGGTCCCTAGCGCTCTGCTCCCCGGCAGAGACGTGTGCAGGGGGTGGGGCCTGCCCCTGCGTGTCTGGGCTCCCGCCGGCAGCCCCAGCTCCAGGGAAGCAGCCCCTGAGCCAAGACCTGTAGGGGGCGCGGGGCGCCCCCGCCTGGAAGCCTAGCGCACAGCATGCGGGAAGCGAGCCTCCTCGGGAGAAGAGGAGGCAGCCCAGCTGCGTGCGTCTGCACTCACTCCTTGGGCGGAGCCCAGTGAGCCTCCAGTACGGCAGAGCTCCAGCTCTGCTCAGAGGCCCGATCTGGCAGAGTTGCTGGCGTGAGGCTGCTCTGCCCTGGGCGAGCCTTGCCCAGACTTGCCTCGCTGCTAGGCTTCCTGCCCGGGAAGGAGCAGGCTGCGCCAGACAGGCAGACGCTCCTGGCGCCTTCCTGGCCTCAGCTCCACTCCTGCCTTGCCTTTGCACCTAGTCCCCAGGCGTCCTTGCGGAGGGCTTAGGGGCCGGTGGGGTGCACGCTGCCAAGCCCTCCAGCCGTGAGAGCTCTGTCTTAGGGAAGGGAATGGCAAGTGCAGGGCTCCTCCAGCGGTCGCTTGTCCGCCCAGACTCAGCACAGCAGGGAGAGCACCAGGCTTCCCAGGGCCCCTGGCTGTGGTCTGCAGCCCCACACACCCGGAGGCTGACTCCGTGAGCGCCCAGAAGGTGCCTGACAGACGTCATTTCCCTAGTGCTCTCCCCACCAGCAGAGACGTGTGCAGGTGGTTGGGGCCTGCCCCTGCGTGTCTGGGCTGCCGCCCACAGCCTCCGCTCAGGGGAAGCAGCCCCTGTGCCAAGACCTGCAGGAGGCGCGGGGCGTCCCTGCCTGGAAGCCAAGTGCACGGTCCGCTTGGAAGCGAGCCTCCTTGGGAAGAGTCGAGGGAGCCAAGCCGCGTGCAGCTGCAAGCCCTGCTTGGGCCGAGCCGAGTGTGCCTCCAGGATGGCAGAGCTCCAGCTCTGCTCAGAGGCCGGATCTAGTCAAGTGCCTTGCGCGAGGCTGCTCTGCCCTGGGCGAGACTTGCCCAGGCTTGCCTCGCTGCTAGGCTTGCTGCCCGGGAAGGAGCAGGCTGTGCGATGCTGGGAGAGGCCACTGGCGCCTTCCTGGCCTCAGCTCCACTCCTGCCTTGCCTTTGCATCTAGGCCCCGGGCGTCCTTGGGGAAGGCTTAGGAGCCGGTGGCTTGCACACTGCCGAGCCCTCCAGCAGTGAGGCCTCTCGTAGAGGGGAGGGGAGGGCAAGTGCAGGGCTCCACCAGCGGTTGCTTGGCCGCCCAGACTCAGCGCCGCACGGAGAGCACAAGGCTCCCAGGTCCCCTGGCTGTGGTCTGCAGCCCCACACTCCCGGAGGCTGACTCCGTGGGCGCCCAGAAGGTGCCTGACAGACGTCATGTCCCTAGCGCTCTGCTCCCCGGCAGAGACGTGTGCAGGTGGTGGGGCCTGCCCCTGCGTGTCTGGGCTCCCGCCGGCAGCCCCAGCTCCAGGGAAGCAGCCCCTGAGGCAAGACCTGTAGGGGGCGCGGGGCGCCCCCGCCTGGAAGCCTAGCGCACAGCATGCGGGAAGCGAGCCTCCTCGGGAGAAGAGGAGGCAGCCCAGCTGCGTGCGTCTGCACTCACTCCTTGGGCGGAGCCCAGTGAGCCTCCAGTACGGCAGAGCTCCAGCTCTGCTCAGAGGCCCGATCTGGCAGAGTTGCTGGCGTGAGGCTGCTCTGCCCTGGGCGAGCCTTGCCCAGACTTGCCTCGCTGCTAGGCTTCCTGCCCGGGAAGGAGCAGGCTGCGCCAGACAGGCAGACGCTCCTGGCGCCTTCCTGGCCTCAGCTCCACTCCTGCCTTGCCTTTGCACCTAGTCCCCAGGCGTCCTTGCGGAGGGCTTAGGGGCCGGTGGGGTGCACGCTGCCAAGCCCTCCAGCCGTGAGAGCTCTGTCATAGGGAAGGGACTGGCAAGTGCAGGGCTCCTCCAGCGGTCGCTTGGCCGCCCAGACTCAGCACAGCACGGAGAGCACCAGGCTTCCCAGGGCCCCTGGCTGTGGTCTGCAGCCCCACACACCCGGAGGCTGACTCCGTGAGCGCCCAGAAGGTGCCTGACAGACGTCATTTCCCTAGTGCTCTCCCCACCAGCAGAGACGTGTGCAGGTGGTTGGGGCCTGCCCCTGCGTGTCTGGGCTGCCGCCCACAGCCTCCGCTCAGGGGAAGCAGCCCCTGTGCCAAGACCTGCAGGAGGCGCGGGGCGTCCCTGCCTGGAAGCCAAGTGCACGGTCCGCTTGGAAGCGAGCCTCCTTGGGAAGAGTCGAGGGAGCCAAGCCGCGTGCAGCTGCAAGCCCTGCTTGGGCCGAGCCGAGTGTGCCTCCAGGACGGCAGAGCTCCAGCTCTGCTCAGAGGCCGGATCTAGTCAAGTGCCTTGCGCGAGGCTGCTCTGCCCTGGGCGAGACTTGCCCAGGCTTGCCTCGCTGCTAGGCTTGCTGCCCGGGAAGGAGCAGGCTGTGCGATGCTGGGAGAGGCCACTGGCGCCTTCCTGGCCTCAGCTCCACTCCTGCCTTGCCTTTGCATCTAGGCCCCGGGCGTCCTTGGGGAAGGCTTAGGAGCCGGTGGCTTGCACACTGCCGAGCCCTCCAGCAGTGAGGCCTCTCGTAGAGGGGAGGGGAGGGCAAGTGCAGGGCTCCACCAGCGGTTGCTTGGCCGCCCAGACTCAGCGCCGCACGGAGAGCACAAGGCTCCCAGGTCCCCTGGCTGTGGTCTGCAGCCCCACACTCCCGGAGGCTGACTCCGTGGGCGCCCAGAAGGTGCCTGACAGACGTCATGTCCCTAGCGCTCTGCTCCCCGGCAGAGACGTGTGCAGGTGGTGGGGCCTGCCCCTGCGTGTCTGGGCTCCCGCCGGCAGCCCCAGCTCCAGGGAAGCAGCCCCTGAGCCAAGACCTGTAGGGGGCGCGGGGCGCCCCCGCCTGGAAGCCTAGCGCACAGCATGCGGGAAGCGAGCCTCCTCGGGAGAAGAGGAGGCAGCCCAGCTGCGTGCGTCTGCACTCACTCCTTGGGCGGAGCCCAGTGAGCCTCCAGTACGGCAGAGCTCCAGCTCTGCTCAGAGGCCCGATCTGGCAGAGTGGCTGGCGTGAGGCTGCTCTGCCCTGGGCGAGCCTTGCCCAGACTTGCCTCGCTGCTAGGCTTCCTGCCCGGGAAGGAGCAGGCTGCGCCAGACAGGCAGACGCTCCTGGCGCCTTCCTGGCCTCAGCTCCACTCCTGCCTTGCCTTTGCACCTAGTCCCCAGGCGTCCTTGCGGAGGGCTTAGGGGCCGGTGGGGTGCACGCTGCCAAGCCCTCCAGCCGTGAGAGCTCTGTCATAGGGAAGGGACTGGCAAGTGCAGGGCTCCTCCAGCGGTCGCTTGGCCGCCCAGACTCAGCACAGCACGGAGAGCACCAGGCTTCCCAGGGCCCCTGGCTGTGGTCTGCAGCCCCACACACCCGGAGGCTGACTCCGTGAGCGCCCAGAAGGTGCCTGACAGACGTCATTTCCCTAGTGCTCTCCCCACCAGCAGAGACGTGTGCAGGTGGTTGGGGCCTGCCCCTGCGTGTCTGGGCTGCCGCCCACAGCCTCTGCTCAGGGGAAGCAGCCCCTGTGCCAAGACCTGCAGGAGGCGCGGGGCGTCCCTGCCTGGAAGCCAAGTGCACGGTCCGCTTGGAAGCGAGCCTCCTTGGGAAGAGTCGAGGGAGCCAAGCCGCGTGCAGCTGCAAGCCCTGCTTGGGCCGAGCCGAGTGTGCCTCCAGGACGGCAGAGCTCCAGCTCTGCTCAGAGGCCGGATCTAGTCAAGTGCCTTGCGCGAGGCTGCTCTGCCCTGGGCGAGACTTGCCCAGGCTTGCCTCGCTGCTAGGCTTGCTGCCCGGGAAGGAGCAGGCTGTGCGATGCTGGGAGAGGCCACTGGCGCCTTCCTGGCCTCAGCTCCACTCCTGCCTTGCCTTTGCATCTAGGCCCCGGGCGTCCTTGGGGAAGGCTTAGGAGCCGGTGGCTTGCACACTGCCGAGCCCTCCAGCAGTGAGGCCTCTCGTAGAGGGGAGGGGAGGGCAAGTGCAGGGCTCCACCAGCGGTTGCTTGGCCGCCCAGACTCAGCGCCGCACGGAGAGCACAAGGCTCCCAGGTCCCCTGGCTGTGGTCTGCAGCCCCACACTCCCGGAGGCTGACTCCGTGGGCGCCCAGAAGGTGCCTGACAGACGTCATGTCCCTAGCGCTCTGCTCCCCGGCAGAGACGTGTGCAGGTGGTGGGGCCTGCCCCTGCGTGTCTGGGCTCCCGCCGGCAGCCCCAGCTCCAGGGAAGCAGCCCCTGAGGCAAGACCTGTAGGGGGCGCGGGGCGCCCCCGCCTGGAAGCCTAGCGCACAGCATGCGGGAAGCGAGCCTCCTCGGGAGAAGAGGAGGCAGCCCAGCTGCGTGCGTCTGCACTCACTCCTTGGGCGGAGCCCAGTGAGCCTCCAGTACGGCAGAGCTCCAGCTCTGCTCAGAGGCCCGATCTGGCAGAGTTGCTGGCGTGAGGCTGCTCTGCCCTGGACGAGCCTTGCCCAGACTTGCCTCGCTGCTAGGCTTCCTGCCCGGGAAGGAGCAGGCTGCGCCAGACAGGCAGACGCTCCTGGCGCCTTCCTGGCCTCAGCTCCACTCCTGCCTTGCCTTTGCACCTAGTCCCCAGGCGTCCTTGCGGAGGGCTTAGGGGCCGGTGGGGTGCACGCTGCCAAGCCCTCCAGCCGTGAGAGCTCTGTCATAGGGAAGGGACTGGCAAGTGCAGGGCTCCTCCAGCGGTCGCTTGGCCGCCCAGACTCAGCACAGCACGGAGAGCACCAGGCTTCCCAGGGCCCCTGGCTGTGGTCTGCAGCCCCACACACCCGGAGGCTGACTCCGTGAGCGCCCAGAAGGTGCCTGACAGACGTCATTTCCCTAGTGCTCTCCCCACCAGCAGAGACGTGTGCAGGTGGTTGGGGCCTGCCCCTGCGTGTCTGGGCTGCCGCCCACAGCCTCCGCTCAGGGGAAGCAGCCCCTGTGCCAAGACCTGCAGGAGGCGCGGGGCGTCCCTGCCTGGAAGCCAAGTGCACGGTCCGCTTGGAAGCGAGCCTCCTTGGGAAGAGTCGAGGGAGCCAAGCCGCGTGCAGCTGCAAGCCCTGCTTGGGCCGAGCCGAGTGTGCCTCCAGGACGGCAGAGCTCCAGCTCTGCTCAGAGGCCGGATCTAGTCAAGTGCCTTGCGCGAGGCTGCTCTGCCCTGGGCGAGACTTGCCCAGGCTTGCCTCGCTGCTAGGCTTGCTGCCCGGGAAGGAGCAGGCTGTGCGATGCTGGGAGAGGCCACTGGCGCCTTCCTGGCCTCAGCTCCACTCCTGCCTTGCCTTTGCATCTAGGCCCCGGGCGTCCTTGGGGAAGGCTTAGGAGCCGGTGGCTTGCACACTGCCGAGCCCTCCAGCAGTGAGGCCTCTCGTAGAGGGGAGGGGAGGGCAAGTGCAGGGCTCCACCAGCGGTTGCTTGGCCGCCCAGACTCAGCGCCGCACGGAGAGCACAAGGCTCCCAGGTCCCCTGGCTGTGGTCTGCAGCCCCACACTCCCGGAGGCTGACTCCGTGGGCGCCCAGAAGGTGCCTGACAGACGTCATGTCCCTAGCGCTCTGCTCCCCGGCAGAGACGTGTGCAGGTGGTGGGGCCTGCCCCTGCGTGTCTGGGCTCCCGCCGGCAGCCCCAGCTCCAGGGAAGCAGCCCCTGAGCCAAGACCTGTAGGGGGCGCGGGGCGCCCCCGCCTGGAAGCCTAGCGCACAGCATGCGGGAAGCGAGCCTCCTCGGGAGAAGAGGAGGCAGCCCAGCTGCGTGCGTCTGCACTCACTCCTTGGGCGGAGCCCAGTGAGCCTCCAGTACGGCAGAGCTCCAGCTCTGCTCAGAGGCCCGATCTGGCAGAGTTGCTGGCGTGAGGCTGCTCTGCCCTGGGCGAGCCTTGCCCAGACTTGCCTCGCTGCTAGGCTTCCTGCCCGGGAAGGAGCAGGCTGCGCCAGACAGGCAGACGCTCCTGGCGCCTTCCTGGCCTCAGCTCCACTCCTGCCTTGCCTTTGCACCTAGTCCCCAGGCGTCCTTGCGGAGGGCTTAGGGGCCGGTGGGGTGCACGCTGCCAAGCCCTCCAGCCGTGAGAGCTCTGTCATAGGGAAGGGACTGGCAAGTGCAGGGCTCCTCCAGCGGTCGCTTGGCCGCCCAGACTCAGCACAGCACGGAGAGCACCAGGCTTCCCAGGGCCCCTGGCTGTGGTCTGCAGCCCCACACACCCGGAGGCTGACTCCGTGAGCGCCCAGAAGGTGCCTGACAGACGTCATTTCCCTAGTGCTCTCCCCACCAGCAGAGACGTGTGCAGGTGGTTGGGGCCTGCCCCTGCGTGTCTGGGCTGCCGCCCACAGCCTCCGCTCAGGGGAAGCAGCCCCTGTGCCAAGACCTGCAGGAGGCGCGGGGCGTCCCTGCCTGGAAGCCAAGTGCACGGTCCGCTTGGAAGCGAGCCTCCTTGGGAAGAGTCGAGGGAGCCAAGCCGCGTGCAGCTGCAAGCCCTGCTTGGGCCGAGCCGAGTGTGCCTCCAGGACGGCAGAGCTCCAGCTCTGCTCAGAGGCCGGATCTAGTCAAGTGCCTTGCGCGAGGCTGCTCTGCCCTGGGCGAGACTTGCCCAGGCTTGCCTCGCTGCTAGGCTTGCTGCCCGGGAAGGAGCAGGCTGTGCGATGCTGGGAGAGGCCACTGGCGCCTTCCTGGCCTCAGCTCCACTCCTGCCTTGCCTTTGCATCTAGGCCCCGGGCGTCCTTGGGGAAGGCTTAGGAGCCGGTGGCTTGCACACTGCCGAGCCCTCCAGCAGTGAGGCCTCTCGTAGAGGGGAGGGGAGGGCAAGTGCAGGGCTCCACCAGCGGTTGCTTGGCCGCCCAGACTCAGCGCCGCACGGAGAGCACAAGGCTCCCAGGTCCCCTGGCTGTGGTCTGCAGCCCCACACTCCCGGAGGCTGACTCCGTGGGCGCCCAGAAGGTGCCTGACAGACGTCATGTCCCTAGCGCTCTGCTCCCCGGCAGAGACGTGTGCAGGTGGTGGGGCCTGCCCCTGCGTGTCTGGGCTCCCGCCGGCAGCCCCAGCTCCAGGGAAGCAGCCCCTGAGCCAAGACCTGTAGGGGGCGCGGGGCGCCCCCGCCTGGAAGCCTAGCGCACAGCATGCGGGAAGCGAGCCTCCTCGGGAGAAGAGGAGGCAGCCCAGCTGCGTGCGTCTGCACTCACTCCTTGGGCGGAGCCCAGTGAGCCTCCAGTACGGCAGAGCTCCAGCTCTGCTCAGAGGCCCGATCTGGCAGAGTTGCTGGCGTGAGGCTGCTCTGCCCTGGGCGAGCCTTGCCCAGACTTGCCTCGCTGCTAGGCTTCCTGCCCGGGAAGGAGCAGGCTGCGCCAGACAGGCAGACGCTCCTGGCGCCTTCCTGGCCTCAGCTCCACTCCTGCCTTGCCTTTGCACCTAGTCCCCAGGCGTCCTTGCGGAGGGCTTAGGGGCCGGTGGGGTGCACGCTGCCAAGCCCTCCAGCCGTGAGAGCTCTGTCATAGGGAAGGGACTGGCAAGTGCAGGGCTCCTCCAGCGGTCGCTTGGCCGCCCAGACTCAGCACAGCACGGAGAGCACCAGGCTTCCCAGGGCCCCTGGCTGTGGTCTGCAGCCCCACACACCCGGAGGCTGACTCCGTGAGCGCCCAGAAGGTGCCTGACAGACGTCATTTCCCTAGTGCTCTCCCCACCAGCAGAGACGTGTGCAGGTGGTTGGGGCCTGCCCCTGCGTGTCTGGGCTGCCGCCCACAGCCTCCGCTCAGGGGAAGCAGCCCCTGTGCCAAGACCTGCAGGAGGCGCGGGGCGTCCCTGCCTGGAAGCCAAGTGCACGGTCCGCTTGGAAGCGAGCCTCCTTGGGAAGAGTCGAGGGAGCCAAGCCGCGT
The DNA here is from genome assembly GCF_023091745.1 of Budorcas taxicolor. NCBI lineage: Eukaryota > Metazoa > Chordata > Mammalia > Artiodactyla > Bovidae > Budorcas > Budorcas taxicolor. The sequence continues at coordinate 67,764 of NW_026291768.1, forward strand.
GCAGCTGCAAGCCCTGCTTGGGCCGAGCCGAGTGTGCCTCCAGGACGGCAGAGCTCCAGCTCTGCTCAGAGGCCGGATCTAGTCAAGTGCCTTGCGCGAGGCTGCTCTGCCCTGGGCGAGACTTGCCCAGGCTTGCCTCGCTGCTAGGCTTGCTGCCCGGGAAGGAGCAGGCTGTGCGATGCTGGGAGAGGCCACTGGCGCCTTCCTGGCCTCAGCTCCACTCCTGCCTTGCCTTTGCATCTAGGCCCCGGGCGTCCTTGGGGAAGGCTTAGGAGCCGGTGGCTTGCACACTGCCGAGCCCTCCAGCAGTGAGGCCTCTCGTAGAGGGGAGGGGAGGGCAAGTGCAGGGCTCCACCAGCGGTTGCTTGGCCGCCCAGACTCAGCGCCGCACGGAGAGCACAAGGCTCCCAGGTCCCCTGGCTGTGGTCTGCAGCCCCACACTCCCGGAGGCTGACTCCGTGGGCGCCCAGAAGGTGCCTGACAGACGTCATGTCCCTAGCGCTCTGCTCCCCGGCAGAGACGTGTGCAGGTGGTGGGGCCTGCCCCTGCGTGTCTGGGCTCCCGCCGGCAGCCCCAGCTCCAGGGAAGCAGCCCCTGAGCCAAGACCTGTAGGGGGCGCGGGGCGCCCCCGCCTGGAAGCCTAGCGCACAGCATGCGGGAAGCGAGCCTCCTCGGGAGAAGAGGAGGCAGCCCAGCTGCGTGCGTCTGCACTCACTCCTTGGGCGGAGCCCAGTGAGCCTCCAGTACGGCAGAGCTCCAGCTCTGCTCAGAGGCCCGATCTGGCAGAGTGGCTGGCGTGAGGCTGCTCTGCCCTGGGCGAGCCTTGCCCAGACTTGCCTCGCTGCTAGGCTTCCTGCCCGGGAAGGAGCAGGCTGCGCCAGACAGGCAGACGCTCCTGGCGCCTTCCTGGCCTCAGCTCCACTCCTGCCTTGCCTTTGCACCTAGTCCCCAGGCGTCCTTGCGGAGGGCTTAGGGGCCGGTGGGGTGCACGCTGCCAAGCCCTCCAGCCGTGAGAGCTCTGTCATAGGGAAGGGACTGGCAAGTGCAGGGCTCCTCCAGCGGTCGCTTGGCCGCCCAGACTCAGCACAGCACGGAGAGCACCAGGCTTCCCAGGGCCCCTGGCTGTGGTCTGCAGCCCCACACACCCGGAGGCTGACTCCGTGAGCGCCCAGAAGGTGCCTGACAGACGTCATTTCCCTAGTGCTCTCCCCACCAGCAGAGACGTGTGCAGGTGGTTGGGGCCTGCCCCTGCGTGTCTGGGCTGCCGCCCACAGCCTCCGCTCAGGGGAAGCAGCCCCTGTGCCAAGACCTGCAGGAGGCGCGGGGCGTCCCTGCCTGGAAGCCAAGTGCACGGTCCGCTTGGAAGGGAGCCTCCTTGGGAAGAGTCGAGGGAGCCAAGCCGCGTGCAGCTGCAAGCCCTGCTTGGGCCGAGCCGAGTGTGCCTCCAGGACGGCAGAGCTCCAGCTCTGCTCAGAGGCCGGATCTAGTCAAGTGCCTTGCGCGAGGCTGCTCTGCCCTGGGCGAGACTTGCCCAGGCTTGCCTCGCTGCTAGGCTTGCTGCCCGGGAAGGAGCAGGCTGTGCGATGCTGGGAGAGGCCACTGGCGCCTTCCTGGCCTCAGCTCCACTCCTGCCTTGCCTTTGCATCTAGGCCCCGGGCGTCCTTGGGGAAGGCTTAGGAGCCGGTGGCTTGCACACTGCCGAGCCCTCCAGCAGTGAGGCCTCTCGTAGAGGGGAGGGGAGGGCAAGTGCAGGGCTCCACCAGCGGTTGCTTGGCCGCCCAGACTCAGCGCCGCACGGAGAGCACAAGGCTCCCAGGTCCCCTGGCTGTGGTCTGCAGCCCCACACTCCCGGAGGCTGACTCCGTGGGCGCCCAGAAGGTGCCTGACAGACGTCATGTCCCTAGCGCTCTGCTCCCCAGCAGAGACGTGTGCAGGTGGTGGGGCCTGCCCCTGCGTGTCTGGGCTCCCGCCGGCAGCCCCAGCTCCAGGGAAGCAGCGCCTGAGCCAAGACCTGTAGGGGGCGCGGGGCGCCCCCGCCTGGAAGCCTAGCGCACAGCATGCGGGAAGCGAGCCTCCTCGGGAGAAGAGGAGGCAGCCCAGCTGCGTGCGTCTGCACTCACTCCTTGGGCGGAGCCCAGTGAGCCTCCAGTACGGCAGAGCTCCAGCTCTGCTCAGAGGCCCGATCTGGCAGAGTTGCTGGCGTGAGGCTGCTCTGCCCTGGGCGAGCCTTGCCCAGACTTGCCTCACTGCTAGGCTTCCTGCCCGGGAAGGAGCAGGCTGCGCCAGACAGGCAGACGCTCCTGGCGCCTTCCTGGCCTCAGCTCCACTCCTGCCTTGCCTTTGCACCTAGTCCCCAGGCGTCCTTGTGGAGGGCTTAGGGGCCGGTGGGGTGCACGCTGCCAAGCCCTCCAGCCGTGAGAGCTCTGTCATAGGGAAGGGAATGGCAAGTGCAGGGCTCCTCCAGCGGTCGCTTGGCCGCCCAGACTCAGCACAGCACGGAGAGCACCAGGCTTCCCAGGGCCCCTGGCTGTGGTCTGCAGCCCCACACACCCGGAGGCTGACTCCGTGAGCGCCCAGAAGGTGCCTGACAGACGTCATTTCCCTAGTGCTCTCCCCACCAGCAGAGACGTGGGCAGGTGGTTGGGGCCTGCCCCTGCGTGTCTGGGCTGCCGCCCACAGCCTCCGCTCAGGGGAAGCAGCCCCTGTGCCAAGACCGGCAGGAGGCGCGGGGCGTCCCTGCCTGGAAGCCAAGTGCACGGTCCGCTTGGAAGCGAGCCTCCTTGGGAAGAGTCGAGGGAGCCAAGCCGCGTGCAGCTGCAAGCCCTGCTTGGGCCGAGCCGAGTGTGCCTCCAGGACGGCAGAGCTCCAGCTCTGCTCAGAGGCCGGATCTAGTCAAGTGCCTTGCGCGAGGCTGCTCTGCCCTGGGCGAGACTTGCCCAGGCTTGCCTCGCTGCTAGGCTTGCTGCCCGGGAAGGAGCAGGCTGTGCGATGCTGGGAGAGGCCACTGGCGCCTTCCTGGCCTCAGCTCCACTCCTGCCTTGCCTTTGCATCTAGGCCCCGGGCGTCCTTGGGGAAGGCTTAGGAGCCGGTGGCTTGCACACTGCCGAGCCCTCCAGCAGTGAGGCCTCTCGTAGAGGGGAGGGGAGGGCAAGTGCAGGGCTCCACCAGCGGTTGCTTGGCCGCCCAGACTCAGCGCCGCACGGAGAGCACAAGGCTCCCAGGTCCCCTGGCTGTGGTCTGCAGCCCCACACTCCCGGAGGCTGACTCCGTGGGCGCCCAGAAGGTGCCTGACAGACGTCATGTCCCTAGCACTCTGCTCCCCGGCAGAGACGTGTGCAGGTGGTGGGGCCTGCCCCTGCGTGTCTGGGCTCCCGCCGGCAGCCCCAGCTCCAGGGAAGCAGCCCCTGAGGCAAGACCTGTAGGGGGCGCGGGGCGCCCCCGCCTGGAAGCCTAGCGCACAGCATGCGGGAAGCGAGCCTCCTCGGGAGAAGAGGAGGCAGCCCAGCTGCGTGCGTCTGCACTCACTCCTTGGGCGGAGCCCAGTGAGCCTCCAGTACGGCAGAGCTCCAGCTCTGCTCAGAGGCCCGATCTGGCAGAGTTGCTGGCGTGAGGCTGCTCTGCCCTGGGCGAGCCTTGCCCAGACTTGCCTCGCTGCTAGGCTTCCTGCCCGGGAAGGAGCAGGCTGCGCCAGACAGGCAGACGCTCCTGGCGCCTTCCTGGCCTCAGCTCCACTCCTGCCTTGCCTTTGCACCTAGTCCCCAGGCGTCCTTGCGGAGGGCTTAGGGGCCGGTGGGGTGCACGCTGCCAAGCCCTCCAGCCGTGAGAGCTCTGTCTTAGGGAAGGGAATGGCAAGTGCAGGGCTCCTCCAGCGGTCGCTTGGCCGCCCAGACTCAGCACAGCACGGAGAGCACCAGGCTTCCCAGGGCCCCTGGCTGTGGTCTGCAGCCCCACACACCCGGAGGCTGACTCCGTGAGCGCCCAGAAGGTGCCTGACAGACGTCATTTCCCTAGTGCTCTCCCCACCAGCAGAGACGTGGGCAGGTGGTTGGGGCCTGCCCCTGCGTGTCTGGGCTGCCGCCCACAGCCTCCGCTCAGGGGAAGCAGCCCCTGTGCCAAGACCTGCAGGAGGCGCGGGGCGTCCCTGCCTGGAAGCCAAGTGCACGGTCCGCTTGGAAGCGAGCCTCCTTGGGAAGAGTCGAGGGAGCCAAGCCGCGTGCAGCTGCAAGCCCTGCTTGGGCCGAGCCGAGTGTGCCTCCAGGACGGCAGAGCTCCAGCTCTGCTCAGAGGCCGGATCTAGTCAAGTGCCTTGCGCGAGGCTGCTCTGCCCTGGGCGAGACTTGCCCAGGCTTGCCTCGCTGCTAGGCTTGCTGCCCGGGAAGGAGCAGGCTGTGCGATGCTGGGAGAGGTCACTGGCGCCTTCCTGGCCTCAGCTCCACTCCTGCCTTGCCTTTGCATCTAGGCCCCGGGCGTCCTTGGGGAAGGCTTAGGAGCCGGTGGCTTGCACACTGCCGAGCCCTCCAGCAGTGAGGCCTCTCGTAGAGGGGAGGGGAGGGCAAGTGCAGGGCTCCACCAGCGGTTGCTTGGCCGCCCAGACTCAGCGCCGCACGGAGAGCACAAGGCTCCCAGGTCCCCTGGCTGTGGTCTGCAGCCCCACACTCCCGGAGGCTGACTCCGTGGGCGCCCAGAAGGTGCCTGACAGACGTCATGTCCCTAGCGCTCTGCTCCCCAGCAGAGACGTGTGCAGGTGGTGGGGCCTGCCCCTGCGTGTCTGGGCTCCCGCCGGCAGCCCCAGCTCCAGGGAAGCAGCCCCTGAGCCAAGACCTGTAGGGGGCGCGGGGCGCCCCCGCCTGGAAGCCTAGCGCACAGCATGCGGGAAGCGAGCCTCCTCGGGAGAAGAGGAGGCAGCCCAGCTGCGTGCGTCTGCACTCACTCCTTGGGCGGAGCCCAGTGAGCCTCCAGTACGGCAGAGCTCCAGCTCTGCTCAGAGGCCCGATCTGGCAGAGTTGCTGGCGTGAGGCTGCTCTGCCCTGGGCGAGCCTTGCCCAGACTTGCCTCGCTGCTAGGCTTCCTGCCCGGGAAGGAGCAGGCTGCGCCAGACAGGCAGACGCTCCTGGCGCCTTCCTGGCCTCAGCTCCACTCCTGCCTTGCCTTTGCACCTAGTCCCCAGGCGTCCTTGCGGAGGGCTTAGGGGCCGGTGGGGTGCACGCTGCCAAGCCCTCCAGCCGTGAGAGCTCTGTCATAGGGAAGGGAATGGCAAGTGCAGGGCTCCTCCAGCGGTCGCTTGGCCGCCCAGACTCAGCACAGCACGGAGAGCACCAGGCTTCCCAGGGCCCCTGGCTGTGGTCTGCAGCCCCACACACCCGGAGGCTGACTCCGTGAGCGCCCAGAAGGTGCCTGACAGACGTCATTTCCCTAGTGCTCTCCCCACCAGCAGAGACGTGGGCAGGTGGTTGGGGCCTGCCCCTGCGTGTCTGGGCTGCCGCCCACAGCCTCCGCTCAGGGGAAGCAGCCCCTGTGCCAAGACCTGCAGGAGGCGCGGGGCGTCCCTGCCTGGAAGCCAAGTGCACGGTCCGCTTGGAAGCGAGCCTCCTTGGGAAGAGTCGAGGGAGCCAAGCCGCGTGCAGCTGCAAGCCCTGCTTGGGCCGAGCCGAGTGTGCCTCCAGGACGGCAGAGCTCCAGCTCTGCTCAGAGGCCGGATCTAGTCAAGTGCCTTGCGCGAGGCTGCTCTGCCCTGGGCGAGACTTGCCCAGGCTTGCCTCGCTGCTAGGCTTGCTGCCCGGGAAGGAGCAGGCTGTGCGATGCTGGGAGAGGCCACTGGCGCCTTCCTGGCCTCAGCTCCACTCCTGCCTTGCCTTTGCATCTAGGCCCCGGGCGTCCTTGGGGAAGGCTTAGGAGCCGGTGGCTTGCACACTGCCGAGCCCTCCAGCAGTGAGGCCTCTCGTAGAGGGGAGGGGAGGGCAAGTGCAGGGCTCCACCAGCGGTTGCTTGGCCGCCCAGACTCAGCGCCGCACGGAGAGCACAAGGCTCCCAGGTCCCCTGGCTGTGGTCTGCAGCCCCACACTCCCGGAGGCTGACTCCGTGGGCGCCCAGAAGGTGCCTGACAGACGTCATGTCCCTAGCACTCTGCTCCCCGGCAGAGACGTGTGCAGGTGGTGGGGCCTGCCCCTGCGTGTCTGGGCTCCCGCCGGCAGCCCCAGCTCCAGGGAAGCAGCCCCTGAGGCAAGACCTGTAGGGGGCGCGGGGCGCCCCCGCCTGGAAGCCTAGCGCACAGCATGCGGGAAGCGAGCCTCCTCGGGAGAAGAGGAGGCAGCCCAGCTGCGTGCGTCTGCACTCACTCCTTGGGCGGAGCCCAGTGAGCCTCCAGTACGGCAGAGCTCCAGCTCTGCTCAGAGGCCCGATCTGGCAGAGTTGCTGGCGTGAGGCTGCTCTGCCCTGGGCGAGCCTTGCCCAGACTTGCCTCGCTGCTAGGCTTCCTGCCCGGGAAGGAGCAGGCTGCGCCAGACAGGCAGACGCTCCTGGCGCCTTCCTGGCCTCAGCTCCACTCCTGCCTTGCCTTTGCACCTAGTCCCCAGGCGTCCTTGCGGAGGGCTTAGGGGCCGGTGGGGTGCACGCTGCCAAGCCCTCCAGCCGTGAGAGCTCTGTCTTAGGGAAGGGAATGGCAAGTGCAGGGCTCCTCCAGCGGTCGCTTGGCCGCCCAGACTCAGCACAGCACGGAGAGCACCAGGCTTCCCAGGGCCCCTGGCTGTGGTCTGCAGCCCCACACACCCGGAGGCTGACTCCGTGAGCGCCCAGAAGGTGCCTGACAGACGTCATTTCCCTAGTGCTCTCCCCACCAGCAGAGACGTGGGCAGGTGGTTGGGGCCTGCCCCTGCGTGTCTGGGCTGCCGCCCACAGCCTCCGCTCAGGGGAAGCAGCCCCTGTGCCAAGACCTGCAGGAGGCGCGGGGCGTCCCTGCCTGGAAGCCAAGTGCACGGTCCGCTTGGAAGCGAGCCTCCTTGGGAAGAGTCGAGGGAGCCAAGCGGCGTGCAGCTGCAAGCCCTGCTTGGGCCGAGCCGAGTGTGCCTCCAGGACGGCAGAGCTCCAGCTCTGCTCAGAGGCCGGATCTAGTCAAGTGCCTTGCGCGAGGCTGCTCTGCCCTGGGCGAGACTTGCCCAGGCTTGCCTCGCTGCTAGGCTTGCTGCCCGGGAAGGAGCAGGCTGTGCGATGCTGGGAGAGGTCACTGGCGCCTTCCTGGCCTCAGCTCCACTCCTGCCTTGCCTTTGCATCTAGGCCCCGGGCGTCCTTGGGGAAGGCTTAGGAGCCGGTGGCTTGCACACTGCCGAGCCCTCCAGCAGTGAGGCCTCTCGTAGAGGGGAGGGGAGGGCAAGTGCAGGGCTCCACCAGCGGTTGCTTGGCCGCCCAGACTCAGCGCCGCACGGAGAGCACAAGGCTCCCAGGTCCCCTGGCTGTGGTCTGCAGCCCCACACTCCCGGAGGCTGACTCCGTGGGCGCCCAGAAGGTGCCTGACAGACGTCATGTCCCTAGCGCTCTGCTCCCCAGCAGAGACGTGTGCAGGTGGTGGGGCCTGCCCCTGCGTGTCTGGGCTCCCGCCGGCAGCCCCAGCTCCAGGGAAGCAGCCCCTGAGCCAAGACCTGTAGGGGGCGCGGGGCGCCCCCGCCTGGAAGCCTAGCGCACAGCATGCGGGAAGCGAGCCTCCTCGGGAGAAGAGGAGGCAGCCCAGCTGCGTGCGTCTGCACTCACTCCTTGGGCGGAGCCCAGTGAGCCTCCAGTACGGCAGAGCTCCAGCTCTGCTCAGAGGCCCGATCTGGCAGAGTTGCTGGCGTGAGGCTGCTCTGCCCTGGGCGAGCCTTGCCCAGACTTGCCTCGCTGCTAGGCTTCCTGCCCGGGAAGGAGCAGGCTGCGCCAGACAGGCAGACGCTCCTGGCGCCTTCCTGGCCTCAGCTCCACTCCTGCCTTGCCTTTGCACCTAGTCCCCAGGCGTCCTTGCGGAGGGCTTAGGGGCCGGTGGGGTGCACGCTGCCAAGCCCTCCAGCCGTGAGAGCTCTGTCATAGGGAAGGGAATGGCAAGTGCAGGGCTCCTCCAGCGGTCGCTTGGCCGCCCAGACTCAGCACAGCACGGAGAGCACCAGGCTTCCCAGGGCCCCTGGCTGTGGTCTGCAGCCCCACACACCCGGAGGCTGACTCCGTGAGCGCCCAGAAGGTGCCTGACAGACGTCATTTCCCTAGTGCTCTCCCCACCAGCAGAGACGTGGGCAGGTGGTTGGGGCCTGCCCCTGCGTGTCTGGGCTGCCGCCCACAGCCTCCGCTCAGGGGAAGCAGCCCCTGTGCCAAGACCTGCAGGAGGCGCGGGGCGTCCCTGCCTGGAAGCCAAGTGCACGGTCCGCTTGGAAGCGAGCCTCCTTGGGAAGAGTCGAGGGAGCCAAGCCGCGTGCAGCTGCAAGCCCTGCTTGGGCCGAGCCGAGTGTGCCTCCAGGACGGCAGAGCTCCAGCTCTGCTCAGAGGCCGGATCTAGTCAAGTGCCTTGCGCGAGGCTGCTCTGCCCTGGGCGAGACTTGCCCAGGCTTGCCTCGCTGCTAGGCTTGCTGCCCGGGAAGGAGCAGGCTGTGCGATGCTGGGAGAGGTCACTGGCGCCTTCCTGGCCTCAGCTCCACTCCTGCCTTGCCTTTGCATCTAGGCCCCGGGCGTCCTTGGGGAAGGCTTAGGAGCCGGTGGCTTGCACACTGCCGAGCCCTCCAGCAGTGAGGCCTCTCGTAGAGGGGAGGGGAGGGCAAGTGCAGGGCTCCACCAGCGGTTGCTTGGCCGCCCAGACTCAGCGCCGCACGGAGAGCACAAGGCTCCCAGGTCCCCTGGCTGTGGTCTGCAGCCCCACACTCCCGGAGGCTGACTCCGTGGGCGCCCAGAAGGTGCCTGACAGACGTCATGTCCCTAGCGCTCTGCTCCCCAGCAGAGACGTGTGCAGGTGGTGGGGCCTGCCCCTGCGTGTCTGGGCTCCCGCCGGCAGCCCCAGCTCCAGGGAAGCAGCCCCTGAGCCAAGACCTGTAGGGGGCGCGGGGCGCCCCCGCCTGGAAGCCTAGCGCACAGCATGCGGGAAGCGAGCCTCCTCGGGAGAAGAGGAGGCAGCCCAGCTGCGTGCGTCTGCACTCACTCCTTGGGCGGAGCCCAGTGAGCCTCCAGTACGGCAGAGCTCCAGCTCTGCTCAGAGGCCCGATCTGGCAGAGTTGCTGGCGTGAGGCTGCTCTGCCCTGGGCGAGCCTTGCCCAGACTTGCCTCGCTGCTAGGCTTCCTGCCCGGGAAGGAGCAGGCTGCGCCAGACAGGCAGACGCTCCTGGCGCCTTCCTGGCCTCAGCTCCACTCCTGCCTTGCCTTTGCACCTAGTCCCCAGGCGTCCTTGCGGAGGGCTTAGGGGCCGGTGGGGTGCACGCTGCCAAGCCCTCCAGCCGTGAGAGCTCTGTCATAGGGAAGGGAATGGCAAGTGCAGGGCTCCTCCAGCGGTCGCTTGGCCGCCCAGACTCAGCACAGCACGGAGAGCACCAGGCTTCCCAGGGCCCCTGGCTGTGGTCTGCAGCCCCACACACCCGGAGGCTGACTCCGTGAGCGCCCAGAAGGTGCCTGACAGACGTCATTTCCCTAGTGCTCTCCCCACCAGCAGAGACGTGTGCAGGTGGTTGGGGCCTGCCCCTGCGTGTCTGGGCTGCCGCCCACAGCCTCCGCTCAGGGGAAGCAGCCCCTGTGCCAAGACCTGCAGGAGGCGCGGGGCGTCCCTGCCTGGAAGCCAAGTGCACGGTCCGCTTGGAAGCGAGCCTCCTTGGGAAGAGTCGAGGGAGCCAAGCCGCGTGCAGCTGCAAGCCCTGCTTGGGCCGAGCCGAGTGTGCCTCCAGGACGGCAGAGCTCCAGCTCTGCTCAGAGGCCGGATCTAGTCAAGTGCCTTGCGCGAGGCTGCTCTGCCCTGGGCGAGACTTGCCCAGGCTTGCCTCGCTGCTAGGCTTGCTGCCCGGGAAGGAGCAGGCTGTGCGATGCTGGGAGAGGTCACTGGCGCCTTCCTGGCCTCAGCTCCACTCCTGCCTTGCCTTTGCATCTAGGCCCCGGGCGTCCTTGGGGAAGGCTTAGGAGCCGGTGGCTTGCACACTGCCGAGCCCTCCAGCAGTGAGGCCTCTCGTAGAGGGGAGGGGAGGGCAAGTGCAGGGCTCCACCAGCGGTTGCTTGGCCGCCCAGACTCAGCGCCGCACGGAGAGCACAAGGCTCCCAGGTCCCCTGGCTGTGGTCTGCAGCCCCACACTCCCGGAGGCTGACTCCGTGGGCGCCCAGAAGGTGCCTGACAGACGTCATGTCCCTAGCGCTCTGCTCCCCAGCAGAGACGTGTGCAGGTGGTGGGGCCTGCCCCTGCGTGTCTGGGCTCCCGCCGGCAGCCCCAGCTCCAGGGAAGCAGCCCCTGAGCCAAGACCTGTAGGGGGCGCGGGGCGCCCCCGCCTGGAAGCCTAGCGCACAGCATGCGGGAAGCGAGCCTCCTCGGGAGAAGAGGAGGCAGCCCAGCTGCGTGCGTCTGCACTCACTCCTTGGGCGGAGCCCAGTGAGCCTCCAGTACGGCAGAGCTCCAGCTCTGCTCAGAGGCCCGATCTGGCAGAGTTGCTGGCGTGAGGCTGCTCTGCCCTGGGCGAGCCTTGCCCAGACTTGCCTCGCTGCTAGGCTTCCTGCCCGGGAAGGAGCAGGCTGCGCCAGACAGGCAGACGCTCCTGGCGCCTTCCTGGCCTCAGCTCCACTCCTGCCTTGCCTTTGCACCTAGTCCCCAGGCGTCCTTGCGGAGGGCTTAGGGGCCGGTGGGGTGCACGCTGCCAAGCCCTCCAGCCGTGAGAGCTCTGTCATAGGGAAGGGAATGGCAAGTGCAGGGCTCCTCCAGCGGTCGCTTGGCCGCCCAGACTCAGCACAGCACGGAGAGCACCAGGCTTCCCAGGGCCCCTGGCTGTGGTCTGCAGCCCCACACACCCGGAGGCTGACTCCGTGAGCGCCCAGAAGGTGCCTGACAGACGTCATTTCCCTAGTGCTCTCCCCACCAGCAGAGACGTGGGCAGGTGGTTGGGGCCTGCCCCTGCGTGTCTGGGCTGCCGCCCACAGCCTCCGCTCAGGGGAAGCAGCCCCTGTGCCAAGACCTGCAGGAGGCGCGGGGCGTCCCTGCCTGGAAGCCAAGTGCACGGTCCGCTTGGAAGCGAGCCTCCTTGGGAAGAGTCGAGGGAGCCAAGCCGCGTGCAGCTGCAAGCCCTGCTTGGGCCGAGCCGAGTGTGCCTCCAGGACGGCAGAGCTCCAGCTCTGCTCAGAGGCCGGATCTAGTCAAGTGCCTTGCGCGAGGCTGCTCTGCCCTGGGCGAGACTTGCCCAGGCTTGCCTCGCTGCTAGGCTTGCTGCCCGGGAAGGAGCAGGCTGTGCGATGCTGGGAGAGGTCACTGGCGCCTTCCTGGCCTCAGCTCCACTCCTGCCTTGCCTTTGCATCTAGGCCCCGGGCGTCCTTGGGGAAGGCTTAGGAGCCGGTGGCTTGCACACTGCCGAGCCCTCCAGCAGTGAGGCCTCTCGTAGAGGGGAGGGGAGGGCAAGTGCAGGGCTCCACCAGCGGTTGCTTGGCCGCCCAGACTCAGCGCCGCACGGAGAGCACAAGGCTCCCAGGTCCCCTGGCTGTGGTCTGCAGCCCCACACTCCCGGAGGCTGACTCCGTGGGCGCCCAGAAGGTGCCTGACAGACGTCAGGTCCCTAGCGCTCTGCTCCCCGGCAGAGACGTGTGCAGGGGGTGGGGCCTGCCCCTGCGTGTCTGGGCTCCCGCCGGCAGCCCCAGCTCCAGGGAAGCAGCCCCTGAGCCAAGACCTGTAGGGGGCGCGGGGCGCCCCCGCCTGGAAGCCTAGCGCACAGCATGCGGGAAGCGAGCCTCCTCGGGAGAAGAGGAGGCAGCCCAGCTGCGTGCGTCTGCACTCACTCCTTGGGCGGAGCCCAGTGAGCCTCCAGTACGGCAGAGCTCCAGCTCTGCTCAGAGGCCCGATCTGGCAGAGTTGCTGGCGTGAGGCTGCTCTGCCCTGGGCGAGCCTTGCCCAGACTTGCCTCGCTGCTAGGCTTCCTGCCCGGGAAGGAGCAGGCTGCGCCAGACAGGCAGACGCTCCTGGCGCCTTCCTGGCCTCAGCTCCACTCCTGCCTTGCCTTTGCACCTAGTCCCCAGGCGTCCTTGCGGAGGGCTTAGGGGCCGGTGGGGTGCACGCTGCCAAGCCCTCCAGCCGTGAGAGCTCTGTCATAGGGAAGGGAATGGCAAGTGCAGGGCTCCTCCAGCGGTCGCTTGGCCGCCCAGACTCAGCACAGCACGGAGAGCACCAGGCTTCCCAGGGCCCCTGGCTGTGGTCTGCAGCCCCACACACCCGGAGGCTGACTCCGTGAGCGCCCAGAAGGTGCCTGACAGACGTCATTTCCCTAGTGCTCTCCCCACCAGCAGAGACGTGGGCAGGTGGTTGGGGCCTGCCCCTGCGTGTCTGGGCTGCCGCCCACAGCCTCCGCTCAGGGGAAGCAGCCCCTGTGCCAAGACCTGCAGGAGGCGCGGGGCGTCCCTGCCTGGAAGCCAAGTGCACGGTCCGCTTGGAAGCGAGCCTCCTTGGGAAGAGTCGAGGGAGCCAAGCCGCGTGCAGCTGCAAGCCCTGCTTGGGCCGAGCCGAGTGTGCCTCCAGGACGGCAGAGCTCCAGCTCTGCTCAGAGGCCGGATCTAGTCAAGTGCCTTGCGCGAGGCTGCTCTGCCCTGGGCGAGACTTGCCCAGGCTTGCCTCGCTGCTAGGCTTGCTGCCCGGGAAGGAGCAGGCTGTGCGATGCTGGGAGAGGTCACTGGCGCCTTCCTGGCCTCAGCTCCACTCCTGCCTTGCCTTTGCATCTAGGCCCCGGGCGTCCTTGGGGAAGGCTTAGGAGCCGGTGGCTTGCACACTGCCGAGCCCTCCAGCAGTGAGGCCTCTCGTAGAGGGGAGGGGAGGGCAAGTGCAGGGCTCCACCAGCGGTTGCTTGGCCGCCCAGACTCAGCGCCGCACGGAGAGCACAAGGCTCCCAGGTCCCCTGGCTGTGGTCTGCAGCCCCACACTCCCGGAGGCTGACTCCGTGGGCGCCCAGAAGGTGCCTGACAGACGTCAGGTCCCTAGCGCTCTGCTCCCCGGCAGAGACGTGTGCAGGGGGTGGGGCCTGCCCCTGCGTGTCTGGGCTCCCGCCGGCAGCCCCAGCTCCAGGGAAGCAGCCCCTGAGCCAAGACCTGTAGGGGGCGCGGGGCGCCCCCGCCTGGAAGCCTAGCGCACAGCATGCGGGAAGCGAGCCTCCTCGGGAGAAGAGGAGGCAGCCCAGCTGCGTGCGTCTGCACTCACTCCTTGGGCGGAGCCCAGTGAGCCTCCAGTACGGCAGAGCTCCAGCTCTGCTCAGAGGCCCGATCTGGCAGAGTTGCTGGCGTGAGGCTGCTCTGCCCTGGGCGAGCCTTGCCCAGACTTGCCTCGCTGCTAGGCTTCCTGCCCGGGAAGGAGCAGGCTGCGCCAGACAGGCAGACGCTCCTGGCGCCTTCCTGGCCTCAGCTCCACTCCTGCCTTGCCTTTGCACCTAGTCCCCAGGCGTCCTTGCGGAGGGCTTAGGGGCCGGTGGGGTGCACGCTGCCAAGCCCTCCAGCCGTGAGAGCTCTGTCATAGGGAAGGGCCTGGCAAGTGCAGGGCTCCTCCAGCGGTCGCTTGGCCGCCCAGACTCAGCACAGCACGGAGAGCACCAGGCTTCCCAGGGCCCCTGGCTGTGGTCTGCAGCCCCACACACCCGGAGGCTGACTCCGTGAGCGCCCAGAAGGTGCCTGACAGACGTCATTTCCCTAGTGCTCTCCCCACCAGCAGAGACGTGGGCAGGTGGTTGGGGCCTGCCCCTGCGTGTCTGGGCTGCCGCCCACAGCCTCCGCTCAGGGGAAGCAGCCCCTGTGCCAAGACCTGCAGGAGGCGCGGGGCGTCCCTGCCTGGAAGCCAAGTGCACGGTCCGCTTGGAAGCGAGCCTCCTTGGGAAGAGTCGAGGGAGCCAAGCCGCGTGCAGCTGCAAGCCCTGCTTGGGCCGAGCCGAGTGTGCCTCCAGGACGGCAGAGCTCCAGCTCTGCTCAGAGGCCGGATCTAGTCAAGTGCCTTGCGCGAGGCTGCTCTGCCCTGGGCGAGACTTGCCCAGGCTTGCCTCGCTGCTAGGCTTGCTGCCCGGGAAGGAGCAGGCTGTGCGATGCTGGGAGAGGTCACTGGCGCCTTCCTGGCCTCAGCTCCACTCCTGCCTTGCCTTTGCATCTAGGCCCCGGGCGTCCTTGGGGAAGGCTTAGGAGCCGGTGGCTTGCACACTGCCGAGCCCTCCAGCAGTGAGGCCTCTCGTAGAGGGGAGGGGAGGGCAAGTGCAGGGCTCCACCAGCGGTTGCTTGGCCGCCCAGACTCAGCGCCGCACGGAGAGCACAAGGCTCCCAGGTCCCCTGGCTGTGGTCTGCAGCCCCACACTCCCGGAGGCTGACTCCGTGGGCGCCCAGAAGGTGCCTGACAGACGTCATGTCCCTAGCGCTCTGCTCCCCAGCAGAGACGTGTGCAGGTGGTGGGGCCTGCCCCTGCGTGTCTGGGCTCCCGCCGGCAGCCCCAGCTCCAGGGAAGCAGCCCCTGAGCCAAGACCTGTAGGGGGCGCGGGGCGCCCCCGCCTGGAAGCCTAGCGCACAGCATGCGGGAAGCGAGCCTCCTCGGGAGAAGAGGAGGCAGCCCAGCTGCGTGCGTCTGCACTCACTCCTTGGGCGGAGCCCAGTGAGCCTCCAGTACGGCAGAGCTCCAGCTCTGCTCAGAGGCCCGATCTGGCAGAGTTGCTGGCGTGAGGCTGCTCTGCCCTGGGCGAGCCTTGCCCAGACTTGCCTCGCTGCTAGGCTTCCTGCCCGGGAAGGAGCAGGCTGCGCCAGACAGGCAGACGCTCCTGGCGCCTTCCTGGCCTCAGCTCCACTCCTGCCTTGCCTTTGCACCTAGTCCCCAGGCGTCCTTGCGGAGGGCTTAGGGGCCGGTGGGGTGCACGCTGCCAAGCCCTCCAGCCGTGAGAGCTCTGTCATAGGGAAGGGAATGGCAAGTGCAGGGCTCCTCCAGCGGTCGCTTGGCCGCCCAGACTCAGCACAGCACGGAGAGCACCAGGCTTCCCAGGGCCCCTGGCTGTGGTCTGCAGCCCCACACACCCGGAGGCTGACTCCGTGAGCGCCCAGAAGGTGCCTGACAGACGTCATTTCCCTAGTGCTCTCCCCACCAGCAGAGACGTGGGCAGGTGGTTGGGGCCTGCCCCTGCGTGTCTGGGCTGCCGCCCACAGCCTCCGCTCAGGGGAAGCAGCCCCTGTGCCAAGACCTGCAGGAGGCGCGGGGCGTCCCTGCCTGGAAGCCAAGTGCACGGTCCGCTTGGAAGCGAGCCTCCTTGGGAAGAGTCGAGGGAGCCAAGCCGCGTGCAGCTGCAAGCCCTGCTTGGGCCGAGCCGAGTGTGCCTCCAGGACGGCAGAGCTCCAGCTCTGCTCAGAGGCCGGATCTAGTCAAGTGCCTTGCGCGAGGCTGCTCTGCCCTGGGCGAGACTTGCCCAGGCTTGCCTCGCTGCTAGGCTTGCTGCCCGGGAAGGAGCAGGCTGTGCGATGCTGGGAGAGGTCACTGGCGCCTTCCTGGCCTCAGCTCCACTCCTGCCTTGCCTTTGCATCTAGGCCCCGGGCGTCCTTGGGGAAGGCTTAGGAGCCGGTGGCTTGCACACTGCCGAGCCCTCCAGCAGTGAGGCCTCTCGTAGAGGGGAGGGGAGGGCAAGTGCAGGGCTCCACCAGCGGTTGCTTGGCCGCCCAGACTCAGCGCCGCACGGAGAGCACAAGGCTCCCAGGTCCCCTGGCTGTGGTCTGCAGCCCCACACTCCCGGAGGCTGACTCCGTGGGCGCCCAGAAGGTGCCTGACAGACGTCAGGTCCCTAGCGCTCTGCTCCCCGGCAGAGACGTGTGCAGGGGGTGGGGCCTGCCCCTGCGTGTCTGGGCTCCCGCCGGCAGCCCCAGCTCCAGGGAAGCAGCCCCTGAGCCAAGACCTGTAGGGGGCGCGGGGCGCCCCCGCCTGGAAGCCTAGCGCACAGCATGCGGGAAGCGAGCCTCCTCGGGAGAAGAGGAGGCAGCCCAGCTGCGTGCGTCTGCACTCACTCCTTGGGCGGAGCCCAGTGAGCCTCCAGTACGGCAGAGCTCCAGCTCTGCTCAGAGGCCCGATCTGGCAGAGTTGCTGGCGTGAGGCTGCTCTGCCCTGGGCGAGCCTTGCCCAGACTTGCCTCGCTGCTAGGCTTCCTGCCCGGGAAGGAGCAGGCTGCGCCAGACAGGCAGACGCTCCTGGCGCCTTCCTGGCCTCAGCTCCACTCCTGCCTTGCCTTTGCACCTAGTCCCCAGGCGTCCTTGCGGAGGGCTTAGGGGCCGGTGGGGTGCACGCTGCCAAGCCCTCCAGCCGTGAGAGCTCTGTCTTAGGGAAGGGAATGGCAAGTGCAGGGCTCCTCCAGCGGTCGCTTGTCCGCCCAGACTCAGCACAGCAGGGAGAGCACCAGGCTTCCCAGGGCCCCTGGCTGTGGTCTGCAGCCCCACACACCCGGAGGCTGACTCCGTGAGCGCCCAGAAGGTGCCTGACAGACGTCATTTCCCTAGTGCTCTCCCCACCAGCAGAGACGTGGGCAGGTGGTTGGGGCCTGCCCCTGCGTGTCTGGGCTGCCGCCCACAGCCTCCGCTCAGGGGAAGCAGCCCCTGTGCCAAGACCTGCAGGAGGCGCGGGGCGTCCCTGCCTGGAAGCCAAGTGCACGGTCCGCTTGGAAGCGAGCCTCCTTGGGAAGAGTCGAGGGAGCCAAGCCGCGTGCAGCTGCAAGCCCTGCTTGGGCCGAGCCGAGTGTGCCTCCAGGACGGCAGAGCTCCAGCTCTGCTCAGAGGCCGGATCTAGTCAAGTGCCTTGCGCGAGGCTGCTCTGCCCTGGGCGAGACTTGCCCAGGCTTGCCTCGCTGCTAGGCTTGCTGCCCGGGAAGGAGCAGGCTGTGCGATGCTGGGAGAGGTCACTGGCGCCTTCCTGGCCTCAGCTCCACTCCTGCCTTGCCTTTGCATCTAGGCCCCGGGCGTCCTTGGGGAAGGCTTAGGAGCCGGTGGCTTGCACACTGCCGAGCCCTCCAGCAGTGAGGCCTCTCGTAGAGGGGAGGGGAGGGCAAGTGCAGGGCTCCACCAGCGGTTGCTTGGCCGCCCAGACTCAGCGCCGCACGGAGAGCACAAGGCTCCCAGGTCCCCTGGCTGTGGTCTGCAGCCCCACACTCCCGGAGGCTGACTCCGTGGGCGCCCAGAAGGTGCCTGACAGACGTCATGTCCCTAGCGCTCTGCTCCCCGGCAGAGACGTGTGCAGGTGGTGGGGCCTGCCCCTGCGTGTCTGGGCTCCCGCCAGCAGCCCCAGCTCCAGGGAAGCAGCGCCTGAGCCAAGACCTGTAGGGGGCGCGGGGCGCCCCCGCCTGGAAGCCTAGCGCACAGCATGCGGGAAGCGAGCCTCCTCGGGAGAAGAGGAGGCAGCCCAGCTGCGTGCGTCTGCACTCACTCCTTGGGCGGAGCCCAGTGAGCCTCCAGTACGGCAGAGCTCCAGCTCTGCTCAGAGGCCCGATCTGGCAGAGTTGCTGGCGTGAGTCTGCTCTGCCCTGGGCGAGCCTTGCCCAGACTTGCCTCGCTGCTAGGCTTCCTGCCCGGGAAGGAGCAGGCTGCGCCAGACAGGCAGACGCTCCTGGCGCCTTCCTGGCCTCAGCTCCACTCCTGCCTTGCCTTTGCACCTAGTCCCCAGGCGTCCTTGCGGAGGGCTTAGGGGCCGGTGGGGTGCACGCTGCCAAGCCCTGCAGCCGTGAGAGCTCTGTCATAGGGAAGGGAATGGCAAGTGCAGGGCTCCTCCAGCGGTCGCTTGGCCGCCCAGACTCAGCACAGCACGAAGAGCACCAGGCTTCCCAGGGCCCCTGGCTGTGGTCTGCAGCCCCACACACCCGGAGGCTGACTCCGTGAGCGCCCAGAAGGTGCCTGACAGACGTCATTTCCCTAGTGCTCTCCCCACCAGCAGAGACGTGTGCAGGTGGTTGGGGCCTGCCCCTGCGTGTCTGGGCTGCCGCCCACAGCCTCCGCTCAGGGGAAGCAGCCCCTGTGCCAAGACCTGCAGGAGGCGCGGGGCGTCCCTGCCTGGAAGCCAAGTGCACGGTCCGCTTGGAAGCGAGCCTCCTTGGGAAGAGTCGAGGGAGCCAAGCCGCGTGCAGCTGCAAGCCCTGCTTGGGCCGAGCCGAGTGTGCCTCCAGGACGGCAGAGCTCCAGCTCTGCTCAGAGGCCGGATCTAGTCAAGTGCCTTGCGCGAGGCTGCTCTGCCCTGGGCGAGACTTGCCCAGGCTTGCCTCGCTGCTAGGCTTGCTGCCCGGGAAGGAGCAGGCTGTGCGATGCTGGGAGAGGCCACTGGCGCCTTCCTGGCCTCAGCTCCACTCCTGCCTTGCCTTTGCATCTAGGCCCCGGGCGTCCTTGGGGAAGGCTTAGGAGCCGGTGGCTTGCACACTGCCGAGCCCTCCAGCAGTGAGGCCTCTCGTAGAGGGGAGGGGAGGGCAAGTGCAGGGCTCCACCAGCGGTTGCTTGGCCGCCCAGACTCAGCGCCGCACGGAGAGCACAAGGCTCCCAGGTCCCCTGGCTGTGGTCTGCAGCCCCACACTCCCGGAGGCTGACTCCGTGGGCGCCCAGAAGGTGCCTGACAGACGTCATGTCCCTAGCGCTCTGCTCCCCAGCAGAGACGTGTGCAGGTGGTGGGGCCTGCCCCTGCGTGTCTGGGCTCCCGCCGGCAGCCCCAGCTCCAGGGAAGCAGCGCCTGAGCCAAGACCTGTAGGGGGCGCGGGGCGCCCCCGCCTGGAAGCCTAGCGCACAGCATGCGGGAAGCGAGCCTCCTCGGGAGAAGAGGAGGCAGCCCAGCTGCGTGCGTCTGCACTCACTCCTTGGGCGGAGCCCAGTGAGCCTCCAGTACGGCAGAGCTCCAGCTCTGCTCAGAGGCCCGATCTGGCAGAGTTGCTGGCGTGAGGCTGCTCTGCCCTGGGCGAGCCTTGCCCAGACTTGCCTCGCTGCTAGGCTTCCTGCCCGGGAAGGAGCAGGCTGCGCCAGACAGGCAGACGCTCCTGGCGCCTTCCTGGCCTCAGCTCCACTCCTGCCTTGCCTTTGCACCTAGTCCCCAGGCGTCCTTGCGGAGGGCTTAGGGGCCGGTGGGGTGCACGCTGCCAAGCCCTCCAGCCGTGAGAGCTCTGTCTTAGGGAAGGGAATGGCAAGTGCAGGGCTCCTCCAGCGGTCGCTTGTCCGCCCAGACTCAGCACAGCAGGGAGAGCACCAGGCTTCCCAGGGCCCCTGGCTGTGGTCTGCAGCCCCACACACCCGGAGGCTGACTCCGTGAGCGCCCAGAAGGTGCCTGACAGACGTCATTTCCCTAGTGCTCTCCCCACCAGCAGAGACGTGGGCAGGTGGTTGGGGCCTGCCCCTGCGTGTCTGGGCTGCCGCCCACAGCCTCCGCTCAGGGGAAGCAGCCCCTGTGCCAAGACCTGCAGGAGGCGCGGGGCGTCCCTGCCTGGAAGCCAAGTGCACGGTCCGCTTGGAAGCGAGCCTCCTTGGGAAGAGTCGAGGGAGCCAAGCCGCGTGCAGCTGCAAGCCCTGCTTGGGCCGAGCCGAGTGTGCCTCCAGGACGGCAGAGCTCCAGCTCTGCTCAGAGGCCGGATCTAGTCAAGTGCCTTGCGCGAGGCTGCTCTGCCCTGGGCGAGACTTGCCCAGGCTTGCCTCGCTGCTAGGCTTGCTGCCCGGGAAGGAGCAGGCTGTGCGATGCTGGGAGAGGTCACTGGCGCCTTCCTGGCCTCAGCTCCACTCCTGCCTTGCCTTTGCATCTAGGCCCCGGGCGTCCTTGGGGAAGGCTTAGGAGCCGGTGGCTTGCACACTGCCGAGCCCTCCAGCAGTGAGGCCTCTCGTAGAGGGGAGGGGAGGGCAAGTGCAGGGCTCCACCAGCGGTTGCTTGGCCGCCCAGACTCAGCGCCGCACGGAGAGCACAAGGCTCCCAGGTCCCCTGGCTGTGGTCTGCAGCCCCACACTCCCGGAGGCTGACTCCGTGGGCGCCCAGAAGGTGCCTGACAGACGTCATGTCCCTAGCGCTCTGCTCCCCGGCAGAGACGTGTGCAGGTGGTGGGGCCTGCCCCTGCGTGTCTGGGCTCCCGCCAGCAGCCCCAGCTCCAGGGAAGCAGCGCCTGAGCCAAGACCTGTAGGGGGCGCGGGGCGCCCCCGCCTGGAAGCCTAGCGCACAGCATGCGGGAAGCGAGCCTCCTCGGGAGAAGAGGAGGCAGCCCAGCTGCGTGCGTCTGCACTCACTCCTTGGGCGGAGCCCAGTGAGCCTCCAGTACGGCAGAGCTCCAGCTCTGCTCAGAGGCCCGATCTGGCAGAGTTGCTGGCGTGAGTCTGCTCTGCCCTGGGCGAGCCTTGCCCAGACTTGCCTCGCTGCTAGGCTTCCTGCCCGGGAAGGAGCAGGCTGCGCCAGACAGGCAGACGCTCCTGGCGCCTTCCTGGCCTCAGCTCCACTCCTGCCTTGCCTTTGCACCTAGTCCCCAGGCGTCCTTGCGGAGGGCTTAGGGGCCGGTGGGGTGCACGCTGCCAAGCCCTGCAGCCGTGAGAGCTCTGTCATAGGGAAGGGAATGGCAAGTGCAGGGCTCCTCCAGCGGTCGCTTGGCCGCCCAGACTCAGCACAGCACGGAGAGCACCAGGCTTCCCAGGGCCCCTGGCTGTGGTCTGCAGCCCCACACACCCGGAGGCTGACTCCGTGAGCGCCCAGAAGGTGCCTGACAGACGTCATTTCCCTAGTGCTCTCCCCACCAGCAGAGACGTGTGCAGGTGGTTGGGGCCTGCCCCTGCGTGTCTGGGCTGCCGCCCACAGCCTCCGCTCAGGGGAAGCAGCCCCTGTGCCAAGACCTGCAGGAGGCGCGGGGCGTCCCTGCCTGGAAGCCAAGTGCACGGTCCGCTTGGAAGCGAGCCTCCTTGGGAAGAGTCGAGGGAGCCAAGCCGCGTGCAGCTGCAAGCCCTGCTTGGGCCGAGCCGAGTGTGCCTCCAGGACGGCAGAGCTCCAGCTCTGCTCAGAGGCCGGATCTAGTCAAGTGCCTTGCGCGAGGCTGCTCTGCCCTGGGCGAGACTTGCCCAGGCTTGCCTCGCTGCTAGGCTTGCTGCCCGGGAAGGAGCAGGCTGTGCGATGCTGGGAGAGGCCACTGGCGCCTTCCTGGCCTCAGCTCCACTCCTGCCTTGCCTTTGCATCTAGGCCCCGGGCGTCCTTGGGGAAGGCTTAGGAGCCGGTGGCTTGCACACTGCCGAGCCCTCCAGCAGTGAGGCCTCTCGTAGAGGGGAGGGGAGGGCAAGTGCAGGGCTCCACCAGCGGTTGCTTGGCCGCCCAGACTCAGCGCCGCACGGAGAGCACAAGGCTCCCAGGTCCCCTGGCTGTGGTCTGCAGCCCCACACTCCCGGAGGCTGACTCCGTGGGCGCCCAGAAGGTGCCTGACAGACGTCATGTCCCTAGCGCTCTGCTCCCCAGCAGAGACGTGTGCAGGTGGTGGGGCCTGCCCCTGCGTGTCTGGGCTCCCGCCGGCAGCCCCAGCTCCAGGGAAGCAGCGCCTGAGCCAAGACCTGTAGGGGGCGCGGGGCGCCCCCGCCTGGAAGCCTAGCGCACAGCATGCGGGAAGCGAGCCTCCTCGGGAGAAGAGGAGGCAGCCCAGCTGCGTGCGTCTGCACTCACTCCTTGGGCGGAGCCCAGTGAGCCTCCAGTACGGCAGAGCTCCAGCTCTGCTCAGAGGCCCGATCTGGCAGAGTTGCTGGCGTGAGGCTGCTCTGCCCTGGGCGAGCCTTGCCCAGACTTGCCTCGCTGCTAGGCTTCCTGCCCGGGAAGGAGCAGGCTGCGCCAGACAGGCAGACGCTCCTGGCGCCTTCCTGGCCTCAGCTCCACTCCTGCCTTGCCTTTGCACCTAGTCCCCAGGCGTCCTTGCGGAGGGCTTAGGGGCCGGTGGGGTGCACGCTGCCAAGCCCTCCAGCCGTGAGAGCTCTGTCTTAGGGAAGGGAATGGCAAGTGCAGGGCTCCTCCAGCGGTCGCTTGGCCGCCCAGACTCAGCACAGCACGGAGAGCACCAGGCTTCCCAGGGCCCCTGGCTGTGGTCTGCAGCCCCACACACCCGGAGGCTGACTCCGTGAGCGCCCAGAAGGTGCCTGACAGACGTCATTTCCCTAGTGCTCTCCCCACCAGCAGAGACGTGTGCAGGTGGTTGGGGCCTGCCCCTGCGTGTCTGGGCTGCCGCCCACAGCCTCCGCTCAGGGGAAGCAGCCCCTGTGCCAAGACCGGCAGGAGGCGCGGGGCGTCCCTGCCTGGAAGCCAAGTGCACGGTCCGCTTGGAAGCGAGCCTCCTTGGGAAGAGTCGAGGGAGCCAAGCCGCGTGCAGCTGCAAGCCCTGCTTGGGCCGAGCCGAGTGTGCCTCCAGGACGGCAGAGCTCCAGCTCTGCTCAGAGGCCGGATCTAGTCAAGTGCCTTGCGCGAGGCTGCTCTGCCCTGGGCGAGACTTGCCCAGGCTTGCCTCGCTGCTAGGCTTGCTGCCCGGGAAGGAGCAGGCTGTGCGATGCTGGGAGAGGTCACTGGCGCCTTCCTGGCCTCAGCTCCACTCCTGCCTTGCCTTTGCATCTAGGCCCCGGGCGTCCTTGGGGAAGGCTTAGGAGCCGGTGGCTTGCACACTGCCGAGCCCTCCAGCAGTGAGGCCTCTCGTAGAGGGGAGGGGAGGGCAAGTGCAGGGCTCCACCAGCGGTTGCTTGGCCGCCCAGACTCAGCGCCGCACGGAGAGCACAAGGCTCCCAGGTCCCCTGGCTGTGGTCTGCAGCCCCACACTCCCGGAGGCTGACTCTGTGGGCGCCCAGAAGGTGCCTGACAGACGTCATGTCCCTAGCGCTCTGCTCCCCGGCAGAGACGTGTGCAGGGGGTGGGGCCTGCCCCTGCGTGTCTGGGCTCCCGCCGGCAGCCCCAGCTCCAGGGAAGCAGCCCCTGAGCCAAGACCTGTAGGGGGCGCGGGGCGCCCCCGCCTGGAAGCCTAGCGCACAGCATGCGGGAAGCGAGCCTCCTCGGGAGAAGAGGAGGCAGCCCAGCTGCGTGCGTCTGCACTCACTCCTTGGGCGGAGCCCAGTGAGCCTCCAGTACGGCAGAGCTCCAGCTCTGCTCAGAGGCCCGATCTGGCAGAGTTGCTGGCGTGAGGCTGCTCTGCCCTGGGCGAGCCTTGCCCAGACTTGCCTCGCTGCTAGGCTTCCTGCCCGGGAAGGAGCAGGCTGCGCCAGACAGGCAGACGCTCCTGGCGCCTTCCTGGCCTCAGCTCCACTCCTGCCTTGCCTTTGCACCTAGTCCCCAGGCGTCCTTGCGGAGGGCTTAGGGGCCGGTGGGGTGCACGCTGCCAAGCCCTCCAGCCGTGAGAGCTCTGTCATAGGGAAGGGAATGGCAAGTGCAGGGCTCCTCCAGCGGTCGCTTGGCCGCCCAGACTCAGCACAGCACGGAGAGCACCAGGCTTCCCAGGGCCCCTGGCTGTGGTCTGCAGCCCCACACACCCGGAGGCTGACTCCGTGAGCGCCCAGAAGGTGCCTGACAGACGTCATTTCCCTAGTGCTCTCCCCACCAGCAGAGACGTGGGCAGGTGGTTGGGGCCTGCCCCTGCGTGTCTGGGCTGCCGCCCACAGCCTCCGCTCAGGGGAAGCAGCCCCTGTGCCAAGACCGGCAGGAGGCGCGGGGCGTCCCTGCCTGGAAGCCAAGTGCACGGTCCGCTTGGAAGCGAGCCTCCTTGGGAAGAGTCGAGGGAGCCAAGCCGCGTGCAGCTGCAAGCCCTGCTTGGGCCGAGCCGAGTGTGCCTCCAGGACGGCAGAGCTCCAGCTCTGCTCAGAGGCCGGATCTAGTCAAGTGCCTTGCGCGAGGCTGCTCTGCCCTGGGCGAGACTTGCCCAGGCTTGCCTCGCTGCTAGGCTTGCTGCCCGGGAAGGAGCAGGCTGTGCGATGCTGGGAGAGGTCACTGGCGCCTTCCTGGCCTCAGCTCCACTCCTGCCTTGCCTTTGCATCTAGGCCCCGGGCGTCCTTGGGGAAGGCTTAGGAGCCGGTGGCTTGCACACTGCCGAGCCCTCCAGCAGTGAGGCCTCTCGTAGAGGGGAGGGGAGGGCAAGTGCAGGGCTCCACCAGCGGTTGCTTGGCCGCCCAGACTCAGCGCCGCACGGAGAGCACAAGGCTCCCAGGTCCCCTGGCTGTGGTCTGCAGCCCCACACTCCCGGAGGCTGACTCCGTGGGCGCCCAGAAGGTGCCTGACAGACGTCATGTCCCTAGCGATCTGCTCCCCGGCAGAGACGTGTGCAGGGGGTGGGGCCTGCCCCTGCGTGTCTGGGCTCCCGCCGGCAGCCCCAGCTCCAGGGAAGCAGCGCCTGAGCCAAGACCTGTAGGGGGCGCGGGGCGCCCCCGCCTGGAAGCCTAGCGCACAGCATGCGGGAAGCGAGCCTCCTCGGGAGAAGAGGAGTCAGCCCAGCTGCGTGCGTCTGCACTCACTCCTTGGGCGGAGCCCAGTGAGCCTCCAGTACGGCAGAGCTCCAGCTCTGTTCAGAGGCCCGATCTGGCAGAGTTGCTGGCGTGAGGCTGCTCTGCCCTGGGCGAGCCTTGCCCAGACTTGCCTCGCTGCTAGGCTTCCTGCCCGGGAAGGAGCAGGCTGCGTCAGACAGGCAGACGCTCCTGGCGCCTTCCTGGCCTCAGCTCCACTCCTGCCTTGCCTTTGCACCTAGTCCCCAGGCGTCCTTGCGGAGGGCTTAGGGGCCGGTGGGGTGCACGCTGCCAAGCCCTCCAGCCGTGAGAGCTCTGTCTTAGGGAAGGGAATGGCAAGTGCAGGGCTCCTCCAGCGGTCGCTTGGCCGCCCAGACTCAGCACAGCACGGAGAGCACCAGGCTTCCCAGGGCCCCTGGCTGTGGTCTGCAGCCCCACACACCCGGAGGCTGACTCCGTGAGCGCCCAGAAGGTGCCTGACAGACGTCATTTCCCTAGTGCTCTCCCCACCAGCAGAGACGTGGGCAGGTGGTTGGGGCCTGCCCCTGCGTGTCTGGGCTGCCGCCCACAGCCTCCGCTCAGGGGAAGCAGCCCCTGTGCCAAGACCGGCAGGAGGCGCGGGGCGTCCCTGCCTGGAAGCCAAGTGCACGGTCCGCTTGGAAGCGAGCCTCCTTGGGAAGAGTCGAGGGAGCCAAGCGGCGTGCAGCTGCAAGCCCTGCTTGGGCCGAGCCGAGTGTGCCTCCAGGACGGCAGAGCTCCAGCTCTGCTCAGAGGCCGGATCTAGTCAAGTGCCTTGCGCGAGGCTGCTCTGCCCTGGGCGAGACTTGCCCAGGCTTGCCTCGCTGCTAGGCTTGCTGCCCGGGAAGGAGCAGGCTGTGCGATGCTGGGAGAGGTCACTGGCGCCTTCCTGGCCTCAGCTCCACTCCTGCCTTGCCTTTGCATCTAGGCCCCGGGCGTCCTTGGGGAAGGCTTAGGAGCCGGTGGCTTGCACACTGCCGAGCCCTCCAGCAGTGAGGCCTCTCGTAGAGGGGAGGGGAGGGCAAGTGCAGGGCTCCACCAGCGGTTGCTTGGCCGCCCAGACTCAGCGCCGCACGGAGAGCACAAGGCTCCCAGGTCCCCTGGCTGTGGTCTGCAGCCCCACACTCCCGGAGGCTGACTCCGTGGGCGCCCAGAAGGTGCCTGACAGACGTCATGTCCCTAGCGCTCTGCTCCCCGGCAGAGACGTGTGCAGGGGGTGGGGCCTGCCCCTGCGTGTCTGGGCTCCCGCCGGCAGCCCCAGCTCCAGGGAAGCAGCCCCTGAGCCAAGACCTGTAGGGGGCGCGGGGCGCCCCCGCCTGGAAGCCTAGCGCACAGCATGCGGGAAGCGAGCCTCCTCGGGAGAAGAGGAGGCAGCCCAGCTGCGTGCGTCTGCACTCTCTCCTTGGGCGGAGCCCAGTGAGCCTCCAGTACGGCAGAGCTCCAGCTCTGCTCAGAGGCCCGATCTGGCAGAGTTGCTGGCGTGAGGCTGCTCTGCCCTGGGCGAGCCTTGCCCAGACTTGCCTCGCTGCTAGGCTTCCTGCCCGGGAAGGAGCAGGCTGCGCCAGACAGGCAGACGCTCCTGGCGCCTTCCTGGCCTCAGCTCCACTCCTGCCTTGCCTTTGCACCTAGTCCCCAGGCGTCCTTGTGGAGGGCTTAGGGGCCGGTGGGGTGCACGCTGCCAAGCCCTCCAGCCGTGAGAGCTCTGTCATAGGGAAGGGAATGGCAAGTGCAGGGCTCCTCCAGCGGTCGCTTGGCCGCCCAGACTCAGCACAGCACGGAGAGCACCAGGCTTCCCAGGGCCCCTGGCTGTGGTCTGCAGCCCCACACACCCGGAGGCTGACTCCGTGAGCGCCCAGAAGGTGCCTGACAGACGTCATTTCCCTAGTGCTCTCCCCACCAGCAGAGACGTGGGCAGGTGGTTGGGGCCTGCCCCTGCGTGTCTGGGCTGCCGCCCACAGCCTCCGCTCAGGGGAAGCAGCCCCTGTGCCAAGACCGGCAGGAGGCGCGGGGCGTCCCTGCCTGGAAGCCAAGTGCACGGTCCGCTTGGAAGCGAGCCTCCTTGGGAAGAGTCGAGGGAGCCAAGCCGCGTGCAGCTGCAAGCCCTGCTTGGGCCGAGCCGAGTGTGCCTCCAGGACGGCAGAGCTCCAGCTCTGCTCAGAGGCCGGATCTAGTCAAGTGCCTTGCGCGAGGCTGCTCTGCCCTGGGCGAGACTTGCCCAGGCTTGCCTCGCTGCTAGGCTTGCTGCCCGGGAAGGAGCAGGCTGTGCGATGCTGGGAGAGGCCACTGGCGCCTTCCTGGCCTCAGCTCCACTCCTGCCTTGCCTTTGCATCTAGGCCCCGGGCGTCCTTGGGGAAGGCTTAGGAGCCGGTGGCTTGCACACTGCCGAGCCCTCCAGCAGTGAGGCCTCTCGTAGAGGGGAGGGGAGGGCAAGTGCAGGGCTCCACCAGCGGTTGCTTGGCCGCCCAGACTCAGCGCCGCACGGAGAGCACAAGGCTCCCAGGTCCCCTGGCTGTGGTCTGCAGCCCCACACTCCCGGAGGCTGACTCCGTGGGCGCCCAGAAGGTGCCTGACAGACGTCATGTCCCTAGCACTCTGCTCCCCGGCAGAGACGTGTGCAGGTGGTGGGGCCTGCCCCTGCGTGTCTGGGCTCCCGCCGGCAGCCCCAGCTCCAGGGAAGCAGCCCCTGAGGCAAGACCTGTAGGGGGCGCGGGGCGCCCCCGCCTGGAAGCCTAGCGCACAGCATGCGGGAAGCGAGCCTCCTCGGGAGAAGAGGAGGCAGCCCAGCTGCGTGCGTCTGCACTCACTCCTTGGGCGGAGCCCAGTGAGCCTCCAGTACGGCAGAGCTCCAGCTCTGCTCAGAGGCCCGATCTGGCAGAGTTGCTGGCGTGAGGCTGCTCTGCCCTGGGCGAGCCTTGCCCAGACTTGCCTCGCTGCTAGGCTTCCTGCCCGGGAAGGAGCAGGCTGCGCCAGACAGGCAGACGCTCCTGGCGCCTTCCTGGCCTCAGCTCCACTCCTGCCTTGCCTTTGCACCTAGTCCCCAGGCGTCCTTGCGGAGGGCTTAGGGGCCGGTGGGGTGCACGCTGCCAAGCCCTCCAGCCGTGAGAGCTCTGTCTTAGGGAAGGGAATGGCAAGTGCAGGGCTCCTCCAGCGGTCGCTTGGCCGCCCAGACTCAGCACAGCACGGAGAGCACCAGGCTTCCCAGGGCCCCTGGCTGTGGTCTGCAGCCCCACACACCCGGAGGCTGACTCCGTGAGCGCCCAGAAGGTGCCTGACAGACGTCATTTCCCTAGTGCTCTCCCCACCAGCAGAGACGTGGGCAGGTGGTTGGGGCCTGCCCCTGCGTGTCTGGGCTGCCGCCCACAGCCTCCGCTCAGGGGAAGCAGCCCCTGTGCCAAGACCTGCAGGAGGCGCGGGGCGTCCCTGCCTGGAAGCCAAGTGCACGGTCCGCTTGGAAGCGAGCCTCCTTGGGAAGAGTCGAGGGAGCCAAGCGGCGTGCAGCTGCAAGCCCTGCTTGGGCCGAGCCGAGTGTGCCTCCAGGACGGCAGAGCTCCAGCTCTGCTCAGATGCCGGATCTAGTCAAGTGCCTTGCGCGAGGCTGCTCTGCCCTGGGCGAGACTTGCCCAGGCTTGCCTCGCTGCTAGGCTTGCTGCCCGGGAAGGAGCAGGCTGTGCGATGCTGGGAGAGGTCACTGGCGCCTTCCTGGCCTCAGCTCCACTCCTGCCTTGCCTTTGCATCTAGGCCCCGGGCGTCCTTGGGGAAGGCTTAGGAGCCGGTGGCTTGCACACTGCCGAGCCCTCCAGCAGTGAGGCCTCTCGTAGAGGGGAGGGGAGGGCAAGTGCAGGGCTCCACCAGCGGTTGCTTGGCCGCCCAGACTCAGCGCCGCACGGAGAGCACAAGGCTCCCAGGTCCCCTGGCTGTGGTCTGCAGCCCCACACTCCCGGAGGCTGACTCCGTGGGCGCCCAGAAGGTGCCTGACAGACGTCATGTCCCTAGCGCTCTGCTCCCCAGCAGAGACGTGTGCAGGTGGTGGGGCCTGCCCCTGCGTGTCTGGGCTCCCGCCGGCAGCCCCAGCTCCAGGGAAGCAGCCCCTGAGCCAAGACCTGTAGGGGGCGCGGGGCGCCCCCGCCTGGAAGCCTAGCGCACAGCATGCGGGAAGCGAGCCTCCTCGGGAGAAGAGGAGGCAGCCCAGCTGCGTGCGTCTGCACTCACTCCTTGGGCGGAGCCCAGTGAGCCTCCAGTACGGCAGAGCTCCAGCTCTGCTCAGAGGCCCGATCTGGCAGAGTTGCTGGCGTGAGGCTGCTCTGCCCTG
This sequence comes from Budorcas taxicolor, assembly GCF_023091745.1. NCBI lineage: Eukaryota > Metazoa > Chordata > Mammalia > Artiodactyla > Bovidae > Budorcas > Budorcas taxicolor. Next base: position 96,679 of record NW_026291768.1, read on the forward strand.
GGCGAGCCTTGCCCAGACTTGCCTCGCTGCTAGGCTTCCTGCCCGGGAAGGAGCAGGCTGCGCCAGACAGGCAGACGCTCCTGGCGCCTTCCTGGCCTCAGCTCCACTCCTGCCTTGCCTTTGCACCTAGTCCCCAGGCGTCCTTGCGGAGGGCTTAGGGGCCGGTGGGGTGCACGCTGCCAAGCCCTCCAGCCGTGAGAGCTCTGTCATAGGGAAGGGAATGGCAAGTGCAGGGCTCCTCCAGCGGTCGCTTGGCCGCCCATACTCAGCACAGCACGGAGAGCACCAGGCTTCCCAGGGCCCCTGGCTGTGGTCTGCAGCCCCACACACCCGGAGGCTGACTCCGTGAGCGCCCAGAAGGTGCCTGACAGACGTCATTTCCCTAGTGCTCTCCCCACCAGCAGAGACGTGGGCAGGTGGTTGGGGCCTGCCCCTGCGTGTCTGGGCTGCCGCCCACAGCCTCCGCTCAGGGGAAGCAGCCCCTGTGCCAAGACCTGCAGGAGGCGCGGGGCGTCCCTGCCTGGAAGCCAAGTGCACGGTCCGCTTGGAAGCGAGCCTCCTTGGGAAGAGTCGAGGGAGCCAAGCCGCGTGCAGCTGCAAGCCCTGCTTGGGCCGAGCCGAGTGTGCCTCCAGGACGGCAGAGCTCCAGCTCTGCTCAGAGGCCGGATCTAGTCAAGTGCCTTGCGCGAGGCTGCTCTGCCCTGGGCGAGACTTGCCCAGGCTTGCCTCGCTGCTAGGCTTGCTGCCCGGGAAGGAGCAGGCTGTGCGATGCTGGGAGAGGTCACTGGCGCCTTCCTGGCCTCAGCTCCACTCCTGCCTTGCCTTTGCATCTAGGCCCCGGGCGTCCTTGGGGAAGGCTTAGGAGCCGGTGGCTTGCACACTGCCGAGCCCTCCAGCAGTGAGGCCTCTCGTAGAGGGGAGGGGAGGGCAAGTGCAGGGCTCCACCAGCGGTTGCTTGGCCGCCCAGACTCAGCGCCGCACGGAGAGCACAAGGCTCCCAGGTCCCCTGGCTGTGGTCTGCAGCCCCACACTCCCGGAGGCTGACTCCGTGGGCGCCCAGAAGGTGCCTGACAGACGTCAGGTCCCTAGCGCTCTGCTCCCCGGCAGAGACGTGTGCAGGTGGTGGGGCCTGCCCCTGCGTGTCTGGGCTCCCGCCGGCAGCCCCAGCTCCAGGGAAGCAGCCCCTGAGCCAAGACCTGTAGGGGGCGCGGGGCGCCCCCGCCTGGAAGCCTAGCGCACAGCATGCGGGAAGCGAGCCTCCTCGGGAGAAGAGGAGGCAGCCCAGCTGCGTGCGTCTGCACTCACTCCTTGGGCGGAGCCCAGTGAGCCTCCAGTACGGCAGAGCTCCAGCTCTGCTCAGAGGCCCGATCTGGCAGAGTTGCTGGCGTGAGGCTGCTCTGCCCTGGGCGAGCCTTGCCCAGACTTGCCTCGCTGCTAGGCTTCCTGCCCGGGAAGGAGCAGGCTGCGCCAGACAGGCAGACGCTCCTGGCGCCTTCCTGGCCTCAGCTCCACTCCTGCCTTGCCTTTGCACCTAGTCCCCAGGCGTCCTTGCGGAGGGCTTAGGGGCCGGTGGGGTGCACGCTGCCAAGCCCTCCAGCCGTGAGAGCTCTGTCTTAGGGAAGGGAATGGCAAGTGCAGGGCTCCTCCAGCGGTCGCTTGTCCGCCCAGACTCAGCACAGCAGGGAGAGCACCAGGCTTCCCAGGGCCCCTGGCTGTGGTCTGCAGCCCCACACACCCGGAGGCTGACTCCGTGAGCGCCCAGAAGGTGCCTGACAGACGTCATTTCCCTAGTGCTCTCCCCACCAGCAGAGACGTGGGCAGGTGGTTGGGGCCTGCCCCTGCGTGTCTGGGCTGCCGCCCACAGCCTCCGCTCAGGGGAAGCAGCCCCTGTGCCAAGACCGGCAGGAGGCGCGGGGCGTCCCTGCCTGGAAGCCAAGTGCACGGTCCGCTTGGAAGCGAGCCTCCTTGGGAAGAGTCGAGGGAGCCAAGCCGCGTGCAGCTGCAAGCCCTGCTTGGGCCGAGCCGAGTGTGCCTCCAGGACGGCAGAGCTCCAGCTCTGCTCAGAGGCCGGATCTAGTCAAGTGCCTTGCGCGAGGCTGCTCTGCCCTGGGCGAGACTTGCCCAGGCTTGCCTCGCTGCTAGGCTTGCTGCCCGGGAAGGAGCAGGCTGTGCGATGCTGGGAGAGGTCACTGGCGCCTTCCTGGCCTCAGCTCCACTCCTGCCTTGCCTTTGCATCTAGGCCCCGGGCGTCCTTGGGGAAGGCTTAGGAGCCGGTGGCTTGCACACTGCCGAGCCCTCCAGCAGTGAGGCCTCTCGTAGAGGGGAGGGGAGGGCAAGTGCAGGGCTCCACCAGCGGTTGCTTGGCCGCCCAGACTCAGCGCCGCACGGAGAGCACAAGGCTCCCAGGTCCCCTGGCTGTGGTCTGCAGCCCCACACTCCCGGAGGCTGACTCCGTGGGCGCCCAGAAGGTGCCTGACAGACGTCATGTCCCTAGCGATCTGCTCCCCGGCAGAGACGTGTGCAGGGGGTGGGGCCTGCCCCTGCGTGTCTGGGCTCCCGCCGGCAGCCCCAGCTCCAGGGAAGCAGCGCCTGAGCCAAGACCTGTAGGGGGCGCGGGGCGCCCCCGCCTGGAAGCCTAGCGCACAGCATGCGGGAAGCGAGCCTCCTCGGGAGAAGAGGAGTCAGCCCAGCTGCGTGCGTCTGCACTCACTCCTTGGGCGGAGCCCAGTGAGCCTCCAGTACGGCAGAGCTCCAGCTCTGTTCAGAGGCCCGATCTGGCAGAGTTGCTGGCGTGAGGCTGCTCTGCCCTGGGCGAGCCTTGCCCAGACTTGCCTCGCTGCTAGGCTTCCTGCCCGGGAAGGAGCAGGCTGCGTCAGACAGGCAGACGCTCCTGGCGCCTTCCTGGCCTCAGCTCCACTCCTGCCTTGCCTTTGCACCTAGTCCCCAGGCGTCCTTGCGGAGGGCTTAGGGGCCGGTGGGGTGCACGCTGCCAAGCCCTCCAGCCGTGAGAGCTCTGTCTTAGGGAAGGGAATGGCAAGTGCAGGGCTCCTCCAGCGGTCGCTTGTCCGCCCAGACTCAGCACAGCAGGGAGAGCACCAGGCTTCCCAGGGCCCCTGGCTGTGGTCTGCAGCCCCACACACCCGGAGGCTGACTCCGTGAGCGCCCAGAAGGTGCCTGACAGACGTCATTTCCCTAGTGCTCTCCCCACCAGCAGAGACGTGGGCAGGTGGTTGGGGCCTGCCCCTGCGTGTCTGGGCTGCCGCCCACAGCCTCCGCTCAGGGGAAGCAGCCCCTGTGCCAAGACCGGCAGGAGGCGCGGGGCGTCCCTGCCTGGAAGCCAAGTGCACGGTCCGCTTGGAAGCGAGCCTCCTTGGGAAGAGTCGAGGGAGCCAAGCGGCGTGCAGCTGCAAGCCCTGCTTGGGCCGAGCCGAGTGTGCCTCCAGGACGGCAGAGCTCCAGCTCTGCTCAGAGGCCGGATCTAGTCAAGTGCCTTGCGCGAGGCTGCTCTGCCCTGGGCGAGACTTGCCCAGGCTTGCCTCGCTGCTAGGCTTGCTGCCCGGGAAGGAGCAGGCTGTGCGATGCTGGGAGAGGTCACTGGCGCCTTCCTGGCCTCAGCTCCACTCCTGCCTTGCCTTTGCATCTAGGCCCCGGGCGTCCTTGGGGAAGGCTTAGGAGCCGGTGGCTTGCACACTGCCGAGCCCTCCAGCAGTGAGGCCTCTCGTAGAGGGGAGGGGAGGGCAAGTGCAGGGCTCCACCAGCGGTTGCTTGGCCGCCCAGACTCAGCGCCGCACGGAGAGCACAAGGCTCCCAGGTCCCCTGGCTGTGGTCTGCAGCCCCACACTCCCGGAGGCTGACTCCGTGGGCGCCCAGAAGGTGCCTGACAGACGTCATGTCCCTAGCGCTCTGCTCCCCGGCAGAGACGTGTGCAGGGGGTGGGGCCTGCCCCTGCGTGTCTGGGCTCCCGCCGGCAGCCCCAGCTCCAGGGAAGCAGCCCCTGAGCCAAGACCTGTAGGGGGCGCGGGGCGCCCCCGCCTGGAAGCCTAGCGCACAGCATGCGGGAAGCGAGCCTCCTCGGGAGAAGAGGAGGCAGCCCAGCTGCGTGCGTCTGCACTCTCTCCTTGGGCGGAGCCCAGTGAGCCTCCAGTACGGCAGAGCTCCAGCTCTGCTCAGAGGCCCGATCTGGCAGAGTTGCTGGCGTGAGGCTGCTCTGCCCTGGGCGAGCCTTGCCCAGACTTGCCTCGCTGCTAGGCTTCCTGCCCGGGAAGGAGCAGGCTGCGCCAGACAGGCAGACGCTCCTGGCGCCTTCCTGGCCTCAGCTCCACTCCTGCCTTGCCTTTGCACCTAGTCCCCAGGCGTCCTTGTGGAGGGCTTAGGGGCCGGTGGGGTGCACGCTGCCAAGCCCTCCAGCCGTGAGAGCTCTGTCATAGGGAAGGGAATGGCAAGTGCAGGGCTCCTCCAGCGGTCGCTTGGCCGCCCAGACTCAGCACAGCACGGAGAGCACCAGGCTTCCCAGGGCCCCTGGCTGTGGTCTGCAGCCCCACACACCCGGAGGCTGACTCCGTGAGCGCCCAGAAGGTGCCTGACAGACGTCATTTCCCTAGTGCTCTCCCCACCAGCAGAGACGTGGGCAGGTGGTTGGGGCCTGCCCCTGCGTGTCTGGGCTGCCGCCCACAGCCTCCGCTCAGGGGAAGCAGCCCCTGTGCCAAGACCGGCAGGAGGCGCGGGGCGTCCCTGCCTGGAAGCCAAGTGCACGGTCCGCTTGGAAGCGAGCCTCCTTGGGAAGAGTCGAGGGAGCCAAGCCGCGTGCAGCTGCAAGCCCTGCTTGGGCCGAGCCGAGTGTGCCTCCAGGACGGCAGAGCTCCAGCTCTGCTCAGAGGCCGGATCTAGTCAAGTGCCTTGCGCGAGGCTGCTCTGCCCTGGGCGAGACTTGCCCAGGCTTGCCTCGCTGCTAGGCTTGCTGCCCGGGAAGGAGCAGGCTGTGCGATGCTGGGAGAGGCCACTGGCGCCTTCCTGGCCTCAGCTCCACTCCTGCCTTGCCTTTGCATCTAGGCCCCGGGCGTCCTTGGGGAAGGCTTAGGAGCCGGTGGCTTGCACACTGCCGAGCCCTCCAGCAGTGAGGCCTCTCGTAGAGGGGAGGGGAGGGCAAGTGCAGGGCTCCACCAGCGGTTGCTTGGCCGCCCAGACTCAGCGCCGCACGGAGAGCACAAGGCTCCCAGGTCCCCTGGCTGTGGTCTGCAGCCCCACACTCCCGGAGGCTGACTCCGTGGGCGCCCAGAAGGTGCCTGACAGACGTCATGTCCCTAGCACTCTGCTCCCCGGCAGAGACGTGTGCAGGTGGTGGGGCCTGCCCCTGCGTGTCTGGGCTCCCGCCGGCAGCCCCAGCTCCAGGGAAGCAGCCCCTGAGGCAAGACCTGTAGGGGGCGCGGGGCGCCCCCGCCTGGAAGCCTAGCGCACAGCATGCGGGAAGCGAGCCTCCTCGGGAGAAGAGGAGGCAGCCCAGCTGCGTGCGTCTGCACTCACTCCTTGGGCGGAGCCCAGTGAGCCTCCAGTACGGCAGAGCTCCAGCTCTGCTCAGAGGCCCGATCTGGCAGAGTTGCTGGCGTGAGGCTGCTCTGCCCTGGGCGAGCCTTGCCCAGACTTGCCTCGCTGCTAGGCTTCCTGCCCGGGAAGGAGCAGGCTGCGCCAGACAGGCAGACGCTCCTGGCGCCTTCCTGGCCTCAGCTCCACTCCTGCCTTGCCTTTGCACCTAGTCCCCAGGCGTCCTTGCGGAGGGCTTAGGGGCCGGTGGGGTGCACGCTGCCAAGCCCTCCAGCCGTGAGAGCTCTGTCTTAGGGAAGGGAATGGCAAGTGCAGGGCTCCTCCAGCGGTCGCTTGGCCGCCCAGACTCAGCACAGCACGGAGAGCACCAGGCTTCCCAGGGCCCCTGGCTGTGGTCTGCAGCCCCACACACCCGGAGGCTGACTCCGTGAGCGCCCAGAAGGTGCCTGACAGACGTCATTTCCCTAGTGCTCTCCCCACCAGCAGAGACGTGGGCAGGTGGTTGGGGCCTGCCCCTGCGTGTCTGGGCTGCCGCCCACAGCCTCCGCTCAGGGGAAGCAGCCCCTGTGCCAAGACCTGCAGGAGGCGCGGGGCGTCCCTGCCTGGAAGCCAAGTGCACGGTCCGCTTGGAAGCGAGCCTCCTTGGGAAGAGTCGAGGGAGCCAAGCGGCGTGCAGCTGCAAGCCCTGCTTGGGCCGAGCCGAGTGTGCCTCCAGGACGGCAGAGCTCCAGCTCTGCTCAGATGCCGGATCTAGTCAAGTGCCTTGCGCGAGGCTGCTCTGCCCTGGGCGAGACTTGCCCAGGCTTGCCTCGCTGCTAGGCTTGCTGCCCGGGAAGGAGCAGGCTGTGCGATGCTGGGAGAGGTCACTGGCGCCTTCCTGGCCTCAGCTCCACTCCTGCCTTGCCTTTGCATCTAGGCCCCGGGCGTCCTTGGGGAAGGCTTAGGAGCCGGTGGCTTGCACACTGCCGAGCCCTCCAGCAGTGAGGCCTCTCGTAGAGGGGAGGGGAGGGCAAGTGCAGGGCTCCACCAGCGGTTGCTTGGCCGCCCAGACTCAGCGCCGCACGGAGAGCACAAGGCTCCCAGGTCCCCTGGCTGTGGTCTGCAGCCCCACACTCCCGGAGGCTGACTCCGTGGGCGCCCAGAAGGTGCCTGACAGACGTCATGTCCCTAGCGCTCTGCTCCCCAGCAGAGACGTGTGCAGGTGGTGGGGCCTGCCCCTGCGTGTCTGGGCTCCCGCCGGCAGCCCCAGCTCCAGGGAAGCAGCCCCTGAGCCAAGACCTGTAGGGGGCGCGGGGCGCCCCCGCCTGGAAGCCTAGCGCACAGCATGCGGGAAGCGAGCCTCCTCGGGAGAAGAGGAGGCAGCCCAGCTGCGTGCGTCTGCACTCACTCCTTGGGCGGAGCCCAGTGAGCCTCCAGTACGGCAGAGCTCCAGCTCTGCTCAGAGGCCCGATCTGGCAGAGTTGCTGGCGTGAGGCTGCTCTGCCCTGGGCGAGCCTTGCCCAGACTTGCCTCGCTGCTAGGCTTCCTGCCCGGGAAGGAGCAGGCTGCGCCAGACAGGCAGACGCTCCTGGCGCCTTCCTGGCCTCAGCTCCACTCCTGCCTTGCCTTTGCACCTAGTCCCCAGGCGTCCTTGCGGAGGGCTTAGGGGCCGGTGGGGTGCACGCTGCCAAGCCCTCCAGCCGTGAGAGCTCTGTCATAGGGAAGGGAATGGCAAGTGCAGGGCTCCTCCAGCGGTCGCTTGGCCGCCCAGACTCAGCACAGCACGGAGAGCACCAGGCTTCCCAGGGCCCCTGGCTGTGGTCTGCAGCCCCACACACCCGGAGGCTGACTCCGTGAGCGCCCAGAAGGTGCCTGACAGACGTCATTTCCCTAGTGCTCTCCCCACCAGCAGAGACGTGGGCAGGTGGTTGGGGCCTGCCCCTGCGTGTCTGGGCTGCCGCCCACAGCCTCCGCTCAGGGGAAGCAGCCCCTGTGCCAAGACCTGCAGGAGGCGCGGGGCGTCCCTGCCTGGAAGCCAAGTGCACGGTCCGCTTGGAAGCGAGCCTCCTTGGGAAGAGTCGAGGGAGCCAAGCCGCGTGCAGCTGCAAGCCCTGCTTGGGCCGAGCCGAGTGTGCCTCCAGGACGGCAGAGCTCCAGCTCTGCTCAGAGGCCGGATCTAGTCAAGTGCCTTGCGCGAGGCTGCTCTGCCCTGGGCGAGACTTGCCCAGGCTTGCCTCGCTGCTAGGCTTGCTGCCCGGGAAGGAGCAGGCTGTGCGATGCTGGGAGAGGTCACTGGCGCCTTCCTGGCCTCAGCTCCACTCCTGCCTTGCCTTTGCATCTAGGCCCCGGGCGTCCTTGGGGAAGGCTTAGGAGCCGGTGGCTTGCACACTGCCGAGCCCTCCAGCAGTGAGGCCTCTCGTAGAGGGGAGGGGAGGGCAAGTGCAGGGCTCCACCAGCGGTTGCTTGGCCGCCCAGACTCAGCGCCGCACGGAGAGCACAAGGCTCCCAGGTCCCCTGGCTGTGGTCTGCAGCCCCACACTCCCGGAGGCTGACTCCGTGGGCGCCCAGAAGGTGCCTGACAGACGTCAGGTCCCTAGCGCTCTGCTCCCCGGCAGAGACGTGTGCAGGTGGTGGGGCCTGCCCCTGCGTGTCTGGGCTCCCGCCGGCAGCCCCAGCTCCAGGGAAGCAGCCCCTGAGCCAAGACCTGTAGGGGGCGCGGGGCGCCCCCGCCTGGAAGCCTAGCGCACAGCATGCGGGAAGCGAGCCTCCTCGGGAGAAGAGGAGGCAGCCCAGCTGCGTGCGTCTGCACTCACTCCTTGGGCGGAGCCCAGTGAGCCTCCAGTACGGCAGAGCTCCAGCTCTGCTCAGAGGCCCGATCTGGCAGAGTTGCTGGCGTGAGGCTGCTCTGCCCTGGGCGAGCCTTGCCCAGACTTGCCTCGCTGCTAGGCTTCCTGCCCGGGAAGGAGCAGGCTGCGCCAGACAGGCAGACGCTCCTGGCGCCTTCCTGGCCTCAGCTCCACTCCTGCCTTGCCTTTGCACCTAGTCCCCAGGCGTCCTTGCGGAGGGCTTAGGGGCCGGTGGGGTGCACGCTGCCAAGCCCTCCAGCCGTGAGAGCTCTGTCTTAGGGAAGGGAATGGCAAGTGCAGGGCTCCTCCAGCGGTCGCTTGTCCGCCCAGACTCAGCACAGCAGGGAGAGCACCAGGCTTCCCAGGGCCCCTGGCTGTGGTCTGCAGCCCCACACACCCGGAGGCTGACTCCGTGAGCGCCCAGAAGGTGCCTGACAGACGTCATTTCCCTAGTGCTCTCCCCACCAGCAGAGACGTGGGCAGGTGGTTGGGGCCTGCCCCTGCGTGTCTGGGCTGCCGCCCACAGCCTCCGCTCAGGGGAAGCAGCCCCTGTGCCAAGACCTGCAGGAGGCGCGGGGCGTCCCTGCCTGGAAGCCAAGTGCACGGTCCGCTTGGAAGCGAGCCTCCTTGGGAAGAGTCGAGGGAGCCAAGCCGCGTGCAGCTGCAAGCCCTGCTTGGGCCGAGCCGAGTGTGCCTCCAGGACGGCAGAGCTCCAGCTCTGCTCAGAGGCCGGATCTAGTCAAGTGCCTTGCGCGAGGCTGCTCTGCCCTGGGCGAGACTTGCCCAGGCTTGCCTCGCTGCTAGGCTTGCTGCCCGGGAAGGAGCAGGCTGTGCGATGCTGGGAGAGGTCACTGGCGCCTTCCTGGCCTCAGCTCCACTCCTGCCTTGCCTTTGCATCTAGGCCCCGGGCGTCCTTGGGGAAGGCTAAGGAGCCGGTGGCTTGCACACTGCCGAGCCCTCCAGCAGTGAGGCCTCTCGTAGAGGGGAGGGGAGGGCAAGTGCAGGGCTCCACCAGCGGTTGCTTGGCCGCCCAGACTCAGCGCCGCACGGAGAGCACAAGGCTCCCAGGTCCCCTGGCTGTGCTCTGCAGCCCCACACTCCCGGAGGCTGACTCCGTGGGCGCCCAGAAGGTGCCTGACAGACGTCATGTCCCTAGCGCTCTGCTCCCCGGCAGAGACGTGTGCAGGTGGTGGGGCCTGCCCCTGCGTGTCTGGGCTCCCGCCAGCAGCCCCAGCTCCAGGGAAGCAGCGCCTGAGCCAAGACCTGTAGGGGGCGCGGGGCGCCCCCGCCTGGAAGCCTAGCGCACAGCATGCGGGAAGCGAGCCTCCTCGGGAGAAGAGGAGGCAGCCCAGCTGCGTGCGTCTGCACTCACTCCTTGGGCGGAGCCCAGTGAGCCTCCAGTACGGCAGAGCTCCAGCTCTGCTCAGAGGCCCGATCTGGCAGAGTTGCTGGCGTGAGGCTGCTCTGCCCTGGGCGAGCCTTGCCCAGACTTGCCTCGCTGCTAGGCTTCCTGCCCGGGAAGGAGCAGGCTGCGCCAGACAGGCAGACGCTCCTGGCGCCTTCCTGGCCTCAGCTCCACTCCTGCCTTGCCTTTGCACCTAGTCCCCAGGCGTCCTTGCGGAGGGCTTAGGGGCCGGTGGGGTGCACGCTGCCAAGCCCTCCAGCCGTGAGAGCTCTGTCTTAGGGAAGGGAATGGCAAGTGCAGGGCTCCTCCAGCGGTCGCTTGGCCGCCCAGACTCAGCACAGCACGGAGAGCACCAGGCTTCCCAGGGCCCCTGGCTGTGGTCTGCAGCCCCACACACCCGGAGGCTGACTCCGTGAGCGCCCAGAAGGTGCCTGACAGACGTCATTTCCCTAGTGCTCTCCCCACCAGCAGAGACGTGTGCAGGTGGTTGGGGCCTGCCCCTGCGTGTCTGGGCTGCCGCCCACAGCCTCCGCTCAGGGGAAGCAGCCCCTGTGCCAAGACCGGCAGGAGGCGCGGGGCGTCCCTGCCTGGAAGCCAAGTGCACGGTCCGCTTGGAAGCGAGCCTCCTTGGGAAGAGTCGAGGGAGCCAAGCCGCGTGCAGCTGCAAGCCCTGCTTGGGCCGAGCCGAGTGTGCCTCCAGGACGGCAGAGCTCCAGCTCTGCTCAGAGGCCGGATCTAGTCAAGTGCCTTGCGCGAGGCTGCTCTGCCCTGGGCGAGACTTGCCCAGGCTTGCCTCGCTGCTAGGCTTGCTGCCCGGGAAGGAGCAGGCTGTGCGATGCTGGGAGAGGTCACTGGCGCCTTCCTGGCCTCAGCTCCACTCCTGCCTTGCCTTTGCATCTAGGCCCCGGGCGTCCTTGGGGAAGGCTTAGGAGCCGGTGGCTTGCACACTGCCGAGCCCTCCAGCAGTGAGGCCTCTCGTAGAGGGGAGGGGAGGGCAAGTGCAGGGCTCCACCAGCGGTTGCTTGGCCGCCCAGACTCAGCGCCGCACGGAGAGCACAAGGCTCCCAGGTCCCCTGGCTGTGGTCTGCAGCCCCACACTCCCGGAGGCTGACTCCGTGGGCGCCCAGAAGGTGCCTGACAGACGTCATGTCCCTAGCGCTCTGCTCCCCGGCAGAGACGTGTGCAGGGGGTGGGGCCTGCCCCTGCGTGTCTGGGCTCCCGCCGGCAGCCCCAGCTCCAGGGAAGCAGCCCCTGAGCCAAGACCTGTAGGGGGCGCGGGGCGCCCCCGCCTGGAAGCCTAGCGCACAGCATGCGGGAAGCGAGCCTCCTCGGGAGAAGAGGAGGCAGCCCAGCTGCGTGCGTCTGCACTCACTCCTTGGGCGGAGCCCAGTGAGCCTCCAGTACGGCAGAGCTCCAGCTCTGCTCAGAGGCCCGATCTGGCAGAGTTGCTGGCGTGAGGCTGCTCTGCCCTGGGCGAGCCTTGCCCAGACTTGCCTCGCTGCTAGGCTTCCTGCCCGGGAAGGAGCAGGCTGCGCCAGACAGGCAGACGCTCCTGGCGCCTTCCTGGCCTCAGCTCCACTCCTGCCTTGCCTTTGCACCTAGTCCCCAGGCGTCCTTGCGGAGGGCTTAGGGGCCGGTGGGGTGCACGCTGCCAAGCCCTCCAGCCGTGAGAGCTCTGTCATAGGGAAGGGAATGGCAAGTGCAGGGCTCCTCCAGCGGTCGCTTGGCCGCCCAGACTCAGCACAGCACGGAGAGCACCAGGCTTCCCAGGGCCCCTGGCTGTGGTCTGCAGCCCCACACACCCGGAGGCTGACTCCGTGAGCGCCCAGAAGGTGCCTGACAGACGTCATTTCCCTAGTGCTCTCCCCACCAGCAGAGACGTGGGCAGGTGGTTGGGGCCTGCCCCTGCGTGTCTGGGCTGCCGCCCACAGCCTCCGCTCAGGGGAAGCAGCCCCTGTGCCAAGACCGGCAGGAGGCGCGGGGCGTCCCTGCCTGGAAGCCAAGTGCACGGTCCGCTTGGAAGCGAGCCTCCTTGGGAAGAGTCGAGGGAGCCAAGCCGCGTGCAGCTGCAAGCCCTGCTTGGGCCGAGCCGAGTGTGCCTCCAGGACGGCAGAGCTCCAGCTCTGCTCAGAGGCCGGATCTAGTCAAGTGCCTTGCGCGAGGCTGCTCTGCCCTGGGCGAGACTTGCCCAGGCTTGCCTCGCTGCTAGGCTTGCTGCCCGGGAAGGAGCAGGCTGTGCGATGCTGGGAGAGGCCACTGGCGCCTTCCTGGCCTCAGCTCCACTCCTGCCTTGCCTTTGCATCTAGGCCCCGGGCGTCCTTGGGGAAGGCTTAGGAGCCGGTGGCTTGCACACTGCCGAGCCCTCCAGCAGTGAGGCCTCTCGTAGAGGGGAGGGGAGGGCAAGTGCAGGGCTCCACCAGCGGTTGCTTGGCCGCCCAGACTCAGCGCCGCACGGAGAGCACAAGGCTCCCAGGTCCCCTGGCTGTGGTCTGCAGCCCCACACTCCCGGAGGCTGACTCCGTGGGCGCCCAGAAGGTGCCTGACAGACGTCAGGTCCCTAGCGCTCTGCTCCCCGGCAGAGACGTGTGCAGGGGGTGGGGCCTGCCCCTGCGTGTCTGGGCTCCCGCCGGCAGCCCCAGCTCCAGGGAAGCAGCCCCTGAGCCAAGACCTGTAGGGGGCGCGGGGCGCCCCCGCCTGGAAGCCTAGCGCACAGCATGCGGGAAGCGAGCCTCCTCGGGAGAAGAGGAGGCAGCCCAGCTGCGTGCGTCTGCACTCACTCCTTGGGCGGAGCCCAGTGAGCCTCCAGTACGGCAGAGCTCCAGCTCTGCTCAGAGGCCCGATCTGGCAGAGTTGCTGGCGTGAGGCTGCTCTGCCCTGGGCGAGCCTTGCCCAGACTTGCCTCGCTGCTAGGCTTCCTGCCCGGGAAGGAGCAGGCTGCGCCAGACAGGCAGACGCTCCTGGCGCCTTCCTGGCCTCAGCTCCACTCCTGCCTTGCCTTTGCACCTAGTCCCCAGGCGTCCTTGCGGAGGGCTTAGGGGCCGGTGGGGTGCACGCTGCCAAGCCCTCCAGCCGTGAGAGCTCTGTCTTAGGGAAGGGAATGGCAAGTGCAGGGCTCCTCCAGCGGTCGCTTGGCCGCCCAGACTCAGCACAGCACGGAGAGCACCAGGCTTCCCAGGGCCCCTGGCTGTGGTCTGCAGCCCCACACACCCGGAGGCTGACTCCGTGAGCGCCCAGAAGGTGCCTGACAGACGTCATTTCCCTAGTGCTCTCCCCACCAGCAGAGACGTGTGCAGGTGGTTGGGGCCTGCCCCTGCGTGTCTGGGCTGCCGCCCACAGCCTCCGCTCAGGGGAAGCAGCCCCTGTGCCAAGACCTGCAGGAGGCGCGGGGCGTCCCTGCCTGGAAGCCAAGTGCACGGTCCGCTTGGAAGCGAGCCTCCTTGGGAAGAGTCGAGGGAGCCAAGCCGCGTGCAGCTGCAAGCCCTGCTTGGGCCGAGCCGAGTGTGCCTCCAGGACGGCAGAGCTCCAGCTCTGCTCAGAGGCCGGATCTAGTCAAGTGCCTTGCGCGAGGCTGCTCTGCCCTGGGCGAGACTTGCCCAGGCTTGCCTCGCTGCTAGGCTTGCTGCCCGGGAAGGAGCAGGCTGTGCGATGCTGGGAGAGGTCACTGGCGCCTTCCTGGCCTCAGCTCCACTCCTGCCTTGCCTTTGCATCTAGGCCCCGGGCGTCCTTGGGGAAGGCTTAGGAGCCGGTGGCTTGCACACTGCCGAGCCCTCCAGCAGTGAGGCCTCTCGTAGAGGGGAGGGGAGGGCAAGTGCAGGGCTCCACCAGCGGTTGCTTGGCCGCCCAGACTCAGCGCCGCACGGAGAGCACAAGGCTCCCAGGTCCCCTGGCTGTGGTCTGCAGCCCCACACTCCCGGAGGCTGACTCCGTGGGCGCCCAGAAGGTGCCTGACAGACGTCATGTCCCTAGCGCTCTGCTCCCCGGCAGAGACGTGTGCAGGGGGTGGGGCCTGCCCCTGCGTGTCTGGGCTCCCGCCGGCAGCCCCAGCTCCAGGGAAGCAGCCCCTGAGCCAAGACCTGTAGGGGGCGCGGGGCGCCCCCGCCTGGAAGCCTAGCGCACAGCATGCGGGAAGCGAGCCTCCTCGGGAGAAGAGGAGGCAGCCCAGCTGCGTGCGTCTGCACTCACTCCTTGGGCGGAGCCCAGTGAGCCTCCAGTACGGCAGAGCTCCAGCTCTGCTCAGAGGCCCGATCTGGCAGAGTTGCTGGCGTGAGGCTGCTCTGCCCTGGGCGAGCCTTGCCCAGACTTGCCTCGCTGCTAGGCTTCCTGCCCGGGAAGGAGCAGGCTGCGCCAGACAGGCAGACGCTCCTGGCGCCTTCCTGGCCTCAGCTCCACTCCTGCCTTGCCTTTGCACCTAGTCCCCAGGCGTCCTTGCGGAGGGCTTAGGGGCCGGTGGGGTGCACGCTGCCAAGCCCTCCAGCCGTGAGAGCTCTGTCATAGGGAAGGGAATGGCAAGTGCAGGGCTCCTCCAGCGGTCGCTTGGCCGCCCAGACTCAGCACAGCACGGAGAGCACCAGGCTTCCCAGGGCCCCTGGCTGTGGTCTGCAGCCCCACACACCCGGAGGCTGACTCCGTGAGCGCCCAGAAGGTGCCTGACAGACGTCATTTCCCTAGTGCTCTCCCCACCAGCAGAGACGTGGGCAGGTGGTTGGGGCCTGCCCCTGCGTGTCTGGGCTGCCGCCCACAGCCTCCGCTCAGGGGAAGCAGCCCCTGTGCCAAGACCGGCAGGAGGCGCGGGGCGTCCCTGCCTGGAAGCCAAGTGCACGGTCCGCTTGGAAGCGAGCCTCCTTGGGAAGAGTCGAGGGAGCCAAGCCGCGTGCAGCTGCAAGCCCTGCTTGGGCCGAGCCGAGTGTGCCTCCAGGACGGCAGAGCTCCAGCTCTGCTCAGAGGCCGGATCTAGTCAAGTGCCTTGCGCGAGGCTGCTCTGCCCTGGGCGAGACTTGCCCAGGCTTGCCTCGCTGCTAGGCTTGCTGCCCGGGAAGGAGCAGGCTGTGCGATGCTGGGAGAGGTCACTGGCGCCTTCCTGGCCTCAGCTCCACTCCTGCCTTGCCTTTGCATCTAGGCCCCGGGCGTCCTTGGGGAAGGCTTAGGAGCCGGTGGCTTGCACACTGCCGAGCCCTCCAGCAGTGAGGCCTCTCGTAGAGGGGAGGGGAGGGCAAGTGCAGGGCTCCACCAGCGGTTGCTTGGCCGCCCAGACTCAGCGCCGCACGGAGAGCACAAGGCTCCCAGGTCCCCTGGCTGTGGTCTGCAGCCCCACACTCCCGGAGGCTGACTCCGTGGGCGCCCAGAAGGTGCCTGACAGACGTCATGTCCCTAGCGCTCTGCTCCCCGGCAGAGACGTGTGCAGGGGGTGGGGCCTGCCCCTGCGTGTCTGGGCTCCCGCCGGCAGCCCCAGCTCCAGGGAAGCAGCCCCTGAGCCAAGACCTGTAGGGGGCGCGGGGCGCCCCCGCCTGGAAGCCTAGCGCACAGCATGCGGGAAGCGAGCCTCCTCGGGAGAAGAGGAGGCAGCCCAGCTGCGTGCGTCTGCACTCACTCCTTGGGCAGAGCCCAGTGAGCCTCCAGTACGGCAGAGCTCCAGCTCTGTTCAGAGGCCCGATCTGGCAGAGTTGCTGGCGTGAGGCTGCTCTGCCCTGGGCGAGCCTTGCCCAGACTTGCCTCGCTGCTAGGCTTCCTGCCCGGGAAGGAGCAGGCTGCGTCAGACAGGCAGACGCTCCTGGCGCCTTCCTGGCCTCAGCTCCACTCCTGCCTTGCCTTTGCACCTAGTCCCCAGGCGTCCTTGCGGAGGGCTTAGGGGCCGGTGGGGTGCACGCTGCCAAGCCCTCCAGCCGTGAGAGCTCTGTCTTAGGGAAGGGAATGGCAAGTGCAGGGCTCCTCCAGCGGTCGCTTGGCCGCCCAGACTCAGCACAGCACGGAGAGCACCAGGCTTCCCAGGGCCCCTGGCTGTGGTCTGCAGCCCCACACACCCGGAGGCTGACTCCGTGAGCGCCCAGAAGGTGCCTGACAGACGTCATTTCCCTAGTGCTCTCCCCACCAGCAGAGACGTGGGCAGGTGGTTGGGGCCTGCCCCTGCGTGTCTGGGCTGCCGCCCACAGCCTCCGCTCAGGGGAAGCAGCCCCTGTGCCAAGACCTGCAGGAGGCGCGGGGCGTTCCTGCCTGGAAGCCAAGTGCACGGTCCGCTTGGAAGCGAGCCTCCTTGGGAAGAGTCGAGGGAGCCAAGCGGCGTGCAGCTGCAAGCCCTGCTTGGGCCGAGCCGAGTGTGCCTCCAGGACGGCAGAGCTCCAGCTCTGCTCAGAGGCCGGATCTAGTCAAGTGCCTTGCGCGAGGCTGCTCTGCCCTGGGCGAGACTTGCCCAGGCTTGCCTCGCTGCTAGGCTTGCTGCCCGGGAAGGAGCAGGCTGTGCGATGCTGGGAGAGGTCACTGGCGCCTTCCTGGCCTCAGCTCCACTCCTGCCTTGCCTTTGCATCTAGGCCCCGGGCGTCCTTGGGGAAGGCTTAGGAGCCGGTGGCTTGCACACTGCCGAGCCCTCCAGCAGTGAGGCCTCTCGTAGAGGGGAGGGGAGGGCAAGTGCAGGGCTCCACCAGCGGTTGCTTGGCCGCCCAGACTCAGCGCCGCACGGAGAGCACAAGGCTCCCAGGTCCCCTGGCTGTGGTCTGCAGCCCCACACTCCCGGAGGCTGACTCCGTGGGCGCCCAGAAGGTGCCTGACAGACGTCATGTCCCTAGCGCTCTGCTCCCCGGCAGAGACGTGTGCAGGGGGTGGGGCCTGCCCCTGCGTGTCTGGGCTCCCGCCGGCAGCCCCAGCTCCAGGGAAGCAGCCCCTGAGCCAAGACCTGTAGGGGGCGCGGGGCGCCCCCGCCTGGAAGCCTAGCGCACAGCATGCGGGAAGCGAGCCTCCTCGGGAGAAGAGGAGGCAGCCCAGCTGCGTGCGTCTGCACTCACTCCTTGGGCGGAGCCCAGTGAGCCTCCAGTACGGCAGAGCTCCAGCTCTGCTCAGAGGCCCGATCTGGCAGAGTTGCTGGCGTGAGGCTGTTCTGCCCTGGGCGAGCCTTGCCCAGACTTGCCTCGCTGCTAGGCTTCCTGCCCGGGAAGGAGCAGGCTGCGCCAGACAGGCAGACGCTCCTGGCGCCTTCCTGGCCTCAGCTCCACTCCTGCCTTGCCTTTGCACCTAGTCCCCAGGCGTCCTTGCGGAGGGCTTAGGGGCCGGTGGGGTGCACGCTGCCAAGCCCTCCAGCCGTGAGAGCTCTGTCATAGGGAAGGGAATGGCAAGTGCAGGGCTCCTCCAGCGGTCGCTTGGCCGCCCAGACTCAGCACAGCACGGAGAGCACCAGGCTTCCCAGGGCCCCTGGCTGTGGTCTGCAGCCCCACACACCCGGAGGCTGACTCCGTGAGCGCCCAGAAGGTGCCTGACAGACGTCATTTCCCTAGTGCTCTCCCCACCAGCAGAGACGTGGGCAGGTGGTTGGGGCCTGCCCCTGCGTGTCTGGGCTGCCGCCCACAGCCTCCGCTCAGGGGAAGCAGCCCCTGTGCCAAGACCGGCAGGAGGCGCGGGGCGTCCCTGCCTGGAAGCCAAGTGCACGGTCCGCTTGGAAGCGAGCCTCCTTGGGAAGAGTCGAGGGAGCCAAGCCGCGTGCAGCTGCAAGCCCTGCTTGGGCCGAGCCGAGTGTGCCTCCAGGACGGCAGAGCTCCAGCTCTGCTCAGAGGCCGGATCTAGTCAAGTGCCTTGCGCGAGGCTGCTCTGCCCTGGGCGAGACTTGCCCAGGCTTGCCTCGCTGCTAGGCTTGCTGCCCGGGAAGGAGCAGGCTGTGCGATGCTGGGAGAGGTCACTGGCGCCTTCCTGGCCTCAGCTCCACTCCTGCCTTGCCTTTGCATCTAGGCCCCGGGCGTCCTTGGGGAAGGCTTAGGAGCCGGTGGCTTGCACACTGCCGAG
This sequence comes from Budorcas taxicolor, assembly GCF_023091745.1. Lineage (NCBI taxonomy): Eukaryota > Metazoa > Chordata > Mammalia > Artiodactyla > Bovidae > Budorcas > Budorcas taxicolor. The sequence continues at coordinate 114,427 of NW_026291768.1, forward strand.
CCCTCCAGCAGTGAGGCCTCTCGTAGAGGGGAGGGGAGGGCAAGTGCAGGGCTCCACCAGCGGTTGCTTGGCCGCCCAGACTCAGCGCCGCACGGAGAGCACAAGGCTCCCAGGTCCCCTGGCTGTGGTCTGCAGCCCCACACTCCCGGAGGCTGACTCCGTGGGCGCCCAGAAGGTGCCTGACAGACGTCATGTCCCTAGCGCTCTGCTCCCCGGCAGAGACGTGTGCAGGGGGTGGGGCCTGCCCCTGCGTGTCTGGGCTCCCGCCGGCAGCCCCAGCTCCAGGGAAGCAGCCCCTGAGCCAAGACCTGTAGGGGGCGCGGGGCGCCCCCGCCTGGAAGCCTAGCGCACAGCATGCGGGAAGCGAGCCTCCTCGGGAGAAGAGGAGTCAGCCCAGCTGCGTGCGTCTGCACTCACTCCTTGGGCGGAGCCCAGTGAGCCTCCAGTACGGCAGAGCTCCAGCTCTGTTCAGAGGCCCGATCTGGCAGAGTTGCTGGCGTGAGGCTGCTCTGCCCTGGGCGAGCCTTGCCCAGACTTGCCTCGCTGCTAGGCTTCCTGCCCGGGAAGGAGCAGGCTGCGTCAGACAGGCAGACGCTCCTGGCGCCTTCCTGGCCTCAGCTCCACTCCTGCCTTGCCTTTGCACCTAGTCCCCAGGCGTCCTTGCGGAGGGCTTAGGGGCCGGTGGGGTGCACGCTGCCAAGCCCTCCAGCCGTGAGAGCTCTGTCTTAGGGAAGGGAATGGCAAGTGCAGGGCTCCTCCAGCGGTCGCTTGGCCGCCCAGACTCAGCACAGCACGGAGAGCACCAGGCTTCCCAGGGCCCCTGGCTGTGGTCTGCAGCCCCACACACCCGGAGGCTGACTCCGTGAGCGCCCAGAAGGTGCCTGACAGACGTCATTTTCCTAGTGCTCTCCCCACCAGCAGAGACGTGGGCAGGTGGTTGGGGCCTGCCCCTGCGTGTCTGGGCTGCCGCCCACAGCCTCCGCTCAGGGGAAGCAGCCCCTGTGCCAAGACCGGCAGGAGGCGCGGGGCGTCCCTGCCTGGAAGCCAAGTGCACGGTCCGCTTGGAAGCGAGCCTCCTTGGAAGAGTCGAGGGAGCCAAGCGGCGTGCAGCTGCAAGCCCTGCTTGGGCCGAGCCGAGTGTGCCTCCAGGACGGCAGAGCTCCAGCTCTGCTCAGAGGCCGGATCTAGTCAAGTGCCTTGCGCGAGGCTGCTCTGCCCTGGGCGAGACTTGCCCAGGCTTGCCTCGCTGCTAGGCTTGCTGCCCGGGAAGGAGCAGGCTGTGCGATGCTGGGAGAGGTCACTGGCGCCTTCCTGGCCTCAGCTCCACTCCTGCCTTGCCTTTGCATCTAGGCCCCGGGCGTCCTTGGGGAAGGCTTAGGAGCCGGTGGCTTGCACACTGCCGAGCCCTCCAGCAGTGAGGCCTCTCGTAGAGGGGAGGGGAGGGCAAGTGCAGGGCTCCACCAGCGGTTGCTTGGCCGCCCAGACTCAGCGCCGCACGGAGAGCACAAGGCTCCCAGGTCCCCTGGCTGTGGTCTGCAGCCCCACACTCCCGGAGGCTGACTCCGTGGGCGCCCAGAAGGTGCCTGACAGACGTCATGTCCCTAGCGCTCTGCTCCCCGGCAGAGACGTGTGCAGGGGGTGGGGCCTGCCCCTGCGTGTCTGGGCTCCCGCCGGCAGCCCCAGCTCCAGGGAAGCAGCCCCTGAGCCAAGACCTGTAGGGGGCGCGGGGCGCCCCCGCCTGGAAGCCTAGCGCACAGCATGCGGGAAGCGAGCCTCCTCGGGAGAAGAGGAGGCAGCCCAGCTGCGTGCGTCTGCACTCACTCCTTGGGCGGAGCCCAGTGAGCCTCCAGTACGGCAGAGCTCCAGCTCTGTTCAGAGGCCCGATCTGGCAGAGTTGCTGGCGTGAGGCTGCTCTGCCCTGGGCGAGCCTTGCCCAGACTTGCCTCGCTGCTAGGCTTCCTGCCCGGGAAGGAGCAGGCTGCGTCAGACAGGCAGACGCTCCTGGCGCCTTCCTGGCCTCAGCTCCACTCCTGCCTTGCCTTTGCACCTAGTCCCCAGGCGTCCTTGCGGAGGGCTTAGGGGCCGGTGGGGTGCACGCTGCCAAGCCCTCCAGCCGTGAGAGCTCTGTCTTAGGGAAGGGAATGGCAAGTGCAGGGCTCCTCCAGCGGTCGCTTGGCCGCCCAGACTCAGCACAGCACGGAGAGCACCAGGCTTCCCAGGGCCCCTGGCTGTGGTCTGCAGCCCCACACACCCGGAGGCTGACTCCGTGAGCGCCCAGAAGGTGCCTGACAGACGTCATTTCCCTAGTGCTCTCCCCACCAGCAGAGACGTGGGCAGGTGGTTGGGGCCTGCCCCTGCGTGTCTGGGCTGCCGCCCACAGCCTCCGCTCAGGGGAAGCAGCCCCTGTGCCAAGACCTGCAGGAGGCGCGGGGCGTCCCTGCCTGGAAGCCAAGTGCACGGTCCGCTTGGAAGCGAGCCTCCTTGGGAAGAGTCGAGGGAGCCAAGCGGCGTGCAGCTGCAAGCCCTGCTTGGGCCGAGCCGAGTGTGCCTCCAGGACGGCAGAGCTCCAGCTCTGCTCAGAGGCCGGATCTAGTCAAGTGCCTTGCGCGAGGCTGCTCTGCCCTGGGCGAGACTTGCCCAGGCTTGCCTCGCTGCTAGGCTTGCTGCCCGGGAAGGAGCAGGCTGTGCGATGCTGGGAGAGGTCACTGGCCCCTTCCTGGCCTCAGCTCCACTCCTGCCTTGCCTTTGCATCTAGGCCCCGGGCGTCCTTGGGGAAGGCTTAGGAGCCGGTGGCTTGCACACTGCCGAGCCCTCCAGCAGTGAGGCCTCTCGTAGAGGGGAGGGGAGGGCAAGTGCAGGGCTCCACCAGCGGTTGCTTGGCCGCCCAGACTCAGCGCCGCACGGAGAGCACAAGGCTCCCAGGTCCCCTGGCTGTGGTCTGCAGCCCCACACTCCCGGAGGCTGACTCCGTGGGCGCCCAGAAGGTGCCTGACAGACGTCATGTCCCTAGCGCTCTGCTCCCCGGCAGAGACGTGTGCAGGGGGTGGGGCCTGCCCCTGCGTGTCTGGGCTCCCGCCGGCAGCCCCAGCTCCAGGGAAGCAGCCCCTGAGCCAAGACCTGTAGGGGGCGCGGGGCGCCCCCGCCTGGAAGCCTAGCGCACAGCATGCGGGAAGCGAGCCTCCTCGGGAGAAGAGGAGGCAGCCCAGCTGCGTGCGTCTGCACTCTCTCCTTGGGCGGAGCCCAGTGAGCCTCCAGTACGGCAGAGCTCCAGCTCTGCTCAGAGGCCCGATCTGGCAGAGTTGCTGGCGTGAGGCTGCTCTGCCCTGGGCGAGCCTTGCCCAGACTTGCCTCGCTGCTAGGCTTCCTGCCCGGGAAGGAGCAGGCTGCGCCAGACAGGCAGACGCTCCTGGCGCCTTCCTGGCCTCAGCTCCACTCCTGCCTTGCCTTTGCACCTAGTCCCCAGGCGTCCTTGCGGAGGGCTTAGGGGCCGGTGGGGTGCACGCTGCCAAGCCCTCCAGCCGTGAGAGCTCTGTCATAGGGAAGGGAATGGCAAGTGCAGGGCTCCTCCAGCGGTCGCTTGGCCGCCCAGACTCAGCACAGCACGGAGAGCACCAGGCTTCCCAGGGCCCCTGGCTGTGGTCTGCAGCCCCACACACCCGGAGGCTGACTCCGTGAGCGCCCAGAAGTTGCCTGACAGACGTCATTTCCCTAGTGCTCTCCCCACCAGCAGAGACGTGTGCAGGTGGTTGGGGCCTGCCCCTGCGTGTCTGGGCTGCCGCCCACAGCCTCCGCTCAGGGGAAGCAGCCCCTGTGCCAAGACCGGCAGGAGGCGCGGGGCGTCCCTGCCTGGAAGCCAAGTGCACGGTCCGCTTGGAAGCGTGCCTCCTTGGGAAGAGTCGAGGGAGCCAAGCCGCGTGCAGCTGCAAGCCCTGCTTGGGCCGAGCCGAGTGTGCCTCCAGGACGGCAGAGCTCCAGCTCTGCTCAGAGGCCGGATCTAGTCAAGTGCCTTGCGCGAGGCTGCTCTGCCCTGGGCGAGACTTGCCCAGGCTTGCCTCGCTGCTAGGCTTGCTGCCCGGGAAGGAGCAGGCTGTGCGATGCTGGGAGAGGCCACTGGCGCCTTCCTGGCCTCAGCTCCACTCCTGCCTTGCCTTTGCATCTAGGCCCCGGGCGTCCTTGGGGAATGCTTAGGAGCCGGTGGCTTGCACACTGCCGAGCCCTCCAGCAGTGAGGCCTCTCGTAGAGGGGAGGGGAGGGCAAGTGCAGGGCTCCACCAGCGGTTGCTTGGCCGCCCAGACTCAGCGCCGCACGGAGAGCACAAGGCTCCCAGGTCCCCTGGCTGTGGTCTGCAGCCCCACACTCCCGGAGGCTGACTCCGTGGGCGCCCAGAAGGTGCCTGACAGACGTCATGTCCCTAGCGCTCTGCTCCCCGGCAGAGACGTGTGCAGGTGGTGGGGCCTGCCCCTGCGTGTCTGGGCTCCCGCCGGCAGCCCCAGCTCCAGGGAAGCAGCGCCTGAGCCAAGACCTGTAGGGGGCGCGGGTCGCCCCCGCCTGGAAGCCTAGCGCACAGCATGCGGGAAGCGAGCCTCCTCGGGAGAAGAGGAGGCAGCCCAGCTGCGTGCGTCTGCACTCACTCCTTGGGCGGAGCCCAGTGAGCCTCCAGTACGGCAGAGCTCCAGCTCTGCTCAGAGGCCCGATCTGGCAGAGTTGCTGGCGTGAGGCTGCTCTGCCCTGGGCGAGCCTTGCCCAGACTTGCCTCGCTGCTAGGCTTCCTGCCCGGGAAGGAGCAGGCTGCGCCAGACAGGCAGACGCTCCTGGCGCCTTCCTGGCCTCAGCTCCACTCCTGCCTTGCCTTTGCACCTAGTCCCCAGGCGTCCTTGCGGAGGGCTTAGGGGCCGGTGGGGTGCACGCTGCCAAGCCCTCCAGCCGTGAGAGCTCTGTCATAGGGAAGGGAATGGCAAGTGCAGGGCTCCTCCAGCGGTCGCTTGGCCGCCCAGACTCAGCACAGCACGGAGAGCACCAGGCTTCCCAGGGCCCCTGGCTGTGGTCTGCAGCCCCACACACCCGGAGGCTGACTCCGTGAGCGCCCAGAAGGTGCCTGACAGACGTCATTTCCCTAGTGCTCTCCCCACCAGCAGAGACGTGTGCAGGTGGTTGGGGCCTGCCCCTGCGTGTCTGGGCTGCCGCCCACAGCCTCCGCTCAGGGGAAGCAGCCCCTGTGCCAAGACCTGCAGGAGGCGCGGGGCGTCCCTGCCTGGAAGCCAAGTGCACGGTCCGCTTGGAAGCGAGCCTCCTTGGGAAGAGTCGAGGGAGCCAAGCCGCGTGCAGCTGCAAGCCCTGCTTGGGCCGAGCCGAGTGTGCCTCCAGAACGGCAGAGCTCCAGCTCTGCTCAGAGGCCGGATCTAGTCAAGTGCCTTGCGCGAGGCTGCTCTGCCCTGGGCGAGACTTGCCCAGGCTTGCCTCGCTGCTAGGCTTGCTGCCCGGGAAGGAGCAGGCTGTGCGATGCTGGGAGAGGTCACTGGCGCCTTCCTGGCCTCAGCTCCACTCCTGCCTTGCCTTTGCATCTAGGCCCCGGGCGTCCTTGGGGAAGGCTTAGGAGCCGGTGGCTTGCACACTGCCGAGCCCTCCAGCAGTGAGGCCTCTCGTAGAGGGGAGGGGAGGGCAAGTGCAGGGCTCCACCAGCGGTTGCTTGGCCGCCCAGACTCAGCGCCGCACGGAGAGCACAAGGCTCCCAGGTCCCCTGGCTGTGCTCTGCAGCCCCACACTCCCGGAGGCTGACTCCGTGGGCGCCCAGAAGGTGCCTGACAGACGTCATGTCCCTAGCGCTCTGCTCCCCGGCAGAGACGTGTGCAGGTGGTGGGGCCTGCCCCTGCGTGTCTGGGCTCCCGCCGGCAGCCCCAGCTCCAGGGAAGCAGCGCCTGAGCCAAGACCTGTAGGGGGCGCGGGGCGCCCCCGCCTGGAAGCCTAGCGCACAGCATGCGGGAAGCGAGCCTCCTCGGGAGAAGAGGAGGCAGCCCAGCTGCGTGCGTCTGCACTCACTCCTTGGGCGGAGCCCAGTGAGCCTCCAGTACGGCAGAGCTCCAGCTCTGCTCAGAGGCCCGATCTGGCAGAGTTGCTGGCGTGAGGCTGCTCTGCCCTGGGCGAGCCTTGCCCAGACTTGCCTCGCTGCTAGGCTTCCTGCCCGGGAAGGAGCAGGCTGCGCCAGACAGGCAGACGCTCCTGGCGCCTTCCTGGCCTCAGCTCCACTCCTGCCTTGCCTTTGCACCTAGTCCCCAGGCGTCCTTGCGGAGGGCTTAGGGGCCGGTGGGGTGCACGCTGCCAAGCCCTCCAGCCGTGAGAGCTCTGTCATAGGGAAGGGAATGGCAAGTGCAGGGCTCCTCCAGCGGTCGCTTGGCCGCCCAGACTCAGCACAGCACGGAGAGCACCAGGCTTCCCAGGGCCCCTGGCTGTGGTCTGCAGCCCCACACACCCGGAGGCTGACTCCGTGAGCGCCCAGAAGGTGCCTGACAGACGTCATTTCCCTAGTGCTCTCCCCACCAGCAGAGACGTGTGCAGGTGGTTGGGGCCTGCCCCTGCGTGTCTGGGCTGCCGCCCACAGCCTCCGCTCAGGGGAAGCAGCCCCTGTGCCAAGACCTGCAGGAGGCGCGGGGCGTCCCTGCCTGGAAGCCAAGTGCACGGTCCGCTTGGAAGCGAGCCTCCTTGGGAAGAGTCGAGGGAGCCAAGCCGCGTGCAGCTGCAAGCCCTGCTTGGGCCGAGCCGAGTGTGCCTCCAGGACGGCAGAGCTCCAGCTCTGCTCAGAGGCCGGATCTAGTCAAGTGCCTTGCGCGAGGCTGCTCTGCCCTGGGCGAGACTTGCCCAGGCTTGCCTCGCTGCTAGGCTTGCTGCCCGGGAAGGAGCAGGCTGTGCGATGCTGGGAGAGGCCACTGGCGCCTTCCTGGCCTCAGCTCCATTCCTGCCTTGCCTTTGCATCTAGGCCCCGGGCGTCCTTGGGGAAGGCTTAGGAGCCGGTGGCTTGCACACTGCCGAGCCCTCCAGCAGTGAGGCCTCTCGTAGAGGGGAGGGGAGGGCAAGTGCAGGGCTCCACCAGCGGTTGCTTGGCCGCCCAGACTCAGCGCCGCACGGAGAGCACAAGGCTCCCAGGTCCCCTGGCTGTGGTCTGCAGCCCCACACTCCCGGAGGCTGACTCCGTGGGCGCCCAGAAGGTGCCTGACAGACGTCATGTCCCTAGCGCTCTGCTCCCCAGCAGAGACGTGTGCAGGTGGTGGGGCCTGCCCCTGCGTGTCTGGGCTCCCGCCGGCAGCCCCAGCTCCAGGGAAGCAGCGCCTGAGCCAAGACCTGTAGGGGGCGCGGGGCGCCCCCGCCTGGAAGCCTAGCGCACAGCATGCGGGAAGCGAGCCTCCTCGGGAGAAGAGGAGGCAGCCCAGCTGCGTGCGTCTGCACTCACTCCTTGGGCGGAGCCCAGTGAGCCTCCAGTACGGCAGAGCTCCAGCTCTGCTCAGAGGCCCGATCTGGCAGAGTTGCTGGCGTGAGGCTGCTCTGCCCTGGGCGAGCCTTGCCCAGACTTGCCTCGCTGCTAGGCTTCCTGCCCGGGAAGGAGCAGGCTGCGCCAGACAGGCAGACGCTCCTGGCGCCTTCCTGGCCTCAGCTCCACTCCTGCCTTGCCTTTGCACCTAGTCCCCAGGCGTCCTTGCGGAGGGCTTAGGGGCCGGTGGGGTGCACGCTGCCAAGCCCTCCAGCCGTGAGAGCTCTGTCATAGGGAAGGGAATGGCAAGTGCAGGGCTCCTCCAGCGGTCGCTTGGCCGCCCAGACTCAGCACAGCACGGAGAGCACCAGGCTTCCCAGGGCCCCTGGCTGTGGTCTGCAGCCCCACACACCCGGAGGCTGACTCCGTGAGCGCCCAGAAGTTGCCTGACAGACGTCATTTCCCTAGTGCTCTCCCCACCAGCAGAGACGTGTGCAGGTGGTTGGGGCCTGCCCCTGCGTGTCTGGGCTGCCGCCCACAGCCTCCGCTCAGGGGAAGCAGCCCCTGTGCCAAGACCGGCAGGAGGCGCGGGGCGTCCCTGCCTGGAAGCCAAGTGCACGGTCCGCTTGGAAGCGAGCCTCCTTGGGAAGAGTCGAGGGAGCCAAGCGGCGTGCAGCTGCAAGCCCTGCTTGGGCCGAGCCGAGTGTGCCTCCAGGACGGCAGAGCTCCAGCTCTGCTCAGAGGCCGGATCTAGTCAAGTGCCTTGCGCGAGGCTGCTCTGCCCTGGGCGAGACTTGCCCAGGCTTGCCTCGCTGCTAGGCTTGCTGCCCGGGAAGGAGCAGGCTGTGCGATGCTGGGAGAGGTCACTGGCGCCTTCCTGGCCTCAGCTCCACTCCTGCCTTGCCTTTGCATCTAGGCCCCGGGCGTCCTTGGGGAAGGCTTAGGAGCCGGTGGCTTGCACACTGCCGAGCCCTCCAGCAGTGAGGCCTCTCGTAGAGGGGAGGGGAGGGCAAGTGCAGGGCTCCACCAGCGGTTGCTTGGCCGCCCAGACTCAGCGCCGCACGGAGAGCACAAGGCTCCCAGGTCCCCTGGCTGTGGTCTGCAGCCCCACACTCCCGGAGGCTGACTCCGTGGGCGCCCAGAAGGTGCCTGACAGACGTCATGTCCCTAGGGCTCTGCTCCCCAGCAGAGACGTGTGCAGGTGGTGGGGCCTGCCCCTGCGTGTCTGGGCTCCCGCCGGCAGCCCCAGCTCCAGGGAAGCAGCCCCTGAGGCAAGACCTGTAGGGGGCGCGGGGCGCCCCCGCCTGGAAGCCTAGCGCACAGCATGTGGGAAGCGAGCCTCCTCGGGAGAAGAGGAGGCAGCCCAGCTGCGTGCGTCTGCACTCACTCCTTGGGCGGAGCCCAGTGAGCCTCCAGTACGGCAGAGCTCCAGCTCTGCTCAGAGGCCCGATCTGGCAGAGTTGCTGGCGTGAGGCTGCTCTGCCCTGGGCGAGCCTTGCCCAGACTTGCCTCGCTGCTAGGCTTCCTGCCCGGGAAGGAGCAGGGTGCGCCAGACAGGCAGACGCTCCTGGCGCCTTCCTGGCCTCAGCTCCACTCCTGCCTTGCCTTTGCACCTAGTCCCCAGGCGTCCTTGCGGAGGGCTTAGGGGCCGGTGGGGTGCACGCTGCCAAGCCCTCCAGCCGTGAGAGCTCTGTCTTAGGGAAGGGAATGGCAAGTGCAGGGCTCCTCCAGCGGTCGCTTGGCCGCCCAGACTCAGCACAGCACGGAGAGCACCAGGATTCCCAGGGCCCCTGGCTGTGGTCTGCAGCCCCACACACCCGGAGGCTGACTCCGTGAGCTCCCAGAAGGTGCCTGACAGACGTCATTTCCCTAGTGCTCTCCCCACCAGCAGAGACGTGGGCAGGTGGTTGGGGCCTGCCCCTGCGTGTCTGGGCTGCCGCCCACAGCCTCCGCTCAGGGGAAGCAGCCCCTGTGCCAAGACCTGCAGGAGGCGCGGGGCGTCCCTGCCTGGAAGCCAAGTGCACGGTCCGCTTGGAAGCGAGCCTCCTTGGGAAGAGTCGAGGGAGCCAAGCCGCGTGCAGCTGCAAGCCCTGCTTGGGCCGAGCCGAGTGTGCCTCCAGGACGGCAGAGCTCCAGCTCTGCTCAGAGGCCGGATCTAGTCAAGTGCCTTGCGCGAGGCTGCTCTGCCCTGGGCGAGACTTGCCCAGGCTTGCCTCGCTGCTAGGCTTGCTGCCCGGGAAGGAGCAGGCTGTGCGATGCTGGGAGAGGCCACTGGCGCCTTCCTGGCCTCAGCTCCACTCCTGCCTTGCCTTTGCATCTAGGCCCCGGGCGTCCTTGGGGAAGGCTTAGGAGCCGGTGGCTTGCACACTGCCGAGCCCTCCAGCAGTGAGGCCTCTCGTAGAGGGGAGGGGAGGGCAAGTGCAGGGCTCCACCTGCGGTTGCTTGGCCGCCCAGACTCAGCGCCGCACGGAGAGCACAAGGCTCCCAGGTCCCCTGGCTGTGGTCTGCAGCCCCACACTCCCGGAGGCTGACTCCATGGGCGCCCAGAAGGTGCCTGACAGACGTCATGTCCCTAGCGCTCTGCTCCCCGGCAGAGACGTGTGCAGGGGGTGGGGCCTGCCCCTGCGTGTCTGGGCTCCCGCCGGCAGCCCCAGCTCCAGGGAAGCAGCCCCTGAGCCAAGACCTGTAGGGGGCGCGGGGCGCCCCCGCCTGGAAGCCTAGCGCACAGCATGCGGGAAGCGAGCCTCCTCGGGAGAAGAGGAGGCAGCCCAGCTGCGTGCGTCTGCACTCACTCCTTGGGCGGAGCCCAGTGAGCCTCCAGTACGGCAGAGCTCCAGCTCTGTTCAGAGGCCCGATCTGGCAGAGTTGCTGGCGTGAGGCTGCTCTGCCCTGGGCGAGCCTTGCCCAGACTTGCCTCGCTGCTAGGCTTCCTGCCCGGGAAGGAGCAGGCTGCGTCAGACAGGCAGACGCTCCTGGCGCCTTCCTGGCCTCAGCTCCACTCCTGCCTTGCCTTTGCACCTAGTCCCCAGGCGTCCTTGCGGAGGGCTTAGGGGCCGGTGGGGTGCACGCTGCCAAGCCCTCCAGCCGTGAGAGCTCTGTCTTAGGGAAGGGAATGGCAAGTGCAGGGCTCCTCCAGCGGTCGCTTGGCCGCCCAGACTCAGCACAGCACGGAGAGCACCAGGCTTCCCAGGGCCCCTGGCTGTGGTCTGCAGCCCCACACACCCGGAGGCTGACTCCGTGAGCGCCCAGAAGGTGCCTGACAGACGTCATTTCCCTAGTGCTCTCCCCACCAGCAGAGACGTGGGCAGGTGGTTGGGGCCTGCCCCTGCGTGTCTGGGCTGCCGCCCACAGCCTCCGCTCAGGGGAAGCAGCCCCTGTGCCAAGACCTGCAGGAGGCGCGGGGCGTCCCTGCCTGGAAGCCAAGTGCACGGTCCGCTTGGAAGCGAGCCTCCTTGGGAAGAGTCGAGGGAGCCAAGCCGCGTGCAGCTGCAAGCCCTGCTTGGGCCGAGCCGAGTGTGCCTCCAGGACGGCAGAGCTCCAGCTCTGCTCAGAGGCCGGATCTAGTCAAGTGCCTTGCGCGAGGCTGCTCTGCCCTGGGCGAGACTTGCCCAGGCTTGCCTCGCTGCTAGGCTTGCTGCCCGGGAAGGAGCAGGCTGTGCGATGCTGGGAGAGGTCACTGGCGCCTTCCTGGCCTCAGCTCCACTCCTGCCTTGCCTTTGCATCTAGGCCCCGGGCGTCCTTGGGGAAGGCTTAGGAGCCGGTGGCTTGCACACTGCCGAGCCCTCCAGCAGTGAGGCCTCTCGTAGAGGGGAGGGGAGGGCAAGTGCAGGGCTCCACCAGCGGTTGCTTGGCCGCCCAGACTCAGCGCCGCACGGAGAGCACAAGGCTCCCAGGTCCCCTGGCTGTGGTCTGCAGCCCCACACTCCCGGAGGCTGACTCCGTGGGCGCCCAGAAGGTGCCTGACAGACGTCATGTCCCTAGCGCTCTGCTCCCCGGCAGAGACGTGTGCAGGGGGTGGGGCCTGCCCCTGCGTGTCTGGGCTCCCGCCGGCAGCCCCAGCTCCAGGGAAGCAGCCCCTGAGCCAAGACCTGTAGGGGGCGCGGGGCGCCCCCGCCTGGAAGCCTAGCGCACAGCATGCGGGAAGCGAGCCTCCTCGGGAGAAGAGGAGGCAGCCCAGCTGCGTGCGTCTGCACTCTCTCCTTGGGCGGAGCCCAGTGAGCCTCCAGTACGGCAGAGCTCCAGCTCTGCTCAGAGGCCCGATCTGGCAGAGTTGCTGGCGTGAGGCTGCTCTGCCCTGGGCGAGCCTTGCCCAGACTTGCCTCGCTGCTAGGCTTCCTGCCCGGGAAGGAGCAGGCTGCGCCAGACAGGCAGACGCTCCTGGCGCCTTCCTGGCCTCAGCTCCACTCCTGCCTTGCCTTTGCACCTAGTCCCCAGGCGTCCTTGCGGAGGGCTTAGGGGCCGGTGGGGTGCACGCTGCCAAGCCCTCCAGCCGTGAGAGCTCTGTCATAGGGAAGGGAATGGCAAGTGCAGGGCTCCTCCAGCGGTCGCTTGGCCGCCCAGACTCAGCACAGCACGGAGAGCACCAGGCTTCCCAGGGCCCCTGGCTGTGGTCTGCAGCCCCACACACCCGGAGGCTGACTCCGTGAGCGCCCAGAAGTTGCCTGACAGACGTCATTTCCCTAGTGCTCTCCCCACCAGCAGAGACGTGTGCAGGTGGTTGGGGCCTGCCCCTGCGTGTCTGGGCTGCCGCCCACAGCCTCCGCTCAGGGGAAGCAGCCCCTGTGCCAAGACCGGCAGGAGGCGCGGGGCGTCCCTGCCTGGAAGCCAAGTGCACGGTCCGCTTGGAAGCGTGCCTCCTTGGGAAGAGTCGAGGGAGCCAAGCCGCGTGCAGCTGCAAGCCCTGCTTGGGCCGAGCCGAGTGTGCCTCCAGGACGGCAGAGCTCCAGCTCTGCTCAGAGGCCGGATCTAGTCAAGTGCCTTGCGCGAGGCTGCTCTGCCCTGGGCGAGACTTGCCCAGGCTTGCCTCGCTGCTAGGCTTGCTGCCCGGGAAGGAGCAGGCTGTGCGATGCTGGGAGAGGCCACTGGCGCCTTCCTGGCCTCAGCTCCACTCCTGCCTTGCCTTTGCATCTAGGCCCCGGGCGTCCTTGGGGAATGCTTAGGAGCCGGTGGCTTGCACACTGCCGAGCCCTCCAGCAGTGAGGCCTCTCGTAGAGGGGAGGGGAGGGCAAGTGCAGGGCTCCACCAGCGGTTGCTTGGCCGCCCAGACTCAGCGCCGCACGGAGAGCACAAGGCTCCCAGGTCCCCTGGCTGTGGTCTGCAGCCCCACACTCCCGGAGGCTGACTCCGTGGGCGCCCAGAAGGTGCCTGACAGACGTCATGTCCCTAGCGCTCTGCTCCCCGGCAGAGACGTGTGCAGGTGGTGGGGCCTGCCCCTGCGTGTCTGGGCTCCCGCCGGCAGCCCCAGCTCCAGGGAAGCAGCGCCTGAGCCAAGACCTGTAGGGGGCGCGGGTCGCCCCCGCCTGGAAGCCTAGCGCACAGCATGCGGGAAGCGAGCCTCCTCGGGAGAAGAGGAGGCAGCCCAGCTGCGTGCGTCTGCACTCACTCCTTGGGCGGAGCCCAGTGAGCCTCCAGTACGGCAGAGCTCCAGCTCTGCTCAGAGGCCCGATCTGGCAGAGTTGCTGGCGTGAGGCTGCTCTGCCCTGGGCGAGCCTTGCCCAGACTTGCCTCGCTGCTAGGCTTCCTGCCCGGGAAGGAGCAGGCTGCGCCAGACAGGCAGACGCTCCTGGCGCCTTCCTGGCCTCAGCTCCACTCCTGCCTTGCCTTTGCACCTAGTCCCCAGGCGTCCTTGCGGAGGGCTTAGGGGCCGGTGGGGTGCACGCTGCCAAGCCCTCCAGCCGTGAGAGCTCTGTCATAGGGAAGGGAATGGCAAGTGCAGGGCTCCTCCAGCGGTCGCTTGGCCGCCCAGACTCAGCACAGCACGGAGAGCACCAGGCTTCCCAGGGCCCCTGGCTGTGGTCTGCAGCCCCACACACCCGGAGGCTGACTCCGTGAGCGCCCAGAAGGTGCCTGACAGACGTCATTTCCCTAGTGCTCTCCCCACCAGCAGAGACGTGTGCAGGTGGTTGGGGCCTGCCCCTGCGTGTCTGGGCTGCCGCCCACAGCCTCCGCTCAGGGGAAGCAGCCCCTGTGCCAAGACCTGCAGGAGGCGCGGGGCGTCCCTGCCTGGAAGCCAAGTGCACGGTCCGCTTGGAAGCGAGCCTCCTTGGGAAGAGTCGAGGGAGCCAAGCCGCGTGCAGCTGCAAGCCCTGCTTGGGCCGAGCCGAGTGTGCCTCCAGAACGGCAGAGCTCCAGCTCTGCTCAGAGGCCGGATCTAGTCAAGTGCCTTGCGCGAGGCTGCTCTGCCCTGGGCGAGACTTGCCCAGGCTTGCCTCGCTGCTAGGCTTGCTGCCCGGGAAGGAGCAGGCTGTGCGATGCTGGGAGAGGTCACTGGCGCCTTCCTGGCCTCAGCTCCACTCCTGCCTTGCCTTTGCATCTAGGCCCCGGGCGTCCTTGGGGAAGGCTTAGGAGCCGGTGGCTTGCACACTGCCGAGCCCTCCAGCAGTGAGGCCTCTCGTAGAGGGGAGGGGAGGGCAAGTGCAGGGCTCCACCAGCGGTTGCTTGGCCGCCCAGACTCAGCGCCGCACGGAGAGCACAAGGCTCCCAGGTCCCCTGGCTGTGGTCTGCAGCCCCACACTCCCGGAGGCTGACTCCGTGGGCGCCCAGAAGGTGCCTGACAGACGTCATGTCCCTAGCGCTCTGCTCCCCGGCAGAGACGTGTGCAGGTGGTGGGGCCTGCCCCTGCGTGTCTGGGCTCCCGCCGGCAGCCCCAGCTCCAGGGAAGCAGCGCCTGAGCCAAGACCTGTAGGGGGCGCGGGGCGCCCCCGCCTGGAAGCCTAGCGCACAGCATGCGGGAAGCGAGCCTCCTCGGGAGAAGAGGAGGCAGCCCAGCTGCGTGCGTCTGCACTCACTCCTTGGGCGGAGCCCAGTGAGCCTCCAGTACGGCAGAGCTCCAGCTCTGCTCAGAGGCCCGATCTGGCAGAGTTGCTGGCGTGAGGCTGCTCTGCCCTGGGCGAGCCTTGCCCAGACTTGCCTCGCTGCTAGGCTTCCTGCCCGGGAAGGAGCAGGCTGCGCCAGACAGGCAGACGCTCCTGGCGCCTTCCTGGCCTCAGCTCCACTCCTGCCTTGCCTTTGCACCTAGTCCCCAGGCGTCCTTGCGGAGGGCTTAGGGGCCGGTGGGGTGCACGCTGCCAAGCCCTCCAGCCGTGAGAGCTCTGTCATAGGGAAGGGAATGGCAAGTGCAGGGCTCCTCCAGCGGTCGCTTGGCCGCCCAGACTCAGCACAGCACGGAGAGCACCAGGCTTCCCAGGGCCCCTGGCTGTGGTCTGCAGCCCCACACACCCGGAGGCTGACTCCGTGAGCGCCCAGAAGGTGCCTGACAGACGTCATTTCCCTAGTGCTCTCCCCACCAGCAGAGACGTGTGCAGGTGGTTGGGGCCTGCCCCTGCGTGTCTGGGCTGCCGCCCACAGCCTCCGCTCAGGGGAAGCAGCCCCTGTGCCAAGACCTGCAGGAGGCGCGGGGCGTCCCTGCCTGGAAGCCAAGTGCACGGTCCGCTTGGAAGCGAGCCTCCTTGGGAAGAGTCGAGGGAGCCAAGCCGCGTGCAGCTGCAAGCCCTGCTTGGGCCGAGCCGAGTGTGCCTCCAGGACGGCAGAGCTCCAGCTCTGCTCAGAGGCCGGATCTAGTCAAGTGCCTTGCGCGAGGCTGCTCTGCCCTGGGCGAGACTTGCCCAGGCTTGCCTCGCTGCTAGGCTTGCTGCCCGGGAAGGAGCAGGCTGTGCGATGCTGGGAGAGGCCACTGGCGCCTTCCTGGCCTCAGCTCCACTCCTGCCTTGCCTTTGCATCTAGGCCCCGGGCGTCCTTGGGGAAGGCTTAGGAGCCGGTGGCTTGCACACTGCCGAGCCCTCCAGCAGTGAGGCCTCTCGTAGAGGGGAGGGGAGGGCAAGTGCAGGGCTCCACCAGCGGTTGCTTGGCCGCCCAGACTCAGCGCCGCACGGAGAGCACAAGGCTCCCAGGTCCCCTGGCTGTGGTCTGCAGCCCCACACTCCCGGAGGCTGACTCCGTGGGCGCCCAGAAGGTGCCTGACAGACGTCATGTCCCTAGCGCTCTGCTCCCCAGCAGAGACGTGTGCAGGTGGTGGGGCCTGCCCCTGCGTGTCTGGGCTCCCGCCGGCAGCCCCAGCTCCAGGGAAGCAGCGCCTGAGCCAAGACCTGTAGGGGGCGCGGGGCGCCCCCGCCTGGAAGCCTAGCGCACAGCATGCGGGAAGCGAGCCTCCTCGGGAGAAGAGGAGGCAGCCCAGCTGCGTGCGTCTGCACTCACTCCTTGGGCGGAGCCCAGTGAGCCTCCAGTACGGCAGAGCTCCAGCTCTGCTCAGAGGCCCGATCTGGCAGAGTTGCTGGCGTGAGGCTGCTCTGCCCTGGGCGAGCCTTGCCCAGACTTGCCTCGCTGCTAGGCTTCCTGCCCGGGAAGGAGCAGGCTGCGCCAGACAGGCAGACGCTCCTGGCGCCTTCCTGGCCTCAGCTCCACTCCTGCCTTGCCTTTGCACCTAGTCCCCAGGCGTCCTTGCGGAGGGCTTAGGGGCCGGTGGGGTGCACGCTGCCAAGCCCTCCAGCCGTGAGAGCTCTGTCATAGGGAAGGGAATGGCAAGTGCAGGGCTCCTCCAGCGGTCGCTTGGCCGCCCAGACTCAGCACAGCACGGAGAGCACCAGGCTTCCCAGGGCCCCTGGCTGTGGTCTGCAGCCCCACACACCCGGAGGCTGACTCCGTGAGCGCCCAGAAGTTGCCTGACAGACGTCATTTCCCTAGTGCTCTCCCCACCAGCAGAGACGTGTGCAGGTGGTTGGGGCCTGCCCCTGCGTGTCTGGGCTGCCGCCCACAGCCTCCGCTCAGGGGAAGCAGCCCCTGTGCCAAGACCGGCAGGAGGCGCGGGGCGTCCCTGCCTGGAAGCCAAGTGCACGGTCCGCTTGGAAGCGAGCCTCCTTGGGAAGAGTCGAGGGAGCCAAGCCGCGTGCAGCTGCAAGCCCTGCTTGGGCCGAGCCGAGTGTGCCTCCAGGACGGCAGAGCTCCAGCTCTGCTCAGAGGCCGGATCTAGTCAAGTGCCTTGCGCGAGGCTGCTCTGCCCTGGGCGAGACTTGCCCAGGCTTGCCTCGCTGCTAGGCTTGCTGCCCGGGAAGGAGCAGGCTGTGCGATGCTGGGAGAGGTCACTGGCGCCTTCCTGGCCTCAGCTCCACTCCTGCCTTGCCTTTGCATCTAGGCCCCGGGCGTCCTTGGGGAAGGCTTAGGAGCCGGTGGCTTGCACACTGCCGAGCCCTCCAGCAGTGAGGCCTCTCGTAGAGGGGAGGGGAGGGCAAGTGCAGGGCTCCACCAGCGGTTGCTTGGCCGCCCAGACTCAGCGCCGCACGGAGAGCACAAGGCTCCCAGGTCCCCTGGCTGTGGTCTGCAGCCCCACACTCCCGGAGGCTGACTCCGTGGGCGCCCAGAAGGTGCCTGACAGACGTCATGTCCCTAGCGCTCTGCTCCCCAGCAGAGACGTGTGCAGGTGGTGGGGCCTGCCCCTGCGTGTCTGGGCTCCCGCCGGCAGCCCCAGCTCCAGGGAAGCAGCCCCTGAGGCAAGACCTGTAGGGGGCGCGGGGCGCCCCCGCCTGGAAGCCTAGCGCACAGCATGTGGGAAGCGAGCCTCCTCGGGAGAAGAGGAGGCAGCCCAGCTGCGTGCGTCTGCACTCACTCCTTGGGCGGAGCCCAGTGAGCCTCCAGTACGGCAGAGCTCCAGCTCTGCTCAGAGGCCCGATCTGGCAGAGTTGCTGGCGTGAGGCTGCTCTGCCCTGGGCGAGCCTTGCCCAGACTTGCCTCGCTGCTAGGCTTCCTGCCCGGGAAGGAGCAGGCTGCGCCAGACAGGCAGACGCTCCTGGCGCCTTCCTGGCCTCAGCTCCACTCCTGCCTTGCCTTTGCACCTAGTCCCCAGGCGTCCTTGCGGAGGGCTTAGGGGCCGGTGGGGTGCACGCTGCCAAGCCCTCCAGCCGTGAGAGCTCTGTCTTAGGGAAGGGAATGGCAAGTGCAGGGCTCCTCCAGCGGTCGCTTGGCCGCCCAGACTCAGCACAGCACGGAGAGCACCAGGATTCCCAGGGCCCCTGGCTGTGGTCTGCAGCCCCACACACCCGGAGGCTGACTCCGTGAGCTCCCAGAAGGTGCCTGACAGACGTCATTTCCCTAGTGCTCTCCCCACCAGCAGAGACGTGGGCAGGTGGTTGGGGCCTGCCCCTGCGTGTCTGGGCTGCCGCCCACAGCCTCCGCTCAGGGGAAGCAGCCCCTGTGCCAAGACCTGCAGGAGGCGCGGGGCGTCCCTGCCTGGAAGCCAAGTGCACGGTCCGCTTGGAAGCGAGCCTCCTTGGGAAGAGTCGAGGGAGCCAAGCCGCGTGCAGCTGCAAGCCCTGCTTGGGCCGAGCCGAGTGTGCCTCCAGGACGGCAGAGCTCCAGCTCTGCTCAGAGGCCGGATCTAGTCAAGTGCCTTGCGCGAGGCTGCTCTGCCCTGGGCGAGACTTGCCCAGGCTTGCCTCGCTGCTAGGCTTGCTGCCCGGGAAGGAGCAGGCTGTGCGATGCTGGGAGAGGTCACTGGCGCCTTCCTGGCCTCAGCTCCACTCCTGCCTTGCCTTTGCATCTAGGCCCCGGGCGTCCTTGGGGAAGGCTTAGGAGCCGGTGGCTTGCACACTGCCGAGCCCTCCAGCAGTGAGGCCTCTCGTAGAGGGGAGGGGAGGGCAAGTGCAGGGCTCCACCAGCGGTTGCTTGGCCGCCCAGACTCAGCGCCGCACGGAGAGCACAAGGCTCCCAGGTCCCCTGGCTGTGGTCTGCAGCCCCACACTCCCGGAGGCTGACTCCGTGGGCGCCCAGAAGGTGCCTGACAGACGTCATGTCCCTAGCGCTCTGCTCCCCGGCAGAGACGTGTGCAGGTGGTGGGGCCTGCCCCTGCGTGTCTGGGCTCCCGCCGGCAGCCCCAGCTCCAGGGAAGCAGCCCCTGAGCCAAGACCTGTAGGGGGCGCGGGGCGCCCCCGCCTGGAAGCCTAGCGCACAGCATGCGGGAAGCGAGCCTCCTCGGGAGAAGAGGAGGCAGCCCAGCTGCGTGCGTCTGCACTCACTCCTTGGGCGGAGCCCAGTGAGCCTCCAGTACGGCAGAGCTCCAGCTCTGCTCAGAGGCCCGATCTGGCAGAGTTGCTGGCGTGAGGCTGCTCTGCCCTGGGCGAGCCTTGCCCAGACTTGCCTCGCTGCTAGGCTTCCTGCCCGGGAAGGAGCAGGCTGCGCCAGACAGGCAGACGCTCCTGGCGCCTTCCTGGCCTCAGCTCCACTCCTGCCTTGCCTTTGCACCTAGTCCCCAGGCGTCCTTGCGGAGGGCTTAGGGGCCGGTGGGGTGCACGCTGCCAAGCCCTCCAGCCGTGAGAGCTCTGTCATAGGGAAGGGAATGGCAAGTGCAGGGCTCCTCCAGCGGTCGCTTGGCCGCCCAGACTCAGCACAGCACGGAGAGCACCAGGCTTCCCAGGGCCCCTGGCTGTGGTCTGCAGCCCCACACACCCGGAGGCTGACTCCGTGAGCGCCCAGAAGGTGCCTGACAGACGTCATTTCCCTAGTGCTCTCCCCACCAGCAGAGACGTGGGCAGGTGGTTGGGGCCTGCCCCTGCGTGTCTGGGCTGCCGCCCACAGCCTCCGCTCAGGGGAAGCAGCCCCTGTGCCAAGACCTGCAGGAGGCGCGGGGCGTCCCTGCCTGGAAGCCAAGTGCACGGTCCGCTTGGAAGCGAGCCTCCTTGGGAAGAGTCGAGGGAGCCAAGCCGCGTGCAGCTGCAAGCCCTGCTTGGGCCGAGCCGAGTGTGCCTCCAGGACGGCAGAGCTCCAGCTCTGCTCAGAGGCCGGATCTAGTCAAGTGCCTTGCGCGAGGCTGCTCTGCCCTGGGCGAGACTTGCCCAGGCTTGCCTCGCTGCTAGGCTTGCTGCCCGGGAAGGAGCAGGCTGTGCGATGCTGGGAGAGGCCACTGGCGCCTTCCTGGCCTCAGCTCCACTCCTGCCTTGCCTTTGCATCTAGGCCCCGGGCGTCCTTGGGGAAGGCTTAGGAGCCGGTGGCTTGCACACTGCCGAGCCCTCCAGCAGTGAGGCCTCTCGTAGAGGGGAGGGGAGGGCAAGTGCAGGGCTCCACCAGCGGTTGCTTGGCCGCCCAGACTCAGCGCCGCACGGAGAGCACAAGGCTCCCAGGTCCCTTGGCTGTGGTCTGCAGCCCCACACTCCCGGAGGCTGACTCCGTGGGCGCCCAGAAGGTGCCTGACAGACGTCATGTCCCTAGCGCTCTGCTCCCCAGCAGAGACGTGTGCAGGTGGTGGGGCCTGCCCCTGCGTGTCTGGGCTCCCGCCGGCAGCCCCAGCTCCAGGGAAGCAGCGCCTGAGCCAAGACCTGTAGGGGGCGCGGGGCGCCCCCGCCTGGAAGCCTAGCGCACAGCATGCGGGAAGCGAGCCTCCTCGGGAGAAGAGGAGGCAGCCCAGCTGCGTGCGTCTGCACTCACTCCTTGGGCGGAGCCCAGTGAGCCTCCAGTACGGCAGAGCTCCAGCTCTGCTCAGAGGCCCGATCTGGCAGAGTTGCTGGCGTGAGGCTGCTCTGCCCTGGGCGAGCCTTGCCCAGACTTGCCTCGCTGCTAGGCTTCCTGCCCGGGAAGGAGCAGGCTGCGCCAGACAGGCAGACGCTCCTGGCGCCTTCCTGGCCTCAGCTCCACTCCTGCCTTGCCTTTGCACCTAGTCCCCAGGCGTCCTTGCGGAGGGCTTAGGGGCCGGTGGGGTGCACGCTGCCAAGCCCTCCAGCCGTGAGAGCTCTGTCTTAGGGAAGGGACTGGCAAGTGCAGGGCTCCTCCAGCGGTCGCTTGGCCGCCCAGACTCAGCACAGCACGGAGAGCACCAGGCTTCCCAGGGCCCCTGGCTGTGGTCTGCAGCCCCACACACCCGGAGGCTGACTCCGTGAGCGCCCAGAAGGTGCCTGACAGACGTCATTTCCCTAGTGCTCTCCCCACCAGCAGAGACGTGGGCAGGTGGTTGGGGCCTGCCCCTGCGTGTCTGGGCTGCCGCCCACAGCCTCCGCTCAGGGGAAGCAGCCCCTGTGCCAAGACCGGCAGGAGGCGCGGGGCGTCCCTGCCTGGAAGCCAAGTGCACGGTCCGCTTGGAAGCGAGCCTCCTTGGGAAGAGTCGAGGGAGCCAAGCCGCGTGCAGCTGCAAGCCCTGCTTGTGCCGAGCCGAGTGTGCCTCCAGGACGGCAGAGCTCCAGCTCTGCTCAGAGGCCGGATCTAGTCAAGTGCCTTGCGCGAGGCTGCTCTGCCCTGGGCGAGACTTGCCCAGGCTTGCCTCGCTGCTAGGCTTGCTGCCCGGGAAGGAGCAGGCTGTGCGATGCTGGGAGAGGTCACTGGCGCCTTCCTGGCCTCAGCTCCACTCCTGCCTTGCCTTTGCATCTAGGCCCCGGGCGTCCTTGGGGAAGGCTTAGGAGCCGGTGGCTTGCACACTGCCGAGCCCTCCAGCAGTGAGGCCTCTCGTAGAGGGGAGGGGAGGGCAAGTGCAGGGCTCCACCAGCGGTTGCTTGGCCACCCAGACTCAGCGCCGCACGGAGAGCACAAGGCTCCCAGGTCCCCTGGCTGTGGTCTGCAGCCCCACACTCCCGGAGGCTGACTCCGTGGGCGCCCAGAAGGTGCCTGACAGACGTCATGTCCCTAGCGCTCTGCTCCCCAGCAGAGACGTGTGCAGGTGGTGGGGCCTGCCCCTGCGTGTCTGGGCTCCCGCCGGCAGCCCCAGCTCCAGGGAAGCAGCCCCTGAGCCAAGACCTGTAGGGGGCGCGGGGCGCCCCCGCCTGGAAGCCTAGCGCACAGCATGCGGGAAGCGAGCCTCTTCGGGAGAAGAGGAGGCAGCCCAGCTGCGTGCGTCTGCACTCACTCCTTGGGCGGAGCCCAGTGAGCCTCCAGTACGGCAGAGCTCCAGCTCTGCTCAGAGGCCCGATCTGGCAGAGTTGCTGGCGTGAGGCTGCTCTGCCCTGGGCGAGCCTTGCCCAGACTTGCCTCGCTGATAGGCTTCCTGCCCGGGAAGGAGCAGGCTGCGCCAGACAGGCAGACGCTCCTGGCGCCTTCCTGGCCTCAGCTCCACTCCTGCCTTGCCTTTGCACCTAGTCCCCAGGCGTCCTTGCGGAGGGCTTAGGGGCCGGTGGGGTGCACGCTGCCAAGCCCTCCAGCCGTGAGAGCTCTGTCATAGGGAAGGGAATGGCAAGTGCAGGGCTCCTCCAGCGGTCGCTTGGCCGCCCAGACTCAGCACAGCACGGAGAGCACCAGGCTTCCCAGGGCCCCTGGCTGTGGTCTGCAGCCCCACACACCCGGAGGCTGACTCCGTGAGCGCCCAGAAGGTGCCTGACAGACGTCATTTCCCTAGTGCTCTCCCCACCAGCAGAGACGTGTGCAGGTGGTTGGGGCCTGCCCCTGCGTGTCTGGGCTGCCGCCCACAGCCTCCGCTCAGGGGAAGCAGCCCCTGTGCCAAGACCTGCAGGAGGCGCGGGGCGTCCCTGCCTGGAAGCCAAGTGCACGGTCCGCTTGGAAGCGAGCCTCCTTGGGAAGAGTCGAGGGAGCCAAGCCGCGTGCAGCTGCAAGCCCTGCTTGGGCCGAGCCGAGTGTGCCTCCAGGACGGCAGAGCTCCAGCTCTGCTCAGAGGCCGGATCTAGTCAAGTGCCTTGCGCGAGGCTGCTCTGCCCTGGGCGAGACTTGCCCAGGCTTGCCTCGCTGCTAGGCTTGCTGCCCGGGAAGGAGCAGGCTGTGCGATGCTGGGAGAGGCCACTGGCGCCTTCCTGGCCTCAGCTCCACTCCTGCCTTGCCTTTGCATCTAGGCCCCGGGCGTCCTTGGGGAAGGCTTAGGAGCCGGTGGCTTGCACACTGCCGAGCCCTCCAGCAGTGAGGCCTCTCGTAGAGGGGAGGGGAGGGCAAGTGCAGGGCTCCACCAGCGGTTGCTTGGCCGCCCAGACTCAGCGCCGCACGGAGAGCACAAGGCTCCCAGGTCCCCTGGCTGTGGTCTGCAGCCCCACACTCCCGGAGGCTGACTCCGTGGGCGCCCAGAAGGTGCCTGACAGACGTCATGTCCCTAGCGCTCTGCTCCCCAGCAGAGATGTGTGCAGGTGGTGGGGCCTGCCCTTGCGTGTCTGGGCTCCCGCCGGCAGCCCCAGCTCCAGGGAAGCAGCGCCTGAGCCAAGACCTGTAGGGGGCGCGGGGCGCCCCCGCCTGGAAGCCTAGCGCACAGCATGCGGGAAGCGAGCCTCCTCGGGAGAAGAGGAGGCAGCCCAGCTGCGTGCGTCTGCACTCACTCCTTGGGCGGAGCCCAGTGAGCCTCCAGTACGGCAGAGCTCCAGCTCTGCTCAGAGGCCCGATCTGGCAGAGTTGCTGGCGTGAGGCTGCTCTGCCCTGGGCGAGCCTTGCCCAGACTTGCCTCGCTGCTAGGCTTCCTGCCCGGGAAGGAGCAGGCTGCGCCAGACAGGCAGACGCTCCTGGCGCCTTCCTGGCCTCAGCTCCACTCCTGCCTTGCCTTTGCACCTAGTCCCCAGGCGTCCTTGCGGAGGGCTTAGGGGCCGGTGGGGTGCACGCTGCCAAGCCCTCCAGCCGTGAGAGCTCTGTCATAGGGAAGGGAATGGCAAGTGCAGGGCTCCTCCAGCGGTCGCTTGGCCGCCCAGACTCAGCACAGCACGGAGAGCACCAGGCTTCCCAGGGCCCCTGGCTGTGGTCTGCAGCCCCACACACCCGGAGGCTGACTCCGTGAGCGCCCAGAAGGTGCCTGACAGACGTCATTTCCCTAGTGCTCTCCCCACCAGCAGAGACGTGTGCAGGTGGTTGGGGCCTGCCCCTGCGTGTCTGGGCTGCCGCCCACAGCCTCCGCTCAGGGGAAGCAGCCCCTGTGCCAAGACCTGCAGGAGGCGCGGGGCGTCCCTGCCTGGAAGCCAAGTGCACGGTCCGCTTGGAAGCGAGCCTCCTTGGGAAGAGTCGAGGGAGCCAAGCCGCGTGCAGCTGCAAGCCCTGCTTGGGCCGAGCCGAGTGTGCCTCCAGGACGGCAGAGCTCCAGCTCTGCTCAGAGGCCGGATCTAGTCAAGTGCCTTGCGCGAGGCTGCTCTGCCCTGGGCGAGACTTGCCCAGGCTTGCCTCGCTGCTAGGCTTGCTGCCCGGGAAGGAGCAGGCTGTGCGATGCTGGGAGAGGCCACTGGCGCCTTCCTGGCCTCAGCTCCACTCCTGCCTTGCCTTTGCATCTAGGCCCCGGGCGTCCTTGGGGAAGGCTTAGGAGCCGGTGGCTTGCACACTGCCGAGCCCTCCAGCAGTGAGGCCTCTCGTAGAGGGGAGGGGAGGGCAAGTGCAGGGCTCCACCAGCGGTTGCTTGGCCGCCCAGACTCAGCGCCGCACGGAGAGCACAAGGCTCCCAGGTCCCCTGGCTGTGGTCTGCAGCCCCACACTCCCGGAGGCTGACTCCGTGGGCGCCCAGAAGGTGCCTGACAGACGTCATGTCCCTAGCGCTCTGCTCCCCAGCAGAGACGTGTGCAGGTGGTGGGGCCTGCCCCTGCGTGTCTGGGCTCCCGCCGGCAGCCCCAGCTCCAGGGAAGCAGCGCCTGAGCCAAGACCTGTAGGGGGCGCGGGGCGCCCCCGCCTGGAAGCCTAGCGCACAGCATGCGGGAAGCGAGCCTCCTCGGGAGAAGAGGAGGCAGCCCAGCTGCGTGCGTCTGCACTCACTCCTTGGGCGGAGCCCAGTGAGCCTCCAGTACGGCAGAGCTCCAGCTCTGCTCAGAGGCCCGATCTGGCAGAGTTGCTGGCGTGAGGCTGCTCTGCCCTGGGCGAGCCTTGCCCAGACTTGCCTCGCTGCTAGGCTTCCTGCCCGGGAAGGAGCAGGCTGCGCCAGACAGGCAGACGCTCCTGGCGCCTTCCTGGCCTCAGCTCCACTCCTGCCTTGCCTTTGCACCTAGTCCCCAGGCGTCCTTGCGGAGGGCTTAGGGGCCGGTGGGGTGCACGCTGCCAAGCCCTCCAGCCGTGAGAGCTCTGTCATAGGGAAGGGAATGGCAAGTGCAGGGCTCCTCCAGCGGTCGCTTGGCCGCCCAGACTCAGCACAGCACGGAGAGCACCAGGCTTCCCAGGGCCCCTGGCTGTGGTCTGCAGCCCCACACACCCGGAGGCTGACTCCGTGAGCGCCCAGAAGGTGCCTGACAGACGTCATTTCCCTAGTGCTCTCCCCACCAGCAGAGACGTGGGCAGGTGGTTGGGGCCTGCCCCTGCGTGTCTGGGATGCCGCCCACAGCCTCCGCTCAGGGGAAGCAGCCCCTGTGCCAAGACCTGCAGGAGGCGCGGGGCGTCCCTGCCTGGAAGCCAAGTGCACGGTCCGCTTGGAAGCGAGCCTCCTTGGGAAGAGTCGAGGGAGCCAAGCCGCGTGCAGCTGCAAGCCCTGCTTGGGCCGAGCCGAGTGTGCCTCCAGGACGGCAGAGCTCCAGCTCTGCTCAGAGGCCGGATCTAGTCAAGTGCCTTGCGCGAGGCTGCTCTGCCCTGGGCGAGACTTGCCCAGGCTTGCCTCGCTGCTAGGCTTGCTGCCCGGGAAGGAGCAGGCTGTGCGATGCTGGGAGAGGTCACTGGCGCCTTCCTGGCCTCAGCTCCACTCCTGCCTTGCCTTTGCATCTAGGCCCCGGGCGTCCTTGGGGAAGGCTTAGGAGCCGGTGGCTTGCACACTGCCGAGCCCTCCAGCAGTGAGGCCTCTCGTAGAGGGGAGGGGAGGGCAAGTGCAGGGCTCCACCAGCGGTTGCTTGGCCGCCCAGACTCAGCGCCGCACGGAGAGCACAAGGCTCCCAGGTCCCCTGGCTGTGGTCTGCAGCCCCACACTCCCGGAGGCTGACTCCGTGGGCGCCCAGAAGCTGCCTGACAGACGTCATGTCCCTAGCGCTCTGCTCCCCAGCAGAGACGTGTGCAGGTGGTGGGGCCTGCCCCTGCGTGTCTGGGCTCCCGCCGGCAGCCCCAGCTCCAGGGAAGCAGCGCCTGAGCCAAGACCTGTAGGGGGCGTGGGGCGCCCCCGCCTGGAAGCCTAGCGCACAGCATGCGGGAAGCGAGCCTCCTCGGGAGAAGAGGAGGCAGCCCAGCTGCGTGCGTCTGCACTCACTCCTTGGGCGGAGCCCAGTGAGCCTCCAGTACGGCAGAGCTCCAGCTCTGCTCAGAGGCCCGATCTGGCAGAGTTGCTGGCGTGAGGCTGCTCTGCCCTGGGCGAGCCTTGCCCAGACTTGCCTCGCTGCTAGGCTTCCTGCCCGGGAAGGAGCAGGCTGCGCCAGACAGGCAGACGCTCCTGGCGCCTTCCTGGCCTCAGCTCCACTCCTGCCTTGCCTTTGCACCTAGTCCCCAGGCGTCCTTGCGGAGGGCTTAGGGGCCGGTGGGGTGCACGCTGCCAAGCCCTCCAGCCGTGAGAGCTCTGTCTTAGGGAAGGGAATGGCAAGTGCAGGGCTCCTCCAGTGGTCGCTTGGCCGCCCAGACTCAGCACAGCACGGAGAGCACCAGGCTTCCCAGGGCCCCTGGCTGTGGTCTGCAGCCCCACACACCCGGAGGCTTACTCCGTGAGCGCCCAGAAGGTGCCTGACAGACGTCATTTCCCTAGTGCTCTCCCCACCAGCAGAGACGTGTGCAGGTGGTTGGGGCCTGCCCCTGCGTGTCTGGGCTGCCGCCCACAGCCTCCGCTCAGGGGAAGCAGCCCCTGTGCCAAGACCTGCAGGAGGCGCGGGGCGTCCCTGCCTGGAAGCCAAGTGCACGGTCCGCTTGGAAGCGAGCCTCCTTGGGAAGAGTCGAGGGAGCCAAGCCGCGTGCAGCTGCAAGCCCTGCTTGGGCCGAGCCGAGTGTGCCTCCAGGACGGCAGAGCTCCAGCTCTGCTCAGAGGCCGGATCTAGTCAAGTGCCTTGCGCGAGGCTGCTCTGCCCTGGGCGAGACTTGCCCAGGCTTGCCTCGCTGCTAGGCTTGCTGCCCGGGAAGGAGCAGGCTGTGCGATGCTGGGAGAGGCCACTGGCGCCTTCCTGGCCTCAGCTCCACTCCTGCCTTGCCTTTGCATCTAGGCCCCGGGCGTCCTTGGGGAAGGCTTAGGAGCCGGTGGCTTGCACACTGCCGAGCCCTCCAGCAGTGAGGCCTCTCGTAGAGGGGAGGGGAGGGCAAGTGCAGGGCTCCACCAGCGGTTGCTTGGCCGCCCAGTCTCAGCGCCGCACGGAGAGCACAAGGCTCCCAGGTCCCCTGGCTGTGGTCTGCAGCCCCACACTCCCGGAGGCTGACTCCGTGGGCGCCCAGAAGCTGCCTGACAGACGTCATGTCCCTAGCGCTCTGCTCCCCAGCAGAGACGTGTGCAGGTGGTGGGGCCTGCCCCTGCGTGTCTGGGCTCCCGCCGGCAGCCCCAGCTCCAGGGAAGCAGCGCCTGAGCCAAGACCTGTAGGGGGCGCGGGGCGCCCCCGCCTGGAAGCCTAGCGCACAGCATGCGGGAAGCGAGCCTCCTCGGGAGAAGAGGAGGCAGCCCAGCTGCGTGCGTCTGCACTCACTCCTTGGGCGGAGCCCAGTGAGCCTCCAGTACGGCAGAGCTCCAGCTCTGCTCAGAGGCCCGATCTGGCAGAGTTGCTGGCGTGAGGCTGCTCTGCCCTGGGCGAGCCTTGCCCAGACTTGCCTCGCTGCTAGGCTTCCTGCCCGGGAAGGAGCAGGCTGCGCCAGACAGGCAGACGCTCCTGGCGCCTTCCTGGCCTCAGCTCCACTCCTGCCTTGCCTTTGCACCTAGTCCCCAGGCGTCCTTGCGGAGGGCTTAGGGGCCGGTGGGGTGCACGCTGCCAAGCCCTCCAGCCGTGAGAGCTCTGTCATAGGGAAGGGAATGGCAAGTGCAGGGCTCCTCCAGCGGTCGCTTGGCCGCCCAGACTCAGCACAGCACGGAGAGCACCAGGCTTCCCAGGGCCCCTGGCTGTGGTCTGCAGCCCCACACACCCGGAGGCTGACTCCGTGAGCGCCCAGAAGGTGCCTGACAGACGTCATTTCCCTAGTGCTCTCCCCACCAGCAGAGACGTGGGCAGGTGGTTGGGGCCTGCCCCTGCGTGTCTGGGATGCCGCCCACAGCCTCCGCTCAGGGGAAGCAGCCCCTGTGCCAAGACCTGCAGGAGGCGCGGGGCGTCCCTGCCTGGAAGCCAAGTGCACGGTCCGCTTGGAAGCGAGCCTCCTTGGGAAGAGTCGAGGGAGCCAAGCCGCGTGCAGCTGCAAGCCCTGCTTGGGCCGAGCCGAGTGTGCCTCCAGGACGGCAGAGCTCCAGCTCTGCTCAGAGGCCGGATCTAGTCAAGTGCCTTGCGCGAGGCTGCTCTGCCCTGGGCGAGACTTGCCCAGGCTTGCCTCGCTGCTAGGCTTGCTGCCCGGGAAGGAGCAGGCTGTGCGATGCTGGGAGAGGTCACTGGCGCCTTCCTGGCCTCAGCTCCACTCCTGCCTTGCCTTTGCATCTAGGCCCCGGGCGTCCTTGGGGAAGGCTTAGGAGCCGGTGGCTTGCACACTGCCGAGCCCTCCAGCAGTGAGGCCTCTCGTAGAGGGGAGGGGAGGGCAAGTGCAGGGCTCCACCAGCGGTTGCTTGGCCGCCCAGACTCAGCGCCGCACGGAGAGCACAAGGCTCCCAGGTCCCCTGGCTGTGGTCTGCAGCCCCACACTCCCGGAGGCTGACTCCGTGGGCGCCCAGAAGGTGCCTGACAGACGTCATGTCCCTAGCGCTCTGCTCCCCGGCAGAGACGTGTGCAGGGGGTGGGGCCTGCCCCTGCGTGTCTGGGCTCCCGCCGGCAGCCCCAGCTCCAGGGAAGCAGCCCCTGAGCCAAGACCTGTAGGGGGCGCGGGGCGCCCCCGCCTGGAAGCCTAGCGCACAGCATGCGGGAAGCGAGCCTCCTCGGGAGAAGAGGAGGCAGCCCAGCTGCGTGCGTCTGCACTCACTCCTTGGGCGGAGCCCAGTGAGCCTCCAGTACGGCAGAGCTCCAGCTCTGCTCAGAGGCCCGATCTGGCAGAGTTGCTGGCGTGAGGCTGCTCTGCCCTGGGCGAGCCTTGCCCAGACTTGCCTCGCTGCTAGGCTTCCTGCCCGGGAAGGAGCAGGCTGCGCCAGACAGGCAGACGCTCCTGGCGCCTTCCTGGCCTCAGCTCCACTCCTGCCTTGCCTTTGCACCTAGTCCCCAGGCGTCCTTGCGGAGGGCTTAGGGGCCGGTGGGGTGCACGCTGCCAAGCCCTCCAGCCGTGAGAGCTCTGTCTTAGGGAAGGGAATGGCAAGTGCAGGGCTCCTCCAGCGGTCGCTTGGCCGCCCAGACTCAGCACAGCACGGAGAGCACCAGGCTTCCCAGGGCCCCTGGCTGTGGTCTGCAGCCCCACACACCCGGAGGCTGACTCCGTGAGCGCCCAGAAGGTGCCTGACAGACGTCATTTCCCTAGTGCTCTCCCCACCAGCAGAGACGTGTGCAGGTGGTTGGGGCCTGCCCCTGCGTGTCTGGGCTGCCGCCCACAGCCTCCGCTCAGGGGAAGCAGCCCCTGTGCCAAGACCGGCAGGAGGCGCGGGGCGTCCCTGCCTGGAAGCCAAGTGCACGGTCCGCTTGGAAGCGAGCCTCCTTGGGAAGAGTCGAGGGAGCCAAGCCGCGTGCAGCTGCAAGCCCTGCTTGGGCCGAGCCGAGTGTGCCTCCAGGACGGCAGAGCTCCAGCTCTGCTCAGAGGCCGGATCTAGTCAAGTGCCTTGCGCGAGGCTGCTCTGCCCTGGGCGAGACTTGCCCAGGCTTGCCTCGCTGCTAGGCTTGCTGCCCGGGAAGGAGCAGGCTGTGCGATGCTGGGAGAGGCCACTGGCGCCTTCCTGGCCTCAGCTCCACTCCTGCCTTGCCTTTGCATCTAGGCCCCGGGCGTCCTTGGGGAAGGCTTAGGAGCCGGTGGCTTGCACACTGCCGAGCCCTCCAGCAGTGAGGCCTCTCGTAGAGGGGAGGGGAGGGCAAGTGCAGGGCTCCACCAGCGGTTGCTTGGCCGCCCAGACTCAGCGCCGCACGGAGAGCACAAGGCTCCCAGGTCCCCTGGCTGTGGTCTGCAGCCCCACACTCCCGGAGGCTGACTCCGTGGGCGCCCAGAAGGTGCCTGACAGACGTCATGTCCCTAGCGCTCTGCTCCCCAGCAGAGATGTGTGCAGGTGGTGGGGCCTGCCCCTGCGTGTCTGGGCTCCCGCCGGCAGCCCCAGCTCCAGGGAAGCAGCGCCTGAGCCAAGACCTGTAGGGGGCGCGGGGCGCCCCCGCCTGGAAGCCTAGCGCACAGCATGCGGGAAGCGAGCCTCCTCGGGAGAAGAGGAGGCAGCCCAGCTGCGTGCGTCTGCACTCACTCCTTGGGCGGAGCCCAGTGAGCCTCCAGTACGGCAGAGCTCCAGCTCTGCTCAGAGGCCCGATCTGGCAGAGTTGCTGGCGTGAGGCTGCTCTGCCCTGGGCGAGCCTTGCCCAGACTTGCCTCGCTGCTAGGCTTCCTGCCCGGGAAGGAGCAGGCTGCGCCAGACAGGCAGACGCTCCTGGCGCCTTCCTGGCCTCAGCTCCACTCCTGCCTTGCCTTTGCACCTAGTCCCCAGGCGTCCTTGCGGAGGGCTTAGGGGCCGGTGGGGTGCACGCTGCCAAGCCCTCCAGCCGTGAGAGCTCTGTCTTAGGGAAGGGAATGGCAAGTGCAGGGCTCCTCCAGCGGTCGCTTGGCCGCCCAGACTCAGCACAGCACGGAGAGCACCAGGCTTCCCAGGGCCCCTGGCTGTGGTCTGCAGCCCCACACACCCGGAGGCTTACTCCGTGAGCGCCCAGAAGGTGCCTGACAGACGTCATTTCCCTAGTGCTCTCCCCACCAGCAGAGACGTGTGCAGGTGGTTGGGGCCTGCCCCTGCGTGTCTGGGCTGCCGCCCACAGCCTCCGCTCAGGGGAAGCAGCCCCTGTGCCAAGACCTGCAGGAGGCGCGGGGCGTCCCTGCCTGGAAGCCAAGTGCACGGTCCGCTTGGAAGCGAGCCTCCTTGGGAAGAGTCGAGGGAGCCAAGCCGCGTGCAGCTGCAAGCCCTGCTTGGGCCGAGCCGAGTGTGCCTCCAGGACGGCAGAGCTCCAGCTCTGCTCAGAGGCCGGATCTAGTCAAGTGCCTTGCGCGAGGCTGCTCTGCCCTGGGCGAGACTTGCCCAGGCTTGCCTCGCTGCTAGGCTTGCTGCCCGGGAAGGAGCAGGCTGTGCGATGCTGGGAGAGGTCACTGGCGCCTTCCTGGCCTCAGCTCCACTCCTGCCTTGCCTTTGCATCTAGGCCCCGGGCGTCCTTGGGGAAGGCTTAGGAGCCGGTGGCTTGCACACTGCCGAGCCCTCCAGCAGTGAGGCCTCTCGTAGAGGGGAGGGGAGGGCAAGTGCAGGGCTCCACCAGCGGTTGCTTGGCCGCCCAGACTCAGCGCCGCACGGAGAGCACAAGGCTCCCAGGTCCCCTGGCTGTGGTCTGCAGCCCCACACTCCCGGAGGCTGACTCCGTGGGCGCCCAGAAGGTGCCTGACAGACGTCATGTCCCTAGCGCTCTGCTCCCCGGCAGAGACGTGTGCAGGGGGTGGGGCCTGCCCCTGCGTGTCTGGGCTCCCGCCGGCAGCCCCAGCTCCAGGGAAGCAGCCCCTGAGCCAAGACCTGTAGGGGGCGCGGGGCGCCCCCGCCTGGAAGCCTAGCGCACAGCATGCGGGAAGCGAGCCTCCTCGGGAGAAGAGGAGGCAGCCCAGCTGCGTGCGTCTGCACTCACTCCTTGGGCGGAGCCCAGTGAGCCTCCAGTACGGCAGAGCTCCAGCTCTGCTCAGAGGCCCGATCTGGCAGAGTTGCTGGCGTGAGGCTGCTCTGCCCTGGGCGAGCCTTGCCCAGACTTGCCTCGCTGCTAGGCTTCCTGCCCGGGAAGGAGCAGGCTGCGCCAGACAGGCAGACGCTCCTGGCGCCTTCCTGGCCTCAGCTCCACTCCTGCCTTGCCTTTGCACCTAGTCCCCAGGCGTCCTTGCGGAGGGCTTAGGGGCCGGTGGGGTGCACGCTGCCAAGCCCTCCAGCCGTGAGAGCTCTGTCTTAGGGAAGGGAATGGCAAGTGCAGGGCTCCTCCAGCGGTCGCTTGGCCGCCCAGACTCAGCACAGCACGGAGAGCACCAGGCTTCCCAGGGCCCCTGGCTGTGGTCTGCAGCCCCACACACCCGGAGGCTGACTCCGTGAGCGCCCAGAAGGTGCCTGACAGACGTCATTTCCCTAGTGCTCTCCCCACCAGCAGAGACGTGGGCAGGTGGTTGGGGCCTGCCCCTGCGTGTCTGGGCTGCCGCCCACAGCCTCCGCTCAGGGGAAGCAGCCCCTGTGCCAAGACCTGCAGGAGGCGCGGGGCGTCCCTGCCTGGAAGCCAAG
The DNA here is from genome assembly GCF_023091745.1 of Budorcas taxicolor. Classification (NCBI taxonomy): domain Eukaryota; kingdom Metazoa; phylum Chordata; class Mammalia; order Artiodactyla; family Bovidae; genus Budorcas; species Budorcas taxicolor. The sequence continues at coordinate 146,385 of NW_026291768.1, forward strand.
TGCACGGTCCGCTTGGAAGCGAGCCTCCTTGGGAAGAGTCGAGGGAGCCAAGCCGCGTGCAGCTGCAAGCCCTGCTTGGGCCGAGCCGAGTGTGCCTCCAGGACGGCAGAGCTCCAGCTCTGCTCAGAGGCCGGATCTAGTCAAGTGCCTTGCGCGAGGCTGCTCTGCCCTGGGCGAGACTTGCCCAGGCTTGCCTCGCTGCTAGGCTTGCTGCCCGGGAAGGAGCAGGCTGTGCGATGCTGGGAGAGGCCACTGGCGCCTTCCTGGCCTCAGCTCCACTCCTGCCTTGCCTTTGCATCTAGGCCCCGGGCGTCCTTGGGGAAGGCTTAGGAGCCGGTGGCTTGCACACTGCCGAGCCCTCCAGCAGTGAGGCCTCTCGTAGAGGGGAGGGGAGGGCAAGTGCAGGGCTCCACCAGCGGTTGCTTGGCCGCCCAGACTCAGCGCCGCACGGAGAGCACAAGGCTCCCAGGTCCCCTGGCTGTGGTCTGCAGCCCCACACTCCCGGAGGCTGACTCCGTGGGCGCCCAGAAGGTGCCTGACAGACGTCATGTCCCTAGCGCTCTGCTCCCCAGCAGAGATGTGTGCAGGTGGTGGGGCCTGCCCCTGCGTGTCTGGGCTCCCGCCGGCAGCCCCAGCTCCAGGGAAGCAGCGCCTGAGCCAAGACCTGTAGGGGGCGCGGGGCGCCCCCGCCTGGAAGCCTAGCGCACAGCATGCGGGAAGCGAGCCTCCTCGGGAGAAGAGGAGGCAGCCCAGCTGCGTGCGTCTGCACTCACTCCTTGGGCGGAGCCCAGTGAGCCTCCAGTACGGCAGAGCTCCAGCTCTGCTCAGAGGCCCGATCTGGCAGAGTTGCTGGCGTGAGGCTGCTCTGCCCTGGGCGAGCCTTGCCCAGACTTGCCTCGCTGCTAGGCTTCCTGCCCGGGAAGGAGCAGGCTGCGCCAGACAGGCAGACGCTCCTGGCGCCTTCCTGGCCTCAGCTCCACTCCTGCCTTGCCTTTGCACCTAGTCCCCAGGCGTCCTTGCGGAGGGCTTAGGGGCCGGTGGGGTGCACGCTGCCAAGCCCTCCAGCCGTGAGAGCTCTGTCATAGGGAAGGGAATGGCAAGTGCAGGGCTCCTCCAGCGGTCGCTTGGCCGCCCAGACTCAGCACAGCACGGAGAGCACCAGGCTTCCCAGGGCCCCTGGCTGTGGTCTGCAGCCCCACACACCCGGAGGCTGACTCCGTGAGCGCCCAGAAGGTGCCTGACAGACGTCATTTCCCTAGTGCTCTCCCCACCAGCAGAGACGTGGGCAGGTGGTTGGGGCCTGCCCCTGCGTGTCTGGGATGCCGCCCACAGCCTCCGCTCAGGGGAAGCAGCCCCTGTGCCAAGACCTGCAGGAGGCGCGGGGCGTCCCTGCCTGGAAGCCAAGTGCACGGTCCGCTTGGAAGCGAGCCTCCTTGGGAAGAGTCGAGGGAGCCAAGCCGCGTGCAGCTGCAAGCCCTGCTTGGGCCGAGCCGAGTGTGCCTCCAGGACGGCAGAGCTCCAGCTCTGCTCAGAGGCCGGATCTAGTCAAGTGCCTTGCGCGAGGCTGCTCTGCCCTGGGCGAGACTTGCCCAGGCTTGCCTCGCTGCTAGGCTTGCTGCCCGGGAAGGAGCAGGCTGTGCGATGCTGGGAGAGGTCACTGGCGCCTTCCTGGCCTCAGCTCCACTCCTGCCTTGCCTTTGCATCTAGGCCCCGGGCGTCCTTGGGGAAGGCTTAGGAGCCGGTGGCTTGCACACTGCCGAGCCCTCCAGCAGTGAGGCCTCTCGTAGAGGGGAGGGGAGGGCAAGTGCAGGGCTCCACCAGCGGTTGCTTGGCCGCCCAGACTCAGCGCCGCACGGAGAGCACAAGGCTCCCAGGTCCCCTGGCTGTGCTCTGCAGCCCCACACTCCCGGAGGCTGACTCCGTGGGCGCCCAGAAGCTGCCTGACAGACGTCATGTCCCTAGCGCTCTGCTCCCCAGCAGAGACGTGTGCAGGTGGTGGGGCCTGCCCCTGCGTGTCTGGGCTCCCGCCGGCAGCCCCAGCTCCAGGGAAGCAGCGCCTGAGCCAAGACCTGTAGGGGGCGCGGGGCGCCCCCGCCTGGAAGCCTAGCGCACAGCATGCGGGAAGCGAGCCTCCTCGGGAGAAGAGGAGGCAGCCCAGCTGCGTGCGTCTGCACTCACTCCTTGGGCGGAGCCCAGTGAGCCTCCAGTACGGCAGAGCTCCAGCTCTGCTCAGAGGCCCGATCTGGCAGAGTTGCTGGCGTGAGGCTGCTCTGCCCTGGGCGAGCCTTGCCCAGACTTGCCTCGCTGCTAGGCTTCCTGCCCGGGAAGGAGCAGGCTGCGCCAGACAGGCAGACGCTCCTGGCGCCTTCCTGGCCTCAGCTCCACTCCTGCCTTGCCTTTGCACCTAGTCCCCAGGCGTCCTTGCGGAGGGCTTAGGGGCCGGTGGGGTGCACGCTGCCAAGCCCTCCAGCCGTGAGAGCTCTGTCTTAGGGAAGGGAATGGCAAGTGCAGGGCTCCTCCAGCGGTCGCTTGGCCGCCCAGACTCAGCACAGCACGGAGAGCACCAGGCTTCCCAGGGCCCCTGGCTGTGGTCTGCAGCCCCACACACCCGGAGGCTTACTCCGTGAGCGCCCAGAAGGTGCCTGACAGACGTCATTTCCCTAGTGCTCTCCCCACCAGCAGAGACGTGTGCAGGTGGTTGGGGCCTGCCCCTGCGTGTCTGGGCTGCCGCCCACAGCCTCCGCTCAGGGGAAGCAGCCCCTGTGCCAAGACCTGCAGGAGGCGCGGGGCGTCCCTGCCTGGAAGCCAAGTGCACGGTCCGCTTGGAAGCGAGCCTCCTTGGGAAGAGTCGAGGGAGCCAAGCCGCGTGCAGCTGCAAGCCCTGCTTGGGCCGAGCCGAGTGTGCCTCCAGGACGGCAGAGCTCCAGCTCTGCTCAGAGGCCCGATCTGGCAGAGTTGCTGGCGTGAGGCTGCTCTGCCCTGGGCGAGCCTTGCCCAGACTTGCCTCGCTGCTAGGCTTCCTGCCCGGGAAGGAGCAGGCTGCGCCAGACAGGCAGACGCTCCTGGCGCCTTCCTGGCCTCAGCTCCACTCCTGCCTTGCCTTTGCACCTAGTCCCCAGGCGTCCTTGCGGAGGGCTTAGGGGCCGGTGGGGTGCACGCTGCCAAGCCCTCCAGCCGTGAGAGCTCTGTCTTAGGGAAGGGAATGGCAAGTGCAGGGCTCCTCCAGCGGTCGCTTGGCCGCCCAGACTCAGCACAGCACGGAGAGCACCAGGCTTCCCAGGGCCCCTGGCTGTGGTCTGCAGCCCCACACACCCGGAGGCTGACTCCGTGAGCGCCCAGAAGGTGCCTGACAGACGTCATTTCCCTAGTGCTCTCCCCACCAGCAGAGACGTGGGCAGGTGGTTGGGGCCTGCCCCTGCGTGTCTGGGCTGCCGCCCACAGCCTCCGCTCAGGGGAAGCAGCCCCTGTGCCAAGACCTGCAGGAGGCGCGGGGCGTCCCTGCCTGGAAGCCAAGTGCACGGTCCGCTTGGAAGCGAGCCTCCTTGGGAAGAGTCGAGGGAGCCAAGCCGCGTGCAGCTGCAAGCCCTGCTTGGGCCGAGCCGAGTGTGCCTCCAGGACGGCAGAGCTCCAGCTCTGCTCAGAGGCCGGATCTAGTCAAGTGCCTTGCGCGAGGCTGCTCTGCCCTGGGCGAGACTTGCCCAGGCTTGCCTCGCTGCTAGGCTTGCTGCCCGGGAAGGAGCAGGCTGTGCGATGCTGGGAGAGGCCACTGGCGCCTTCCTGGCCTCAGCTCCACTCCTGCCTTGCCTTTGCATCTAGGCCCCGGGCGTCCTTGGGGAAGGCTTAGGAGCCGGTGGCTTGCACACTGCCGAGCCCTCCAGCAGTGAGGCCTCTCGTAGAGGGGAGGGGAGGGCAAGTGCAGGGCTCCACCAGCGGTTGCTTGGCCGCCCAGACTCAGCGCCGCACGGAGAGCACAAGGCTCCCAGGTCCCCTGGCTGTGGTCTGCAGCCCCACACTCCCGGAGGCTGACTCCGTGGGCGCCCAGAAGGTGCCTGACAGACGTCATGTCCCTAGCGCTCTGCTCCCCAGCAGAGATGTGTGCAGGTGGTGGGGCCTGCCCCTGCGTGTCTGGGCTCCCGCCGGCAGCCCCAGCTCCAGGGAAGCAGCGCCTGAGCCAAGACCTGTAGGGGGCGCGGGGCGCCCCCGCCTGGAAGCCTAGCGCACAGCATGCGGGAAGCGAGCCTCCTCGGGAGAAGAGGAGGCAGCCCAGCTGCGTGCGTCTGCACTCACTCCTTGGGCGGAGCCCAGTGAGCCTCCAGTACGGCAGAGCTCCAGCTCTGCTCAGAGGCCCGATCTGGCAGAGTTGCTGGCGTGAGGCTGCTCTGCCCTGGGCGAGCCTTGCCCAGACTTGCCTCGCTGCTAGGCTTCCTGCCCGGGAAGGAGCAGGCTGCGCCAGACAGGCAGACGCTCCTGGCGCCTTCCTGGCCTCAGCTCCACTCCTGCCTTGCCTTTGCACCTAGTCCCCAGGCGTCCTTGCGGAGGGCTTAGGGGCCGGTGGGGTGCACGCTGCCAAGCCCTCCAGCCGTGAGAGCTCTGTCATAGGGAAGGGAATGGCAAGTGCAGGGCTCCTCCAGCGGTCGCTTGGCCGCCCAGACTCAGCACAGCACGGAGAGCACCAGGCTTCCCAGGGCCCCTGGCTGTGGTCTGCAGCCCCACACACCCGGAGGCTGACTCCGTGAGCGCCCAGAAGGTGCCTGACAGACGTCATTTCCCTAGTGCTCTCCCCACCAGCAGAGACGTGGGCAGGTGGTTGGGGCCTGCCCCTGCGTGTCTGGGATGCCGCCCACAGCCTCCGCTCAGGGGAAGCAGCCCCTGTGCCAAGACCTGCAGGAGGCGCGGGGCGTCCCTGCCTGGAAGCCAAGTGCACGGTCCGCTTGGAAGCGAGCCTCCTTGGGAAGAGTCGAGGGAGCCAAGCCGCGTGCAGCTGCAAGCCCTGCTTGGGCCGAGCCGAGTGTGCCTCCAGGACGGCAGAGCTCCAGCTCTGCTCAGAGGCCGGATCTAGTCAAGTGCCTTGCGCGAGGCTGCTCTGCCCTGGGCGAGACTTGCCCAGGCTTGCCTCGCTGCTAGGCTTGCTGCCCGGGAAGGAGCAGGCTGTGCGATGCTGGGAGAGGCCACTGGCGCCTTCCTGGCCTCAGCTCCACTCCTGCCTTGCCTTTGCATCTAGGCCCCGGGCGTCCTTGGGGAAGGCTTAGGAGCCGGTGGCTTGCACACTGCCGAGCCCTCCAGCAGTGAGGCCTCTCGTAGAGGGGAGGGGAGGGCAAGTGCAGGGCTCCACCAGCGGTTGCTTGGCCGCCCAGACTCAGCGCCGCACGGAGAGCACAAGGCTCCCAGGTCCCCTGGCTGTGCTCTGCAGCCCCACACTCCCGGAGGCTGACTCCGTGGGCGCCCAGAAGCTGCCTGACAGACGTCATGTCCCTAGCGCTCTGCTCCCCAGCAGAGACGTGTGCAGGTGGTGGGGCCTGCCCCTGCGTGTCTGGGCTCCCGCCGGCAGCCCCAGCTCCAGGGAAGCAGCGCCTGAGCCAAGACCTGTAGGGGGCGCGGGGCGCCCCCGCCTGGAAGCCTAGCGCACAGCATGCGGGAAGCGAGCCTCCTCGGGAGAAGAGGAGGCAGCCCAGCTGCGTGCGTCTGCACTCACTCCTTGGGCGGAGCCCAGTGAGCCTCCAGTACGGCAGAGCTCCAGCTCTGCTCAGAGGCCCGATCTGGCAGAGTTGCTGGCGTGAGGCTGCTCTGCCCTGGGCGAGCCTTGCCCAGACTTGCCTCGCTGCTAGGCTTCCTGCCCGGGAAGGAGCAGGCTGCGCCAGACAGGCAGACGCTCCTGGCGCCTTCCTGGCCTCAGCTCCACTCCTGCCTTGCCTTTGCACCTAGTCCCCAGGCGTCCTTGCGGAGGGCTTAGGGGCCGGTGGGGTGCACGCTGCCAAGCCCTCCAGCCGTGAGAGCTCTGTCATAGGGAAGGGAATGGCAAGTGCAGGGCTCCTCCAGCGGTCGCTTGGCCGCCCAGACTCAGCACAGCACGGAGAGCACCAGGCTTCCCAGGGCCCCTGGCTGTGGTCTGCAGCCCCACACACCCGGAGGCTGACTCCGTGAGCGCCCAGAAGGTGCCTGACAGACGTCATTTCCCTAGTGCTCTCCCCACCAGCAGAGACGTGTGCAGGTGGTTGGGGCCTGCCCCTGCGTGTCTGGGCTGCCGCCCACAGCCTCCGCTCAGGGGAAGCAGCCCCTGTGCCAAGACCTGCAGGAGGCGCGGGGCGTCCCTGCCTGGAAGCCAAGTGCACGGTCCGCTTGGAAGCGAGCCTCCTTGGGAAGAGTCGAGGGAGCCAAGCCGCGTGCAGCTGCAAGCCCTGCTTGGGCCGAGCCGAGTGTGCCTCCAGGACGGCAGAGCTCCAGCTCTGCTCAGAGGCCGGATCTAGTCAAGTGCCTTGCGCGAGGCTGCTCTGCCCTGGGCGAGACTTGCCCAGGCTTGCCTCGCTGCTAGGCTTGCTGCCCGGGAAGGAGCAGGCTGTGCGATGCTGGGAGAGGCCACTGGCGCCTTCCTGGCCTCAGCTCCACTCCTGCCTTGCCTTTGCATCTAGGCCCCGGGCGTCCTTGGGGAAGGCTTAGGAGCCGGTGGCTTGCACACTGCCGAGCCCTCCAGCAGTGAGGCCTCTCGTAGAGGGGAGGGGAGGGCAAGTGCAGGGCTCCACCAGCGGTTGCTTGGCCGCCCAGACTCAGCGCCGCACGGAGAGCACAAGGCTCCCAGGTCCCCTGGCTGTGGTCTGCAGCCCCACACTCCCGGAGGCTGACTCCGTGGGCGCCCAGAAGCTGCCTGACAGACGTCATGTCCCTAGCGCTCTGCTCCCCAGCAGAGACGTGTGCAGGTGGTGGGGCCTGCCCCTGCGTGTCTGGGCTCCCGCCGGCAGCCCCAGCTCCAGGGAAGCAGCGCCTGAGCCAAGACCTGTAGGGGGCGCGGGGCGCCCCCGCCTGGAAGCCTAGCGCACAGCATGCGGGAAGCGAGCCTCCTCGGGAGAAGAGGAGGCAGCCCAGCTGCGTGCGTCTGCACTCACTCCTTGGGCGGAGCCCAGTGAGCCTCCAGTACGGCAGAGCTCCAGCTCTGCTCAGAGGCCCGATCTGGCAGAGTTGCTGGCGTGAGGCTGCTCTGCCCTGGGCGAGCCTTGCCCAGACTTGCCTCGCTGCTAGGCTTCCTGCCCGGGAAGGAGCAGGCTGCGCCAGACAGGCAGACGCTCCTGGCGCCTTCCTGGCCTCAGCTCCACTCCTGCCTTGCCTTTGCACCTAGTCCCCAGGCGTCCTTGCGGAGGGCTTAGGGGCCGGTGGGGTGCACGCTGCCAAGCCCTCCAGCCGTGAGAGCTCTGTCTTAGGGAAGGGAATGGCAAGTGCAGGGCTCCTCCAGCGGTCGCTTGGCCGCCCAGACTCAGCACAGCACGGAGAGCACCAGGCTTCCCAGGGCCCCTGGCTGTGGTCTGCAGCCCCACACACCCGGAGGCTTACTCCGTGAGCGCCCAGAAGGTGCCTGACAGACGTCATTTCCCTAGTGCTCTCCCCACCAGCAGAGACGTGTGCAGATGGTTGGGGCCTGCCCCTGCGTGTCTGGGCTGCCGCCCACAGCCTCCGCTCAGGGGAAGCAGCCCCTGTGCCAAGACCTGCAGGAGGCGCGGGGCGTCCCTGCCTGGAAGCCAAGTGCACGGTCCGCTTGGAAGCGAGCCTCCTTGGGAAGAGTCGAGGGAGCCAAGCCGCGTGCAGCTGCAAGCCCTGCTTGGGCCGAGCCGAGTGTGCCTCCAGGACGGCAGAGCTCCAGCTCTGCTCAGAGGCCGGATCTAGTCAAGTGCCTTGCGCGAGGCTGCTCTGCCCTGGGCGAGACTTGCCCAGGCTTGCCTCGCTGCTAGGCTTGCTGCCCGGGAAGGAGCAGGCTGTGCGATGCTGGGAGAGGCCACTGGCGCCTTCCTGGCCTCAGCTCCACTCCTGCCTTGCCTTTGCATCTAGGCCCCGGGCGTCCTTGGGGAAGGCTTAGGAGCCGGTGGCTTGCACACTGCCGAGCCCTCCAGCAGTGAGGCCTCTCGTAGAGGGGAGGGGAGGGCAAGTGCAGGGCTCCACCAGCGGTTGCTTGGCCGCCCAGACTCAGCGCCGCACGGAGAGCACAAGGCTCCCAGGTCCCCTGGCTGTGGTCTGCAGCCCCACACTCCCGGAGGCTGACTCCGTGGGCGCCCAGAAGCTGCCTGACAGACGTCATGTCCCTAGCGCTCTGCTCCCCAGCAGAGACGTGTGCAGGTGGTGGGGCCTGCCCCTGCGTGTCTGGGCTCCCGCCGGCAGCCCCAGCTCCAGGGAAGCAGCGCCTGAGCCAAGACCTGTAGGGGGCGCGGGGCGCCCCCGCCTGGAAGCCTAGCGCACAGCATGCGGGAAGCGAGCCTCCTCGGGAGAAGAGGAGGCAGCCCAGCTGCGTGCGTCTGCACTCACTCCTTGGGCGGAGCCCAGTGAGCCTCCAGTACGGCAGAGCTCCAGCTCTGCTCAGAGGCCCGATCTGGCAGAGTTGCTGGCGTGAGGCTGCTCTGCCCTGGGCGAGCCTTGCCCAGACTTGCCTCGCTGCTAGGCTTCCTGCCCGGGAAGGAGCAGGCTGCGCCAGACAGGCAGACGCTCCTGGCGCCTTCCTGGCCTCAGCTCCACTCCTGCCTTGCCTTTGCACCTAGTCCCCAGGCGTCCTTGCGGAGGGCTTAGGGGCCGGTGGGGTGCACGCTGCCAAGCCCTCCAGCCGTGAGAGCTCTGTCTTAGGGAAGGGAATGGCAAGTGCAGGGCTCCTCCAGCGGTCGCTTGGCCGCCCAGACTCAGCACAGCACGGAGAGCACCAGGCTTCCCAGGGCCCCTGGCTGTGGTCTGCAGCCCCACACACCCGGAGGCTTACTCCGTGAGCGCCCAGAAGGTGCCTGACAGACGTCATTTCCCTAGTGCTCTCCCCACCAGCAGAGACGTGTGCAGATGGTTGGGGCCTGCCCCTGCGTGTCTGGGCTGCCGCCCACAGCCTCCGCTCAGGGGAAGCAGCCCCTGTGCCAAGACCTGCAGGAGGCGCGGGGCGTCCCTGCCTGGAAGCCAAGTGCACGGTCCGCTTGGAAGCGAGCCTCCTTGGGAAGAGTCGAGGGAGCCAAGCCGCGTGCAGCTGCAAGCCCTGCTTGGGCCGAGCCGAGTGTGCCTCCAGGACGGCAGAGCTCCAGCTCTGCTCAGAGGCCGGATCTAGTCAAGTGCCTTGCGCGAGGCTGCTCTGCCCTGGGCGAGACTTGCCCAGGCTTGCCTCGCTGCTAGGCTTGCTGCCCGGGAAGGAGCAGGCTGTGCGATGCTGGGAGAGGCCACTGGCGCCTTCCTGGCCTCAGCTCCACTCCTGCCTTGCCTTTGCATCTAGGCCCCGGGCGTCCTTGGGGAAGGCTTAGGAGCCGGTGGCTTGCACACTGCCGAGCCCTCCAGCAGTGAGGCCTCTCGTAGAGGGGAGGGGAGGGCAAGTGCAGGGCTCCACCAGCGGTTGCTTGGCCGCCCAGACTCAGCGCCGCACGGAGAGCACAAGGCTCCCAGGTCCCCTGGCTGTGGTCTGCAGCCCCACACTCCCGGAGGCTGACTCCGTGGGCGCCCAGAAGCTGCCTGACAGACGTCATGTCCCTAGCGCTCTGCTCCCCAGCAGAGACGTGTGCAGGTGGTGGGGCCTGCCCCTGCGTGTCTGGGCTCCCGCCGGCAGCCCCAGCTCCAGGGAAGCAGCGCCTGAGCCAAGACCTGTAGGGGGCGCGGGGCGCCCCCGCCTGGAAGCCTAGCGCACAGCATGCGGGAAGCGAGCCTCCTCGGGAGAAGAGGAGGCAGCCCAGCTGCGTGCGTCTGCACTCACTCCTTGGGCGGAGCCCAGTGAGCCTCCAGTACGGCAGAGCTCCAGCTCTGCTCAGAGGCCCGATCTGGCAGAGTTGCTGGCGTGAGGCTGCTCTGCCCTGGGCGAGCCTTGCCCAGACTTGCCTCGCTGCTAGGCTTCCTGCCCGGGAAGGAGCAGGCTGCGCCAGACAGGCAGACGCTCCTGGCGCCTTCCTGGCCTCAGCTCCACTCCTGCCTTGCCTTTGCACCTAGTCCCCAGGCGTCCTTGCGGAGGGCTTAGGGGCCGGTGGGGTGCACGCTGCCAAGCCCTCCAGCCGTGAGAGCTCTGTCATAGGGAAGGGAATGGCAAGTGCAGGGCTCCTCCAGCGGTCGCTTGGCCGCCCAGACTCAGCACAGCACGGAGAGCACCAGGCTTCCCAGGGCCCCTGGCTGTGGTCTGCAGCCCCACACACCCGGAGGCTGACTCCGTGAGCGCCCAGAAGGTGCCTGACAGACGTCATTTCCCTAGTGCTCTCCCCACCAGCAGAGACGTGGGCAGGTGGTTGGGGCCTGCCCCTGCGTGTCTGGGATGCCGCCCACAGCCTCCGCTCAGGGGAAGCAGCCCCTGTGCCAAGACCTGCAGGAGGCGCGGGGCGTCCCTGCCTGGAAGCCAAGTGCACGGTCCGCTTGGAAGCGAGCCTCCTTGGGAAGAGTCGAGGGAGCCAAGCCGCGTGCAGCTGCAAGCCCTGCTTGGGCCGAGCCGAGTGTGCCTCCAGGACGGCAGAGCTCCAGCTCTGCTCAGAGGCCGGATCTAGTCAAGTGCCTTGCGCGAGGCTGCTCTGCCCTGGGCGAGACTTGCCCAGGCTTGCCTCGCTGCTAGGCTTGCTGCCCGGGAAGGAGCAGGCTGTGCGATGCTGGGAGAGGTCACTGGCGCCTTCCTGGCCTCAGCTCCACTCCTGCCTTGCCTTTGCATCTAGGCCCCGGGCGTCCTTGGGGAAGGCTTAGGAGCCGGTGGCTTGCACACTGCCGAGCCCTCCAGCAGTGAGGCCTCTCGTAGAGGGGAGGGGAGGGCAAGTGCAGGGCTCCACCAGCGGTTGCTTGGCCGCCCAGACTCAGCGCCGCACGGAGAGCACAAGGCTCCCAGGTCCCCTGGCTGTGGTCTGCAGCCCCACACTCCCGGAGGCTGACTCCGTGGGCGCCCAGAAGGTGCCTGACAGACGTCATGTCCCTAGCGCTCTGCTCCCCGGCAGAGACGTGTGCAGGGGGTGGGGCCTGCCCCTGCGTGTCTGGGCTCCCGCCGGCAGCCCCAGCTCCAGGGAAGCAGCCCCTGAGCCAAGACCTGTAGGGGGCGCGGGGCGCCCCCGCCTGGAAGCCTAGCGCACAGCATGCGGGAAGCGAGCCTCCTCGGGAGAAGAGGAGGCAGCCCAGCTGCGTGCGTCTGCACTCACTCCTTGGGCGGAGCCCAGTGAGCCTCCAGTACGGCAGAGCTCCAGCTCTGCTCAGAGGCCCGATCTGGCAGAGTTGCTGGCGTGAGGCTGCTCTGCCCTGGGCGAGCCTTGCCCAGACTTGCCTCGCTGCTAGGCTTCCTGCCCGGGAAGGAGCAGGCTGCGCCAGACAGGCAGACGCTCCTGGCGCCTTCCTGGCCTCAGCTCCACTCCTGCCTTGCCTTTGCACCTAGTCCCCAGGCGTCCTTGCGGAGGGCTTAGGGGCCGGTGGGGTGCACGCTGCCAAGCCCTCCAGCCGTGAGAGCTCTGTCTTAGGGAAGGGAATGGCAAGTGCAGGGCTCCTCCAGCGGTCGCTTGGCCGCCCAGACTCAGCACAGCACGGAGAGCACCAGGCTTCCCAGGGCCCCTGGCTGTGGTCTGCAGCCCCACACACCCGGAGGCTGACTCCGTGAGCGCCCAGAAGGTGCCTGACAGACGTCATTTCCCTAGTGCTCTCCCCACCAGCAGAGACGTGGGCAGGTGGTTGGGGCCTGCCCCTGCGTGTCTGGGCTGCCGCCCACAGCCTCCGCTCAGGGGAAGCAGCCCCTGTGCCAAGACCTGCAGGAGGCGCGGGGCGTCCCTGCCTGGAAGCCAAGTGCACGGTCCGCTTGGAAGCGAGCCTCCTTGGGAAGAGTCGAGGGAGCCAAGCCGCGTGCAGCTGCAAGCCCTGCTTGGGCCGAGCCGAGTGTGCCTCCAGGACGGCAGAGCTCCAGCTCTGCTCAGAGGCCGGATCTAGTCAAGTGCCTTGCGCGAGGCTGCTCTGCCCTGGGCGAGACTTGCCCAGGCTTGCCTCGCTGCTAGGCTTGCTGCCCGGGAAGGAGCAGGCTGTGCGATGCTGGGAGAGGTCACTGGCGCCTTCCTGGCCTCAGCTCCACTCCTGCCTTGCCTTTGCATCTAGGCCCCGGGCGTCCTTGGGGAAGGCTTAGGAGCCGGTGGCTTGCACACTGCCGAGCCCTCCAGCAGTGAGGCCTCTCGTAGAGGGGAGGGGAGGGCAAGTGCAGGGCTCCACCAGCGGTTGCTTGGCCGCCCAGACTCAGCGCCGCACGGAGAGCACAAGGCTCCCAGGTCCCCTGGCTGTGGTCTGCAGCCCCACACTCCCGGAGGCTGACTCCGTGGGCGCCCAGAAGGTGCCTGACAGACGTCAGGTCCCTAGCGCTCTGCTCCCCGGCAGAGACGTGTGCAGGTGGTGGGGCCTGCCCCTGCGTGTCTGGGCTCCCGCCGGCAGCCCCAGCTCCAGGGAAGCAGCCCCTGAGCCAAGACCTGTAGGGGGCGCGGGGCGCCCCCGCCTGGAAGCCTAGCGCACAGCATGCGGGAAGCGAGCCTCCTCGGGAGAAGAGGAGGCAGCCCAGCTGCGTGCGTCTGCACTCACTCCTTGGGCGGAGCCCAGTGAGCCTCCAGTACGGCAGAGCTCCAGCTCTGCTCAGAGGCCCGATCTGGCAGAGTTGCTGGCGTGAGGCTGCTCTGCCCTGGGCGAGCCTTGCCCAGACTTGCCTCGCTGCTAGGCTTCCTGCCCGGGAAGGAGCAGGCTGCGCCAGACAGGCAGACGCTCCTGGCGCCTTCCTGGCCTCAGCTCCACTCCTGCCTTGCCTTTGCACCTAGTCCCCAGGCGTCCTTGCGGAGGGCTTAGGGGCCGGTGGGGTGCACGCTGCCAAGCCCTCCAGCCGTGAGAGCTCTGTCTTAGGGAAGGGAATGGCAAGTGCAGGGCTCCTCCAGCGGTCGCTTGGCCGCCCAGACTCAGCACAGCACGGAGAGCACCAGGCTTCCCAGGGCCCCTGGCTGTGGTCTGCAGCCCCACACACCCGGAGGCTGACTCCGTGAGCGCCCAGAAGGTGCCTGACAGACGTCATTTCCCTAGTGCTCTCCCCACCAGCAGAGACGTGTGCAGGTGGTTGGGGCCTGCCCCTGCGTGTCTGGGCTGCCGCCCACAGCCTCCGCTCAGGGGAAGCAGCCCCTGTGCCAAGACCGGCAGGAGGCGCGGGGCGTCCCTGCCTGGAAGCCAAGTGCACGGTCCGCTTGGAAGCGAGCCTCCTTGGGAAGAGTCGAGGGAGCCAAGCCGCGTGCAGCTGCAAGCCCTGCTTGTGCCGAGCCGAGTGTGCCTCCAGGACGGCAGAGCTCCAGCTCTGCTCAGAGGCCGGATCTAGTCAAGTGCCTTGCGCGAGGCTGCTCTGCCCTGGGCGAGACTTGCCCAGGCTTGCCTCGCTGCTAGGCTTGCTGCCCGGGAAGGAGCAGGCTGTGCGATGCTGGGAGAGGTCACTGGCGCCTTCCTGGCCTCAGCTCCACTCCTGCCTTGCCTTTGCATCTAGGCCCCGGGCGTCCTTGGGGAAGGCTTAGGAGCCGGTGGCTTGCACACTGCCGAGCCCTCCAGCAGTGAGGCCTCTCGTAGAGGGGAGGGGAGGGCAAGTGCAGGGCTCCACCAGCGGTTGCTTGGCCGCCCAGACTCAGCGCCGCACGGAGAGCACAAGGCTCCCAGGTCCCCTGGCTGTGGTCTGCAGCCCCACACTCCCGGAGGCTGACTCCGTGGGCGCCCAGAAGGTGCCTGACAGACGTCATGTCCCTAGCGCTCTGCTCCCCAGCAGAGACGTGTGCAGGTGGTGGGGCCTGCCCCTGCGTGTCTGGGCTCCCGCCGGCAGCCCCAGCTCCAGGGAAGCAGCCCCTGAGCCAAGACCTGTAGGGGGCGCGGGGCGCCCCCGCCTGGAAGCCTAGCGCACAGCATGCGGGAAGCGAGCCTCTTCGGGAGAAGAGGAGGCAGCCCAGCTGCGTGCGTCTGCACTCACTCCTTGGGCGGAGCCCAGTGAGCCTCCAGTACGGCAGAGCTCCAGCTCTGCTCAGAGGCCCGATCTGGCAGAGTTGCTGGCGTGAGGCTGCTCTGCCCTGGGCGAGCCTTGCCCAGACTTGCCTCGCTGCTAGGCTTCCTGCCCGGGAAGGAGCAGGCTGCGCCAGACAGGCAGACGCTCCTGGCGCCTTCCTGGCCTCAGCTCCACTCCTGCCTTGCCTTTGCACCTAGTCCCCAGGCGTCCTTGCGGAGGGCTTAGGGGCCGGTGGGGTGCACGCTGCCAAGCCCTCCAGCCGTGAGAGCTCTGTCATAGGGAAGGGAATGGCAAGTGCAGGGCTCCTCCAGCGGTCGCTTGGCCGCCCAGACTCAGCACAGCACGGAGAGCACCAGGCTTCCCAGGGCCCCTGGCTGTGGTCTGCAGCCCCACACACCCGGAGGCTGACTCCGTGAGCGCCCAGAAGGTGCCTGACAGACGTCATTTCCCTAGTGCTCTCCCCACCAGCAGAGACGTGTGCAGGTGGTTGGGGCCTGCCCCTGCGTGTCTGGGCTGCCGCCCACAGCCTCCGCTCAGGGGAAGCAGCCCCTGTGCCAAGACCTGCAGGAGGCGCGGGGCGTCCCTGCCTGGAAGCCAAGTGCACGGTCCGCTTGGAAGCGAGCCTCCTTGGGAAGAGTCGAGGGAGCCAAGCCGCGTGCAGCTGCAAGCCCTGCTTGGGCCGAGCCGAGTGTGCCTCCAGGACGGCAGAGCTCCAGCTCTGCTCAGAGGCCGGATCTAGTCAAGTGCCTTGCGCGAGGCTGCTCTGCCCTGGGCGAGACTTGCCCAGGCTTGCCTCGCTGCTAGGCTTGCTGCCCGGGAAGGAGCAGGCTGTGCGATGCTGGGAGAGGCCACTGGCGCCTTCCTGGCCTCAGCTCCACTCCTGCCTTGCCTTTGCATCTAGGCCCCGGGCGTCCTTGGGGAAGGCTTAGGAGCCGGTGGCTTGCACACTGCCGAGCCCTCCAGCAGTGAGGCCTCTCGTAGAGGGGAGGGGAGGGCAAGTGCAGGGCTCCACCAGCGGTTGCTTGGCCGCCCAGACTCAGCGCCGCACGGAGAGCACAAGGCTCCCAGGTCCCCTGGCTGTGGTCTGCAGCCCCACACTCCCGGAGGCTGACTCCGTGGGCGCCCAGAAGGTGCCTGACAGACGTCATGTCCCTAGCGCTCTGCTCCCCAGCAGAGACGTGTGCAGGTGGTGGGGCCTGCCCCTGCGTGTCTGGGCTCCCGCCGGCAGCCCCAGCTCCAGGGAAGCAGCGCCTGAGCCAAGACCTGTAGGGGGCGCGGGGCGCCCCCGCCTGGAAGCCTAGCGCACAGCATGCGGGAAGCGAGCCTCCTCGGGAGAAGAGGAGGCAGCCCAGCTGCGTGCGTCTGCACTCACTCCTTGGGCGGAGCCCAGTGAGCCTCCAGTACGGCAGAGCTCCAGCTCTGCTCAGAGGCCCGATCTGGCAGAGTTGCTGGCGTGAGGCTGCTCTGCCCTGGGCGAGCCTTGCCCAGACTTGCCTCGCTGCTAGGCTTCCTGCCCGGGAAGGAGCAGGCTGCGCCAGACAGGCAGACGCTCCTGGCGCCTTCCTGGCCTCAGCTCCACTCCTGCCTTGCCTTTGCACCTAGTCCCCAGGCGTCCTTGCGGAGGGCTTAGGGGCCGGTGGGGTGCACGCTGCCAAGCCCTCCAGCCGTGAGAGCTCTGTCATAGGGAAGGGAATGGCAAGTGCAGGGCTCCTCCAGCGGTTGCTTGGCCGCCCAGACTCAGCACAGCACGGAGAGCACCAGGCTTCCCAGGGCCCCTGGCTGTGGTCTGCAGCCCCACACACCCGGAGGCTGACTCCGTGAGCGCCCAGAAGGTGCCTGACAGACGTCATTTCCGTAGTGCTCTCCCCACCAGCAGAGACGTGGGCAGGTGGTTGGGGCCTGCCCCTGCGTGTCTGGGATGCCGCCCACAGCCTCCGCTCAGGGGAAGCAGCCCCTGTGCCAAGACCTGCAGGAGGCGCGGGGCGTCCCTGCCTGGAAGCCAAGTGCACGGTCCGCTTGGAAGCGAGCCTCCTTGGGAAGAGTCGAGGGAGCCAAGCCGCGTGCAGCTGCAAGCCCTGCTTGGGCCGAGCCGAGTGTGCCTCCAGGACGGCAGAGCTCCAGCTCTGCTCAGAGGCCGGATCTAGTCAAGTGCCTTGCGCGAGGCTGCTCTGCCCTGGGCGAGACTTGCCCAGGCTTGCCTCGCTGCTAGGCTTGCTGCCCGGGAAGGAGCAGGCTGTGCGATGCTGGGAGAGGCCACTGGCGCCTTCCTGGCCTCAGCGCCACTCCTGCCTTGCCTTTGCATCTAGGCCCCGGGCGTCCTTGGGGAAGGCTTAGGAGCCGGTGGCTTGCACACTGCCAAGCCCTCCAGCAGTGAGGCCTCTCGTAGAGGGGAGGGGAGGGCAAGTGCAGGGCTCCACCAGCGGTTGCTTGGCCGCCCAGACTCAGCGCCGCACGGGGAGCACAAGGCTCCCAGGTCCCCTGGCTGTGGTCTGCAGCCCCACACTCCCGGAGGCTGACTCCGTGGGCGCCCAGAAGGTGCCTGACAGACGTCATGTCCCTAGCGCTCTGCTCCCCAGCAGAGACGTGTGCAGGTGGTGGGGCCTGCCCCTGCGTGTCTGGGCTCCCGCCGGCAGCCCCAGCTCCAGGGAAGCAGCCCCTGAGCCAAGACCTGTAGGGGGCGCGGGGCGCCCCCGCCTGGAAGCCTAGTGCACAGCATGCGGGAAGCGAGCCTCCTCGGGAGAAGAGGAGGCAGCCCAGCTGCGTGCGTCTGCACTCACTCCTTGGGCGGAGCCCAGTGAGCCTCCAGTACGGCAGAGCTCCAGCTCTGCTCAGAGGCCCGATCTGGCAGAGTTGCTGGCGTGAGGCTGCTCTGCCCTGGGCGAGCCTTGCCCAGACTTGCCTCGCTGCTAGGCTTCCTGCCCGGGAAGGAGCAGGCTGCGCCAGACAGGCAGACGCTCCTGGCGCCTTCCTGGCCTCAGCTCCACTCCTGCCTTGCCTTTGCACCTAGTCCCCAGGCGTCCTTGCGGAGGGCTTAGGGGCCGGTGGGGTGCACGCTGCCAAGCCCTCCAGCCGTGAGAGCTCTGTCATAGGGAAGGGAATGGCAAGTGCAGGGCTCCTCCAGCGGTCGCTTGGCCGCCCAGACTCAGCACAGCACGGAGAGCACCAGGCTTCCCAGGGCCCCTGGCTGTGGTCTGCAGCCCCACACACCCGGAGGCTGACTCCGTGAGCGCCCAGAAGGTGCCTGACAGACGTCATTTCCCTAGTGCTCTCCCCACCAGCAGAGACGTGGGCAGGTGGTTGGGGCCTGCCCCTGCGTGTCTGGGATGCCGCCCACAGCCTCCGCTCAGGGGAAGCAGCCCCTGTGCCAAGACCTGCAGGAGGCGCGGGGCGTCCCTGCCTGGAAGCCAAGTGCACGGTCCGCTTGGAAGCGAGCCTCCTTGGGAAGAGTCGAGGGAGCCAAGCCGCGTGCAGCTGCAAGCCCTGCTTGGGCCGAGCCGAGTGTGCCTCCAGGACGGCAGAGCTCCAGCTCTGCTCAGAGGCCGGATCTAGTCAAGTGCCTTGCGCGAGGCTGCTCTGCCCTGGGCGAGACTTGCCCAGGCTTGCCTCGCTGCTAGGCTTGCTGCCCGGGAAGGAGCAGGCTGTGCGATGCTGGGAGAGGCCACTGGCGCCTTCCTGGCCTCAGCGCCACTCCTGCCTTGCCTTTGCATCTAGGCCCCGGGCGTCCTTGGGGAAGGCTTAGGAGCCGGTGGCTTGCACACTGCCAAGCCCTCCAGCAGTGAGGCCTCTCGTAGAGGGGAGGGGAGGGCAAGTGCAGGGCTCCACCAGCGGTTGCTTGGCCGCCCAGACTCAGCGCCGCACGGGGAGCACAAGGCTCCCAGGTCCCCTGGCTGTGGTCTGCAGCCCCACACTCCCGGAGGCTGACTCCGTGGGCGCCCAGAAGGTGCCTGACAGACGTCATGTCCCTAGCGCTCTGCTCCCCAGCAGAGACGTGTGCAGGTGGTGGGGCCTGCCCCTGCGTGTCTGGGCTCCCGCCGGCAGCCCCAGCTCCAGGGAAGCAGCCCCTGAGCCAAGACCTGTAGGGGGCGCGGGGCGCCCCCGCCTGGAAGCCTAGTGCACAGCATGCGGGAAGCGAGCCTCCTCGGGAGAAGAGGAGGCAGCCCAGCTGCGTGCGTCTGCACTCACTCCTTGGGCGGAGCCCAGTGAGCCTCCAGTACGGCAGAGCTCCAGCTCTGCTCAGAGGCCCGATCTGGCAGAGTTGCTGGCGTGAGGCTGCTCTGCCCTGGGCGAGCCTTGCCCAGACTTGCCTCGCTGCTAGGCTTCCTGCCCGGGAAGGAGCAGGCTGCGCCAGACAGGCAGACGCTCCTGGCGCCTTCCTGGCCTCAGCTCCACTCCTGCCTTGCCTTTGCACCTAGTCCCCAGGCGTCCTTGCGGAGGGCTTAGGGGCCGGTGGGGTGCACGCTGCCAAGCCCTCCAGCCGTGAGAGCTCTGTCATAGGGAAGGGAATGGCAAGTGCAGGGCTCCTCCAGCGGTCGCTTGGCCGCCCAGACTCAGCACAGCACGGAGAGCACCAGGCTTCCCAGGGCCCCTGGCTGTGGTCTGCAGCCCCACACACCCGGAGGCTGACTCCGTGAGCGCCCAGAAGGTGCCTGACAGACGTCATTTCCCTAGTGCTCTCCCCACCAGCAGAGACGTGTGCAGGTGGTTGGGGCCTGCCCCTGCGTGTCTGGGCTGCCGCCCACAGCCTCCGCTCAGGGGAAGCAGCCCCTGTGCCAAGACCTGCAGGAGGCGCGGGGCGTCCCTGCCTGGAAGCCAAGTGCACGGTCCGCTTGGAAGCGAGCCTCCTTGGGAAGAGTCGAGGGAGCCAAGCCGCGTGCAGCTGCAATCCCGGCTTGGGCCGAGCCGAGTGTGCCTCCAGGACGGCAGAGCTCCAGCTCTGCTCAGAGGCCGGATCTAGTCAAGTGCCTTGCGCGAGGCTGCTCTGCCCTGGGCGAGACTTGCCCAGGCTTGCCTCGCTGCTAGGCTTGCTGCCCGGGAAGGAGCAGGCTGTGCGATGCTGGGAGAGGCCAATGGCGCCTTCCTGGCCTCAGCTCCACTCCTGCCTTGCCTTTGCATCTAGGCCCCGGGCGTCCTTGGGGAAGGCTTAGGAGCCGGTGGCTTGCACACTGCCGAGCCCTCCAGCAGTGAGGCCTCTCGTAGAGGGGAGGGGAGGGCAAGTGCAGGGCTCCACCAGCGGTTGCTTGGCCGCCCAGACTCAGCGCCGCACGGGGAGCACAAGGCTCCCAGGTCCCCTGGCTGTGGTCTGCAGCCCCACACTCCCGGAGGCTGACTCCGTGGGCGCCCAGAAGGTGCCTGACAGACGTCATGTCCCTAGCGCTCTGCTCCCCAGCAGAGACGTGTGCAGGAGGTGGGGCCTGCCCCTGCGTGTCTGGGCTCCCGCCGGCAGCCCCAGCTCCAGGGAAGCAGCCCCTGAGCCAAGACCTGTAGGGGGCGCGGGGCGCCCCCGCCTGGAAGCCTAGTGCACAGCATGCGGGAAGCGAGCCTCCTCGGGAGAAGAGGAGGCAGCCCAGCTGCGTGCGTCTGCACTCACTCCTTGGGCGGAGCCCAGTGAGCCTCCAGTACGGCAGAGCTCCAGCTCTGCTCAGAGGCCCGATCTGGCAGAGTTGCTGGCGTGAGGCTGCTCTGCCCTGGGCGAGCCTTGCCCAGACTGGCCTCGCTGCTAGGCTTCCTGCCCGGGAAGGAGCAGGCTGCGCCAGACAGGCAGACGCTCCTGGCGCCTTCCTGGCCTCAGCTCCACTCCTGCCTTGCCTTTGCACCTAGTCCCCAGGCGTCCTTGCGGAGGGCTTAGGGGCCGGTGGGGTGCACGCTGCCAAGCCCTCCAGCCGTGAGAGCTCTGTCATAGGGAAGGGAATGGCAAGTGCAGGGCTCCTCCAGCGGTCGCTTGGCCGCCCAGACTCAGCACAGCACGGAGAGCACCAGGCTTCCCAGGGCCCCTGGCTGTGGTCTGCAGCCCCACACACCCGGAGGCTGACTCCGTGAGCGCCCAGAAGGTGCCTGACAGACGTCATTTCCCTAGTGCTCTCCCCACCAGCAGAGACGTGTGCAGGTGGTTGGGGCCTGCCCCTGCGTGTCTGGGCTGCCGCCCACAGCCTCCGCTCAGGGGAAGCAGCCCCTGTGCCAAGACCTGCAGGAGGCGCGGGGCGTCCCTGCCTGGAAGCCAAGTGCACGGTCCGCTTGGAAGCGAGCCTCCTTGGGAAGAGTCGAGGGAGCCAAGCCGCGTGCAGCTGCAATCCCGGCTTGGGCCGAGCCGAGTGTGCCTCCAGGACGGCAGAGCTCCAGCTCTGCTCAGAGGCCGGATCTAGTCAAGTGCCTTGCGCGAGGCTGCTCTGCCCTGGGCGAGACTTGCCCAGGCTTGCCTCGCTGCTAGGCTTGCTGCCCGGGAAGGAGCAGGCTGTGCGATGCTGGGAGAGGCCACTGGCGCCTTCCTGGCCTCAGCGCCACTCCTGCCTTGCCTTTGCATCTAGGCCCCGGGCGTCCTTGGGGAAGGCTTAGGAGCCGGTGGCTTGCACACTGCCAAGCCCTCCAGCAGTGAGGCCTCTCGTAGAGGGGAGGGGAGGGCAAGTGCAGGGCTCCACCAGCGGTTGCTTGGCCGCCCAGACTCAGCGCCGCACGGGGAGCACAAGGCTCCCAGGTCCCCTGGCTGTGGTCTGCAGCCCCACACTCCCGGAGGCTGACTCCGTGGGCGCCCAGAAGGTGCCTGACAGACGTCATGTCCCTAGCGCTCTGCTCCCCAGCAGAGACGTGTGCAGGTGGTGGGGCCTGCCCCTGCGTGTCTGGGCTCCCGCCGGCAGCCCCAGCTCCAGGGAAGCAGCCCCTGAGCCAAGACCTGTAGGGGGCGCGGGGCGCCCCCGCCTGGAAGCCTAGTGCACAGCATGCGGGAAGGGAGCCTCCTCGGGAGAAGAGGAGGCAGCCCAGCTGCGTGCGTCTGCACTCACTCCTTGGGCGGAGCCCAGTGAGCCTCCAGTACGGCAGAGCTCCAGCTCTGCTCAGAGGCCCGATCTGGCAGAGTTGCTGGCGTGAGGCTGCTCTGCCCTGGGCGAGCCTTGCCCAGACTTGCCTCGCTGCTAGGCTTCCTGCCCGGGAAGGAGCAGGCTGCGCCAGACAGGCAGACGCTCCTGGCGCCTTCCTGGCCTCAGCTCCACTCCTGCCTTGCCTTTGCACCTAGTCCCCAGGCGTCCTTGCGGAGGGCTTAGGGGCCGGTGGGGTGCACGCTGCCAAGCCCTCCAGCCGTGAGAGCTCTGTCATAGGGAAGGGAATGGCAAGTGCAGGGCTCCTCCAGCGGTCGCTTGGCCGCCCAGACTCAGCACAGCACGGAGAGCACCAGGCTTCCCAGGGCCCCTGGCTGTGGTCTGCAGCCCCACACACCCGGAGGCTGACTCCGTGAGCGCCCAGAAGGTGCCTGACAGACGTCATTTCCCTAGTGCTCTCCCCACCAGCAGAGACGTGTGCAGGTGGTTGGGGCCTGCCCCTGCGTGTCTGGGCTGCCGCCCACAGCCTCCGCTCAGGGGAAGCAGCCCCTGTGCCAAGACCTGCAGGAGGCGCGGGGCGTCCCTGCCTGGAAGCCAAGTGCACGGTCCGCTTGGAAGCGAGCCTCCTTGGGAAGAGTCGAGGGAGCCAAGCCGCGTGCAGCTGCAATCCCGGCTTGGGCCGAGCCGAGTGTGCCTCCAGGACGGCAGAGCTCCAGCTCTGCTCAGAGGCCGGATCTAGTCAAGTGCCTTGCGCGAGGCTGCTCTGCCCTGGGCGAGACTTGCCCAGGCTTGCCTCGCTGCTAGGCTTGCTGCCCGGGAAGGAGCAGGCTGTGCGATGCTGGGAGAGGTCACTGGCGCCTTCCTGGCCTCAGCTCCACTCCTGCCTTGCCTTTGCATCTAGGCCCCGGGCGTCCTTGGGGAAGGCTTAGGAGCCGGTGGCTTGCACACTGCCCAGCCCTCCAGCAGTGAGGCCTCTCGTAGAGGGGAGGGGAGGGCAAGTGCAGGGCTCCAAAAGCGGTTGCTTGGCCGCCCAGACTCAGCGCCGCACGGAGAGCACAAGGCTCCCAGGTCCCCTGGCTGTGGTCTGCAGCCCCACACTCCCGGAGGCTGACTCCGTGGGTGCCCAGAAGGTGCCTGACAGACGTCAGGTCCCTAGCGCTCTGCTCCCCGGCAGAGACGTGTGCAGGTGGTGGGGCCTGCCCCTGCGTGTCTGGGCTCCCGCCGGCAGCCCCAGCTCCAGGGAAGCAGCCCCTGAGCCAAGACCTGTAGGGGGCGCGGGGCGCCCCCGCCTGGAAGCCTAGCGCACAGCATGCGGGAAGCGAGCCTCCTCGGGAGAAGAGGAGGCAGCCCAGCTGCGTGCGTCTGCACTCACTCCTTGGGCGGAGCCCAGTGAGCCTCCAGTACGGCAGAGCTCCAGCTCTGCTCAGAGGCCCGATCTGGCAGAGTTGCTGGCGTGAGGCTGCTCTGCCCTGGGCGAGCCTTGCCCAGACTTGCCTCGCTGCTAGGCTTCCTGCCCGGGAAGGAGCAGGCTGCGCCAGACAGGCAGACGCTCCTGGCGCCTTCCTGGCCTCAGCTCCACTCCTGCCTTGCCTTTGCACCTAGTCCCCAGGCGTCCTTGCGGAGGGCTTAGGGGCCGGTGGGGTGCACGCTGCCAAGCCCTCCAGCCGTGAGAGCTCTGTCATAGGGAAGGGAATGGCAAGTGCAGGGCTCCTCCAGCGGTCGCTTGGCCGCCCAGACTCAGCACAGCACGGAGAGCACCAGGCTTCCCAGGGCCCCTGGCTGTGGTCTGCAGCCCCACACACCCGGAGGCTGACTCCGTGAGCGCCCAGAAGGTGCCTGACAGACGTCATTTCCCTAGTGCTCTCCCCACCAGCAGAGACGTGTGCAGGTGGTTGGGGCCTGCCCCTGCGTGTCTGGGCTGCCGCCCACAGCCTCCGCTCAGGGGAAGCAGCCCCTGTGCCAAGACCTGCAGGAGGCGCGGGGCGTCCCTGCCTGGAAGCCAAGTGCACGGTCCGCTTGGAAGCGAGCCTCCTTGGGAAGAGTCGAGGGAGCCAAGCCGCGTGCAGCTGCAATCCCGGCTTGGGCCGAGCCGAGTGTGCCTCCAGGACGGCAGAGCTCCAGCTCTGCTCAGAGGCCGGATCTAGTCAAGTGCCTTGCGCGAGGCTGCTCTGCCCTGGGCGAGACTTGCCCAGGCTTGCCTCGCTGCTAGGCTTGCTGCCCGGGAAGGAGCAGGCTGTGCGATGCTGGGAGAGGCCACTGGCGCCTTCCTGGCCTCAGCTCCACTCCTGCCTTGCCTTTGCATCTAGGCCCCGGGCGTCCTTGGGGAAGGCTTAGGAGCCGGTGGCTTGCACACTGCCAAGCCCTCCAGCAGTGAGGCCTCTCGTAGAGGGGAGGGGAGGGCAAGTGCAGGGCTCCACCAGCGGTTGCTTGGCCGCCCAGACTCAGCGCCGCACGGGGAGCACAAGGCTCCCAGGTCCCCTGGCTGTGGTCTGCAGCCCCACACTCCCGGAGGCTGACTCCGTGGGCGCCCAGAAGTTGCCTGACAGACGTCATGTCCCTAGCGCTCTGCTCCCCAGCAGAGACGTGTGCAGGAGGTGGGGCCTGCCCCTGCGTGTCTGGGCTCCCGCCGGCAGCCCCAGCTCCAGGGAAGCAGCCCCTGAGCCAAGACCTGTAGGGGGCGCGGGGCGCCCCCGCCTGGAAGCCTAGTGCACAGCATGCGGGAAGCGAGCCTCCTCGGGAGAAGAGGAGGCAGCCCAGCTGCGTGCGTCTGCACTCACTCCTTGGGCGGAGCCCAGTGAGCCTCCAGTACGGCAGAGCTCCAGCTCTGCTCAGAGGCCCGATCTGGCAGAGTTGCTGGCGTGAGGCTGCTCTGCCCTGGGCGAGCCTTGCCCAGACTGGCCTCGCTGCTAGGCTTCCTGCCCGGGAAGGAGCAGGCTGCGCCAGACAGGCAGACGCTCCTGGCGCCTTCCTGGCCTCAGCTCCACTCCTGCCTTGCCTTTGCACCTAGTCCCCAGGCGTCCTTGCGGAGGGCTTAGGGGCCGGTGGGGTGCACGCTGCCAAGCCCTCCAGCCGTGAGAGCTCTGTCATAGGGAAGGGAATGGCAAGTGCAGGGCTCCTCCAGCGGTCGCTTGGCCGCCCAGACTCAGCACAGCACGGAGAGCACCAGGCTTCCCAGGGCCCCTGGCTGTGGTCTGCAGCCCCACACACCCGGAGGCTGACTCCGTGAGCGCCCAGAAGGTGCCTGACAGACGTCATTTCCCTAGTGCTCTCCCCACCAGCAGAGACGTGTGCAGGTGGTTGGGGCCTGCCCCTGCGTGTCTGGGCTGCCGCCCACAGCCTCCGCTCAGGGGAAGCAGCCCCTGTGCCAAGACCTGCAGGAGGCGCGGGGCGTCCCTGCCTGGAAGCCAAGTGCACGGTCCGCTTGGAAGCGAGCCTCCTTGGGAAGAGTCGAGGGAGCCAAGCCGCGTGCAGCTGCAATCCCGGCTTGGGCCGAGCCGAGTGTGCCTCCAGGACGGCAGAGCTCCAGCTCTGCTCAGAGGCCGGATCTAGTCAAGTGCCTTGCATGAGGCTGCTCTGCCCTGGGCGAGACTTGCCCAGGCTTGCCTCGCTGCTAGGCTTGCTGCCCGGGAAGGAGCAGGCTGTGCGATGCTGGGAGAGGCCACTGGCGCCTTCCTGGCCTCAGCTCCACTCCTGCCTTGCCTTTGCATCTAGGCCCCGGGCGTCCTTGGGGAAGGCTTAGGAGCCGGTGGCTTGCACACTGCCAAGCCCTCCAGCAGTGAGGCCTCTCGTAGAGGGGAGGGGAGGGCAAGTGCAGGGCTCCACCAGCGGTTGCTTGGCCGCCCAGACTCAGCGCCGCACGGGGAGCACAAGGCTCCCAGGTCCCCTGGCTGTGGTCTGCAGCCCCACACTCCCGGAGGCTGACTCCGTGGGCGCCCAGAAGGTGCCTGACAGACGTCATGTCCCTAGCGCTCTGCTCCCCAGCAGAGACGTGTGCAGGTGGTGGGGCCTGCCCCTGCGTGTCTGGGCTCCCGCCGGCAGCCCCAGCTCCAGGGAAGCAGCCCCTGAGCCAAGACCTGTAGGGGGCGCGGGGCGCCCCCGCCTGGAAGCCTAGTGCACAGCATGCGGGAAGCGAGCCTCCTCGGGAGAAGAGGAGGCAGCCCAGCTGCGTGCGTCTGCACTCACTCCTTGGGCGGAGCCCAGTGAGCCTCCAGTACGGCAGAGCTCCAGCTCTGCTCAGAGGCCCGATCTGGCAGAGTTGCTGGCGTGAGGCTGCTCTGCCCTGGGCGAGCCTTGCCCAGACTTGCCTCGCTGCTAGGCTTCCTGCCCGGGAAGGAGCAGGCTGCGCCAGACAGGCAGACGCTCCTGGCGCCTTCCTGGCCTCAGCTCCACTCCTGCCTTGCCTTTGCACCTAGTCCCCAGGCGTCCTTGCGGAGGGCTTAGGGGCCGGTGGGGTGCACGCTGCCAAGCCCTCCAGCCGTGAGAGCTCTGTCTTAGGGAAGGGAATGGCAAGTGCAGGGCTCCTCCAGCGGTCGCTTGGCCGCCCAGACTCAGCACAGCACGGAGAGCACCAGGCTTCCCAGGGCCCCTGGCTGTGGTCTGCAGCCCCACACACCCGGAGGCTGACTCCGTGAGCGCCCAGAAGGTGCCTGACAGACGTCATTTCCCTAGTGCTCTCCCCACCAGCAGAGACGTGTGCAGGTGGTTGGGGCCTGCCCCTGCGTGTCTGGGCTGCCGCCCACAGCCTCCGCTCAGGGGAAGCAGCCCCTGTGCCAAGACCTGCAGGAGGCGCGGGGCGTCCCTGCCTGGAAGCCAAGTGCACGGTCCGCTTGGAAGCGAGCCTCCTTGGGAAGAGTCGAGGGAGCCAAGCCGCGTGCAGCTGCAATCCCGGCTTGGGCCGAGCCGAGTGTGCCTCCAGGACGGCAGAGCTCCAGCTCTGCTCAGAGGCCGGATCTAGTCAAGTGCCTTGCGCGAGGCTGCTCTGCCCTGGGCGAGACTTGCCCAGGCTTGCCTCGCTGCTAGGCTTGCTGCCCGGGAAGGAGCAGGCTGTGCGATGCTGGGAGAGGCCACTGGCGCCTTCCTGGCCTCAGCGCCACTCCTGCCTTGCCTTTGCATCTAGGCCCCGGGCGTCCTTGGGGAAGGCTTAGGAGCCGGTGGCTTGCACACTGCCAAGCCCTCCAGCAGTGAGGCCTCTCGTAGAGGGGAGGGGAGGGCAAGTGCAGGGCTCCACCAGCGGTTGCTTGGCCGCCCAGACTCAGCCCCGCACGGGGAGCACAAGGCTCCCAGGTCCCCTGGCTGTGGTCTGCAGCCCCACACTCCCGGAGGCTGACTCCGTGGGCGCCCAGAAGGTGCCTGACAGACGTCATGTCCCTAGCGCTCTGCTCCCCAGCAGAGACGTGTGCAGGTGGTGGGGCCTGCCCCTGCGTGTCTGGGCTCCCGCCGGCAGCCCCAGCTCCAGGGAAGCAGCCCCTGAGCCAAGACCTGTAGGGGGCGCGGGGCGCCCCCGCCTGGAAGCCTAGTGCACAGCATGCGGGAAGCGAGCCTCCTCGGGAGAAGAGGAGGCACCCCAGCTGCGTGCGTCTGCACTCACTCCTTGGGCGGAGCCCAGTGAGCCTCCAGTACGGCAGAGCTCCAGCTCTGCTCAGAGGCCCGATCTGGCAGAGTTGCTGGCGTGAGGCTGCTCTGCCCTGGGCGAGCCTTGCCCAGACTTGCCTCGCTGCTAGGCTTCCTGCCCGGGAAGGAGCAGGCTGCGCCAGACAGGCAGACGCTCCTGGCGCCTTCCTGGCCTCAGCTCCACTCCTGCCTTGCCTTTGCACCTAGTCCCCAGGCGTCCTTGCGGAGGGCTTAGGGGCCGGTGGGGTGCACGCTGCCAAGCCCTCCAGCCGTGAGAGCTCTGTCTTAGGGAAGGGAATGGCAAGTGCAGGGCTCCTCCAGCGGTCGCTTGGCCGCCCAGACTCAGCACAGCACGGAGAGCACCAGGCTTCCCAGGGCCCCTGGCTGTGGTCTGCAGCCCCACACACCCGGAGGCTGACTCCGTGAGCGCCCAGAAGGTGCCTGACAGACGTCATTTCCCTAGTGCTCTCCCCACCAGCAGAGACGTGGGCAGGTGGTTGGGGCCTGCCCCTGCGTGTCTGGGCTGCCGCCCACAGCCTCCGCTCAGGGGAAGCAGCCCCTGTGCCAAGACCTGCAGGAGGCGCGGGGCGTCCCTGCCTGGAAGCCAAGTGCACGGTCCGCTTGGAAGCGAGCCTCCTTGGGAAGAGTCGAGGGAGCCAAGCCGCGTGCAGCTGCAATCCCGGCTTGGGCCGAGCCGAGTGTGCCTCCAGGACGGCAGAGCTCCAGCTCTGCTCAGAGGCCGGATCTAGTCAAGTGCCTTGCGCGAGGCTGCTCTGCCCTGGGCGAGACTTGCCCAGGCTTGCCTCGCTGCTAGGCTTGCTGCCCGGGAAGGAGCAGGCTGTGCGATGCTGGGAGAGGCCACTGGCGCCTTCCTGGCCTCAGCGCCACTCCTGCCTTGCCTTTGCATCTAGGCCCCGGGCGTCCTTGGGGAAGGCTTAGGAGCCGGTGGCTTGCACAGTGCCAAGCCCTCCAGCAGTGAGGCCTCTCGTAGAGGGGAGGGGAGGGCAAGTGCAGGGCTCCACCAGCGGTTGCTTGGCCGCCCAGACAGCGCCGCACGGGGAGCACAAGGCTCCCAGGTCCCCTGGCTGTGGTCTGCAGCCCCACACTCCCGGAGGCTGACTCCGTGGGCGCCCAGAAGGTGCCTGACAGACGTCATGTCCCTAGCGCTCTGCTCCCCAGCAGAGACGTGTGCAGGTGGTGGGGCCTGCCCCTGCGTGTCTGGGCTCCCGCCGGCAGCCCCAGCTCCAGGGAAGCAGCCCCTGAGCCAAGACCTGTAGGGGGCGCGGGGCGCCCCCGCCTGGAAGCCTAGTGCACAGCATGCGGGAAGCGAGCCTCCTCGGGAGAAGAGGAGGCAGCCCAGCTGCGTGCGTCTGCACTCACTCCTTGGGCGGAGCCCAGTGAGCCTCCAGTACGGCAGAGCTCCAGCTCTGCTCAGAGGCCCGATCTGGCAGAGTTGCTGGCGTGAGGCTGCTCTGCCCTGGGCGAGCCTTGCCCAGACTTGCCTCGCTGCTAGGCTTCCTGCCCGGGAAGGAGCAGGCTGCGCCAGACAGGCAGACGCTCCTGGCGCCTTCCTGGCCTCAGCTCCACTCCTGCCTTGCCTTTGCACCTAGTCCCCAGGCGTCCTTGCGGAGGGCTTAGGGGCCGGTGGGGTGCACGCTGCCAAGCCCTCCAGCCGTGAGAGCTCTGTCATAGGGAAGGGAATGGCAAGTGCAGGGCTCCTCCAGCGGTCGCTTGGCCGCCCAGACTCAGCACAGCACGGAGAGCACCAGGCTTCCCAGGGCCCCTGGCTGTGGTCTGCAGCCCCACACACCCGGAGGCTGACTCCGTGAGCGCCCAGAAGGTGCCTGACAGACGTCATTTCCCTAGTGCTCTCCCCACCAGCAGAGACGTGTGCAGGTGGTTGGGGCCTGCCCCTGCGTGTCTGGGCTGCCGCCCACAGCCTCCGCTCAGGGGAAGCAGCCCCTGTGCCAAGACCTGCAGGAGGCGCGGGGCGTCCCTGCCTGGAAGCCAAGTGCACGGTCCGCTTGGAAGCGAGCCTCCTTGGGAAGAGTCGAGGGAGCCAAGCCGCGTGCAGCTGCAATCCCGGCTTGGGCCGAGCCGAGTGTGCCTCCAGGACGGCAGAGCTCCAGCTCTGCTCAGAGGCCGGATCTAGTCAAGTGCCTTGCGCGAGGCTGCTCTGCCCTGGGCGAGACTTGCCCAGGCTTGCCTCGCTGCTAGGCTTGCTGCCCGGGAAGGAGCAGGCTGTGCGATGCTGGGAGAGGCCACTGGCGCCTTCCTGGCCTCAGCGCCACTCCTGCCTTGCCTTTGCATCTAGGCCCCGGGCGTCCTTGGGGAAGGCTTAGGAGCCGGTGGCTTGCACACTGCCAAGCCCTCCAGCAGTGAGGCCTCTCGTAGAGGGGAGGGGAGGGCAAGTGCAGGGCTCCACCAGCGGTTGCTTGGCCGCCCAGACTCAGCGCCGCACGGGGAGCACAAGGCTCCCAGGTCCCCTGGCTGTGGTCTGCAGCCCCACACTCCCGGAGGCTGACTCCGTGGGCGCCCAGAAGGTGCCTGACAGACGTCATGTCCCTAGCGCTCTGCTCCCCAGCAGAGACGTGTGCAGGTGGTGGGGCCTGCCCCTGCGTGTCTGGGCTCCCGCCGGCAGCCCCAGCTCCAGGGAAGCAGCCCCTGAGCCAAGACCTGTAGGGGGCGCGGGGCGCCCCCGCCTGGAAGCCTAGTGCACAGCATGCGGGAAGCGAGCCTCCTCGGGAGAAGAGGAGGCAGCCCAGCTGCGTGCGTCTGCACTCACTCCTTGGGCGGAGCCCAGTGAGCCTCCAGTACGGCAGAGCTCCAGCTCTGCTCAGAGGCCCGATCTGGCAGAGTTGCTGGCGTGAGGCTGCTCTGCCCTGGGCGAGCCTTGCCCAGACTTGCCTCGCTGCTAGGCTTCCTGCCCGGGAAGGAGCAGGCTGCGCCAGACAGGCAGACGCTCCTGGCGCCTTCCTGGCCTCAGCTCCACTCCTGCCTTGCCTTTGCACCTAGTCCCCAGGCGTCCTTGCGGAGGGCTTAGGGGCCGGTGGGGTGCACGCTGCCAAGCCCTCCAGCCATGAGAGCTCTGTCATAGGGAAGGGAATGGCAAGTGCAGGGCTCCTCCAGCGGTCGCTTGGCCGCCCAGACTCAGCACAGCACGGAGAGCACCAGGCTTCCCAGGGCCCCTGGCTGTGGTCTGCAGCCCCACACACCCGGAGGCTGACTCCGTGAGCGCCCAGAAGGTGCCTGACAGACGTCATTTCCCTAGTGCTCTCCCCACCAGCAGAGACGTGTGCAGGTGGTTGGGGCCTGCCCCTGCGTGTCTGGGCTGCCGCCCACAGCCTCCGCTCAGGGGAAGCAGCCCCTGTGCCAAGACCTGCAGGAGGCGCGGGGCGTCCCTGCCTGGAAGCCAAGTGCACGGT
This sequence comes from Budorcas taxicolor, assembly GCF_023091745.1. NCBI lineage: Eukaryota > Metazoa > Chordata > Mammalia > Artiodactyla > Bovidae > Budorcas > Budorcas taxicolor. The sequence continues at coordinate 176,600 of NW_026291768.1, forward strand.
CCGCTTGGAAGCGAGCCTCCTTGGGAAGAGTCGAGGGAGCCAAGCCGCGTGCAGCTGCAATCCCGGCTTGGGCCGAGCCGAGTGTGCCTCCAGGACGGCAGAGCTCCAGCTCTGCTCAGAGGCCGGATCTAGTCAAGTGCCTTGCGCGAGGCTGCTCTGCCCTGGGCGAGACTTGCCCAGGCTTGCCTCGCTGCTAGGCTTGCTGCCCGGGAAGGAGCAGGCTGTGCGATGCTGGGAGAGGCCACTGGCGCCTTCCTGGCCTCAGCGCCACTCCTGCCTTGCCTTTGCATCTAGGCCCCGGGCGTCCTTGGGGAAGGCTTAGGAGCCGGTGGCTTGCACACTGCCAAGCCCTCCAGCAGTGAGGCCTCTCGTAGAGGGGAGGGGAGGGCAAGTGCAGGGCTCCACCAGCGGTTGCTTGGCCGCCCAGACTCAGCCCCGCACGGGGAGCACAAGGCTCCCAGGTCCCCTGGCTGTGGTCTGCAGCCCCACACTCCCGGAGGCTGACTCCGTGGGCGCCCAGAAGGTGCCTGACAGACGTCATGTCCCTAGCGCTCTGCTCCCCAGCAGAGACGTGTGCAGGTGGTGGGGCCTGCCCCTGCGTGTCTGGGCTCCCGCCGGCAGCCCCAGCTCCAGGGAAGCAGCCCCTGAGCCAAGACCTGTAGGGGGCGCGGGGCGCCCCCGCCTGGAAGCCTAGTGCACAGCATGCGGGAAGCGAGCCTCCTCGGGAGAAGAGGAGGCAGCCCAGCTGCGTGCGTCTGCACTCACTCCTTGGGCGGAGCCCAGTGAGCCTCCAGTACGGCAGAGCTCCAGCTCTGCTCAGAGGCCCGATCTGGCAGAGTTGCTGGCGTGAGGCTGCTCTGCCCTGGGCGAGCCTTGCCCAGACTTGCCTCGCTGCTAGGCTTCCTGCCCGGGAAGGAGCAGGCTGCGCCAGACAGGCAGACGCTCCTGGCGCCTTCCTGGCCTCAGCTCCACTCCTGCCTTGCCTTTGCACCTAGTCCCCAGGCGTCCTTGCGGAGGGCTTAGGGGCCGGTGGGGTGCACGCTGCCAAGCCCTCCAGCCGTGAGAGCTCTGTCATAGGGAAGGGAATGGCAAGTGCAGGGCTCCTCCAGCGGTCGCTTGGCCGCCCAGACTCAGCACAGCACGGAGAGCACCAGGCTTCCCAGGGCCCCTGGCTGTGGTCTGCAGCCCCACACACCCGGAGGCTGACTCCGTGAGCGCCCAGAAGGTGCCTGACAGACGTCATTTCCCTAGTGCTCTCCCCACCAGCAGAGACGTGTGCAGGTGGTTGGGGCCTGCCCCTGCGTGTCTGGGCTGCCGCCCACAGCCTCCGCTCAGGGGAAGCAGCCCCTGTGCCAAGACCTGCAGGAGGCGCGGGGCGTCCCTGCCTGGAAGCCAAGTGCACGGTCCGCTTGGAAGCGAGCCTCCTTGGGAAGAGTCGAGGGAGCCAAGCCGCGTGCAGCTGCAATCCCGGCTTGGGCCGAGCCGAGTGTGCCTCCAGGACGGCAGAGCTCCAGCTCTGCTCAGAGGCCGGATCTAGTCAAGTGCCTTGCGCGAGGCTGCTCTGCCCTGGGCGAGACTTGCCCAGGCTTGCCTCGCTGCTAGGCTTGCTGTCCGGGAAGGAGCAGGCTGTGCGATGCTGGGAGAGGCCACTGGCGCCTTCCTGGCCTCAGCGCCACTCCTGCCTTGCCTTTGCATCTAGGCCCCGGGCGTCCTTGGGGAAGGCTTAGGAGCCGGTGGCTTGCACACTGCCAAGCCCTCCAGCAGTGAGGCCTCTCGTAGAGGGGAGGGGAGGGCAAGTGCAGGGCTCCACCAGCGGTTGCTTGGCCGCCCAGACTCAGCGCCGCACGGGGAGCACAAGGCTCCCAGGTCCCCTGGCTGTGGTCTGCAGCCCCACACTCCCGGAGGCTGACTCCGTGGGCGCCCAGAAGGTGCCTGACAGACGTCATGTCCCTAGCGCTCTGCTCCCCAGCAGAGACGTGTGCAGGTGGTGGGGCCTGCCCCTGCGTGTCTGGGCTCCCGCCGGCAGCCCCAGCTCCAGGGAAGCAGCCCCTGAGCCAAGACCTGTAGGGGGCGCGGGGCGCCCCCGCCTGGAAGCCTAGTGCACAGCATGCGGGAAGCGAGCCTCCTCGGGAGAAGAGGAGGCAGCCCAGCTGCGTGCGTCTGCACTCACTCCTTGGGCGGAGCCCAGTGAGCCTCCAGTACGGCAGAGCTCCAGCTCTGCTCAGAGGCCTGATCTGGCAGAGTTGCTGGCGTGAGGCTGCTCTGCCCTGGGCGAGCCTTGCCCAGACTTGCCTCGCTGCTAGGCTTCCTGCCCGGGAAGGAGCAGGCTGCGCCAGACAGGCAGACGCTCCTGGCGCCTTCCTGGCCTCAGCTCCACTCCTGCCTTGCCTTTGCACCTAGTCCCCAGGCGTCCTTGCGGAGGGCTTAGGGGCCGGTGGGGTGCACGCTGCCAAGCCCTCCAGCCGTGAGAGCTCTGTCATAGGGAAGGGAATGGCAAGTGCAGGGCTCCTCCAGCGGTCGCTTGGCCGCCCAGACTCAGCACAGCACGGAGAGCACCAGGCTTCCCAGGGCCCCTGGCTGTGGTCTGCAGCCCCACACACCCGGAGGCTGACTCCGTGAGCGCCCAGAAGGTGCCTGACAGACGTCATTTCCCTAGTGCTCTCCCCACCAGCAGAGACGTGTGCAGGTGGTTGGGGCCTGCCCCTGCGTGTCTGGGCTGCCGCCCACAGCCTCCGCTCAGGGGAAGCAGCCCCTGTGCCAAGACCTGCAGGAGGCGCGGAGCGTCCCTGCCTGGAAGCCAAGTGCACGGTCCGCTTGGAAGCGAGCCTCCTTGGGAAGAGTCGAGGGAGCCAAGCCGCGTGCAGCTGCAAGCCCGGCTTGGGCCGAGCCGAGTGTGCCTCCAGGACGGCAGAGCTCCAGCTCTGCTCAGAGGCCGGATCTAGTCAAGTGCCTTGCGCGAGGCTGCTCTGCCCTGGGCGAGACTTGCCCAGGCTTGCCTCGCTGCTAGGCTTGCTGCCCGGGAAGGAGCAGGCTGTGCGATGCTGGGAGAGGCCACTGGCGCCTTCCTGGCCTCAGCTCCACTCCTGCCTTGCCTTTGCATCTAGGCCCCGGGCGTCCTTGGGGAAGGCTTAGGAGCCGGTGGCTTGCACACTGCCGAGCCCTCCAGCAGTGAGGCCTCTCGTAGAGGGGAGGGGAGGGCAAGTGCAGGGCTCCACCAGCGGTCGCTTGGCCGCCCAGACTCAGCGCCGCACGGAGAGCACAAGGCTCCCAGGTCCCCTGGCTGTGGTCTGCAGCCCCACACTCCCGGAGGCTGACTCCGTGGGCGCCCAGAAGGTGCCTGACAGACGTCAGGTCCCTAGCGCTCTGCTCCCCGGCAGAGACGTGTGCAGGTGGTGGGGCCTGCCCCTGCGTGTCTGGGCTCCCGCCGGCAGCCCCAGCTCCAGGGAAGCAGCCCCTGAGCCAAGACCTGTAGGGGGCGCGGGGCGCCCCCGCCTGGAAGCCTAGCGCACAGCATGCGGGAAGCGAGCCTCCTCGGGAGAAGAGGAGGCAGCCCAGCTGCGTGCGTCTGCACTCACTCCTTGGGCGGAGCCCAGTGAGCCTCCAGTACGGCAGAGCTCCAGCTCTGCTCAGAGGCCCGATCTGGCAGAGTTGCTGGCGTGAGGCTGCTCTGCCCTGGGCGAGCCTTGCCCAGACTTGCCTCGCTGCTAGGCTTCCTGCCCGGGAAGGAGCAGGCTGCGCCAGACAGGCAGACGCTCCTGGCGCCTTCCTGGCCTCAGCTCCACTCCTGCCTTGCCTTTGCACCTAGTCCCCAGGCGTCCTTGCAGAGGGCTTAGGGGCCGGTGGGGTGCACGCTGCCAAGCCCTCCAGCCGTGAGAGCTCTGTCTTAGGGAAGGGACTGGCAAGTGCAGGGCTCCTCCAGCGGTCGCTTGGCCGCCCAGACTCAGCACAGCACGGAGAGCACCAGGCTTCCCAGGGCCCCTGGCTGTGGTCTGCAGCCCCACACACCCGGAGGCTGACTCCGTGAGCGCCCAGAAGGTGCCTGACAGACGTCATTTCCCTAGTGCTCTCCCCACCAGCAGAGACGTGGGCAGGTGGTTGGGGCCTGCCCCTGCGTGTCTGGGCTGCCGCCCACAGCCTCCGCTCAGGGGAAGCAGCCCCTGTGCCAAGACCGGCAGGAGGCGCGGGGCGTCCCTGCCTGGAAGCCAAGTGCACGGTCCGCTTGGAAGCGAGCCTCCTTGGGAAGAGTCGAATGAGCCAAGCCGCGTGCAGCTGCAAGCCCTGCTTGTGCCGAGCCGAGTGTGCCTCCAGGACGGCAGAGCTCCAGCTCTGCTCAGAGGCCGGATCTAGTCAAGTGCCTTGCGCGAGGCTGCTCTGCCCTGGGCGAGACTTGCCCAGGCTTGCCTCGCTGCTAGGCTTGCTGCCCGGGAAGGAGCAGGCTGTGCGATGCTGGGAGAGGTCACTGGCGCCTTCCTGGCCTCAGCTCCACTCCTGCCTTGCCTTTGCATCTAGGCCCCGGGCGTCCTTGGGGAAGGCTTAGGAGCCGGTGGCTTGCACACTGCCGAGCCCTCCAGCAGTGAGGCCTCTCGTAGAGGGGAGGGGAGGGCAAGTGCAGGGCTCCACCAGCGGTTGCTTGGCCGCCCAGACTCAGCGCCGCACGGAGAGCACAAGGCTCCCAGGTCCCCTGGCTGTGGTCTGCAGCCCCACACTCCCGGAGGCTGACTCCGTGGGCGCCCAGAAGGTGCCTGACAGACGTCATGTCCCTAGCGCTCTGCTCCCCGGCAGAGACGTGTGCAGGTGGTGGGGCCTGCCCCTGCGTGTCTGGGCTCCCGCCGGCAGCCCCAGCTCCAGGGAAGCAGCCCCTGAGCCAAGACCTGTAGGGGGCGCGGGGCGCCCCCGCCTGGAAGCCTAGCGCACAGCATGCGGGAAGCGAGCCTCCTCGGGAGAAGAGGAGGCAGCCCAGCTGCGTGCTTCTGCACTCACTCCTTGGGCGGAGCCCAGTGAGCCTCCAGTACGGCAGAGCTCCAGCTCTGCTCAGAGGCCCGATCTGGCAGAGTTGCTGGCGTGAGGCTGCTCTGCCCTGGGCGAGCCTTGCCCAGACTTGCCTCGCTGCTAGGCTTCCTGCCCGGGAAGGAGCAGGCTGCGCCAGACAGGCAGACGCTCCTGGCGCCTTCCTGGCCTCAGCTCCACTCCTGCCTTGCCTTTGCACCTAGTCCCCAGGCGTCCTTGCGGAGGGCTTAGGGGCCGGTGGGGTGCACGCTGCCAAGCCCTCCAGCCGTGAGAGCTCTGTCATAGGGAAGGGAATGGCAAGTGCAGGGCTCCTCCAGCGGTCGCTTGGCCGCCCAGACTCAGCACAGCACGGAGAGCACCAGGCTTCCCAGGGCCCCTGGCTGTGGTCTGCAGCCCCACACACCCGGAGGCTGACTCCGTGAGCGCCCAGAAGGTGCCTGACAGACGTCATTTCCCTAGTGCTCTCCCCACCAGCAGAGACGTGTGCAGGTGGTTGGGGCCTGCCCCTGCGTGTCTGGGCTGCCGCCCACAGCCTCCGCTCAGGGGAAGCAGCCCCTGTGCCAAGACCTGCAGGAGGCGCGGGGCGTCCCTGCCTGGAAGCCAAGTGCACGGTCCGCTTGGAAGCGAGCCTCCTTGGGAAGAGTCGAGGGAGCCAAGCCGCGTGCAGCTGCAAGCCCTGCTTGGGCCGAGCCGAGTGTGCCTCCAGGACGGCAGAGCTCCAGCTCTGCTCAGAGGCCGGATCTAGTCAAGTGCCTTGCGCGAGGCTGCTCTGCCCTGGGCGAGACTTGCCCAGGCTTGCCTCGCTGCTAGGCTTGCTGCCCGGGAAGGAGCAGGCTGTGCGATGCTGGGAGAGGCCACTGGCGCCTTCCTGGCCTCAGCTCCACTCCTGCCTTGCCTTTGCATCTAGGCCCCGGGCGTCCTTGGGGAAGGCTTAGGAGCCGGTGGCTTGCACACTGCCGAGCCCTCCAGCAGTGAGGCCTCTCGTAGAGGGGAGGGGAGGGCAAGTGCAGGGCTCCACCAGCGGTTGCTTGGCCGCCCAGACTCAGCGCCGCACGGAGAGCACAAGGCTCCCAGGTCCCCTGGCTGTGGTCTGCAGCCCCACACTCCCGGAGGCTGACTCCGTGGGCGCCCAGAAGGTGCCTGACAGACGTCATGTCCCTAGCGCTCTGCTCCCCAGCAGAGACGTGTGCAGGTGGTGGGGCCTGCCCCTGCGTGTCTGGGCTCCCGCCGGCAGCCCCAGCTCCAGGGAAGCAGCCCCTGAGCCAAGACCTGTAGGGGGCGCGGGGCGCCCCCGCCTGGAAGCCTAGCGCACAGCATGCGGGAAGCGAGCCTCCTCGGGAGAAGAGGAGGCAGCCCAGCTGCGTGCGTCTGCACTCACTCCTTGGGCGGAGCCCAGTGAGCCTCCAGTACGGCAGAGCTCCAGCTCTGCTCAGAGGCCCGATCTGGCAGAGTTGCTGGCGTGAGGCTGCTCTGCCCTGGGCGAGCCTTGCCCAGACTTGCCTCGCTGCTAGGCTTCCTGCCCGGGAAGGAGCAGGCTGCGCCAGACAGGCAGACGCTCCTGGCGCCTTCCTGGCCTCAGCTCCACTCCTGCCTTGCCTTTGCACCTAGTCCCCAGGCGTCCTTGCGGAGGGCTTAGGGGCCGGTGGGGTGCACGCTGCCAAGCCCTCCAGCCGTGAGAGCTCTGTCATAGGGAAGGGAATGGCAAGTGCAGGGCTCCTCCAGCGGTCGCTTGGCCGCCCAGACTCAGCACAGCACGGAGAGCACCAGGCTTCCCAGGGCCCCTGGCTGTGGTCTGCAGCCCCACACACCCGGAGGCTGACTCCGTGAGCGCCCAGAAGGTGCCTGACAGACGTCATTTCCCTAGTGCTCTCCCCACCAGCAGAGACGTGGGCAGGTGGTTGGGGCCTGCCCCTGAGTGTCTGGGATGCCGCCCACAGCCTCCGCTCAGGGGAAGCAGCCCCTGTGCCAAGACCTGCAGGAGGCGCGGGGCGTCCCTGCCTGGAAGCCAAGTGCACGGTCCGCTTGGAAGCGAGCCTCCTTGGGAAGAGTCGAGGGAGCCAAGCCGCGTGTAGCTGCAAGCCCTGCTTGGGCCGAGCCGAGTGTGCCTCCAGGACGGCAGAGCTCCAGCTCTGCTCAGAGGCCGGATCTAGTCAAGTGCCTTGCGCGAGGCTGCTCTGCCCTGGGCGAGACTTGCCCAGGCTTGCCTCGCTGCTAGGCTTGCTGCCCGGGAAGGAGCAGGCTGTGCGATGCTGGGAGAGGTCACTGGCGCCTTCCTGGCCTCAGCTCCACTCCTGCCTTGCCTTTGCATCTAGGCCCCGGGCGTCCTTGGGGAAGGCTTAGGAGCCGGTGGCTTGCACACTGCCGAGCCCTCCAGCAGTGAGGCCTCTCGTAGAGGGGAGGGGAGGGCAAGTGCAGGGCTCCACCAGCGGTTGCTTGGCCGCCCAGACTCAGCGCCGCACGGAGAGCACAAGGCTCCCAGGTCCCCTGGCTGTGGTCTGCAGCCCCACACTCCCGGAGGCTGACTCCGTGGGCGCCCAGAAGGTGCCTGACAGACGTCAGGTCCCTAGCGCTCTGCTCCCCGGCAGAGACGTGTGCAGGTGGTGGGGCCTGCCCCTGCGTGTCTGGGCTCCCGCCGGCAGCCCCAGCTCCAGGGAAGCAGCCCCTGAGCCAAGACCTGTAGGGGGCGCGGGGCGCCCCCGCCTGGAAGCCTAGCGCACAGCATGCGGGAAGCGAGCCTCCTCGGGAGAAGAGGAGGCAGCCCAGCTGCGTGCGTCTGCACTCACTCCTTGGGCGGAGCCCAGTGAGCCTCCAGTACGGCAGAGCTCCAGCTCTGCTCAGAGGCCCGATCTGGCAGAGTTGCTGGCGTGAGGCTGCTCTGCCCTGGGCGAGCCTTGCCCAGACTTGCCTCGCTGCTAGGCTTCCTGCCCGGGAAGGAGCAGGCTGCGCCAGACAGGCAGACGCTCCTGGCGCCTTCCTGGCCTCAGCTCCACTCCTGCCTTGCCTTTGCACCTAGTCCCCAGGCGTCCTTGCGGAGGGCTTAGGGGCCGGTGGGGTGCACGCTGCCAAGCCCTCCAGCCGTGAGAGCTCTGTCTTAGGGAAGGGAATGGCAAGTGCAGGGCTCCTCCAGCGGTCGCTTGGCCGCCCAGACTCAGCACAGCACGGAGAGCACCAGGCTTCCCAGGGCCCCTGGCTGTGGTCTGCAGCCCCACACACCCGGAGGCTGACTCCGTGAGCGCCCAGAAGGTGCCTGACAGACGTCATTTCCCTAGTGCTCTCCCCACCAGCAGAGACGTGGGCAGGTGGTTGGGGCCTGCCCCTGCGTGTCTGGGCTGCCGCCCACAGCCTCCGCTCAGGGGAAGCAGCCCCTGTGCCAAGACCTGCAGGAGGCGCGGGGCGTCCCTGCCTGGAAGCCAAGTGCACGGTCCGCTTGGAAGCGAGCCTCCTTGGGAAGAGTCGAGGGAGCCAAGCCGCGTGCAGCTGCAAGCCCTGCTTGGGCCGAGCCGAGTGTGCCTCCAGGACGGCAGAGCTCCAGCTCTGCTCAGAGGCCGGATCTAGTCAAGTGCCTTGCGCGAGGCTGCTCTGCCCTGGGCGAGACTTGCCCAGGCTTGCCTCGCTGCTAGGCTTGCTGCCCGGGAAGGAGCAGGCTGTGCGATGCTGGGAGAGGTCACTGGCGCCTTCCTGGCCTCAGCTCCACTCCTGCCTTGCCTTTGCATCTAGGCCCCGGGCGTCCTTGGGGAAGGCTTAGGAGCCGGTGGCTTGCACACTGCCGAGCCCTCCAGCAGTGAGGCCTCTCGTAGAGGGGAGGGGAGGGCAAGTGCAGGGCTCCACCAGCGGTTGCTTGGCCGCCCAGACTCAGCGCCGCACGGAGAGAACAAGGCTCCCAGGTCCCCTGGCTGTGGTCTGCAGCCCCACACTCCCGGAGGCTGACTCCGTGGGCGCCCAGAAGGTGCCTGACAGACGTCATGTCCCTAGCGCTCTGCTCCCCGGCAGAGACGTGTGCAGGTGGTGGGGCCTGCCCCTGCGTGTCTGGGCTCCCGCCGGCAGCCCCAGCTCCAGGGAAGCAGCGCCTGAGCCAAGACCTGTAGGGGGCGCGGGGCGCCCCCGCCTGGAAGCCTAGCGCACAGCATGCGGGAAGCGAGCCTCCTCGGGAGAAGAGGAGGCAGCCCAGCTGCGTGCGTCTGCACTCACTCCTTGGGCGGAGCCCAGTGAGCCTCCAGTACGGCAGAGCTCCAGCTCTGCTCAGAGGCCCGATCTGGCAGAGTTGCTGGCGTGAGGCTGCTCTGCCCTGGGCGAGCCTTGCCCAGACTTGCCTCGCTGCTAGGCTTCCTGCCCGGGAAGGAGCAGGCTGCGCCAGACAGGCAGACGCTCCTGGCGCCTTCCTGGCCTCAGCTCCACTCCTGCCTTGCCTTTGCACCTAGTCCCCAGGCGTCCTTGCGGAGGGCTTAGGGGCCGGTGGGGTGCACGCTGCCAAGCCCTCCAGCCGTGAGAGCTCTGTCATAGGGAAGGGAATGGCAAGTGCAGGGCTCCTCCAGCGGTCGCTTGGCCGCCCAGACTCAGCACAGCACGGAGAGCACCAGGCTTCCCAGGGCCCCTGGCTGTGGTCTGCAGCCCCACACACCCGGAGGCTGACTCCGTGAGCGCCCAGAAGGTGCCTGACAGACGTCATTTCCCTAGTGCTCTCCCCACCAGCAGAGACGTGTGCAGGTGGTTGGGGCCTGCCCCTGCGTGTCTGGGCTGCCGCCCACAGCCTCCGCTCAGGGGAAGCAGCCCCTGTGCCAAGACCTGCAGGAGGCGCGGGGCGTCCCTGCCTGGAAGCCAAGTGCACGGTCCGCTTGGAAGCGAGCCTCCTTGGGAAGAGTCGAGGGAGCCAAGCCGCGTGCAGCTGCAAGCCCTGCTTGGGCCGAGCCGAGTGTGCCTCCAGGACGGCAGAGCTCCAGCTCTGCTCAGAGGCCGGATCTAGTCAAGTGCCTTGCGCGAGGCTGCTCTGCCCTGGGCGAGACTTGCCCAGGCTTGCCTCGCTGCTAGGCTTGCTGCCCGGGAAGGAGCAGGCTGTGCGATGCTGGGAGAGGCCACTGGCGCCTTCCTGGCCTCAGCTCCACTCCTGCCTTGCCTTTGCATCTAGGCCCCGGGCGTCCTTGGGGAAGGCTTAGGAGCCGGTGGCTTGCACACTGCCGAGCCCTCCAGCAGTGAGGCCTCTCGTAGAGGGGAGGGGAGGGCAAGTGCAGGGCTCCACCAGCGGTTGCTTGGCCGCCCAGACTCAGCGCCGCACGGAGAGCACAAGGCTCCCAGGTCCCCTGGCTGTGGTCTGCAGCCCCACACTCCCGGAGGCTGACTCCGTGGGCGCCCAGAAGGTGCCTGACAGACGTCAGGTCCCTAGCGCTCTGCTCCCCGGCAGAGACGTGTGCAGGTGGTGGGGCCTGCCCCTGCGTGTCTGGGCTCCCGCCGGCAGCCCCAGCTCCAGGGAAGCAGCCCCTGAGCCAAGACCTGTAGGGGGCGCGGGGCGCCCCCGCCTGGAAGCCTAGCGCACAGCATGCGGGAAGCGAGCCTCCTCGGGAGAAGAGGAGGCAGCCCAGCTGCGTGCGTCTGCACTCACTCCTTGGGCGGAGCCCAGTGAGCCTCCAGTACGGCAGAGCTCCAGCTCTGCTCAGAGGCCCGATCTGGCAGAGTTGCTGGCGTGAGGCTGCTCTGCCCTGGGCGAGCCTTGCCCAGACTTGCCTCGCTGCTAGGCTTCCTGCCCGGGAAGGAGCAGGCTGCGCCAGACAGGCAGACGCTCCTGGCGCCTTCCTGGCCTCAGCTCCACTCCTGCCTTGCCTTTGCACCTAGTCCCCAGGCGTCCTTGCGGAGGGCTTAGGGGCCGGTGGGGTGCACGCTGCCAAGCCCTCCAGCCGTGAGAGCTCTGTCTTAGGGAAGGGAATGGCAAGTGCAGGGCTCCTCCAGCGGTCGCTTGGCCGCCCAGACTCAGCACAGCACGGAGAGCACCAGGCTTCCCAGGGCCCCTGGCTGTGGTCTGCAGCCCCACACACCCGGAGGCTGACTCCGTGAGCGCCCAGAAGGTGCCTGACAGACGTCATTTCCCTAGTGCTCTCCCCACCAGCAGAGACGTGGGCAGGTGGTTGGGGCCTGCCCCTGCGTGTCTGGGCTGCCGCCCACAGCCTCCGCTCAGGGGAAGCAGCCCCTGTGCCAAGACCTGCAGGAGGCGCGGGGCGTCCCTGCCTGGAAGCCAAGTGCACGGTCCGCTTGGAAGCGAGCCTCCTTGGGAAGAGTCGAGGGAGCCAAGCCGCGTGCAGCTGCAAGCCCTGCTTGGGCCGAGCCGAGTGTGCCTCCAGGACGGCAGAGCTCCAGCTCTGCTCAGAGGCCGGATCTAGTCAAGTGCCTTGCGCGAGGCTGCTCTGCCCTGGGCGAGACTTGCCCAGGCTTGCCTCGCTGCTAGGCTTGCTGCCCGGGAAGGAGCAGGCTGTGCGATGCTGGGAGAGGTCACTGGCGCCTTCCTGGCCTCAGCTCCACTCCTGCCTTGCCTTTGCATCTAGGCCCCGGGCGTCCTTGGGGAAGGCTTAGGAGCCGGTGGCTTGCACACTGCCGAGCCCTCCAGCAGTGAGGCCTCTCGTAGAGGGGAGGGGAGGGCAAGTGCAGGGCTCCACCAGCGGTTGCTTGGCCGCCCAGACTCAGCGCCGCACGGAGAGAACAAGGCTCCCAGGTCCCCTGGCTGTGCTCTGCAGCCCCACACTCCCGGAGGCTGACTCCGTGGGCGCCCAGAAGGTGCCTGACAGACGTCATGTCCCTAGCGCTCTGCTCCCCGGCAGAGACGTGTGCAGGTGGTGGGGCCTGCCCCTGCGTGTCTGGGCTCCCGCCGGCAGCCCCAGCTCCAGGGAAGCAGCGCCTGAGCCAAGACCTGTAGGGGGCGCGGGGCGCCCCCGCCTGGAAGCCTAGCGCACAGCATGCGGGAAGCGAGCCTCCTCGGGAGAAGAGGAGGCAGCCCAGCTGCGTGCGTCTGCACTCACTCCTTGGGCGGAGCCCAGTGAGCCTCCAGTACGGCAGAGCTCCAGCTCTGCTCAGAGGCCCGATCTGGCAGAGTTGCTGGCGTGAGGCTGCTCTGCCCTGGGCGAGCCTTGCCCAGACTTGCCTCGCTGCTAGGCTTCCTGCCCGGGAAGGAGCAGGCTGCGCCAGACAGGCAGACGCTCCTGGCGCCTTCCTGGCCTCAGCTCCACTCCTGCCTTGCCTTTGCACCTAGTCCCCAGGCGTCCTTGCGGAGGGCTTAGGGGCCGGTGGGGTGCACGCTGCCAAGCCCTCCAGCCGTGAGAGCTCTGTCATAGGGAAGGGAATGGCAAGTGCAGGGCTCCTCCAGCGGTCGCTTGGCCGCCCAGACTCAGCACAGCACGGAGAGCACCAGGCTTCCCAGGGCCCCTGGCTGTGGTCTGCAGCCCCACACACCCGGAGGCTGACTCCGTGAGCGCCCAGAAGGTGCCTGACAGACGTCATTTCCCTAGTGCTCTCCCCACCAGCAGAGACGTGTGCAGGTGGTTGGGGCCTGCCCCTGCGTGTCTGGGCTGCCGCCCACAGCCTCCGCTCAGGGGAAGCAGCCCCTGTGCCAAGACCTGCAGGAGGCGCGGGGCGTCCCTGCCTGGAAGCCAAGTGCACGGTCCGCTTGGAAGCGAGCCTCCTTGGGAAGAGTCGAGGGAGCCAAGCCGCGTGCAGCTGCAAGCCCTGCTTGGGCCGAGCCGAGTGTGCCTCCAGGACGGCAGAGCTCCAGCTCTGCTCAGAGGCCGGATCTAGTCAAGTGCCTTGCGCGAGGCTGCTCTGCCCTGGGCGAGACTTGCCCAGGCTTGCCTCGCTGCTAGGCTTGCTGCCCGGGAAGGAGCAGGCTGTGCGATGCTGGGAGAGGCCACTGGCGCCTTCCTGGCCTCAGCTCCACTCCTGCCTTGCCTTTGCATCTAGGCCCCGGGCGTCCTTGGGGAAGGCTTAGGAGCCGGTGGCTTGCACACTGCCGAGCCCTCCAGCAGTGAGGCCTCTCGTAGAGGGGAGGGGAGGGCAAGTGCAGGGCTCCACCAGCGGTTGCTTGGCCGCCCAGACTCAGCGCCGCACGGAGAGCACAAGGCTCCCAGGTCCCTTGGCTGTGGTCTGCAGCCCCACACTCCCGGAGGCTGACTCCGTGGGCGCCCAGAAGGTGCCTGACAGACGTCATGTCCCTAGCGCTCTGCTCCCCAGCAGAGACGTGTGCAGGTGGTGGGGCCTGCCCCTGCGTGTCTGGGCTCCCGCCGGCAGCCCCAGCTCCAGGGAAGCAGCGCCTGAGCCAAGACCTGTAGGGGGCGCGGGGCGCCCCCGCCTGGAAGCCTAGCGCACAGCATGCGGGAAGCGAGCCTCCTCGGGAGAAGAGGAGGCAGCCCAGCTGCGTGCGTCTGCACTCACTCCTTGGGCGGAGCCCAGTGAGCCTCCAGTATGGCAGAGCTCCAGCTCTGCTCAGAGGCCCGATCTGGCAGAGTTGCTGGCGTGAGGCTGCTCTGCCCTGGGCGAGCCTTGCCCAGACTTGCCTCGCTGCTAGGCTTCCTGCCCGGGAAGGAGCAGGCTGCGCCAGACAGGCAGACGCTCCTGGCGCCTTCCTGGCCTCAGCTCCACTCCTGCCTTGCCTTTGCACCTAGTCCCCAGGCGTCCTTGCGGAGGGCTTAGGGGCCGGTGGGGTGCACGCTGCCAAGCCCTCCAGCCGTGAGAGCTCTGTCTTAGGGAGGGAATGGCAAGTGCAGGGCTCCTCCAGCGGTCGCTTGGCCGCCCAGACTCAGCACAGCACGGAGAGCACCAGGCTTCCCAGGGCCCCTGGCTGTGGTCTGCAGCCCCACACACCCGGAGGCTGACTCCGTGAGCGCCCAGAAGGTGCCTGACAGACGTCATTTCCCTAGTGCTCTCCCCACCAGCAGAGACGTGGGCAGGTGGTTGGGGCCTGCCCCTGCGTGTCTGGGCTGCCGCCCACAGCCTCCGCTCAGGGGAAGCAGCCCCTGTGCCAAGACCGGCAGGAGGCGCGGGGCGTCCCTGCCTGGAAGCCAAGTGCACGGTCCGCTTGGAAGCGAGCCTCCTTGGGAAGAGTCGAGGGAGCCAAGCCGCGTGCAGCTGCAAGCCCTGCTTGTGCCGAGCCGAGTGTGCCTCCAGGACGGCAGAGCTCCAGCTCTGCTCAGAGGCCGGATCTAGTCAAGTGCCTTGCGCGAGGCTGCTCTGCCCTGGGCGAGACTTGCCCAGGCTTGCCTCGCTGCTAGGCTTGCTGCCCGGGAAGGAGCAGGCTGTGCGATGCTGGGAGAGGTCACTGGCGCCTTCCTGGCCTCAGCTCCACTCCTGCCTTGCCTTTGCATCTAGGCCCCGGGCGTCCTTGGGGAAGGCTTAGGAGCCGGTGGCTTGCACACTGCCGAGCCCTCCAGCAGTGAGGCCTCTCGTAGAGGGGAGGGGAGGGCAAGTGCAGGGCTCCTCCAGCGGTCGCTTGGCCGCCCAGACTCAGCACAGCACGGAGAGCACCAGGCTTCCCAGGGCCCCTGGCTGTGGTCTGCAGCCCCACACACCCGGAGGCTGACTCCGTGAGCGCCCAGAAGGTGCCTGACAGACGTCATTTCCCTAGTGCTCTCCCCACCAGCAGAGACGTGGGCAGGTGGTTGGGGCCTGCCCCTGCGTGTCTGGGATGCCGCCCACAGCCTCCGCTCAGGGGAAGCAGCCCCTGTGCCAAGACCTGCAGGAGGCGCGGGGCGTCCCTGCCTGGAAGCCAAGTGCACGGTCCGCTTGGAAGCGAGCCTCCTTGGGAAGAGTCGAGGGAGCCAAGCCGCGTGCAGCTGCAAGCCCTGCTTGGGCCGAGCCGAGTGTGCCTCCAGGACGGCAGAGCTCCAGCTCTGCTCAGAGGCCGGATCTAGTCAAGTGCCTTGCGCGAGGCTGCTCTGCCCTGGGCGAGACTTGCCCAGGCTTGCCTCGCTGCTAGGCTTGCTGCCCGGGAAGGAGCAGGCTGTGCGATGCTGGGAGAGGCCACTGGCGCCTTCCTGGCCTCAGCTCCACTCCTGCCTTGCCTTTGCATCTAGGCCCCGGGCGTCCTTGGGGAAGGCTTAGGAGCCGGTGGCTTGCACACTGCCGAGCCCTCCAGCAGTGAGGCCTCTCGTAGAGGGGAGGGGAGGGCAAGTGCAGGGCTCCACCAGCGGTTGCTTGGCCGCCCAGACTCAGCGCCGCACGGAGAGCACAAGGCTCCCAGGTCCCCTGGCTGTGGTCTGCAGCCCCACACTCCCGGAGGCTGACTCCGTGGGCGCCCAGAAGTTGCCTGACAGACGTCAGGTCCCTAGCGCTCTGCTCCCCGGCAGAGACGTGTGCAGGTGGTGGGGCCTGCCCCTGCGTGTCTGGGCTCCCGCCGGCAGCCCCAGCTCCAGGGAAGCAGCCCCTGAGCCAAGACCTGTAGGGGGCGCGGGGCGCCCCCGCCTGGAAGCCTAGCGCACAGCATGCGGGAAGCGAGCCTCCTCGGGAGAAGAGGAGGCAGCCCAGCTGCGTGCGTCTGCACTCACTCCTTGGGCGGAGCCCAGTGAGCCTCCAGTACGGCAGAGCTCCAGCTCTGCTCAGAGGCCCGATCTGGCAGAGTTGCTGGCGTGAGGCTGCTCTGCCCTGGGCGAGCCTTGCCCAGACTTGCCTCGCTGCTAGGCTTCCTGCCCGGGAAGGAGCAGGCTGCGCCAGACAGGCAGACGCTCCTGGCGCCTTCCTGGCCTCAGCTCCACTCCTGCCTTGCCTTTGCACCTAGTCCCCAGGCGTCCTTGCGGAGGGCTTAGGGGCCGGTGGGGTGCACGCTGCCAAGCCCTCCAGCCGTGAGAGCTCTGTCTTAGGGAAGGGAATGGCAAGTGCAGGGCTCCTCCAGCGGTCGCTTGGCCGCCCAGACTCAGCACAGCACGGAGAGCACCAGGCTTCCCAGGGCCCCTGGCTGTGGTCTGCAGCCCCACACACCCGGAGGCTGACTCCGTGAGCGCCCAGAAGGTGCCTGACAGACGTCATTTCCCTAGTGCTCTCCCCACCAGCAGAGACGTGGGCAGGTGGTTGGGGCCTGCCCCTGCGTGTCTGGGCTGCCGCCCACAGCCTCCGCTCAGGGGAAGCAGCCCCTGTGCCAAGACCTGCAGGAGGCGCGGGGCGTCCCTGCCTGGAAGCCAAGTGCACGGTCCGCTTGGAAGCGAGCCTCCTTGGGAAGAGTCGAGGGAGCCAAGCCGCGTGCAGCTGCAAGCCCTGCTTGGGCCGAGCCGAGTGTGCCTCCAGGACGGCAGAGCTCCAGCTCTGCTCAGAGGCCGGATCTAGTCAAGTGCCTTGCGCGAGGCTGCTCTGCCCTGGGCGAGACTTGCCCAGGCTTGCCTCGCTGCTAGGCTTGCTGCCCGGGAAGGAGCAGGCTGTGCGATGCTGGGAGAGGTCACTGGCGCCTTCCTGGCCTCAGCTCCACTCCTGCCTTGCCTTTGCATCTAGGCCCCGGGCGTCCTTGGGGAAGGCTTAGGAGCCGGTGGCTTGCACACTGCCGAGCCCTCCAGCAGTGAGGCCTCTCGTAGAGGGGAGGGGAGGGCAAGTGCAGGGCTCCACCAGCGGTTGCTTGGCCGCCCAGACTCAGCGCCACACGGAGAGCACAAGGCTCCCAGGTCCCCTGGCTGTGCTCTGCAGCCCCACACTCCCGGAGGCTGACTCCGTGGGCGCCCAGAAGGTGCCTGACAGACGTCATGTCCCTAGCGCTCTGCTCCCCGGCAGAGACGTGTGCAGGTGGTGGGGCCTGCCCCTGCGTGTCTGGGCTCCCGCCGGCAGCCCCAGCTCCAGGGAAGCAGCGCCTGAGCCAAGACCTGTAGGGGGCGCGGGGCGCCCCCGCCTGGAAGCCTAGCGCACAGCATGCGGGAAGCGAGCCTCCTCGGGAGAAGAGGAGGCAGCCCAGCTGCGTGCGTCTGCACTCACTCCTTGGGCGGAGCCCAGTGAGCCTCCAGTACGGCAGAGCTCCAGCTCTGCTCAGAGGCCCGATCTGGCAGAGTTGCTGGTGTGAGGCTGCTCTGCCCTGGGCGAGCCTTGCCCAGACTTGCCTCGCTGCTAGGCTTCCTGCCCGGGAAGGAGCAGGCTGCGCCAGACAGGCAGACGCTCCTGGCGCCTTCCTGGCCTCAGCTCCACTCCTGCCTTGCCTTTGCACCTAGTCCCCAGGCGTCCTTGCGGAGGGCTTAGGGGCCGGTGGGGTGCACGCTGCCAAGCCCTGCAGCCGTGAGAGCTCTGTCATAGGGAAGGGAATGGCAAGTGCAGGGCTCCTCCAGCGGTCGCTTGGCCGCCCAGACTCAGCACAGCACGGAGAGCACCAGGCTTCCCAGGGCCCCTGGCTGTGGTCTGCAGCCCCACACACCCGGAGGCTGACTCCGTGAGCGCCCAGAAGGTGCCTGACAGACGTCATTTCCCTAGTGCTCTCCCCACCAGCAGAGACGTGGGCAGGTGGTTGGGGCCTGCCCCTGCGTGTCTGGGCTGCCGCCCACAGCCTCCGCTCAGGGGAAGCAGCCCCTGTGCCAAGACCTGCAGGAGGCGCGGGGCGTCCCTGCCTGGAAGCCAAGTGCACGGTCCGCTTGGAAGCGAGCCTCCTTGGGAAGAGTCGAGGGAGCCAAGCCGCGTGCAGCTGCAAGCCCTGCTTGGGCCGAGCCGAGTGTGCCTCCAGGACGGCAGAGCTCCAGCTCTGCTCAGAGGCCGGATCTAGTCAAGTGCCTTGCGCGAGGCTGCTCTGCCCTGGGCGAGACTTGCCCAGGCTTGCCTCGCTGCTAGGCTTGCTGCCCGGGAAGGAGCAGGCTGTGCGATGCTGGGAGAGGTCACTGGCGCCTTCCTGGCCTCAGCTCCACTCCTGCCTTGCCTTTGCATCTAGGCCCCGGGCGTCCTTGGGGAAGGCTTAGGAGCCGGTGGCTTGCACACTGCCGAGCCCTCCAGCAGTGAGGCCTCTCGTAGAGGGGAGGGGAGGGCAAGTGCAGGGCTCCACCAGCGGTTGCTTGGCCGCCCAGACTCAGCGCCGCACGGAGAGAACAAGGCTCCCAGGTCCCCTGGCTGTGCTCTGCAGCCCCACACTCCCGGAGGCTGACTCCGTGGGCGCCCAGAAGGTGCCTGACAGACGTCATGTCCCTAGCGCTCTGCTCCCCGGCAGAGACGTGTGCAGGTGGTGGGGCCTGCCCCTGCGTGTCTGGGCTCCCGCCGGCAGCCCCAGCTCCAGGGAAGCAGCGCCTGAGCCAAGACCTGTAGGGGGCGCGGGGCGCCCCCGCCTGGAAGCCTAGCGCACAGCATGCGGGAAGCGAGCCTCCTCGGGAGAAGAGGAGGCAGCCCAGCTGCGTGCGTCTGCACTCACTCCTTGGGCGGAGCCCAGTGAGCCTCCAGTACGGCAGAGCTCCAGCTCTGCTCAGAGGCCCGATCTGGCAGAGTTGCTGGCGTGAGGCTGCTCTGCCCTGGGCGAGCCTTGCCCAGACTTGCCTCGCTGCTAGGCTTCCTGCCCGGGAAGGAGCAGGCTGCGCCAGACAGGCAGACGCTCCTGGCGCCTTCCTGGCCTCAGCTCCACTCCTGCCTTGCCTTTGCACCTAGTCCCCAGGCGTCCTTGCGGAGGGCTTAGGGGCCGGTGGGGTGCACGCTGCCAAGCCCTCCAGCCGTGAGAGCTCTGTCATAGGGAAGGGAATGGCAAGTGCAGGGCTCCTCCAGCGGTCGCTTGGCCGCCCAGACTCAGCACAGCACGGAGAGCACCAGGCTTCCCAGGGCCCCTGGCTGTGGTCTGCAGCCCCACACACCCGGAGGCTGACTCCGTGAGCGCCCAGAAGGTGCCTGACAGACGTCATTTCCCTAGTGCTCTCCCCACCAGCAGAGACGTGTGCAGGTGGTTGGGGCCTGCCCCTGCGTGTCTGGGCTGCCGCCCACAGCCTCCGCTCAGGGGAAGCAGCCCCTGTGCCAAGACCTGCAGGAGGCGCGGGGCGTCCCTGCCTGGAAGCCAAGTGCACGGTCCGCTTGGAAGCGAGCCTCCTTGGGAAGAGTCGAGGGAGCCAAGCCGCGTGCAGCTGCAAGCCCTGCTTGGGCCGAGCCGAGTGTGCCTCCAGGACGGCAGAGCTCCAGCTCTGCTCAGAGGCCGGATCTAGTCAAGTGCCTTGCGCGAGGCTGCTCTGCCCTGGGCGAGACTTGCCCAGGCTTGCCTCGCTGCTAGGCTTGCTGCCCGGGAAGGAGCAGGCTGTGCGATGCTGGGAGAGGCCACTGGCGCCTTCCTGGCCTCAGCTCCACTCCTGCCTTGCCTTTGCATCTAGGCCCCGGGCGTCCTTGGGGAAGGCTTAGGAGCCGGTGGCTTGCACACTGCCGAGCCCTCCAGCAGTGAGGCCTCTCGTAGAGGGGAGGGGAGGGCAAGTGCAGGGCTCCACCAGCGGTTGCTTGGCCGCCCAGACTCAGCGCCGCACGGAGAGCACAAGGCTCCCAGGTCCCTTGGCTGTGGTCTGCAGCCCCACACTCCCGGAGGCTGACTCCGTGGGCGCCCAGAAGGTGCCTGACAGACGTCATGTCCCTAGCGCTCTGCTCCCCAGCAGAGACGTGTGCAGGTGGTGGGGCCTGCCCCTGCGTGTCTGGGCTCCCGCCGGCAGCCCCAGCTCCAGGGAAGCAGCGCCTGAGCCAAGACCTGTAGGGGGCGCGGGGCGCCCCCGCCTGGAAGCCTAGCGCACAGCATGCGGGAAGCGAGCCTCCTCGGGAGAAGAGGAGGCAGCCCAGCTGCGTGCGTCTGCACTCACTCCTTGGGCGGAGCCCAGTGAGCCTCCAGTATGGCAGAGCTCCAGCTCTGCTCAGAGGCCCGATCTGGCAGAGTTGCTGGCGTGAGGCTGCTCTGCCCTGGGCGAGCCTTGCCCAGACTTGCCTCGCTGCTAGGCTTCCTGCCCGGGAAGGAGCAGGCTGCGCCAGACAGGCAGACGCTCCTGGCGCCTTCCTGGCCTCAGCTCCACTCCTGCCTTGCCTTTGCACCTAGTCCCCAGGCGTCCTTGCGGAGGGCTTAGGGGCCGGTGGGGTGCACGCTGCCAAGCCCTCCAGCCGTGAGAGCTCTGTCTTAGGGAAGGGAATGGCAAGTGCAGGGCTCCTCCAGCGGTCGCTTGGCCGTCCAGACTCAGCACAGCACGGAGAGCACCAGGCTTCCCAGGGCCCCTGGCTGTGGTCTGCAGCCCCACACACCCGGAGGCTGACTCCGTGAGCGCCCAGAAGGTGCCTGACAGACGTCATTTCCCTAGTGCTCTCCCCACCAGCAGAGACGTGGGCAGGTGGTTGGGGCCTGCCCCTGCGTGTCTGGGCTGCCGCCCACAGCCTCCGCTCAGGGGAAGCAGCCCCTGTGCCAAGACCGGCAGGAGGCGCGGGGCGTCCCTGCCTGGAAGCCAAGTGCACGGTCCGCTTGGAAGCGAGCCTCCTTGGGAAGAGTCGAGGGAGCCAAGCCGCGTGCAGCTGCAAGCCCTGCTTGTGCCGAGCCGAGTGTGCCTCCAGGACGGCAGAGCTCCAGCTCTGCTCAGAGGCCGGATCTAGTCAAGTGCCTTGCGCGAGGCTGCTCTGCCCTGGGCGAGACTTGCCCAGGCTTGCCTCGCTGCTAGGCTTGCTGCCCGGGAAGGAGCAGGCTGTGCGATGCTGGGAGAGGTCACTGGCGCCTTCCTGGCCTCAGCTCCACTCCTGCCTTGCCTTTGCATCTAGGCCCCGGGCGTCCTTGGGGAAGGCTTAGGAGCCGGTGGCTTGCACACTGCCGAGCCCTCCAGCAGTGAGGCCTCTCGTAGAGGGGAGGGGAGGGCAAGTGCAGGGCTCCACCAGCGGTTGCTTGGCCGCCCAGACTCAGCGCCGCACGGAGAGCACAAGGCTCCCAGGTCCCCTGGCTGTGGTCTGCAGCCCCACACTCCCGGAGGCTGACTCCGTGGGCGCCCAGAAGGTGCCTCACAGACGTCATGTCCCTAGCGCTCTGCTCCCCAGCAGAGACGTGTGCAGGTGGTGGGGCCTGCCCCTGCGTGTCTGGGCTCCCGCCGGCAGCCCCAGCTCCAGGGAAGCAGCCCCTGAGCCAAGACCTGTAGGGGGCGCGGGGCGCCCCCGCCTGGAAGCCTAGTGCACAGCATGCGGGAAGCGAGCCTCTTCGGGAGAAGAGGAGGCAGCCCAGCTGCGTGCGTCTGCACTCACTCCTTGGGCGGAGCCCAGTGAGCCTCCAGTACGGCAGAGCTCCAGCTCTGCTCAGAGGCCCGATCTGGCAGAGTTGCTGGCGTGAGGCTGCTCTGCCCTGGGCGAGCCTTGCCCAGACTTGCCTCGCTGCTAGGCTTCCTGCCCGGGAAGGAGCAGGCTGCGCCAGACAGGCAGACGCTCCTGGCGCCTTCCTGGCCTCAGCTCCACTCCTGCCTTGCCTTTGCACCTAGTCCCCAGGCGTCCTTGCGGAGGGCTTAGGGGCCGGTGGGGTGCACGCTGCCAAGCCCTCCAGCCGTGAGAGCTCTGTCATAGGGAAGGGAATGGCAAGTGCAGGGCTCCTCCAGCGGTCGCTTGGCCGCCCAGACTCAGCACAGCACGGAGAGCACCAGGCTTCCCAGGGCCCCTGGCTGTGGTCTGCAGCCCCACACACCCGGAGGCTGACTCCGTGAGCGCCCAGAAGGTGCCTGACAGACGTCATTTCCCTAGTGCTCTCCCCACCAGCAGAGACGTGGGCAGGTGGTTGGGGCCTGCCCCTGCGTGTCTGGGATGCCGCCCACAGCCTCCGCTCAGGGGAAGCAGCCCCTGTGCCAAGACCTGCAGGAGGCGCGGGGCGTCCCTGCCTGGAAGCCAAGTGCACGGTCCGCTTGGAAGCGAGCCTCCTTGGGAAGAGTCGAGGGAGCCAAGCCGCGTGCAGCTGCAAGCCCTGCTTGGGCCGAGCCGAGTGTGCCTCCAGGACGGCAGAGCTCCAGCTCTGCTCAGAGGCTGGATCTAGTCAAGTGCCTTGCGCGAGGCTGCTCTGCCCTGGGCGAGACTTGCCCAGGCTTGCCTCGCTGCTAGGCTTGCTGCCCGGGAAGGAGCAGGCTGTGCGATGCTGGGAGAGGTCACTGGCGCCTTCCTGGCCTCAGCTCCACTCCTGCCTTGCCTTTGCATCTAGGCCCCGGGCGTCCTTGGGGAAGGCTTAGGAGC
Source organism: Budorcas taxicolor (assembly GCF_023091745.1). Taxonomy (NCBI): domain Eukaryota; kingdom Metazoa; phylum Chordata; class Mammalia; order Artiodactyla; family Bovidae; genus Budorcas; species Budorcas taxicolor. Next base: position 198,704 of record NW_026291768.1, read on the forward strand.
CGGTGGCTTGCACACTGCCGAGCCCTCCAGCAGTGAGGCCTCTCGTAGAGGGGAGGGGAGGGCAAGTGCAGGGCTCCACCAGCGGTTGCTTGGCCGCCCAGACTCAGCGCCGCACGGAGAGCACAAGGCTCCCAGGTCCCCTGGCTGTGCTCTGCAGCCCCACACTCCCGGAGGCTGACTCCGTGGGCGCCCAGAAGCTGCCTGACAGACGTCATGTCCCTAGCGCTCTGCTCCCCGGCAGAGACGTGTGCAGGTGGTGGGGCCTGCCCCTGCGTGTCTGGGCTCCCGCCGGCAGCCCCAGCTCCAGGGAAGCAGCGCCTGAGCCAAGACCTGTAGGGGGCGCGGGGCGCCCCCGCCTGGAAGCCTAGCGCACAGCATGCGGGAAGCGAGCCTCTTCGGGAGAAGAGGAGGCAGCCCAGCTGCGTGCGTCTGCACTCACTCCTTGGGCGGAGCCCAGTGAGCCTCCAGTACGGCAGAGCTCCAGCTCTGCTCAGAGGCCCGATCTGGCAGAGTTGCTGGCGTGAGGCTGCTCTGCCCTGGGCGAGCCTTGCCCAGACTTGCCTCGCTGCTAGGCTTCCTGCCCGGGAAGGAGCAGGCTGCGCCAGACAGGCAGACGCTCCTGGCGCCTTCCTGGCCTCAGCTCCACTCCTGCCTTGCCTTTGCAACTAGTCCCCAGGCGTCCTTGCGGAGGGCTTAGGGGCCGGTGGGGTGCACGCTGCCAAGCCCTCCAGCCGTGAGAGCTCTGTCATAGGGAAGGGAATGGCAAGTGCAGGGCTCCTCCAGCGGTCGCTTGGCCGCCCAGACTCAGCACAGCACGGAGAGCACCAGGCTTCCCAGGGCCCCTGGCTGTGGTCTGCAGCCCCACACACCCGGAGGCTGACTCCGTGAGCGCCCAGAAGGTGCCTGACAGACGTCATTTCCCTAGTGCTCTCCCCACCAGCAGAGACGTGTGCAGGTGGTTGGGGCCTGCCCCTGCGTGTCTGGGCTGCCGCCCACAGCCTCCGCTCAGGGGAAGCAGCCCCTGTGCCAAGACCTGAAGGAGGCGCGGGGCGTCCCTGCCTGGAAGCCAAGTGCACGGTCAGCTTGGAAGCGAGCCTCCTTGGGAAGAGTCGAGGGAGCCAAGCCGCGTGCAGCTGCAAGCCCTGCTTGGGCCGAGCCGAGTGTGCCTCCAGGACGGCAGAGCTCCAGCTCTGCTCAGAGGCCGGATCTAGTCAAGTGCCTTGCGCGAGGCTGCTCTGCCCTGGGCGAGACTTGCCCAGGCTTGCCTCGCTGCTAGGCTTGCTGCCCGGGAAGGAGCAGGCTGTGCGATGCTGGGAGAGGCCACTGGCGCCTTCCTGGCCTCAGCTCCACTCCTGCCTTGCCTTTGCATCTAGGCCCCGGGCGTCCTTGGGGAAGGCTTAGGAGCCGGTGGCTTGCACACTGCCGAGCCCTCCAGCAGTGAGGCCTCTCGTAGAGGGGAGGGGAGGGCAAGTGCAGGGCTCCACCAGCGGTTGCTTGGCCGCCCAGACTCAGCGCCGCACGGAGAGCACAAGGCTCCCAGGTCCCCTGGCTGTGGTCTGCAGCCCCACACTCCCGGAGGCTGACTCCGTGGGCGCCCAGAAGGTGCCTGACAGACGTCATGTCCCTAGCGCTCTGCTCCCCGGCAGAGACGTGTGCAGGTGGTGGGGCCTGCCCCTGCGTGTCTGGGGTCCCGCCGGCAGCCCCAGCTCCAGGGAAGCAGCGCCTGAGCCAAGACCTGTAGGGGGCGCGGGGCGCCCCCGCCTGGAAGCCTAGCGCACAGCATGCGGGAAGCGAGCCTCCTCGGGAGAAGAGGAGGCAGCCCAGCTGCGTGCGTCTGCACTCACTCCTTGGGCGGAGCCCAGTGAGCCTCCAGTACGGCAGAGCTCCAGCTCTGCTCAGAGGCCCGATCTGGCAGAGTTGCTGGCGTGAGGCTGCTCTGCCCTGGGCGAGCCTTGCCCAGACTTGCCTCGCTGCTAGGCTTCCTGCCCGGGAAGGAGCAGGCTGCGCCAGACAGGCAGACGCTCCTGGCGCCTTCCTGGCCTCAGCTCCACTCCTGCCTTGCCTTTGCACCTAGTCCCCAGGCGTCCTTGCGGAGGGCTTAGGGGCCGGTGGGGTGCACGCTGCCAAGCCCTCCAGCCGTGAGAGCTCTGTCATAGGGAAGGGAATGGCAAGTGCAGGGCTCCTCCAGCGGTCGCTTGGCCGCCCAGACTCAGCACAGCACGGAGAGCACCAGGCTTCCCAGGGCCCCTGGCTGTGGTCTGCAGCCCCACACACCCGGAGGCTGACTCCGTGAGCGCCCAGAAGGTGCCTGACAGACGTCATTTCCCTAGTGCTCTCCCCACCAGCAGAGACGTGTGCAGGTGGTTGGGGCCTGCCCCTGCGTGTCTGGGCTGCCGCCCACAGCCTCCGCTCAGGGGAAGCAGCCCCTGTGCCAAGACCGGCAGGAGGCGCGGGGCGTCCCTGCCTGGAAGCCAAGTGCACGGTCCGCTTGAAAGCGAGCCTCCTTGGGAAGAGTCGAGGGAGCCAAGCCGCGTGCAGCTGCAAGCCCTGCTTGGGCCGAGCCGAGTGTGCCTCCAGGACGGCAGAGCTCCAGCTCTGCTCAGAGGCCGGATCTAGTCAAGTGCCTTGCGCGAGGCTGCTCTGCCCTGGGCGAGACTTGCCCAGGCTTGCCTCGCTGCTAGGCTTGCTGCCCGGGAAGGAGCAGGCTGTGCGATGCTGGGAGAGGTCACTGGCGCCTTCCTGGCCTCAGCGCCACTCCTGCCTTGCCTTTGCATCTAGGCCCCGGGCGTCCTTGGGGAAGGCTTAGGAGCCGGTGGCTTGCACACTGCCGAGCCCTCCAGCAGTGAGGCCTCTCGTAGAGGGGAGGGGAGGGCAAGTGCAGGGCTCCACCAGCGGTTGCTTGGCCGCCCAGACTCAGCGCCGCACTGAGAGCACAAGGCTCCCAGGTCCCCTGGCTGTGGTCTGCAGCCCCACACTCCCGGAGGCTGACTCCGTGGGCGCCCAGAAGGTGCCTGACAGACGTCATGTCCCTAGCGCTCTGCTCCCCAGCAGAGACATGTGCAGGTGGTGGGGCCTGCCCCTGCGTGTCTGGGCTCCCGCCGGCAGCCCCAGCTCCAGGGAAGCAGCCCCTGAGCCAAGACCTGTAGGGGGCGCGGGGCACCCCCGCCTGGAAGCCTAGCGCACAGCATGCGGGAAGCGAGCCTCCTCGGGAGAAGAGGAGGCAGCCCAGCTGCGTGCGTCTGCACTCACTCCTTGGGCGGAGCCCAGTGAGCCTCCAGTACGGCAGAGCTCCAGCTCTGCTCAGAGGCCCGATCTGGCAGAGTTGCTGGCGTGAGGCTGCTCTGCCCTGGGCGAGCCTTGCCCAGACTTGCCTCGCTGCTAGGCTTCCTGCCCGGGAAGGAGCAGGCTGCGCCAGACAGGCAGACGCTCCTGGCGCCTTCCTGGCCTCAGCTCCACTCCTGCCTTGCCTTTGCACCTAGTCCCCAGGCGTCCTTGCGGAGGGCTTAGGGGCCGGTGGGGTGCACGCTGCCAAGCCCTCCAGCCGTGAGAGCTCTGTCATAGGGAAGGGAATGGCAAGTGCAGGGCTCCTCCAGCGGTCGCTTGGCCGCCCAGACTCAGCACAGCACGGAGAGCACCAGGCTTCCCAGGGCCCCTGGCTGTGGTCTGCAGCCCCACACACCCGGAGGCTGACTCCGTGAGCGCCCAGAAGGTGCCTGACAGACGTCATTTCCCTAGTGCTCTCCCCACCAGCAGAGACGTGGGCAGGTGGTTGGGGCCTGCCCCTGCGTGTCTGGGCTGCCGCCCACAGCCTCCGCTCAGGGGAAGCAGCCCCTGTGCCAAGACCTGCAGGAGGCGCGGGGCGTCCCTGCCTGGAAGCCAAGTGCACGGTCCGCTTGGAAGCGAGCCTCCTTGGGAAGAGTCGAGGGAGCCAAGCCGCGTGCAGCTGCAAGCCCTGCTTGGGCCGAGCCGAGTGTGCCTCCAGGACGGCAGAGCTCCAGCTCTGCTCAGAGGCCGGATCTAGTCAAGTGCCTTGCGCGAGGCTGCTCTGCCCTGGGCGAGACTTGCCCAGGCTTGCCTCGCTGCTAGGCTTGCTGCCCGGGAAGGAGCAGGCTGTGCGATGCTGGGAGAGGCCACTGGCGCCTTCCTGGCCTCAGCGCCACTCCTGCCTTGCCTTTGCATCTAGGCCCCGGGCGTCCTTGGGGAAGGCTTAGGAGCCGGTGGCTTGCACACTGCCGAGCCCTCCAGCAGTGAGGCCTCTCGTAGAGGGGAGGGGAGGGCAAGTGCAGGGCTCCACCAGCGGTTGCTTGGCCGCCCAGACTCAGCGCCGCACTGAGAGCACAAGGCTCCCAGGTCCCCTGGCTGTGGTCTGCAGCCCCACACTCCCGGAGGCTGACTCCGTGGGCGCCCAGAAGGTGCCTGACAGACGTCATGTCCCTAGCGCTCTGCTCCCCAGCAGAGACGTGTGCAGGTGGTGGGGCCTGCCCCTGCGTGTCTGGGCTCCCGCCGGCAGCCCCAGCTCCAGGGAAGCAGCCCCTGAGCCAAGACCTGTAGGGGGCGCGGGGCGCCCCCGCCTGGAAGCCTAGCGCACAGCATGCGGGAAGCGAGCCTCCTCGGGAGAAGAGGAGGCAGCCCAGCTGCGTGCGTCTGCACTCACTCCTTGGGCGGAGCCCAGTGAGCCTCCAGTACGGCAGAGCTCCAGCTCTGCTCAGAGGCCCGATCTGGCAGAGTTGCTGGCGTGAGGCTGCTCTGCCCTGGGCGAGCCTTGCCCAGACTTGCCTCGCTGCTAGGCTTCCTGCCCGGGAAGGAGCAGGCTGCGCCAGACAGGCAGACGCTCCTGGCGCCTTCCTGGCCTCAGCTCCACTCCTGCCTTGCCTTTGCACCTAGTCCCCAGGCGTCCTTGCGGAGGGCTTAGGGGCCGGTGGGGTGCACGCTGCCAAGCCCTCCAGCCGTGAGAGCTCTGTCATAGGGAAGGGAATGGCAAGTGCAGGGCTCCTCCAGCGGTCGCTTGGCCGCCCAGACTCAGCACAGCACGGAGAGCACCAGGCTTCCCAGGGCCCCTGGCTGTGGTCTGCAGCCCCACACACCCGGAGGCTGACTCCGTGAGCGCCCAGAAGGTGCCTGACAGACGTCATTTCCCTAGTGCTCTCCCCACCAGCAGAGACGTGTGCAGGTGGTTGGGGCCTGCCCCTGCGTGTCTGGGCTGCCGCCCACAGCCTCCGCTCAGGGGAAGCAGCCCCTGTGCCAAGACCTGCAGGAGGCGCGGGGCGTCCCTGCCTGGAAGCCAAGTGCACGGTCCGCTTGGAAGCGAGCCTCCTTGGGAAGAGTCGAGGGAGCCAAGCCGCGTGCAGCTGCAAGCCCTGCTTGGGCCGAGCCGAGTGTGCCTCCAGGACGGCAGAGCTCCAGCTCTGCTCAGAGGCCGGATCTAGTCAAGTGCCTTGCGCGAGGCTGCTCTGCCCTGGGCGAGACTTGCCCAGGCTTGCCTCGCTGCTAGGCTTGCTGCCCGGGAAGGAGCAGGCTGTGCGATGCTGGGAGAGGCCACTGGCGCCTTCCTGGCCTCAGCTCCACTCCTGCCTTGCCTTTGCATCTAGGCCCCGGGCGTCCTTGGGGAAGGCTTAGGAGCCGGTGGCTTGCACACTGCCGAGCCCTCCAGCAGTGAGGCCTCTCGTAGAGGGGAGGGGAGGGCAAGTGCAGGGCTCCACCAGCGGTTGCTTGGCCGCCCAGACTCAGCGCCGCACGGAGAGCACAAGGCTCCCAGGTCCCTTGGCTGTGGTCTGCAGCCCCACACTCCCGGAGGCTGACTCCGTGGGCGCCCAGAAGGTGCCTGACAGACGTCATGTCCCTAGCGCTCTGCTCCCCAGCAGAGACGTGTGCAGGTGGTGGGGCCTGCCCCTGCGTGTCTGGGCTCCCGCCGGCAGCCCCAGCTCCAGGGAAGCAGCGCCTGAGCCAAGACCTGTAGGGGGCGCGGGGCGCCCCCGCCTGGAAGCCTAGCGCACAGCATGCGGGAAGCGAGCCTCCTCGGGAGAAGAGGAGGCAGCCCAGCTGCGTGCGTCTGCACTCACTCCTTGGGCGGAGCCCAGTGAGCCTCCAGTACGGCAGAGCTCCAGCTCTGCTCAGAGGCCCGATCTGGCAGAGTTGCTGGCGTGAGGCTGCTCTGCCCTGGGCGAGCCTTGCCCAGACTTGCCTCGCTGCTAGGCTTCCTGCCCGGGAAGGAGCAGGCTGCGCCAGACAGGCAGACGCTCCTGGCGCCTTCCTGGCCTCAGCTCCACTCCTGCCTTGCCTTTGCACCTAGTCCCCAGGCGTCCTTGCGGAGGGCTTAGGGGCCGGTGGGGTGCACGCTGCCAAGCCCTCCAGCCGTGAGAGCTCTGTCTTAGGGAAGGGAATGGCAAGTGCAGGGCTCCTCCAGCGGTCGCTTGGCCGCCCAGACTCAGCACAGCACGGAGAGCACCAGGCTTCCCAGGGCCCCTGGCTGTGGTCTGCAGCCCCACACACCCGGAGGCTGACTCCGTGAGCGCCCAGAAGGTGCCTGACAGACGTCATTTCCCTAGTGCTCTCCCCACCAGCAGAGACGTGGGCAGGTGGTTGGGGCCTGCCCCTGCGTGTCTGGGCTGCCGCCCACAGCCTCCGCTCAGGGGAAGCAGCCCCTGTGCCAAGACCTGCAGGAGGCGCGGGGCGTCCCTGCCTGGAAGCCAAGTGCACGGTCCGCTTGGAAGCGAGCCTCCTTGGGAAGAGTCGAGGGAGCCAAGCCGCGTGCAGCTGCAAGCCCTGCTTGGGCCGAGCCGAGTGTGCCTCCAGGACGGCAGAGCTCCAGCTCTGCTCAGAGGCCGGATCTAGTCAAGTGCCTTGCGCGAGGCTGCTCTGCCCTGGGCGAGACTTGCCCAGGCTTGCCTCGCTGCTAGGCTTGCTGCCCGGGAAGGAGCAGGCTGTGCGATGCTGGGAGAGGTCACTGGCGCCTTCCTGGCCTCAGCTCCACTCCTGCCTTGCCTTTGCATCTAGGCCCCGGGCGTCCTTGGGGAAGGCTTAGGAGCCGGTGGCTTGCAAACTGCCGAGCCCTCCAGCAGTGAGGCCTCTCGTAGAGGGGAGGGGAGGGCAAGTGCAGGGCTCCACCAGCGGTTGCTTGGCCGCCCAGACTCAGCGCCGCACGGAGAGCACAAGGCTCCCAGGTCCCCTGGCTGTGGTCTGCAGCCCCACACTCCCGGAGGCTGACTCCGTGGGCGCCCAGAAGGTGCCTGACAGACGTCATGTCCCTAGCGCTCTGCTCCCCAGCAGAGACGTGTGCAGGTGGTGGGGCCTGCCCCTGCGTGTCTGGGCTCCCGCCGGCAGCCCCAGCTCCAGGGAAGCAGCCCCTGAGCCAAGACCTGTAGGGGGCGCGGGGCGCCCCCGCCTGGAAGCCTAGCGCACAGCATGCGGGAAGCGAGCCTCCTCGGGAGAAGAGGAGGCAGCCCAGCTGCGTGCGTCTGCACTCACTCCTTGGGCGGAGCCCAGTGAGCCTCCAGTACGGCAGAGCTCCAGCTCTGCTCAGAGGCCCGATCTGGCAGAGTTGCTGGCGTGAGGCTGCTCTGCCCTGGGCGAGCCTTGCCCAGACTTGCCTCGCTGCTAGGCTTCCTGCCCGGGAAGGAGCAGGCTGCGCCAGACAGGCAGACGCTCCTGGCGCCTTCCTGGCCTCAGCTCCACTCCTGCCTTGCCTTTGCACCTAGTCCCCAGGCGTCCTTGCGGAGGGCTTAGGGGCCGGTGGGGTGCACGCTGCCAAGCCCTCCAGCCGTGAGAGCTCTGTCTTAGGGAAGGGAATGGCAAGTGCAGGGCTCCTCCAGCGGTCGCTTGGCCGCCCAGACTCAGCACAGCACGGAGAGCACCAGGCTTCCCAGGGCCCCTGGCTGTGGTCTGCAGCCCCACACACCCGGAGGCTGACTCCGTGAGCGCCCAGAAGGTGCCTGACAGACGTCATTTCCCTAGTGCTCTCCCCACCAGCAGAGACGTGGGCAGGTGGTTGGGGCCTGCCCCTGCGTGTCTGGGCTGCCGCCCACAGCCTCCGCTCAGGGGAAGCAGCCCCTGTGCCAAGACCTGCAGGAGGCGCGGGGCGTCCCTGCCTGGAAGCCAAGTGCACGGTCCGCTTGGAAGCGAGCCTCCTTGGGAAGAGTCGAGGGAGCCAAGCCGCGTGCAGCTGCAAGCCCTGCTTGGGCCGAGCCGAGTGTGCCTCCAGGACGGCAGAGCTCCAGCTCTGCTCAGAGGCCGGATCTAGTCAAGTGCCTTGCGCGAGGCTGCTCTGCCCTGGGCGAGACTTGCCCAGGCTTGCCTCGCTGCTAGGCTTGCTGCCCGGGAAGGAGCAGGCTGTGCGATGCTGGGAGAGGCCACTGGCGCCTTCCTGGCCTCAGCTCCACTCCTGCCTTGCCTTTGCATCTAGGCCCCGGGCGTCCTTGGGGAAGGCTTAGGAGCCGGTGGCTTGCACACTGCCGAGCCCTCCAGCAGTGAGGCCTCTCGTAGAGGGGAGGGGAGGGCAAGTGCAGGGCTCCACCAGCGGTTGCTTGGCCGCCCAGACTCAGCGCCGCACTGAGAGCACAAGGCTCCCAGGTCCCCTGGCTGTGGTCTGCAGCCCCACACTCCCGGAGGCTGACTCCGTGGGCGCCCAGAAGGTGCCTGACAGACGTCATGTCCCTAGCGCTCTGCTCCCCAGCAGAGACGTGTGCAGGTGGTGGGGCCTGCCCCTGCGTGTCTGGGCTCCCGCCGGCAGCCCCAGCTCCAGGGAAGCAGCCCCTGAGCCAAGACCTGTAGGGGGCGCGGGGCGCCCCCGCCTGGAAGCCTAGCGCACAGCATGCGGGAAGCGAGCCTCCTCGGGAGAAGAGGAGGCAGCCCAGCTGCGTGCGTCTGCACTCACTCCTTGGGCGGAGCCCAGTGAGCCTCCAGTACGGCAGAGCTCCAGCTCTGCTCAGAGGCCCGATCTGGCAGAGTTGCTGGCGTGAGGCTGCTCTGCCCTGGGCGAGCCTTGCCCAGACTTGCCTCGCTGCTAGGCTTCCTGCCCGGGAAGGAGCAGGCTGCGCCAGACAGGCAGACGCTCCTGGCGCCTTCCTGGCCTCAGCTCCACTCCTGCCTTGCCTTTGCACCTAGTCCCCAGGCGTCCTTGCGGAGGGCTTAGGGGCCGGTGGGGTGCACGCTGCCAAGCCCTCCAGCCGTGAGAGCTCTGTCATAGGGAAGGGAATGGCAAGTGCAGGGCTCCTCCAGCGGTCGCTTGGCCGCCCAGACTCAGCACAGCACGGAGAGCACCAGGCTTCCCAGGGCCCCTGGCTGTGGTCTGCAGCCCCACACACCCGGAGGCTGACTCCGTGAGCGCCCAGAAGGTGCCTGACAGACGTCATTTCCCTAGTGCTCTCCCCACCAGCAGAGACGTGTGCAGGTGGTTGGGGCCTGCCCCTGCGTGTCTGGGCTGCCGCCCACAGCCTCCGCTCAGGGGAAGCAGCCCCTGTGCCAAGACCTGCAGGAGGCGCGGGGCGTCCCTGCCTGGAAGCCAAGTGCACGGTCCGCTTGGAAGCGAGCCTCCTTGGGAAGAGTCGAGGGAGCCAAGCCGCGTGCAGCTGCAAGCCCTGCTTGGGCCGAGCCGAGTGTGCCTCCAGGACGGCAGAGCTCCAGCTCTGCTCAGAGGCCGGATCTAGTCAAGTGCCTTGCGCGAGGCTGCTCTGCCCTGGGCGAGACTTGCCCAGGCTTGCCTCGCTGCTAGGCTTGCTGCCCGGGAAGGAGCAGGCTGTGCGATGCTGGGAGAGGCCACTGGCGCCTTCCTGGCCTCAGCTCCACTCCTGCCTTGCCTTTGCATCTAGGCCCCGGGCGTCCTTGGGGAAGGCTTAGGAGCCGGTGGCTTGCACACTGCCGAGCCCTCCAGCAGTGAGGCCTCTCGTAGAGGGGAGGGGAGGGCAAGTGCAGGGCTCCACCAGCGGTTGCTTGGCCGCCCAGACTCAGCGCCGCACGGAGAGCACAAGGCTCCCAGGTCCCTTGGCTGTGGTCTGCAGCCCCACACTCCCGGAGGCTGACTCCGTGGGCGCCCAGAAGGTGCCTGACAGACGTCATGTCCCTAGCGCTCTGCTCCCCAGCAGAGACGTGTGCAGGTGGTGGGGCCTGCCCCTGCGTGTCTGGGCTCCCGCCGGCAGCCCCAGCTCCAGGGAAGCAGCGCCTGAGCCAAGACCTGTAGGGGGCGCGGGGCGCCCCCGCCTGGAAGCCTAGCGCACAGCATGCGGGAAGCGAGCCTCCTCGGGAGAAGAGGAGGCAGCCCAGCTGCGTGCGTCTGCACTCACTCCTTGGGCGGAGCCCAGTGAGCCTCCAGTACGGCAGAGCTCCAGCTCTGCTCAGAGGCCCGATCTGGCAGAGTTGCTGGCGTGAGGCTGCTCTGCCCTGGGCGAGCCTTGCCCAGACTTGCCTCGCTGCTAGGCTTCCTGCCCGGGAAGGAGCAGGCTGCGCCAGACAGGCAGACGCTCCTGGCGCCTTCCTGGCCTCAGCTCCACTCCTGCCTTGCCTTTGCACCTAGTCCCCAGGCGTCCTTGCGGAGGGCTTAGGGGCCGGTGGGGTGCACGCTGCCAAGCCCTCCAGCCGTGAGAGCTCTGTCTTAGGGAAGGGAATGGCAAGTGCAGGGCTCCTCCAGCGGTCGCTTGGCCGCCCAGACTCAGCACAGCACGGAGAGCACCAGGCTTCCCAGGGCCCCTGGCTGTGGTCTGCAGCCCCACACACCCGGAGGCTGACTCCGTGAGCGCCCAGAAGGTGCCTGACAGACGTCATTTCCCTAGTGCTCTCCCCACCAGCAGAGACGTGGGCAGGTGGTTGGGGCCTGCCCCTGCGTGTCTGGGCTGCCGCCCACAGCCTCCGCTCAGGGGAAGCAGCCCCTGTGCCAAGACCTGCAGGAGGCGCGGGGCGTCCCTGCCTGGAAGCCAAGTGCACGGTCCGCTTGGAAGCGAGCCTCCTTGGGAAGAGTCGAGGGAGCCAAGCCGCGTGCAGCTGCAAGCCCTGCTTGGGCCGAGCCGAGTGTGCCTCCAGGACGGCAGAGCTCCAGCTCTGCTCAGAGGCCGGATCTAGTCAAGTGCCTTGCGCGAGGCTGCTCTGCCCTGGGCGAGACTTGCCCAGGCTTGCCTCGCTGCTAGGCTTGCTGCCCGGGAAGGAGCAGGCTGTGCGATGCTGGGAGAGGTCACTGGCGCCTTCCTGGCCTCAGCTCCACTCCTGCCTTGCCTTTGCATCTAGGCCCCGGGCGTCCTTGGGGAAGGCTTAGGAGCCGGTGGCTTGCAAACTGCCGAGCCCTCCAGCAGTGAGGCCTCTCGTAGAGGGGAGGGGAGGGCAAGTGCAGGGCTCCACCAGCGGTTGCTTGGCCGCCCAGACTCAGCGCCGCACGGAGAGCACAAGGCTCCCAGGTCCCCTGGCTGTGGTCTGCAGCCCCACACTCCCGGAGGCTGACTCCGTGGGCGCCCAGAAGGTGCCTGACAGACGTCATGTCCCTAGCGCTCTGCTCCCCAGCAGAGACGTGTGCAGGTGGTGGGGCCTGCCCCTGCGTGTCTGGGCTCCCGCCGGCAGCCCCAGCTCCAGGGAAGCAGCCCCTGAGCCAAGACCTGTAGGGGGCGCGGGGCGCCCCCGCCTGGAAGCCTAGCGCACAGCATGCGGGAAGCGAGCCTCCTCGGGAGAAGAGGAGGCAGCCCAGCTGCGTGCGTCTGCACTCACTCCTTGGGCGGAGCCCAGTGAGCCTCCAGTACGGCAGAGCTCCAGCTCTGCTCAGAGGCCCGATCTGGCAGAGTTGCTGGCGTGAGGCTGCTCTGCCCTGGGCGAGCCTTGCCCAGACTTGCCTCGCTGCTAGGCTTCCTGCCCGGGAAGGAGCAGGCTGCGCCAGACAGGCAGACGCTCCTGGCGCCTTCCTGGCCTCAGCTCCACTCCTGCCTTGCCTTTGCACCTAGTCCCCAGGCGTCCTTGCGGAGGGCTTAGGGGCCGGTGGGGTGCACGCTGCCAAGCCCTCCAGCCGTGAGAGCTCTGTCATAGGGAAGGGAATGGCAAGTGCAGGGCTCCTCCAGCGGTCGCTTGGCCGCCCAGACTCAGCACAGCACGGAGAGCACCAGGCTTCCCAGGGCCCCTGGCTGTGGTCTGCAGCCCCACACACCCGGAGGCTGACTCCGTGAGCGCCCAGAAGGTGCCTGACAGACGTCATTTCCCTAGTGCTCTCCCCACCAGCAGAGACGTGTGCAGGTGGTTGGGGCCTGCCCCTGCGTGTCTGGGCTGCCGCCCACAGCCTCCGCTCAGGGGAAGCAGCCCCTGTGCCAAGACCTGCAGGAGGCGCGGGGCGTCCCTGCCTGGAAGCCAAGTGCACGGTCCGCTTGGAAGCGAGCCTCCTTGGGAAGAGTCGAGGGAGCCAAGCCGCGTGCAGCTGCAAGCCCTGCTTGGGCCGAGCCGAGTGTGCCTCCAGGACGGCAGAGCTCCAGCTCTGCTCAGAGGCCGGATCTAGTCAAGTGCCTTGCGCGAGGCTGCTCTGCCCTGGGCGAGACTTGCCCAGGCTTGCCTCGCTGCTAGGCTTGCTGCCCGGGAAGGAGCAGGCTGTGCGATGCTGGGAGAGGCCACTGGCGCCTTCCTGGCCTCAGCTCCACTCCTGCCTTGCCTTTGCATCTAGGCCCCGGGCGTCCTTGGGGAAGGCTTAGGAGCCGGTGGCTTGCACACTGCCGAGCCCTCCAGCAGTGAGGCCTCTCGTAGAGGGGAGGGGAGGGCAAGTGCAGGGCTCCACCAGCGGTTGCTTGGCCGCCCAGACTCAGCGCCGCACGGAGAGCACAAGGCTCCCAGGTCCCTTGGCTGTGGTCTGCAGCCCCACACTCCCGGAGGCTGACTCCGTGGGCGCCCAGAAGGTGCCTGACAGACGTCATGTCCCTAGCGCTCTGCTCCCCAGCAGAGACGTGTGCAGGTGGTGGGGCCTGCCCCTGCGTGTCTGGGCTCCCGCCGGCAGCCCCAGCTCCAGGGAAGCAGCGCCTGAGCCAAGACCTGTAGGGGGCGCGGGGCGCCCCCGCCTGGAAGCCTAGCGCACAGCATGCGGGAAGCGAGCCTCCTCGGGAGAAGAGGAGGCAGCCCAGCTGCGTGCGTCTGCACTCACTCCTTGGGCGGAGCCCAGTGAGCCTCCAGTACGGCAGAGCTCCAGCTCTGCTCAGAGGCCCGATCTGGCAGAGTTGCTGGCGTGAGGCTGCTCTGCCCTGGGCGAGCCTTGCCCAGACTTGCCTCGCTGCTAGGCTTCCTGCCCGGGAAGGAGCAGGCTGCGCCAGACAGGCAGACGCTCCTGGCGCCTTCCTGGCCTCAGCTCCACTCCTGCCTTGCCTTTGCACCTAGTCCCCAGGCGTCCTTGCGGAGGGCTTAGGGGCCGGTGGGGTGCACGCTGCCAAGCCCTCCAGCCGTGAGAGCTCTGTCTTAGGGAAGGGAATGGCAAGTGCAGGGCTCCTCCAGCGGTCGCTTGGCCGCCCAGACTCAGCACAGCACGGAGAGCACCAGGCTTCCCAGGGCCCCTGGCTGTGGTCTGCAGCCCCACACACCCGGAGGCTGACTCCGTGAGCGCCCAGAAGGTGCCTGACAGACGTCATTTCCCTAGTGCTCTCCCCACCAGCAGAGACGTGGGCAGGTGGTTGGGGCCTGCCCCTGCGTGTCTGGGCTGCCGCCCACAGCCTCCGCTCAGGGGAAGCAGCCCCTGTGCCAAGACCTGCAGGAGGCGCGGGGCGTCCCTGCCTGGAAGCCAAGTGCACGGTCCGCTTGGAAGCGAGCCTCCTTGGGAAGAGTCGAGGGAGCCAAGCCGCGTGCAGCTGCAAGCCCTGCTTGGGCCGAGCCGAGTGTGCCTCCAGGACGGCAGAGCTCCAGCTCTGCTCAGAGGCCGGATCTAGTCAAGTGCCTTGCGCGAGGCTGCTCTGCCCTGGGCGAGACTTGCCCAGGCTTGCCTCGCTGCTAGGCTTGCTGCCCGGGAAGGAGCAGGCTGTGCGATGCTGGGAGAGGTCACTGGCGCCTTCCTGGCCTCAGCTCCACTCCTGCCTTGCCTTTGCATCTAGGCCCCGGGCGTCCTTGGGGAAGGCTTAGGAGCCGGTGGCTTGCAAACTGCCGAGCCCTCCAGCAGTGAGGCCTCTCGTAGAGGGGAGGGGAGGGCAAGTGCAGGGCTCCACCAGCGGTTGCTTGGCCGCCCAGACTCAGCGCCGCACGGAGAGCACAAGGCTCCCAGGTCCCCTGGCTGTGGTCTGCAGCCCCACACTCCCGGAGGCTGACTCCGTGGGCGCCCAGAAGGTGCCTGACAGACGTCATGTCCCTAGCGCTCTGCTCCCCAGCAGAGACGTGTGCAGGTGGTGGGGCCTGCCCCTGCGTGTCTGGGCTCCCGCCGGCAGCCCCAGCTCCAGGGAAGCAGCCCCTGAGCCAAGACCTGTAGGGGGCGCGGGGCGCCCCCGCCTGGAAGCCTAGCGCACAGCATGCGGGAAGCGAGCCTCCTCGGGAGAAGAGGAGGCAGCCCAGCTGCGTGCGTCTGCACTCACTCCTTGGGCGGAGCCCAGTGAGCCTCCAGTACGGCAGAGCTCCAGCTCTGCTCAGAGGCCCGATCTGGCAGAGTTGCTGGCGTGAGGCTGCTCTGCCCTGGGCGAGCCTTGCCCAGACTTGCCTCGCTGCTAGGCTTCCTGCCCGGGAAGGAGCAGGCTGCGCCAGACAGGCAGACGCTCCTGGCGCCTTCCTGGCCTCAGCTCCACTCCTGCCTTGCCTTTGCACCTAGTCCCCAGGCGTCCTTGCGGAGGGCTTAGGGGCCGGTGGGGTGCACGCTGCCAAGCCCTCCAGCCGTGAGAGCTCTGTCTTAGGGAAGGGAATGGCAAGTGCAGGGCTCCTCCAGCGGTCGCTTGGCCGCCCAGACTCAGCACAGCACGGAGAGCACCAGGCTTCCCAGGGCCCCTGGCTGTGGTCTGCAGCCCCACACACCCGGAGGCTGACTCCGTGAGCGCCCAGAAGGTGCCTGACAGACGTCATTTCCCTAGTGCTCTCCCCACCAGCAGAGACGTGGGCAGGTGGTTGGGGCCTGCCCCTGCGTGTCTGGGCTGCCGCCCACAGCCTCCGCTCAGGGGAAGCAGCCCCTGTGCCAAGACCTGCAGGAGGCGCGGGGCGTCCCTGCCTGGAAGCCAAGTGCACGGTCCGCTTGGAAGCGAGCCTCCTTGGGAAGAGTCGAGGGAGCCAAGCCGCGTGCAGCTGCAAGCCCTGCTTGGGCCGAGCCGAGTGTGCCTCCAGGACGGCAGAGCTCCAGCTCTGCTCAGAGGCCGGATCTAGTCAAGTGCCTTGCGCGAGGCTGCTCTGCCCTGGGCGAGACTTGCCCAGGCTTGCCTCGCTGCTAGGCTTGCTGCCCGGGAAGGAGCAGGCTGTGCGATGCTGGGAGAGGCCACTGGCGCCTTCCTGGCCTCAGCTCCACTCCTGCCTTGCCTTTGCATCTAGGGCCCGGGCGTCCTAGGGGAAGGCTTAGGAGCCGGTGGCTTGCACACTGCCAAGCCCTCCAGCAGTGAGGCCTCTCGTAGAGGGGAGGGGAGGGCAAGTGCAGGGCTCCACCAGCGGTTGCTTGGCCGCCCAGACTCAGCGCCGCACGGGGAGCACAAGGCTCCCAGGTCCCCTGGCTGTGGTCTGCAGCCCCACACTCCCGGAGGCTGACTCCGTGGGCGCCCAGAAGGTGCCTGACAGACGTCATGTCCCTAGCGCTCTGCTCCCCAGCAGAGACGTGTGCAGGTGGTGGGGCCTGCCCCTGCGTGTCTGGGCTCCCGCCGGCAGCCCCAGCTCCAGGGAAGCAGCCCCTGAGCCAAGACCTGTAGGGGGCGCGGGGCGCCCCCGCCTGGAAGCCTAGCGCACAGCATGCGGGAAGCGAGCCTCCTCGGGAGAAGAGGAGGCAGCCCAGCTGCGTGCGTCTGCACTCACTCCTTGGGCAGAGCCCAGTGAGCCTCCAGTACGGCAGAGCTCCAGCTCTGCTCAGAGGCCCGATCTGGCAGAGTTGCTGGCGTGAGGCTGCTCTGCCCTGGGCGAGCCTTGCCCAGACTTGCCTCGCTGCTAGGCTTCCTGCCCGGGAAGGAGCAGGCTGCGCCAGACAGGCAGACACTCCTGGCGCCTTCCTGGCCTCAGCTCCACTCCTGCCTTGCCTTTGCACCTAGTCCCCAGGCGTCCTTGCGGAGGGCTTAGGGGCCGGTGGGGTGCACGCTGCCAAGCCCTCCAGCCGTGAGAGCTCTGTCATAGGGAAGGGAATGGCAAGTGCAGGGCTCCTCCAGCGGTCGCTTGGCCGCCCAGACTCAGCACAGCACGGAGAGCACCAGGCTTCCCAGGGCCCCTGGCTGTGGTCTGCAGCCCCACACACCCGGAGGCTGACTCCGTGAGCGCCCAGAAGGTGCCTGACAGACGTCATTTCCCTAGTGCTCTCCCCACCAGCAGAGACGTGTGCAGGTGGTTGGGGCCTGCCCCTGCGTGTCTGGGCTGCCGCCCACAGCCTCCGCTCAGGGGAAGCAGCCCCTGTGCCAAGACCTGCAGGAGGCGCGGGGCGTCCCTGCCTGGAAGCCAAGTGCACGGTCCGCTTGGAAGCGAGCCTCCTTGGGAAGAGTCGAGGGAGCCAAGCCGCGTGCAGCTGCAAGCCCTGCTTGGGCCGAGCCGAGTGTGCCTCCAGGACGGCAGAGCTCCAGCTCTGCTCAGAGGCCGGATCTAGTCAAGTGCCTTGCGCGAGGCTGCTCTGCCCTGGGCGAGACTTGCCCAGGCTTGCCTCGCTGCTAGGCTTGCTGCCCGGGAAGGAGCAGGCTGTGCGATGCTGGGAGAGGCCACTGGCACCTTCCTGGCCTCAGCTCCACTCCTGCCTTGCCTTTGCATCTAGGCCCCGGGCGTCCTTGGGGAAGGCTTAGGAGCCGGTGGCTTGCACACTGCCAAGCCCTCCAGCAGTGAGGCCTCTCGTAGAGGGGAGGGGAGGGCAAGTGCAGGGCTCCACCAGCGGTTGCTTGGCCGCCCAGACAGCGCCGCACGGGGAGCACAAGGCTCCCAGGTCCCCTGGCTGTGGTCTGCAGCCCCACACTCCCGGAGGCTGACTCCGTGGGCGCCCAGAAGGTGCCTGACAGACGTCATGTCCCTAGCGCTCTGCTCCCCAGCAGAGACGTGTGCAGGTGGTGGGGCCTGCCCCTGCGTGTCTGGGCTCCCGCCGGCAGCCCCAGCTCCAGGGAAGCAGCCCCTGAACCAAGACCTGTAGGGGGCGCGGGGCGCCCCCGCCTGGAAGCCTAGTGCACAGCATGCGGGAAGCGAGCCTCCTCGGGAGAAGAGGAGGCAGCCCAGCTGCGTGCGTCTGCACTCACTCCTTGGGCGGAGCCCAGTGAGCCTCCAGTACGGCAGAGCTCCAGCTCTGCTCAGAGGCCCGATCTGGCAGAGTTGCTGGCGTGAGGCTGCTCTGCCCTGGGCGAGCCTTGCCCAGACTTGCCTCGCTGCTAGGCTTCCTGCCCGGGAAGGAGCAGGCTGCGCCAGACAGGCAGACGCTCCTGGCGCCTTCCTGGCCTCAGCTCCACTCCTGCCTTGCCTTTGCACCTAGTCCCCAGGCGTCCTTGCGGAGGGCTTAGGGGCCGGTGGGGTGCACGCTGCCAAGCCCTCCAGCCGTGAGAGCTCTGTCATAGGGAAGGGAATGGCAAGTGCAGGGCTCCTCCAGCGGTCGCTTGGCCGCCCAGACTCAGCACAGCACGGAGAGCACCAGGCTTCCCAGGGCCCCTGGCTGTGGTCTGCAGCCCCACACACCCGGAGGCTGACTCCGTGAGCGCCCAGAAGGTGCCTGACAGACGTCATTTCCCTAGTGCTCTCCCCACCAGCAGAGACGTGTGCAGGTGGTTGGGGCCTGCCCCTGCGTGTCTGGGCTGCCGCCCACAGCCTCCGCTCAGGGGAAGCAGCCCCTGTGCCAAGACCGGCAGGAGGCGCGGGGCGTCCCTGCCTGGAAGCCAAGTGCACGGTCCGCTTGGAAGCGAGCCTCCTTGGGAAGAGTCGAGGGAGCCAAGCCGCGTGCAGCTGCAAGCCCTGCTTGGGCCGAGCCGAGTGTGCCTCCAGGACGGCAGAGCTCCAGCTCTGCTCAGAGGCCGGATCTAGTCAAGTGCCTTGCGCGAGGCTGCTCTGCCCTGGGCGAGACTTGCCCAGGCTTGCCTCGCTGCTAGGCTTGCTGCCCGGGAAGGAGCAGGCTGTGCGATGCTGGGAGAGGTCACTGGCGCCTTCCTGGCCTCAGCGCCACTCCTGCCTTGCCTTTGCATCTAGGCCCCGGGCGTCCTTGGGGAAGGCTTAGGAGCCGGTGGCTAGCACACTGCCGAGCCCTCCAGCAGTGAGGCCTCTCGTAGAGGGGAGGGGAGGGCAAGTGCAGGGCTCCACCAGCGGTTGCTTGGCCGCCCAGACTCAGCGCCGCACGGGGAGCACAAGGCTCCCAGGTCCCCTGGCTGTGGTCTGCAGCCCCACACTCCCGGAGGCTGACTCCGTGGGCGCCCAGAAGGTGCCTGACAGACGTCATGTCCCTAGCGCTCTGCTCCCCAGCAGAGACGTGTGCAGGTGGTGGGGCCTGCCCCTGCGTGTCTGGGCTCCCGCCGGCAGCCCCAGCTCCAGGGAAGCAGCCCCTGAGCCAAGACCTGTAGGGGGCGCGGGGCGCCCCCGCCTGGAAGCCTAGTGCACAGCATGCGGGAAGCGAGCCTCCTCGGGAGAAGAGGAGGCAGCCCAGCTGCGTGCGTCTGCACTCACTCCTTGGGCAGAGCCCAGTGAGCCTCCAGTACGGCAGAGCTCCAGCTCTGCTCAGAGGCCCGATCTGGCAGAGTTGCTGGCGTGAGGCTGCTCTGCCCTGGGCGAGCCTTGCCCAGACTTGCCTCGCTGCTAGGCTTCCTGCCCGGGAAGGAGCAGGCTGCGCCAGACAGGCAGACGCTCCTGGCGCCTTCCTGGCCTCAGCTCCACTCCTGCCTTGCCTTTGCACCTAGTCCCCAGGCGTCCTTGCGGAGGGCTTAGGGGCCGGTGGGGTGCACGCTGCCAAGCCCTCCAGCCGTGAGAGCTCTGTCATAGGGAAGGGAATGGCAAGTGCAGGGCTCCTCCAGCGGTCGCTTGGCCGCCCAGACTCAGCACAGCACGGAGAGCACCAGGCTTCCCAGGGCCCCTGGCTGTGGTCTGCAGCCCCACACACCCGGAGGCTGACTCCGTGAGCGCCCAGAAGGTGCCTGACAGACGTCATTTCCCTAGTGCTCTCCCCACCAGCAGAGACGTGTGCAGGTGGTTGGGGCCTGCCCCTGCGTGTCTGGGCTGCCGCCCACAGCCTCCGCTCAGGGGAAGCAGCCCCTGTGCCAAGACCTGCAGGAGGCGCGGGGCGTCCCTGCCTGGAAGCCAAGTGCACGGTCCGCTTGGAAGCGAGCCTCCTTGGGAAGAGTCGAGGGAGCCAAGCCGCGTGCAGCTGCAAGCCCTGCTTGTGCCGAGCCGAGTGTGCCTCCAGGACGGCAGAGCTCCAGCTCTGCTCAGAGGCCGGATCTAGTCAAGTGCCTTGCGCGAGGCTGCTCTGCCCTGGGCGAGACTTGCCCAGGCTTGCCTCGCTGCTAGGCTTGCTGCCCGGGAAGGAGCAGGCTGTGCGATGCTGGGAGAGGCCACTGGCGCCTTCCTGGCCTCAGCTCCACTCCTGCCTTGCCTTTGCATCTAGGCCCCGGGCGTCCTTGGGGAAGGCTTAGGAGCCGGTGGCTTGCACACTGCCAAGCCCTCCAGCAGTGAGGCCTCTCGTAGAGGGGAGGGGAGGGCAAGTGCAGGGCTCCACCAGCGGTTGCTTGGCCGCCCAGACAGCGCCGCACGGGGAGCACAAGGCTCCCAGGTCCCCTGGCTGTGGTCTGCAGCCCCACACTCCCGGAGGCTGACTCCGTGGGCGCCCAGAAGGTGCCTGACAGACGTCATGTCCCTAGCGCTCTGCTCCCCAGCAGAGACGTGTGCAGGTGGTGGGGCCTGCCCCTGCGTGTCTGGGCTCCCGCCGGCAGCCCCAGCTCCAGGGAAGCAGCCCCTGAGCCAAGACCTGTAGGGGGCGCGGGGCGCCCCCGCCTGGAAGCCTAGCGCACAGCATGCGGGAAGCGAGCCTCCTCGGGAGAAGAGGAGGCAGCCCAGCTGCGTGCGTCTGCACTCACTCCTTGGGCGGAGCCCAGTGAGCCTCCAGTACGGCAGAGCTCCAGCTCTGCTCAGAGGCCCGATCTGGCAGAGTTGCTGTCGTGAGGCTGCTCTGCCCTGGGCGAGCCTTGCCCAGACTTGCCTCGCTGCTAGGCTTCCTGCCCGGGAAGGAGCAGGCTGCGCCAGACAGGCAGACGCTCCTGGCGCCTTCCTGGCCTCAGCTCCACTCCTGCCTTGCCTTTGCACCTAGTCCCCAGGCGTCCTTGCGGAGGGCTTAGGGGCCGGTGGGGTGCACGCTGCCAAGCCCTCCAGCCGTGAGAGCTCTGTCATAGGGAAGGGAATGGCAAGTGCAGGGCTCCTCCAGCGGTCGCTTGGCCGCCGAGACTCAGCACAGCACGGAGAGCACCAGGCTTCCCAGGGCCCCTGGCTGTGGTCTGCAGCCCCACACACCCGGAGGCTGACTCCGTGAGCGCCCAGAAGGTGCCTGACAGACGTCATTTCCCTAGTGCTCTCCCCACCAGCAGAGACGTGTGCAGGTGGTTGGGGCCTGCCCCTGCGTGTCTGGGCTGCCGCCCACAGCCTCCGCTCAGGGGAAGCAGCCCCTGTGCCAAGACCGGCAGGAGGCGCGGGGCGTCCCTGCCTGGAAGCCAAGTGCACGGTCCGCTTGGAAGCGAGCCTCCTTGGGAAGAGTCGAGGGAGCCAAGCCGCGTGCAGCTGCAAGCCCTGCTTGGGCCGAGCCGAGTGTGCCTCCAGGACGGCAGAGCTCCAGCTCTGCTCAGAGGCCGGATCTAGTCAAGTGCCTTGCGCGAGGCTGCTCTGCCCTGGGCGAGACTTGCCCAGGCTTGCCTCGCTGCTAGGCTTGCTGCCCGGGAAGGAGCAGGCTGTGCGATGCTGGGAGAGGTCACTGGCGCCTTCCTGGCCTCAGCTCCACTCCTGCCTTGCCTTTGCATCTAGGCCCCGGGCGTCCTTGGGGAAGGCTTAGGAGCCGGTGGCTAGCACACTGCCGAGCCCTCCAGCAGTGAGGCCTCTCGTAGAGGGGAGGGGAGGGCAAGTGCAGGGCTCCACCAGCGGTTGCTTGGCCGCCCAGACTCAGCGCCGCACGGAGAGCACAAGGCTCCCAGGTCCCCTGGCTGTGGTCTGCAGCCCCACACTCCCGGAGGCTGACTCCGTGGGCGCCCAGAAGGTGCCTGACAGACGTCATGTCCCTAGCGCTCTGCTCCCCAGCAGAGACGTGTGCAGGTGGTGGGGCCTGCCCCTGCGTGTCTGGGCTCCCGCCGGCAGCCCCAGCTCCAGGGAAGCAGCCCCTGAGCCAAGACCTGTAGGGGGCGCTGGGCGCCCCCGCCTGGAAGCCTAGCGCACAGCATGCGGGAAGCGAGCCTCCTCGGGAGAAGAGGAGGCAGCCCAGCTGCGTGCGTCTGCACTCACTCCTTGGGCGGAGCCCAGTGAGCCTCCAGTACGGCAGAGCTCCAGCTCTGCTCAGAGGCCCGATCTGGCAGAGTTGCTGGCGTGAGGCTGCTCTGCCCTGGGCGAGCCTTGCCCAGACTTGCCTCGCTGCTAGGCTTCCTGCCCGGGAAGGAGCAGGCTGCGCCAGACAGGCAGACGCTCCTGGCGCCTTCCTGGCCTCAGCTCCACTCCTGCCTTGCCTTTGCACCTAGTCCCCAGGCGTCCTTGCGGAGGGCTTAGGGGCCGGTAGGGTGCACGCTGCCAAGCCCTCCAGCCGTGAGAGCTCTGTCTTAGGGAAGGGAATGGCAAGTGCAGGGCTCCTCCAGCGGTCGCTTGGCCGCCCAGACTCAGCACAGCACGGAGAGCACCAGGCTTCCCAGGGCCCCTGGCTGTGGTCTGCAGCCCCACACACCCGGAGGCTGACTCCGTGAGCGCCCAGAAGGTGCCTGACAGACGTCATTTCCCTAGTGCTCTCCCCACCAGCAGAGACGTGGGCAGGTGGTTGGGGCCTGCCCCTGCGTGTCTGGGATGCCGCCCACAGCCTCCGCTCAGGGGAAGCAGCCCCTGTGCCAAGACCTGCAGGAGGCGCGGGGCGTCCCTGCCTGGAAGCCAAGTGCACGGTCCGCTTGGAAGCGAGCCTCCTTGGGAAGAGTCGAGGGAGCCAAGCCGCGTGCAGCTGCAAGCCCTGCTTGGGCCGAGCCGAGTGTGCCTCCAGGACGGCAGAGCTC
The DNA here is from genome assembly GCF_023091745.1 of Budorcas taxicolor. Lineage (NCBI taxonomy): Eukaryota > Metazoa > Chordata > Mammalia > Artiodactyla > Bovidae > Budorcas > Budorcas taxicolor. Next base: position 220,960 of record NW_026291768.1, read on the forward strand.
CAGCTCTGCTCAGAGGCCGGATCTAGTCAAGTGCCTTGCGCGAGGCTGCTCTGCCCTGGGCGAGACTTGCCCAGGCTTGCCTCGCTGCTAGGCTTGCTGCCCGGGAAGGAGCAGGCTGTGCGATGCTGGGAGAGGTCACTGGCGCCTTCCTGGCCTCAGCTCCACTCCTGCCTTGCCTTTGCATCTAGGCCCCGGGCGTCCTTGGGGAAGGCTTAGGAGCCGGTGGCTTGCACACTGCCGAGCCCTCCAGCAGTGAGGCCTCTCGTAGAGGGGAGGGGAGGGCAAGTGCAGGGCTCCACCAGCGGTTGCTTGGCCGCCCAGACTCAGCGCCGCACGGGGAGCACAAGGCTCCCAGGTCCCCTGGCTGTGGTCTGCAGCCCCACACTCCCGGAGGCTGACTCCGTGGGCGCCCAGAAGGTGCCTGACAGACGTCATGTCCCTAGCGCTCTGCTCCCCAGCAGAGACGTGTGCAGGTGGTGGGGCCTGCCCCTGCGTGTCTGGGCTCCCGCCGGCAGCCCCAGCTCCAGGGAAGCAGCCCCTGAGCCAAGACCTGTAGGGGGCGCGGGGCGCCCCCGCCTGGAAGCCTAGTGCACAGCATGCGGGAAGCGAGCCTCCTCGGGAGAAGAGGAGGCAGCCCAGCTGCGTGCGTCTGCACTCACTCCTTGGGCAGAGCCCAGTGAGCCTCCAGTACGGCAGAGCTCCAGCTCTGCTCAGAGGCCCGATCTGGCAGAGTTGCTGGCGTGAGGCTGCTCTGCCCTGGGCGAGCCTTGCCCAGACTTGCCTCGCTGCTAGGCTTCCTGCCCGGGAAGGAGCAGGCTGCGCCAGACAGGCAGACGCTCCTGGCGCCTTCCTGGCCTCAGCTCCACTCCTGCCTTGCCTTTGCACCTAGTCCCCAGGCGTCCTTGCGGAGGGCTTAGGGGCCGGTGGGGTGCACGCTGCCAAGCCCTCCAGCCGTGAGAGCTCTGTCATAGGGAAGGGAATGGCAAGTGCAGGGCTCCTCCAGCGGTCGCTTGGGCGCCCAGACTCAGCACAGCACGGAGAGCACCAGGCTTCCCAGGGCCCCTGGCTGTGGTCTGCAGCCCCACACACCCGGAGGCTGACTCCGTGAGCGCCCAGAAGGTGCCTGACAGACGTCATTTCCCTAGTGCTCTCCCCACCAGCAGAGACGTGTGCAGGTGGTTGGGGCCTGCCCCTGCGTGTCTGGGCTGCCGCCCACAGCCTCCGCTCAGGGGAAGCAGCCCCTGTGCCAAGACCTGCAGGAGGCGCGGGGCGTCCCTGCCTGGAAGCCAAGTGCACGGTCCGCTTGGAAGCGAGCCTCCTTGGGAAGAGTCGAGGGAGCCAAGCCGCGTGCAGCTGCAAGCCCTGCTTGGGCCGAGCCGAGTGTGCCTCCAGGACGGCAGAGCTCCAGCTCTGCTCAGAGGCCGGATCTAGTCAAGTGCCTTGCGCGAGGCTGCTCTGCCCTGGGCGAGACTTGCCCAGGCTTGCCTCGCTGCTAGGCTTGCTGCCCGGGAAGGAGCAGGCTGTGCGATGCTGGGAGAGGCCACTGGCGCCTTCCTGGCCTCAGCGCCACTCCTGCCTTGCCTTTGCATCTAGGCCCCGGGCGTCCTTGGGGAAGGCTTAGGAGCCGGTGGCTTGCACACTGCCAAGCCCTCCAGCAGTGAGGCCTCTCGTAGAGGGGAGGGGAGGGCAAGTGCAGGGCTCCACCAGCGGTTGCTTGGCCGCCCAGACTCAGCGCCGCACGGGGAGAGAGCACAAGGCTCCCAGGTCCCCTGGCTGTGGTCTGCAGCCCCACACTCCCGGAGGCTGACTCCGTGGGCGCCCAGAAGGTGCCTGACAGACGTCATGTCCCTAGCGCTCTGCTCCCCGGCAGAGACGTGTGCAGGTGGTGGGGCCTGCCCCTGCGTGTCTGGGCTCCCGCCGGCAGCCCCAGCTCCAGGGAAGCAGCCCCTGAGCCAAGACCTGTAGGGGGCGCGGGGCGCCCCCGCCTGGAAGCCTAGCGCACAGCATGCGGGAAGCGAGCCTCCTCGGGAGAAGAGGAGGCAGCCCAGCTGCGTGCGTCTGCACTCACTCCTTGGGCGGAGCCCAGTGAGCCTCCAGTACGGCAGAGCTCCAGCTGTGCTCAGAGGCCCGATCTGGCAGAGTGGCTGGCGTGAGGCTGCTCTGCCCTGGGCGAGCCTTGCCCAGACTTGCCTCGCTGCTAGGCTTCCTGCCCGGGAAGGAGCAGGCTGCGCCAGACAGGCAGACGCTCCTGGCGCCTTCCTGGCCTCAGCTCCACTCCTGCCTTGCCTTTGCACCTAGTCCCCAGGCGTCCTTGCGGAGGGCTTAGGGGCCGGTGGGGTGCACGCTGCCAAGCCCTCCAGCCGTGAGAGCTCTGTCATAGGGAAGGGACTGGCAAGTGCAGGGCTCCTCCAGCGGTCGCTTGGCCGCCCAGACTCAGCACAGCACGGAGAGCACCAGGCTTCCCAGGGCCCCTGGCTGTGGTCTGCAGCCCCACACACCCGGAGGCTGACTCCGTGAGCGCCCAGAAGGTGCCTGACAGACGTCATTTCCCTAGTGCTCTCCCCACCAGCAGAGACGTGTGCAGGTGGTTGGGGCCTGCCCCTGCGTGTCTGGGCTGCCGCCCACAGCCTCCGCTCAGGGGAAGCAGCCCCTGTGCCAAGACCTGCAGGAGGCGCGGGGCGTCCCTGCCTGGAAGCCAAGTGCACGGTCCGCTTGGAAGCGAGCCTCCTTGGGAAGAGTCGAGGGAGCCAAGCCGCGTGCAGCTGCAAGCCCTGCTTGGGCCGAGCCGAGTGTGCCTCCAGGACGGCAGAGCTCCAGCTCTGCTCAGAGGCCGGATCTAGTCAAGTGCCTTGCGCGAGGCTGCTCTGCCCTGGGCGAGACTTGCCCAGGCTTGCCTCGCTGCTAGGCTTGCTGCCCGGGAAGGAGCAGGCTGTGCGATGCTGGGAGAGGCCACTGGCGCCTTCCTGGCCTCAGCTCCACTCCTGCCTTGCCTTTGCATCTAGGCCCCGGGCGTCCTTGGGGAAGGCTTAGGAGCCGGTGGCTTGCACACTGCCGAGCCCTCCAGCAGTGAGGCCTCTCGTAGAGGGGAGGGGAGGGCAAGTGCAGGGCTCCACCAGCGGTTGCTTGGCCGCCCAGACTCAGCGCCGCACGGAGAGCACAAGGCTCCCAGGTCCCCTGGCTGTGGTCTGCAGCCCCACACTCCCGGAGGCTGACTCCGTGGGCGCCCAGAAGGTGCCTGACAGACGTCATGTCCCTAGCGCTCTGCTCCCCGGCAGAGACGTGTGCAGGTGGTGGGGCCTGCCCCTGCGTGTCTGGGCTCCCGCCGGCAGCCCCAGCTCCAGGGAAGCAGCCCCTGAGCCAAGACCTGTAGGGGGCGCGGGGCGCCCCCGCCTGGAAGCCTAGCGCACAGCATGCGGGAAGCGAGCCTCCTCGGGAGAAGAGGAGGCAGCCCAGCTGCGTGCGTCTGCACTCACTCCTTGGGCGGAGCCCAGTGAGCCTCCAGTACGGCAGAGCTCCAGCTCTGCTCAGAGGCCCGATCTGGCAGAGTGGCTGGCGTGAGGCTGCTCTGCCCTGGGCGAGCCTTGCCCAGACTTGCCTCGCTGCTAGGCTTCCTGCCCGGGAAGGAGCAGGCTGCGCCAGACAGGCAGACGCTCCTGGCGCCTTCCTGGCCTCAGCTCCACTCCTGCCTTGCCTTTGCACCTAGTCCCCAGGCGTCCTTGCGGAGGGCTTAGGGGCCGGTGGGGTGCACGCTGCCAAGCCCTCCAGCCGTGAGAGCTCTGTCATAGGGAAGGGACTGGCAAGTGCAGGGCTCCTCCAGCGGTCGCTTGGCCGCCCAGACTCAGCACAGCACGGAGAGCACCAGGCTTCCCAGGGCCCCTGGCTGTGGTCTGCAGCCCCACACACCCGGAGGCTGACTCCGTGAGCGCCCAGAAGGTGCCTGACAGACGTCATTTCCCTAGTGCTCTCCCCACCAGCAGAGACGTGTGCAGGTGGTTGGGGCCTGCCCCTGCGTGTCTGGGCTGCCGCCCACAGCCTCCGCTCAGGGGAAGCAGCCCCTGTGCCAAGACCTGCAGGAGGCGCGGGGCGTCCCTGCCTGGAAGCCAAGTGCACGGTCCGCTTGGAAGCGAGCCTCCTTGGGAAGAGTCGAGGGAGCCAAGCCGCGTGCAGCTGCAAGCCCTGCTTGGGCCGAGCCGAGTGTGCCTCCAGGACGGCAGAGCTCCAGCTCTGCTCAGAGGCCGGATCTAGTCAAGTGCCTTGCGCGAGGCTGCTCTGCCCTGGGCGAGACTTGCCCAGGCTTGCCTCGCTGCTAGGCTTGCTGCCCGGGAAGGAGCAGGCTGTGCGATGCTGGGAGAGGCCACTGGCGCCTTCCTGGCCTCAGCTCCACTCCTGCCTTGCCTTTGCATCTAGGCCCCGGGCGTCCTTGGGGAAGGCTTAGGAGCCGGTGGCTTGCACACTGCCGAGCCCTCCAGCAGTGAGGCCTCTCGTAGAGGGGAGGGGAGGGCAAGTGCAGGGCTCCACCAGCGGTTGCTTGGCCGCCCAGACTCAGCGCCGCACGGAGAGCACAAGGCTCCCAGGTCCCCTGGCTGTGGTCTGCAGCCCCACACTCCCGGAGGCTGACTCCGTGGGCGCCCAGAAGGTGCCTGACAGACGTCATGTCCCTAGCGCTCTGCTCCCCGGCAGAGACGTGTGCAGGTGGTGGGGCCTGCCCCTGCGTGTCTGGGCTCCCGCCGGCAGCCCCAGCTCCAGGGAAGCAGCCCCTGAGCCAAGACCTGTAGGGGGCGCGGGGCGCCCCCGCCTGGAAGCCTAGCGCACAGCATGCGGGAAGCGAGCCTCCTCGGGAGAAGAGGAGGCAGCCCAGCTGCGTGCGTCTGCACTCACTCCTTGGGCGGAGCCCAGTGAGCCTCCAGTACGGCAGAGCTCCAGCTCTGCTCAGAGGCCCGATCTGGCAGAGTGGCTGGCGTGAGGCTGCTCTGCCCTGGGCGAGCCTTGCCCAGACTTGCCTCGCTGCTAGGCTTCCTGCCCGGGAAGGAGCAGGCTGCGCCAGACAGGCAGACGCTCCTGGCGCCTTCCTGGCCTCAGCTCCACTCCTGCCTTGCCTTTGCACCTAGTCCCCAGGCGTCCTTGCGGAGGGCTTAGGGGCCGGTGGGGTGCACGCTGCCAAGCCCTCCAGCCGTGAGAGCTCTGTCATAGGGAAGGGACTGGCAAGTGCAGGGCTCCTCCAGCGGTCGCTTGGCCGCCCAGACTCAGCACAGCACGGAGAGCACCAGGCTTCCCAGGGCCCCTGGCTGTGGTCTGCAGCCCCACACACCCGGAGGCTGACTCCGTGAGCGCCCAGAAGGTGCCTGACAGACGTCATTTCCCTAGTGCTCTCCCCACCAGCAGAGACGTGTGCAGGTGGTTGGGGCCTGCCCCTGCGTGTCTGGGCTGCCGCCCACAGCCTCCGCTCAGGGGAAGCAGCCCCTGTGCCAAGACCTGCAGGAGGCGCGGGGCGTCCCTGCCTGGAAGCCAAGTGCACGGTCCGCTTGGAAGCGAGCCTCCTTGGGAAGAGTCGAGGGAGCCAAGCCGCGTGCAGCTGCAAGCCCTGCTTGGGCCGAGCCGAGTGTGCCTCCAGGACGGCAGAGCTCCAGCTCTGCTCAGAGGCCGGATCTAGTCAAGTGCCTTGCGCGAGGCTGCTCTGCCCTGGGCGAGACTTGCCCAGGCTTGCCTCGCTGCTAGGCTTGCTGCCCGGGAAGGAGCAGGCTGTGCGATGCTGGGAGAGGCCACTGGCGCCTTCCTGGCCTCAGCTCCACTCCTGCCTTGCCTTTGCATCTAGGCCCCGGGCGTCCTTGGGGAAGGCTTAGGAGCCGGTGGCTTGCACACTGCCGAGCCCTCCAGCAGTGAGGCCTCTCGTAGAGGGGAGGGGAGGGCAAGTGCAGGGCTCCACCAGCGGTTGCTTGGCCGCCCAGACTCAGCGCCGCACGGAGAGCACAAGGCTCCCAGGTCCCCTGGCTGTGGTCTGCAGCCCCACACTCCCGGAGGCTGACTCCGTGGGCGCCCAGAAGGTGCCTGACAGACGTCATGTCCCTAGCGCTCTGCTCCCCGGCAGAGACGTGTGCAGGTGGTGGGGCCTGCCCCTGCGTGTCTGGGCTCCCGCCGGCAGCCCCAGCTCCAGGGAAGCAGCCCCTGAGCCAAGACCTGTAGGGGGCGCGGGGCGCCCCCGCCTGGAAGCCTAGCGCACAGCATGCGGGAAGCGAGCCTCCTCGGGAGAAGAGGAGGCAGCCCAGCTGCGTGCGTCTGCACTCACTCCTTGGGCGGAGCCCAGTGAGCCTCCAGTACGGCAGAGCTCCAGCTCTGCTCAGAGGCCCGATCTGGCAGAGTGGCTGGCGTGAGGCTGCTCTGCCCTGGGCGAGCCTTGCCCAGACTTGCCTCGCTGCTAGGCTTCCTGCCCGGGAAGGAGCAGGCTGCGCCAGACAGGCAGACGCTCCTGGCGCCTTCCTGGCCTCAGCTCCACTCCTGCCTTGCCTTTGCACCTAGTCCCCAGGCGTCCTTGCGGAGGGCTTAGGGGCCGGTGGGGTGCACGCTGCCAAGCCCTCCAGCCGTGAGAGCTCTGTCATAGGGAAGGGACTGGCAAGTGCAGGGCTCCTCCAGCGGTCGCTTGGCCGCCCAGACTCAGCACAGCACGGAGAGCACCAGGCTTCCCAGGGCCCCTGGCTGTGGTCTGCAGCCCCACACACCCGGAGGCTGACTCCGTGAGCGCCCAGAAGGTGCCTGACAGACGTCATTTCCCTAGTGCTCTCCCCACCAGCAGAGACGTGTGCAGGTGGTTGGGGCCTGCCCCTGCGTGTCTGGGCTGCCGCCCACAGCCTCCGCTCAGGGGAAGCAGCCCCTGTGCCAAGACCTGCAGGAGGCGCGGGGCGTCCCTGCCTGGAAGCCAAGTGCACGGTCCGCTTGGAAGCGAGCCTCCTTGGGAAGAGTCGAGGGAGCCAAGCCGCGTGCAGCTGCAAGCCCTGCTTGGGCCGAGCCGAGTGTGCCTCCAGGACGGCAGAGCTCCAGCTCTGCTCAGAGGCCGGATCTAGTCAAGTGCCTTGCGCGAGGCTGCTCTGCCCTGGGCGAGACTTGCCCAGGCTTGCCTCGCTGCTAGGCTTGCTGCCCGGGAAGGAGCAGGCTGTGCGATGCTGGGAGAGGCCACTGGCGCCTTCCTGGCCTCAGCTCCACTCCTGCCTTGCCTTTGCATCTAGGCCCCGGGCGTCCTTGGGGAAGGCTTAGGAGCCGGTGGCTTGCACACTGCCGAGCCCTCCAGCAGTGAGGCCTCTCGTAGAGGGGAGGGGAGGGCAAGTGCAGGGCTCCACCAGCGGTTGCTTGGCCGCCCAGACTCAGCGCCGCACGGAGAGCACAAGGCTCCCAGGTCCCCTGGCTGTGGTCTGCAGCCCCACACTCCCGGAGGCTGACTCCGTGGGCGCCCAGAAGGTGCCTGACAGACGTCATGTCCCTAGCGCTCTGCTCCCCGGCAGAGACGTGTGCAGGTGGTGGGGCCTGCCCCTGCGTGTCTGGGCTCCCGCCGGCAGCCCCAGCTCCAGGGAAGCAGCCCCTGAGCCAAGACCTGTAGGGGGCGCGGGGCGCCCCCGCCTGGAAGCCTAGCGCACAGCATGCGGGAAGCGAGCCTCCTCGGGAGAAGAGGAGGCAGCCCAGCTGCGTGCGTCTGCACTCACTCCTTGGGCGGAGCCCAGTGAGCCTCCAGTACGGCAGAGCTCCAGCTCTGCTCAGAGGCCCGATCTGGCAGAGTGGCTGGCGTGAGGCTGCTCTGCCCTGGGCGAGCCTTGCCCAGACTTGCCTCGCTGCTAGGCTTCCTGCCCGGGAAGGAGCAGGCTGCGCCAGACAGGCAGACGCTCCTGGCGCCTTCCTGGCCTCAGCTCCACTCCTGCCTTGCCTTTGCACCTAGTCCCCAGGCGTCCTTGCGGAGGGCTTAGGGGCCGGTGGGGTGCACGCTGCCAAACCCTCCAGCCGTGAGAGCTCTGTCATAGGGAAGGGACTGGCAAGTGCAGGGCTCCTCCAGCGGTCGCTTGGCCGCCCAGACTCAGCACAGCACGGAGAGCACCAGGCTTCCCAGGGCCCCTGGCTGTGGTCTGCAGCCCCACACACCCGGAGGCTGACTCCGTGAGCGCCCAGAAGGTGCCTGACAGACGTCATTTCCCTAGTGCTCTCCCCACCAGCAGAGACGTGTGCAGGTGGTTGGGGCCTGCCCCTGCGTGTCTGGGCTGCCGCCCACAGCCTCCGCTCAGGGGAAGCAGCCCCTGTGCCAAGACCTGCAGGAGGCGCGGGGCGTCCCTGCCTGGAAGCCAAGTGCACGGTCCGCTTGGAAGCGAGCCTCCTTGGGAAGAGTCGAGGGAGCCAAGCCGCGTGCAGCTGCAAGCCCTGCTTGGGCCGAGCCGAGTGTGCCTCCAGGACGGCAGAGCTCCAGCTCTGCTCAGAGGCCGGATCTAGTCAAGTGCCTTGCGCGAGGCTGCTCTGCCCTGGGCGAGACTTGCCCAGGCTTGCCTCGCTGCTAGGCTTGCTGCCCGGGAAGGAGCAGGCTGTGCGATGCTGGGAGAGGCCACTGGCGCCTTCCTGGCCTCAGCTCCACTCCTGCCTTGCCTTTGCATCTAGGCCCCGGGCGTCCTTGGGGAAGGCTTAGGAGCCGGTGGCTTGCACACTGCCGAGCCCTCCAGCAGTGAGGCCTCTCGTAGAGGGGAGGGGAGGGCAAGTGCAGGGCTCCACCAGCGGTTGCTTGGCCGCCCAGACTCAGCGCCGCACGGAGAGCACAAGGCTCCCAGGTCCCCTGGCTGTGGTCTGCAGCCCCACACTCCCGGAGGCTGACTCCGTGGGCGCCCAGAAGGTGCCTGACAGACGTCATGTCCCTAGCGCTCTGCTCCCCGGCAGAGACGTGTGCAGGTGGTGGGGCCTGCCCCTGCGTGTCTGGGCTCCCGCCGGCAGCCCCAGCTCCAGGGAAGCAGCCCCTGAGCCAAGACCTGTAGGGGGCGCGGGGCGCCCCCGCCTGGAAGCCTAGCGCACAGCATGCGGGAAGCGAGCCTCCTCGGGAGAAGAGGAGGCAGCCCAGCTGCGTGCGTCTGCACTCACTCCTTGGGCGGAGCCCAGTGAGCCTCCAGTACGGCAGAGCTCCAGCTCTGCTCAGAGGCCCGATCTGGCAGAGTGGCTGGCGTGAGGCTGCTCTGCCCTGGGCGAGCCTTGCCCAGACTTGCCTCGCTGCTAGGCTTCCTGCCCGGGAAGGAGCAGGCTGCGCCAGACAGGCAGACGCTCCTGGCGCCTTCCTGGCCTCAGCTCCACTCCTGCCTTGCCTTTGCACCTAGTCCCCAGGCGTCCTTGCGGAGGGCTTAGGGGCCGGTGGGGTGCACGCTGCCAAGCCCTCCAGCCGTGAGAGCTCTGTCATAGGGAAGGGACTGGCAAGTGCAGGGCTCCTCCAGCGGTCGCTTGGCCGCCCAGACTCAGCACAGCACGGAGAGCACCAGGCTTCCCAGGGCCCCTGGCTGTGGTCTGCAGCCCTACACACCCGGAGGCTGACTCCGTGAGCGCCCAGAAGGTGCCTGACAGACGTCATTTCCCTAGTGCTCTCCCCACCAGCAGAGACGTGTGCAGGTGGTTGGGGCCTGCCGCTGCGTGTCTGGGCTGCCGCCCACAGCCTCCGCTCAGGGGAAGCAGCCCCTGTGCCAAGACCTGCAGGAGGCGCGGGGCGTCCCTGCCTGGAAGCCAAGTGCACGGTCCGCTTGGAAGCGAGCCTCCTTGGGAAGAGTCGAGGGAGCCAAGCCGCGTGCAGCTGCAAGCCCTGCTTGGGCCGAGCCGAGTGTGCCTCCAGGACGGCAGAGCTCCAGCTCTGCTCAGAGGCCGGATCTAGTCAAGTGCCTTGCGCGAGGCTGCTCTGCCCTGGGCGAGACTTGCCCAGGCTTGCCTCGCTGCTAGGCTTGCTGCCCGGGAAGGAGCAGGCTGTGCGATGCTGGGAGAGGCCACTGGCGCCTTCCTGGCCTCAGCTCCACTCCTGCCTTGCCTTTGCATCTAGGCCCCGGGCGTCCTTGGGGAAGGCTTAGGAGCCGGTGGCTTGCACACTGCCGAGCCCTCCAGCAGTGAGGCCTCTCGTAGAGGGGAGGGGAGGGCAAGTGCAGGGCTCCACCAGCGGTTGCTTGGCCGCCCAGACTCAGCGCCGCACGGAGAGCACAAGGCTCCCAGGTCCCCTGGCTGTGGTCTGCAGCCCCACACTCCCGGAGGCTGACTCCGTGGGCGCCCAGAAGGTGCCTGACAGACGTCATGTCCCTAGCGCTCTGCTCCCCGGCAGAGACGTGTGCAGGTGGTGGGGCCTGCCCCTGCGTGTCTGGGCTCCCGCCGGCAGCCCCAGCTCCAGGGAAGCAGCCCCTGAGCCAAGACCTGTAGGGGGCGCGGGGCGCCCCCGCCTGGAAGCCTAGCGCACAGCATGCGGGAAGCGAGCCTCCTCGGGAGAAGAGGAGGCAGCCCAGCTGCGTGCGTCTGCACTCACTCCTTGGGCGGAGCCCAGTGAGCCTCCAGTACGGCAGAGCTCCAGCTCTGCTCAGAGGCCCGATCTGGCAGAGTGGCTGGCGTGAGGCTGCTCTGCCCTGGGCGAGCCTTGCCCAGACTTGCCTCGCTGCTAGGCTTCCTGCCCGGGAAGGAGCAGGCTGCGCCAGACAGGCAGACGCTCCTGGCGCCTTCCTGGCCTCAGCTCCACTCCTGCCTTGCCTTTGCACCTAGTCCCCAGGCGTCCTTGCGGAGGGCTTAGGGGCCGGTGGGGTGCACGCTGCCAAGCCCTCCAGCCGTGAGAGCTCTGTCATAGGGAAGGGAATGGCAAGTGCAGGGCTCCTCCAGCGGTCGCTTGGCCGCCCAGACTCAGCACAGCACGGAGAGCACCAGGCTTCCCAGGGCCCCTGGCTGTGGTCTGCAGCCCCACACACCCGGAGGCTGACTCCGTGAGCGCCCAGAAGGTGCCTGACAGACGTCATTTCCCTAGTGCTCTCCCCACCAGCAGAGACGTGTGCAGGTGTTTGGGGCCTGCCCCTGCGTGTCTGGGCTGCCGCCCACAGCCTCCGCTCAGGGGAAGCAGCCCCTGTGCCAAGACCTGCAGGAGGCGCGGGGCGTCCCTGCCTGGAAGCCAAGTGCACGGTCCGCTTGGAAGCGAGCCTCCTTGGGAAGAGTCGAGGGAGCCAAGCCGCGTGCAGCTGCAAGCCCTGCTTGGGCCGAGCCGAGTGTGCCTCCAGGACGGCAGAGCTCCAGCTCTGCTCAGAGGCCGGATCTAGTCAAGTGCCTTGCGCGAGGCTGCTCTGCCCTGGGCGAGACTTGCCCAGGCTTGCCTCGCTGCTAGGCTTGCTGCCCGGGAAGGAGCAGGCTGTGCGATGCTGGGAGAGGCCACTGGCGCCTTCCTGGCCTCAGCTCCACTCCTGCCTTGCCTTTGCATCTAGGCCCCGGGCGTCCTTGGGGAAGGCTTAGGAGCCGGTGGCTTGCACACTGCCGAGCCCTCCAGCAGTGAGGCCTCTCGTAGAGGGGAGGGGAGGGCAAGTGCAGGGCTCCACCAGCGGTTGCTTGGCCGCCCAGACTCAGCGCCGCACGGAGAGCACAAGGCTCCCAGGTCCCCTGGCTGTGGTCTGCAGCCCCACACTCCCGGAGGCTGACTCCGTGGGCGCCCAGAAGGTGCCTGACAGACGTCATGTCCCTAGCGCTCTGCTCCCCGGCAGAGACGTGTGCAGGTGGTGGGGCCTGCCCCTGCGTGTCTGGGCTCCCGCCGGCAGCCCCAGCTCCAGGGAAGCAGCCCCTGAGCCAAGACCTGTAGGGGGCGCGGGGCGCCCCCGCCTGGAAGCCTAGCGCACAGCATGCGGGAAGCGAGCCTCCTCGGGAGAAGAGGAGGCAGCCCAGCTGCGTGCGTCTGCACTCACTCCTTGGGCGGAGCCCAGTGAGCCTCCAGTACGGCAGAGCTCCAGCTCTGCTCAGAGGCCCGATCTGGCAGAGTGGCTGGCGTGAGGCTGCTCTGCCCTGGGCGAGCCTTGCCCAGACTTGCCTCGCTGCTAGGCTTCCTGCCCGGGAAGGAGCAGGCTGCGCCAGACAGGCAGACGCTCCTGGCGCCTTCCTGGCCTCAGCTCCACTCCTGCCTTGCCTTTGCACCTAGTCCCCAGGCGTCCTTGCGGAGGGCTTAGGGGCCGGTGGGGTGCACGCTGCCAAGCCCTCCAGCCGTGAGAGCTCTGTCATAGGGAAGGGACTGGCAAGTGCAGGGCTCCTCCAGCGGTCGCTTGGCCGCCCAGACTCAGCACAGCACGGAGAGCACCAGGCTTCCCAGGGCCCCTGGCTGTGGTCTGCAGCCCCACACACCCGGAGGCTGACTCCGTGAGCGCCCAGAAGGTGCCTGACAGACGTCATTTCCCTAGTGCTCTCCCCACCAGCAGAGACGTGTGCAGGTGGTTGGGGCCTGCCCCTGCGTGTCTGGGCTGCCGCCCACAGCCTCCGCTCAGGGGAAGCAGCCCCTGTGCCAAGACCTGCAGGAGGCGCGGGGCGTCCCTGCCTGGAAGCCAAGTGCACGGTCCGCTTGGAAGCGAGCCTCCTTGGGAAGAGTCGAGGGAGCCAAGCCGCGTGCAGCTGCAAGCCCTGCTTGGGCCGAGCCGAGTGTGCCTTCAGGACGGCAGAGCTCCAGCTCTGCTCAGAGGCCGGATCTAGTCAAGTGCCTTGCGCGAGGCTGCTCTGCCCTGGGCGAGACTTGCCCAGGCTTGCCTCGCTGCTAGGCTTGCTGCCCGGGAAGGAGCAGGCTGTGCGATGCTGGGAGAGGCCACTGGCGCCTTCCTGGCCTCAGCTCCACTCCTGCCTTGCCTTTGCATCTAGGCCCCGGGCGTCCTTGGGGAAGGCTTAGGAGCCGGTGGCTTGCACACTGCCGAGCCCTCCAGCAGTGAGGCCTCTCGTAGAGGGGAGGGGAGGGCAAGTGCAGGGCTCCACCAGCGGTTGCTTGGCCGCCCAGACTCAGCGCCGCACGGAGAGCACAAGGCTCCCAGGTCCCCTGGCTGTGGTCTGCAGCCCCACACTCCCGGAGGCTGACTCCGTGGGCGCCCAGAAGGTGCCTGACAGACGTCATGTCCCTAGCGCTCTGCTCCCCAGCAGAGACGTGTGCAGGTGGTGGGGCCTGCCCCTGCGTGTCTGGGCTCCCGCCGGCAGCCCCAGCTCCAGGGAAGCAGCCCCTGAGCCAAGACCTGTAGGGGGCGCGGGGCGCCCCCGCCTGGAAGCCTAGCGCACAGCATGCGGGAAGCGAGCCTCCTCGGGAGAAGAGGAGGCAGCCCAGCTGCGTGCGTCTGCACTCACTCCTTGGGCGGAGCCCAGTGAGCCTCCAGTACGGCAGAGCTCCAGCTCTGCTCAGAGGCCCGATCTGGCAGAGTGGCTGGCGTGAGGCTGCTCTGCCCTGGGCGAGCCTTGCCCAGACTTGCCTCGCTGCTAGGCTTCCTGCCCGGGAAGGAGCAGGCTGCGCCAGACAGGCAGACGCTCCTGGCGCCTTCCTGGCCTCAGCTCCACTCCTGCCTTGCCTTTGCACCTAGTCCCCAGGCGTCCTTGCGGAGGGCTTAGGGGCCGGTGGGGTGCACGCTGCCAAGCCCTCCAGCCGTGAGAGCTCTGTCATAGGGAAGGGAATGGCAAGTGCAGGGCTCCTCCAGCGGTCGCTTGGCCGCCCAGACTCAGCACAGCACGGAGAGCACCAGGCTTCCCAGGGCCCCTGGCTGTGGTCTGCAGCCCCACACACCCGGAGGCTGACTCCGTGAGCGCCCAGAAGGTGCCTGACAGACGTCATTTCCCTAGTGCTCTCCCCACCAGCAGAGACGTGTGCAGGTGTTTGGGGCCTGCCCCTGCGTGTCTGGGCTGCCGCCCACAGCCTCCGCTCAGGGGAAGCAGCCCCTGTGCCAAGACCTGCAGGAGGCGCGGGGCGTCCCTGCCTGGAAGCCAAGTGCACGGTCCGCTTGGAAGCGAGCCTCCTTGGGAAGAGTCGAGGGAGCCAAGCCGCGTGCAGCTGCAAGCCCTGCTTGGGCCGAGCCGAGTGTGCCTCCAGGACGGCAGAGCTCCAGCTCTGCTCAGAGGCCGGATCTAGTCAAGTGCCTTGCGCGAGGCTGCTCTGCCCTGGGCGAGACTTGCCCAGGCTTGCCTCGCTGCTAGGCTTGCTGCCCGGGAAGGAGCAGGCTGTGCGATGCTGGGAGAGGCCACTGGCGCCTTCCTGGCCTCAGCTCCACTCCTGCCTTGCCTTTGCATCTAGGCCCCGGGCGTCCTTGGGGAAGGCTTAGGAGCCGGTGGCTTGCACACTGCCGAGCCCTCCAGCAGTGAGGCCTCTCGTAGAGGGGAGGGGAGGGCAAGTGCAGGGCTCCACCAGCGGTTGCTTGGCCGCCCAGACTCAGCGCCGCACGGAGAGCACAAGGCTCCCAGGTCCCCTGGCTGTGGTCTGCAGCCCCACACTCCCGGAGGCTGACTCCGTGGGCGCCCAGAAGGTGCCTGACAGACGTCATGTCCCTAGCGCTCTGCTCCCCGGCAGAGACGTGTGCAGGTGGTGGGGCCTGCCCCTGCGTGTCTGGGCTCCCGCCGGCAGCCCCAGCTCCAGGGAAGCAGCCCCTGAGCCAAGACCTGTAGGGGGCGCGGGGCGCCCCCGCCTGGAAGCCTAGCGCACAGCATGCGGGAAGCGAGCCTCCTCGGGAGAAGAGGAGGCAGCCCAGCTGCGTGCGTCTGCACTCACTCCTTGGGCGGAGCCCAGTGAGCCTCCAGTACGGCAGAGCTCCAGCTCTGCTCAGAGGCCCGATCTGGCAGAGTGGCTGGCGTGAGGCTGCTCTGCCCTGGGCGAGCCTTGCCCAGACTTGCCTCGCTGCTAGGCTTCCTGCCCGGGAAGGAGCAGGCTGCGCCAGACAGGCAGACGCTCCTGGCGCCTTCCTGGCCTCAGCTCCACTCCTGCCTTGCCTTTGCACCTAGTCCCCAGGCGTCCTTGCGGAGGGCTTAGGGGCCGGTGGGGTGCACGCTGCCAAGCCCTCCAGCCGTGAGAGCTCTGTCATAGGGAAGGGACTGGCAAGTGCAGGGCTCCTCCAGCGGTCGCTTGGCCGCCCAGACTCAGCACAGCACGGAGAGCACCAGGCTTCCCAGGGCCCCTGGCTGTGGTCTGCAGCCCCACACACCCGGAGGCTGACTCCGTGAGCGCCCAGAAGGTGCCTGACAGACGTCATTTCCCTAGTGCTCTCCCCACCAGCAGAGACGTGTGCAGGTGGTTGGGGCCTGCCCCTGCGTGTCTGGGCTGCCGCCCACAGCCTCCGCTCAGGGGAAGCAGCCCCTGTGCCAAGACCTGCAGGAGGCGCGGGGCGTCCCTGCCTGGAAGCCAAGTGCACGGTCCGCTTGGAAGCGAGCCTCCTTGGGAAGAGTCGAGGGAGCCAAGCCGCGTGCAGCTGCAAGCCCTGCTTGGGCCGAGCCGAGTGTGCCTCCAGGACGGCAGAGCTCCAGCTCTGCTCAGAGGCCGGATCTAGTCAAGTGCCTTGCGCGAGGCTGCTCTGCCCTGGGCGAGACTTGCCCAGGCTTGCCTCGCTGCTAGGCTTGCTGCCCGGGAAGGAGCAGGCTGTGCGATGCTGGGAGAGGCCACTGGCGCCTTCCTGGCCTCAGCTCCACTCCTGCCTTGCCTTTGCATCTAGGCCCCGGGCGTCCTTGGGGAAGGCTTAGGAGCCGGTGGCTTGCACACTGCCGAGCCCTCCAGCAGTGAGGCCTCTCGTAGAGGGGAGGGGAGGGCAAGTGCAGGGCTCCACCAGCGGTTGCTTGGCCGCCCAGACTCAGCGCCGCACGGAGAGCACAAGGCTCCCAGGTCCCCTGGCTGTGGTCTGCAGCCCCACACTCCCGGAGGCTGACTCCGTGGGCGCCCAGAAGGTGCCTGACAGACGTCATGTCCCTAGCGCTCTGCTCCCCGGCAGAGACGTGTGCAGGTGGTGGGGCCTGCCCCTGCGTGTCTGGGCTCCCGCCGGCAGCCCCAGCTCCAGGGAAGCAGCCCCTGAGCCAAGACCTGTAGGGGGCGCGGGGCGCCCCCGCCTGGAAGCCTAGCGCACAGCATGCGGGAAGCGAGCCTCCTCGGGAGAAGAGGAGGCAGCCCAGCTGCGTGCGTCTGCACTCACTCCTTGGGCGGAGCCCAGTGAGCCTCCAGTACGGCAGAGCTCCAGCTCTGCTCAGAGGCCCGATCTGGCAGAGTTGCTGGCGTGAGGCTGCTCTGCCCTGGGCGAGCCTTGCCCAGACTTGCCTCGCTGCTAGGCTTCCTGCCCGGGAAGGAGCAGGCTGCGCCAGACAGGCAGACGCTCCTGGCGCCTTCCTGGCCTCAGCTCCACTCCTGCCTTGCCTTTGCACCTAGTCCCCAGGCGTCCTTGCGGAGGGCTTAGGGGCCGGTGGGGTGCACGCTGCCAAGCCCTCCAGCCGTGAGAGCTCTGTCATAGGGAAGGGACTGGCAAGTGCAGGGCTCCTCCAGCGGTCGCTTGGCCGCCCAGACTCAGCACAGCACGGAGAGCACCAGGCTTCCCAGGGCCCCTGGCTGTGGTCTGCAGCCCCACACACCCGGAGGCTGACTCCGTGAGCGCCCAGAAGGTGCCTGACAGACGTCATTTCCCTAGTGCTCTCCCCACCAGCAGAGACGTGTGCAGGTGGTTGGGGCCTGCCCCTGCGTGTCTGGGCTGCCGCCCACAGCCTCCGCTCAGGGGAAGCAGCCCCTGTGCCAAGACCTGCAGGAGGCGCGGGGCGTCCCTGCCTGGAAGCCAAGTGCACGGTCCGCTTGGAAGCGAGCCTCCTTGGGAAGAGTCGAGGGAGCCAAGCCGCGTGCAGCTGCAAGCCCTGCTTGGGCCGAGCCGAGTGTGCCTCCAGGACGGCAGAGCTCCAGCTCTGCTCAGAGGCCGGATCTAGTCAAGTGCCTTGCGCGAGGCTGCTCTGCCCTGGGCGAGACTTGCCCAGGCTTGCCTCGCTGCTAGGCTTGCTGCCCGGGAAGGAGCAGGCTGTGCGATGCTGGGAGAGGCCACTGGCGCCTTCCTGGCCTCAGCTCCACTCCTGCCTTGCCTTTGCATCTAGGCCCCGGGCGTCCTTGGGGAAGGCTTAGGAGCCGGTGGCTTGCACACTGCCGAGCCCTCCAGCAGTGAGGCCTCTCGTAGAGGGGAGGGGAGGGCAAGTGCAGGGCTCCACCAGCGGTTGCTTGGCCGCCCAGACTCAGCGCCGCACGGAGAGCACAAGGCTCCCAGGTCCCCTGGCTGTGGTCTGCAGCCCCACACTCCCGGAGGCTGACTCCGTGGGCGCCCAGAAGGTGCCTGACAGACGTCATGTCCCTAGCGCTCTGCTCCCCGGCAGAGACGTGTGCAGGTGGTGGGGCCTGCCCCTGCGTGTCTGGGCTCCCGCCGGCAGCCCCAGCTCCAGGGAAGCAGCCCCTGAGCCAAGACCTGTAGGGGGCGCGGGGCGCCCCCGCCTGGAAGCCTAGCGCACAGCATGCGGGAAGCGAGCCTCCTCGGGAGAAGAGGAGGCAGCCCAGCTGCGTGCGTCTGCACTCACTCCTTGGGCGGAGCCCAGTGAGCCTCCAGTACGGCAGAGCTCCAGCTCTGCTCAGAGGCCCGATCTGGCAGAGTTGCTGGCGTGAGGCTGCTCTGCCCTGGGCGAGCCTTGCCCAGACTTGCCTCGCTGCTAGGCTTCCTGCCCGGGAAGGAGCAGGCTGCGCCAGACAGGCAGACGCTCCTGGCGCCTTCCTGGCCTCAGCTCCACTCCTGCCTTGCCTTTGCACCTAGTCCCCAGGCGTCCTTGCGGAGGGCTTAGGGGCCGGTGGGGTGCACGCTGCCAAGCCCTCCAGCCGTGAGAGCTCTGTCATAGGGAAGGGACTGGCAAGTGCAGGGCTCCTCCAGCGGTCGCTTGGCCGCCCAGACTCAGCACAGCACGGAGAGCACCAGGCTTCCCAGGGCCCCTGGCTGTGGTCTGCAGCCCCACACACCCGGAGGCTGACTCCGTGAGCGCCCAGAAGGTGCCTGACAGACGTCATTTCCCTAGTGCTCTCCCCACCAGCAGAGACGTGTGCAGGTGGTTGGGGCCTGCCCCTGCGTGTCTGGGCTGCCGCCCACAGCCTCCGCTCAGGGGAAGCAGCCCCTGTGCCAAGACCTGCAGGAGGCGCGGGGCGTCCCTGCCTGGAAGCCAAGTGCACGGTCCGCTTGGAAGCGAGCCTCCTTGGGAAGAGTCGAGGGAGCCAAGCCGCGTGCAGCTGCAAGCCCTGCTTGGGCCGAGCCGAGTGTGCCTCCAGGACGGCAGAGCTCCAGCTCTGCTCAGAGGCCGGATCTAGTCAAGTGCCTTGCGCGAGGCTGCTCTGCCCTGGGCGAGACTTGCCCAGGCTTGCCTCGCTGCTAGGCTTGCTGCCCGGGAAGGAGCAGGCTGTGCGATGCTGGGAGAGGCCACTGGCGCCTTCCTGGCCTCAGCTCCACTCCTGCCTTGCCTTTGCATCTAGGCCCCGGGCGTCCTTGGGGAAGGCTTAGGAGCCGGTGGCTTGCACACTGCCGAGCCCTCCAGCAGTGAGGCCTCTCGTAGAGGGGAGGGGAGGGCAAGTGCAGGGCTCCACCAGCGGTTGCTTGGCCGCCCAGACTCAGCGCCGCACGGAGAGCACAAGGCTCCCAGGTCCCCTGGCTGTGGTCTGCAGCCCCACACTCCCGGAGGCTGACTCCGTGGGCGCCCAGAAGGTGCCTGACAGACGTCATGTCCCTAGCGCTCTGCTCCCCGGCAGAGACGTGTGCAGGTGGTGGGGCCTGCCCCTGCGTGTCTGGGCTCCCGCCGGCAGCCCCAGCTCCAGGGAAGCAGCCCCTGAGCCAAGACCTGTAGGGGGCGCGGGGCGCCCCCGCCTGGAAGCCTAGCGCACAGCATGCGGGAAGCGAGCCTCCTCGGGAGAAGAG
The DNA here is from genome assembly GCF_023091745.1 of Budorcas taxicolor. Taxonomy (NCBI): domain Eukaryota; kingdom Metazoa; phylum Chordata; class Mammalia; order Artiodactyla; family Bovidae; genus Budorcas; species Budorcas taxicolor. Next base: position 239,856 of record NW_026291768.1, read on the forward strand.
GAGGCAGCCCAGCTGCGTGCGTCTGCACTCACTCCTTGGGCGGAGCCCAGTGAGCCTCCAGTACGGCAGAGCTCCAGCTCTGCTCAGAGGCCCGATCTGGCAGAGTTGCTGGCGTGAGGCTGCTCTGCCCTGGGCGAGCCTTGCCCAGACTTGCCTCGCTGCTAGGCTTCCTGCCCGGGAAGGAGCAGGCTGCGCCAGACAGGCAGACGCTCCTGGCGCCTTCCTGGCCTCAGCTCCACTCCTGCCTTGCCTTTGCACCTAGTCCCCAGGCGTCCTTGCGGAGGGCTTAGGGGCCGGTGGGGTGCACGCTGCCAAGCCCTCCAGCCGTGAGAGCTCTGTCATAGGGAAGGGACTGGCAAGTGCAGGGCTCCTCCAGCGGTCGCTTGGCCGCCCAGACTCAGCACAGCACGGAGAGCACCAGGCTTCCCAGGGCCCCTGGCTGTGGTCTGCAGCCCCACACACCCGGAGGCTGACTCCGTGAGCGCCCAGAAGGTGCCTGACAGACGTCATTTCCCTAGTGCTCTCCCCACCAGCAGAGACGTGTGCAGGTGGTTGGGGCCTGCCCCTGCGTGTCTGGGCTGCCGCCCACAGCCTCCGCTCAGGGGAAGCAGCCCCTGTGCCAAGACCTGCAGGAGGCGCGGGGCGTCCCTGCCTGGAAGCCAAGTGCACGGTCCGCTTGGAAGCGAGCCTCCTTGGGAAGAGTCGAGGGAGCCAAGCCGCGTGCAGCTGCAAGCCCTGCTTGGGCCGAGCCGAGTGTGCCTCCAGGACGGCAGAGCTCCAGCTCTGCTCAGAGGCCGGATCTAGTCAAGTGCCTTGCGCGAGGCTGCTCTGCCCTGGGCGAGACTTGCCCAGGCTTGCCTCGCTGCTAGGCTTGCTGCCCGGGAAGGAGCAGGCTGTGCGATGCTGGGAGAGGCCACTGGCGCCTTCCTGGCCTCAGCTCCACTCCTGCCTTGCCTTTGCATCTAGGCCCCGGGCGTCCTTGGGGAAGGCTTAGGAGCCGGTGGCTTGCACACTGCCGAGCCCTCCAGCAGTGAGGCCTCTCGTAGAGGGGAGGGGAGGGCAAGTGCAGGGCTCCACCAGCGGTTGCTTGGCCGCCCAGACTCAGCGCCGCACGGAGAGCACAAGGCTCCCAGGTCCCCTGGCTGTGGTCTGCAGCCCCACACTCCCGGAGGCTGACTCCGTGGGCGCCCAGAAGGTGCCTGACAGACGTCATGTCCCTAGCGCTCTGCTCCCCGGCAGAGACGTGTGCAGGTGGTGGGGCCTGCCCCTGCGTGTCTGGGCTCCCGCCGGCAGCCCCAGCTCCAGGGAAGCAGCCCCTGAGCCAAGACCTGTAGGGGGCGCGGGGCGCCCCCGCCTGGAAGCCTAGCGCACAGCATGCGGGAAGCGAGCCTCCTCGGGAGAAGAGGAGGCAGCCCAGCTGCGTGCGTCTGCACTCACTCCTTGGGCGGAGCCCAGTGAGCCTCCAGTACGGCAGAGCTCCAGCTCTGCTCAGAGGCCCGATCTGGCAGAGTTGCTGGCGTGAGGCTGCTCTGCCCTGGGCGAGCCTTGCCCAGACTTGCCTCGCTGCTAGGCTTCCTGCCCGGGAAGGAGCAGGCTGCGCCAGACAGGCAGACGCTCCTGGCGCCTTCCTGGCCTCAGCTCCACTCCTGCCTTGCCTTTGCACCTAGTCCCCAGGCGTCCTTGCGGAGGGCTTAGGGGCCGGTGGGGTGCACGCTGCCAAGCCCTCCAGCCGTGAGAGCTCTGTCATAGGGAAGGGACTGGCAAGTGCAGGGCTCCTCCAGCGGTCGCTTGGCCGCCCAGACTCAGCACAGCACGGAGAGCACCAGGCTTCCCAGGGCCCCTGGCTGTGGTCTGCAGCCCCACACACCCGGAGGCTGACTCCGTGAGCGCCCAGAAGGTGCCTGACAGACGTCATTTCCCTAGTGCTCTCCCCACCAGCAGAGACGTGTGCAGGTGGTTGGGGCCTGCCCCTGCGTGTCTGGGCTGCCGCCCACAGCCTCCGCTCAGGGGAAGCAGCCCCTGTGCCAAGACCTGCAGGAGGCGCGGGGCGTCCCTGCCTGGAAGCCAAGTGCACGGTCCGCTTGGAAGCGAGCCTCCTTGGGAAGAGTCGAGGGAGCCAAGCCGCGTGCAGCTGCAAGCCCTGCTTGGGCCGAGCCGAGTGTGCCTCCAGGACGGCAGAGCTCCAGCTCTGCTCAGAGGCCGGATCTAGTCAAGTGCCTTGCGCGAGGCTGCTCTGCCCTGGGCGAGACTTGCCCAGGCTTGCCTCGCTGCTAGGCTTGCTGCCCAGGATGGAGCAGGCTGTGCGATGCTGGGAGAGGCCACTGGCGCCTTCCTGGCCTCAGCTCCACTCCTGCCTTGCCTTTGCATCTAGGCCCCGGGCGTCCTTGGGGAAGGCTTAGGAGCCGGTGGCTTGCACACTGCCGAGCCCTCCAGCAGTGAGGCCTCTCGTAGAGGGGAGGGGAGGGCAAGTGCAGGGCTCCACCAGCGGTTGCTTGGCCGCCCAGACTCAGCGCCGCACGGAGAGCACAAGGCTCCCAGGTCCCCTGGCTGTGGTCTGCAGCCCCACACTCCCGGAGGCTGACTCCGTGGGCGCCCAGAAGGTGCCTGACAGACGTCATGTCCCTAGCGCTCTGCTCCCCGGCAGAGACGTGTGCAGGTGGTGGGGCCTGCCCCTGCGTGTCTGGGCTCCCGCCGGCAGCCCCAGCTCCAGGGAAGCAGCCCCTGAGCCAAGACCTGTAGGGGGCGCGGGGCGCCCCCGCCTGGAAGCCTAGCGCACAGCATGCGGGAAGCGAGCCTCCTCGGGAGAAGAGGAGGCAGCCCAGCTGCGTGCGTCTGCACTCACTCCTTGGGCGGAGCCCAGTGAGCCTCCAGTACGGCAGAGCTCCAGCTCTGCTCAGAGGCCCGATCTGGCAGAGTTGCTGGCGTGAGGCTGCTCTGCCCTGGGCGAGCCTTGCCCAGACTTGCCTCGCTGCTAGGCTTCCTGCCCGGGAAGGAGCAGGCTGCGCCAGACAGGCAGACGCTCCTGGCGCCTTCCTGGCCTCAGCTCCACTCCTGCCTTGCCTTTGCACCTAGTCCCCAGGCGTCCTTGCGGAGGGCTTAGGGGCCGGTGGGGTGCACGCTGCCAAGCCCTCCAGCCGTGAGAGCTCTGTCATAGGGAAGGGACTGGCAAGTGCAGGGCTCCTCCAGCGGTCGCTTGGCCGCCCAGACTCAGCACAGCACGGAGAGCACCAGGCTTCCCAGGGCCCCTGGCTGTGGTCTGCAGCCCCACACACCCGGAGGCTGACTCCGTGAGCGCCCAGAAGGTGCCTGACAGACGTCATTTCCCTAGTGCTCTCCCCACCAGCAGAGACGTGTGCAGGTGGTTGGGGCCTGCCCCTGCGTGTCTGGGCTGCCGCCCACAGCCTCCGCTCAGGGGAAGCAGCCCCTGTGCCAAGACCTGCAGGAGGCGCGGGGCGTCCCTGCCTGGAAGCCAAGTGCACGGTCCGCTTGGAAGCGAGCCTCCTTGGGAAGAGTCGAGGGAGCCAAGCCGCGTGCAGCTGCAAGCCCTGCTTGGGCCGAGCCGAGTGTGCCTCCAGGACGGCAGAGCTCCAGCTCTGCTCAGAGGCCGGATCTAGTCAAGTGCCTTGCGCGAGGCTGCTCTGCCCTGGGCGAGACTTGCCCAGGCTTGCCTCGCTGCTAGGCTTGCTGCCCGGGAAGGAGCAGGCTGTGCGATGCTGGGAGAGGCCACTGGCGCCTTCCTGGCCTCAGCTCCACTCCTGCCTTGCCTTTGCATCTAGGCCCCGGGCGTCCTTGGGGAAGGCTTAGGAGCCGGTGGCTTGCACACTGCCGAGCCCTCCAGCAGTGAGGCCTCTCGTAGAGGGGAGGGGAGGGCAAGTGCAGGGCTCCACCAGCGGTTGCTTGGCCGCCCAGACTCAGCGCCGCACGGAGAGCACAAGGCTCCCAGGTCCCCTGGCTGTGGTCTGCAGCCCCACACTCCCGGAGGCTGACTCCGTGGGCGCCCAGAAGGTGCCTGACAGACGTCATGTCCCTAGCGCTCTGCTCCCCGGCAGAGACGTGTGCAGGTGGTGGGGCCTGCCCCTGCGTGTCTGGGCTCCCGCCGGCAGCCCCAGCTCCAGGGAAGCAGCCCCTGAGCCAAGACCTGTAGGGGGCGCGGGGCGCCCCCGCCTGGAAGCCTAGCGCACAGCATGCGGGAAGCGAGCCTCCTCGGGAGAAGAGGAGGCAGCCCAGCTGCGTGCGTCTGCACTCACTCCTTGGGCGGAGCCCAGTGAGCCTCCAGTACGGCAGAGCTCCAGCTCTGCTCAGAGGCCCGATCTGGCAGAGTTGCTGGCGTGAGGCTGCTCTGCCCTGGGCGAGCCTTGCCCAGACTTGCCTCGCTGCTAGGCTTCCTGCCCGGGAAGGAGCAGGCTGCGCCAGACAGGCAGACGCTCCTGGCGCCTTCCTGGCCTCAGCTCCACTCCTGCCTTGCCTTTGCACCTAGTCCCCAGGCGTCCTTGCGGAGGGCTTAGGGGCCGGTGGGGTGCACGCTGCCAAGCCCTCCAGCCGTGAGAGCTCTGTCATAGGGAAGGGACTGGCAAGTGCAGGGCTCCTCCAGCGGTCGCTTGGCCGCCCAGACTCAGCACAGCACGGAGAGCACCAGGCTTCCCAGGGCCCCTGGCTGTGGTCTGCAGCCCCACACACCCGGAGGCTGACTCCGTGAGCGCCCAGAAGGTGCCTGACAGACGTCATTTCCCTAGTGCTCTCCCCACCAGCAGAGACGTGTGCAGGTGGTTGGGGCCTGCCCCTGCGTGTCTGGGCTGCCGCCCACAGCCTCCGCTCAGGGGAAGCAGCCCCTGTGCCAAGACCGGCAGGAGGCGCGGGGCGTCCCTGCCTGGAAGCCAAGTGCACGGTCCGCTTGGAAGCGAGCCTCCTTGGGAAGAGTCGAGGGAGCCAAGCCGCGTGCAGCTGCAAGCCCTGCTTGGGCCGAGCCGAGTGTGCCTCCAGGACGGCAGAGCTCCAGCTCTGCTCAGAGGCCGGATCTAGTCAAGTGCCTTGCGCGAGGCTGCTCTGCCCTGGGCGAGACTTGCCCAGGCTTGCCTCGCTGCTAGGCTTGCTGCCCGGGAAGGAGCAGGCTGTGCGATGCTGGGAGAGGCCACTGGCGCCTTCCTGGCCTCAGCTCCACTCCTGCCTTGCCTTTGCATCTAGGCCCCGGGCGTCCTTGGGGAAGGCTTAGGAGCCGGTGGCTTGCACACTGCCGAGCCCTCCCGCAGTGAGGCCTCTCGTAGAGGGGAGGGGAGGGCAAGTGCAGGGCTCCACCAGCGGTTGCTTGGCCGCCCAGACTCAGCGCCGCACGGAGAGCACAAGGCTCCCAGGTCCCCTGGCTGTGGTCTGCAGCCCCACACTCCCGGAGGCTGACTCCGTGGGCGCCCAGAAGGTGCCTGACAGACGTCATGTCCCTAGCGCTCTGCTCCCCGGCAGAGACGTGTGCAGGTGGTGGGGCCTGCCCCTGCGTGTCTGGGCTCCCGCCGGCAGCCCCAGCTCCAGGGAAGCAGCCCCTGAGCCAAGACCTGTAGGGGGCGCGGGGCGCCCCCGCCTGGAAGCCTAGCGCACAGCATGCGGGAAGCGAGCCTCCTCGGGAGAAGAGGAGGCAGCCCAGCTGCGTGCGTCTGCACTCACTCCTTGGGCGGAGCCCAGTGAGCCTCCAGTACGGCAGAGCTCCAGCTCTGCTCAGAGGCCCGATCTGGCAGAGTTGCTGGCGTGAGGCTGCTCTGCCCTGGGCGAGCCTTGCCCAGACTTGCCTCGCTGCTAGGCTTCCTGCCCGGGAAGGAGCAGGCTGCGCCAGACAGGCAGACGCTCCTGGCGCCTTCCTGGCCTCAGCTCCACTCCTGCCTTGCCTTTGCACCTAGTCCCCAGGCGTCCTTGCGGAGGGCTTAGGGGCCGGTGGGGTGCACGCTGCCAAGCCCTCCAGCCGTGAGAGCTCTGTCATAGGGAAGGGAATGGCAAGTGCAGGGCTCCTCCAGCGGTCGCTTGGCCGCCCAGACTCAGCACAGCACGGAGAGCACCAGGCTTCCCAGGGCCCCTGGCTGTGGTCTGCAGCCCCACACACCCGGAGGCTGACTCCGTGAGCGCCCAGAAGGTGCCTGACAGACGTCATTTCCCTAGTGCTCTCCCCACCAGCAGAGACGTGTGCAGGTGGTTGGGGCCTGCCCCTGCGTGTCTGGGCTGCCGCCCACAGCCTCCGCTCAGGGGAAGCAGCCCCTGTGCCAAGACCTGCAGGAGGCGCGGGGCGTCCCTGCCTGGAAGCCAAGTGCACGGTCCGCTTGGAAGCGAGCCTCCTTGGGAAGAGTCGAGGGAGCCAAGCCGCGTGCAGCTGCAAGCCCTGCTTGGGCCGAGCCGAGTGTGCCTCCAGGACGGCAGAGCTCCAGCTCTGCTCAGAGGCCGGATCTAGTCAAGTGCCTTGCGCGAGGCTGCTCTGCCCTGGGCGAGACTTGCCCAGGCTTGCCTCGCTGCTAGGCTTGCTGCCCGGGAAGGAGCAGGCTGTGCGATGCTGGGAGAGGCCACTGGCGCCTTCCTGGCCTCAGCTCCACTCCTGCCTTGCCTTTGCATCTAGGCCCCGGGCGTCCTTGGGGAAGGCTTAGGAGCCGGTGGCTTGCACACTGCCGAGCCCTCCAGCAGTGAGGCCTCTCGTAGAGGGGAGGGGAGGGCAAGTGCAGGGCTCCACCAGCGGTTGCTTGGCCGCCCAGACTCAGCGCCGCACGGAGAGCACAAGGCTCCCAGGTCCCCTGGCTGTGGTCTGCAGCCCCACACTCCCGGAGGCTGACTCCGTGGGCGCCCAGAAGGTGCCTGACAGACGTCATGTCCCTAGCGCTCTGCTCCCCGGCAGAGACGTGTGCAGGTGGTGGGGCCTGCCCCTGCGTGTCTGGGCTCCCGCCGGCAGCCCCAGCTCCAGGGAAGCAGCCCCTGAGCCAAGACCTGTAGGGGGCGCGGGGCGCCCCCGCCTGGAAGCCTAGCGCACAGCATGCGGGAAGCGAGCCTCCTCGGGAGAAGAGGAGGCAGCCCAGCTGCGTGCGTCTGCACTCACTCCTTGGGCGGAGCCCAGTGAGCCTCCAGTACGGCAGAGCTCCAGCTCTGCTCAGAGGCCCGATCTGGCAGAGTTGCTGGCGTGAGGCTGCTCTGCCCTGGGCGAGCCTTGCCCAGACTTGCCTCGCTGCTAGGCTTCCTGCCCGGGAAGGAGCAGGCTGCGCCAGACAGGCAGACGCTCCTGGCGCCTTCCTGGCCTCAGCTCCACTCCTGCCTTGCCTTTGCACCTAGTCCCCAGGCGTCCTTGCGGAGGGCTTAGGGGCCGGTGGGGTGCACGCTGCCAAGCCCTCCAGCCGTGAGAGCTCTGTCATAGGGAAGGGACTGGCAAGTGCAGGGCTCCTCCAGCGGTCGCTTGGCCGCCCAGACTCAGCACAGCACGGAGAGCACCAGGCTTCCCAGGGCCCCTGGCTGTGGTCTGCAGCCCCACACACCCGGAGGCTGACTCCGTGAGCGCCCAGAAGGTGCCTGACAGACGTCATTTCCCTAGTGCTCTCCCCACCAGCAGAGACGTGTGCAGGTGGTTGGGGCCTGCCCCTGCGTGTCTGGGCTGCCGCCCACAGCCTCCGCTCAGGGGAAGCAGCCCCTGTGCCAAGACCGGCAGGAGGCGCGGGGCGTCCCTGCCTGGAAGCCAAGTGCACGGTCCGCTTGGAAGCGAGCCTCCTTGGGAAGAGTCGAGGGAGCCAAGCCGCGTGCAGCTGCAAGCCCTGCTTGGGCCGAGCCGAGTGTGCCTCCAGGACGGCAGAGCTCCAGCTCTGCTCAGAGGCCGGATCTAGTCAAGTGCCTTGCGCGAGGCTGCTCTGCCCTGGGCGAGACTTGCCCAGGCTTGCCTCGCTGCTAGGCTTGCTGCCCGGGAAGGAGCAGGCTGTGCGATGCTGGGAGAGGCCACTGGCGCCTTCCTGGCCTCAGCTCCACTCCTGCCTTGCCTTTGCATCTAGGCCCCGGGCGTCCTTGGGGAAGGCTTAGGAGCCGGTGGCTTGCACACTGCCGAGCCCTCCAGCAGTGAGGCCTCTCGTAGAGGGGAGGGGAGGGCAAGTGCAGGGCTCCACCAGCGGTTGCTTGGCCGCCCAGACTCAGCGCCGCACGGAGAGCACAAGGCTCCCAGGTCCCCTGGCTGTGGTCTGCAGCCCCACACTCCCGGAGGCTGACTCCGTGGGCGCCCAGAAGGTGCCTGACAGACGTCATGTCCCTAGCGCTCTGCTCCCCGGCAGAGACGTGTGCAGGTGGTGGGGCCTGCCCCTGCGTGTCTGGGCTCCCGCCGGCAGCCCCAGCTCCAGGGAAGCAGCCCCTGAGCCAAGACCTGTAGGGGGCGCGGGGCGCCCCCGCCTGGAAGCCTAGCGCACAGCATGCGGGAAGCGAGCCTCCTCGGGAGAAGAGGAGGCAGCCCAGCTGCGTGCGTCTGCACTCACTCCTTGGGCGGAGCCCAGTGAGCCTCCAGTACGGCAGAGCTCCAGCTCTGCTCAGAGGCCCGATCTGGCAGAGTTGCTGGCGTGAGGCTGCTCTGCCCTGGGCGAGCCTTGCCCAGACTTGCCTCGCTGCTAGGCTTCCTGCCCGGGAAGGAGCAGGCTGCGCCAGACAGGCAGACGCTCCTGGCGCCTTCCTGGCCTCAGCTCCACTCCTGCCTTGCCTTTGCACCTAGTCCCCAGGCGTCCTTGCGGAGGGCTTAGGGGCCGGTGGGGTGCACGCTGCCAAGCCCTCCAGCCGTGAGAGCTCTGTCATAGGGAAGGGACTGGCAAGTGCAGGGCTCCTCCAGCGGTCGCTTGGCCGCCCAGACTCAGCACAGCACGGAGAGCACCAGGCTTCCCAGGGCCCCTGGCTGTGGTCTGCAGCCCCACACACCCGGAGGCTGACTCCGTGAGCGCCCAGAAGGTGCCTGACAGACGTCATTTCCCTAGTGCTCTCCCCACCAGCAGAGACGTGTGCAGGTGGTTGGGGCCTGCCCCTGCGTGTCTGGGCTGCCGCCCACAGCCTCCGCTCAGGGGAAGCAGCCCCTGTGCCAAGACCTGCAGGAGGCGCGGGGCGTCCCTGCCTGGAAGCCAAGTGCACGGTCCGCTTGGAAGCGAGCCTCCTTGGGAAGAGTCGAGGGAGCCAAGCCGCGTGCAGCTGCAAGCCCTGCTTGGGCCGAGCCGAGTGTGCCTCCAGGACGGCAGAGCTCCAGCTCTGCTCAGAGGCCGGATCTAGTCAAGTGCCTTGCGCGAGGCTGCTCTGCCCTGGGCGAGACTTGCCCAGGCTTGCCTCGCTGCTAGGCTTGCTGCCCGGGAAGGAGCAGGCTGTGCGATGCTGGGAGAGGCCACTGGCGCCTTCCTGGCCTCAGCTCCACTCCTGCCTTGCCTTTGCATCTAGGCCCCGGGCGTCCTTGGGGAAGGCTTAGGAGCCGGTGGCTTGCACACTGCCGAGCCCTCCAGCAGTGAGGCCTCTCGTAGAGGGGAGGGGAGGGCAAGTGCAGGGCTCCACCAGCGGTTGCTTGGCCGCCCAGACTCAGCGCCGCACGGAGAGCACAAGGCTCCCAGGTCCCCTGGCTGTGGTCTGCAGCCCCACACTCCCGGAGGCTGACTCCGTGGGCGCCCAGAAGGTGCCTGACAGACGTCATGTCCCTAGCGCTCTGCTCCCCGGCAGAGACGTGTGCAGGTGGTGGGGCCTGCCCCTGCGTGTCTGGGCTCCCGCCGGCAGCCCCAGCTCCAGGGAAGCAGCCCCTGAGCCAAGACCTGTAGGGGGCGCGGGGCGCCCCCGCCTGGAAGCCTAGCGCACAGCATGCGGGAAGCGAGCCTCCTCGGGAGAAGAGGAGGCAGCCCAGCTGCGTGCGTCTGCACTCACTCCTTGGGCGGAGCCCAGTGAGCCTCCAGTACGGCAGAGCTCCAGCTCTGCTCAGAGGCCCGATCTGGCAGAGTGGCTGGCGTGAGGCTGCTCTGCCCTGGGCGAGCCTTGCCCAGACTTGCCTCGCTGCTAGGCTTCCTGCCCGGGAAGGAGCAGGCTGCGCCAGACAGGCAGACGCTCCTGGCGCCTTCCTGGCCTCAGCTCCACTCCTGCCTTGCCTTTGCACCTAGTCCCCAGGCGTCCTTGCGGAGGGCTTAGGGGCCGGTGGGGTGCACGCTGCCAAGCCCTCCAGCCGTGAGAGCTCTGTCATAGGGAAGGGACTGGCAAGTGCAGGGCTCCTCCAGCGGTCGCTTGGCCGCCCAGACTCAGCACAGCACGGAGAGCACCAGGCTTCCCAGGGCCCCTGGCTGTGGTCTGCAGCCCCACACACCCGGAGGCTGACTCCGTGAGCGCCCAGAAGGTGCCTGACAGACGTCATTTCCCTAGTGCTCTCCCCACCAGCAGAGACGTGTGCAGGTGGTTGGGGCCTGCCCCTGCGTGTCTGGGCTGCCGCCCACAGCCTCCGCTCAGGGGAAGCAGCCCCTGTGCCAAGACCTGCAGGAGGCGCGGGGCGTCCCTGCCTGGAAGCCAAGTGCACGGTCCGCTTGGAAGCGAGCCTCCTTGGGAAGAGTCGAGGGAGCCAAGCCGCGTGCAGCTGCAAGCCCTGCTTGGGCCGAGCCGAGTGTGCCTCCAGGACGGCAGAGCTCCAGCTCTGCTCAGAGGCCGGATCTAGTCAAGTGCCTTGCGCGAGGCTGCTCTGCCCTGGGCGAGACTTGCCCAGGCTTGCCTCGCTGCTAGGCTTGCTGCCCGGGAAGGAGCAGGCTGTGCGATGCTGGGAGAGGCCACTGGCGCCTTCCTGGCCTCAGCTCCACTCCTGCCTTGCCTTTGCATCTAGGCCCCGGGCGTCCTTGGGGAAGGCTTAGGAGCCGGTGGCTTGCACACTGCCGAGCCCTCCAGCAGTGAGGCCTCTCGTAGAGGGGAGGGGAGGGCAAGTGCAGGGCTCCACCAGCGGTTGCTTGGCCGCCCAGACTCAGCGCCGCACGGAGAGCACAAGGCTCCCAGGTCCCCTGGCTGTGGTCTGCAGCCCCACACTCCCGGAGGCTGACTCCGTGGGCGCCCAGAAGGTGCCTGACAGACGTCATGTCCCTAGCGCTCTGCTCCCCGGCAGAGACGTGTGCAGGTGGTGGGGCCTGCCCCTGCGTGTCTGGGCTCCCGCCGGCAGCCCCAGCTCCAGGGAAGCAGCCCCTGAGCCAAGACCTGTAGGGGGCGCGGGGCGCCCCCGCCTGGAAGCCTAGCGCACAGCATGCGGGAAGCGAGCCTCCTCGGGAGAAGAGGAGGCAGCCCAGCTGCGTGCGTCTGCACTCACTCCTTGGGCGGAGCCCAGTGAGCCTCCAGTACGGCAGAGCTCCAGCTCTGCTCAGAGGCCCGATCTGGCAGAGTGGCTGGCGTGAGGCTGCTCTGCCCTGGGCGAGCCTTGCCCAGACTTGCCTCGCTGCTAGGCTTCCTGCCCGGGAAGGAGCAGGCTGCGCCAGACAGGCAGACGCTCCTGGCGCCTTCCTGGCCTCAGCTCCACTCCTGCCTTGCCTTTGCACCTAGTCCCCAGGCGTCCTTGCGGAGGGCTTAGGGGCCGGTGGGGTGCCCGCTGCCAAGCCCTCCAGCCGTGAGAGCTCTGTCATAGGGAAGGGACTGGCAAGTGCAGGGCTCCTCCAGCGGTCGCTTGGCCGCCCAGACTCAGCACAGCACGGAGAGCACCAGGCTTCCCAGGGCCCCTGGCTGTGGTCTGCAGCCCCACACACCCGGAGGCTGACTCCGTGAGCGCCCAGAAGGTGCCTGACAGACGTCATTTCCCTAGTGCTCTCCCCACCAGCAGAGACGTGTGCAGGTGGTTGGGGCCTGCCCCTGCGTGTCTGGGCTGCCGCCCACAGCCTCCGCTCAGGGGAAGCAGCCCCTGTGCCAAGACCTGCAGGAGGCGCGGGGCGTCCCTGCCTGGAAGCCAAGTGCACGGTCCGCTTGGAAGCGAGCCTCCTTGGGAAGAGTCGAGGGAGCCAAGCCGCGTGCAGCTGCAAGCCCTGCTTGGGCCGAGCCGAGTGTGCCTCCAGGACGGCAGAGCTCCAGCTCTGCTCAGAGGCCGGATCTAGTCAAGTGCCTTGCGCGAGGCTGCTCTGCCCTGGGCGAGACTTGCCCAGGCTTGCCTCGCTGCTAGGCTTGCTGCCCGGGAAGGAGCAGGCTGTGCGATGCTGGGAGAGGCCACTGGCGCCTTCCTGGCCTCAGCTCCACTCCTGCCTTGCCTTTGCATCTAGGCCCCGGGCGTCCTTGGGGAAGGCTTAGGAGCCGGTGGCTTGCACACTGCCGAGCCCTCCAGCAGTGAGGCCTCTCGTAGAGGGGAGGGGAGGGCAAGTGCAGGGCTCCACCAGCGGTTGCTTGGCCGCCCAGACTCAGCGCCGCACGGAGAGCACAAGGCTCCCAGGTCCCCTGGCTGTGGTCTGCAGCCCCACACTCCCGGAGGCTGACTCCGTGGGCGCCCAGAAGGTGCCTGACAGACGTCATGTCCCTAGCGCTCTGCTCCCCGGCAGAGACGTGTGCAGGTGGTGGGGCCTGCCCCTGCGTGTCTGGGCTCCCGCCGGCAGCCCCAGCTCCAGGGAAGCAGCCCCTGAGCCAAGACCTGTAGGGGGCGCGGGGCGCCCCCGCCTGGAAGCCTAGCGCACAGCATGCGGGAAGCGAGCCTCCTCGGGAGAAGAGGAGGCAGCCCAGCTGCGTGCGTCTGCACTCACTCCTTGGGCGGAGCCCAGTGAGCCTCCAGTACGGCAGAGCTCCAGCTCTGCTCAGAGGCCCGATCTGGCAGAGTGGCTGGCGTGAGGCTGCTCTGCCCTGGGCGAGCCTTGCCCAGACTTGCCTCGCTGCTAGGCTTCCTGCCCGGGAAGGAGCAGGCTGCGCCAGACAGGCAGACGCTCCTGGCGCCTTCCTGGCCTCAGCTCCACTCCTGCCTTGCCTTTGCACCTAGTCCCCAGGCGTCCTTGCGGAGGGCTTAGGGGCCGGTGGGGTGCACGCTGCCAAGCCCTCCAGCCGTGAGAGCTCTGTCATAGGGAAGGGACTGGCAAGTGCAGGGCTCCTCCAGCGGTCGCTTGGCCGCCCAGACTCAGCACAGCACGGAGAGCACCAGGCTTCCCAGGGCCCCTGGCTGTGGTCTGCAGCCCCACACACCCGGAGGCTGACTCCGTGAGCGCCCAGAAGGTGCCTGACAGACGTCATTTCCCTAGTGCTCTCCCCACCAGCAGAGACGTGTGCAGGTGGTTGGGGCCTGCCCCTGCGTGTCTGGGCTGCCGCCCACAGCCTCCGCTCAGGGGAAGCAGCCCCTGTGCCAAGACCTGCAGGAGGCGCGGGGCGTCCCTGCCTGGAAGCCAAGTGCACGGTCCGCTTGGAAGCGAGCCTCCTTGGGAAGAGTCGAGGGAGCCAAGCCGCGTGCAGCTGCAAGCCCTGCTTGGGCCGAGCCGAGTGTGCCTCCAGGACGGCAGAGCTCCAGCTCTGCTCAGAGGCCGGATCTAGTCAAGTGCCTTGCGCGAGGCTGCTCTGCCCTGGGCGAGACTTGCCCAGGCTTGCCTCGCTGCTAGGCTTGCTGCCCGGGAAGGAGCAGGCTGTGCGATGCTGGGAGAGGCCACTGGCGCCTTCCTGGCCTCAGCTCCACTCCTGCCTTGCCTTTGCATCTAGGCCCCGGGCGTCCTTGGGGAAGGCTTAGGAGCCGGTGGCTTGCACACTGCCGAGCCCTCCAGCAGTGAGGCCTCTCGTAGAGGGGAGGGGAGGGCAAGTGCAGGGCTCCACCAGCGGTTGCTTGGCCGCCCAGACTCAGCGCCGCACGGAGAGCACAAGGCTCCCAGGTCCCCTGGCTGTGGTCTGCAGCCCCACACTCCCGGAGGCTGACTCCGTGGGCGCCCAGAAGGTGCCTGACAGACGTCATGTCCCTAGCGCTCTGCTCCCCGGCAGAGACGTGTGCAGGTGGTGGGGCCTGCCCCTGCGTGTCTGGGCTCCCGCCGGCAGCCCCAGCTCCAGGGAAGCAGCCCCTGAGCCAAGACCTGTAGGGGGCGCGGGGCGCCCCCGCCTGGAAGCCTAGCGCACAGCATGCGGGAAGCGAGCCTCCTCGGGAGAAGAGGAGGCAGCCCAGCTGCGTGCGTCTGCACTCACTCCTTGGGCGGAGCCCAGTGAGCCTCCAGTACGGCAGAGCTCCAGCTGTGCTCAGAGGCCCGATCTGGCAGAGTGGCTGGCGTGAGGCTGCTCTGCCCTGGGCGAGCCTTGCCCAGACTTGCCTCGCTGCTAGGCTTCCTGCCCGGGAAGGAGCAGGCTGCGCCAGACAGGCAGACGCTCCTGGCGCCTTCCTGGCCTCAGCTCCACTCCTGCCTTGCCTTTGCACCTAGTCCCCAGGCGTCCTTGCGGAGGGCTTAGGGGCCGGTGGGGTGCACGCTGCCAAGCCCTCCAGCCGTGAGAGCTCTGTCATAGGGAAGGGACTGGCAAGTGCAGGGCTCCTCCAGCGGTCGCTTGGCCGCCCAGACTCAGCACAGCACGGAGAGCACCAGGCTTCCCAGGGCCCCTGGCTGTGGTCTGCAGCCCCACACACCCGGAGGCTGACTCCGTGAGCGCCCAGAAGGTGCCTGACAGACGTCATTTCCCTAGTGCTCTCCCCACCAGCAGAGACGTGTGCAGGTGGTTGGGGCCTGCCCCTGCGTGTCTGGGCTGCCGCCCACAGCCTCCGCTCAGGGGAAGCAGCCCCTGTGCCAAGACCTGCAGGAGGCGCGGGGCGTCCCTGCCTGGAAGCCAAGTGCACGGTCCGCTTGGAAGCGAGCCTCCTTGGGAAGAGTCGAGGGAGCCAAGCCGCGTGCAGCTGCAAGCCCTGCTTGGGCCGAGCCGAGTGTGCCTCCAGGACGGCAGAGCTCCAGCTCTGCTCAGAGGCCGGATCTAGTCAAGTGCCTTGCGCGAGGCTGCTCTGCCCTGGGCGAGACTTGCCCACGCTTGCCTCGCTGCTAGGCTTGCTGCCCGGGAAGGAGCAGGCTGTGCGATGCTGGGAGAGGCCACTGGCGCCTTCCTGGCCTCAGCTCCACTCCTGCCTTGCCTTTGCATCTAGGCCCCGGGCGTCCTTGGGGAAGGCTTAGGAGCCGGTGGCTTGCACACTGCCGAGCCCTCCAGCAGTGAGGCCTCTCGTAGAGGGGAGGGGAGGGCAAGTGCAGGGCTCCACCAGCGGTTGCTTGGCCGCCCAGACTCAGCGCCGCACGGAGAGCACAAGGCTCCCAGGTCCCCTGGCTGTGGTCTGCAGCCCCACACTCCCGGAGGCTGACTCCGTGGGCGCCCAGAAGGTGCCTGACAGACGTCATGTCCCTAGCGCTCTGCTCCCCGGCAGAGACGTGTGCAGGTGGTGGGGCCTGCCCCTGCGTGTCTGGGCTCCCGCCGGCAGCCCCAGCTCCAGGGAAGCAGCCCCTGAGCCAAGACCTGTAGGGGGCGCGGGGCGCCCCCGCCTGGAAGCCTAGCGCACAGCATGCGGGAAGCGAGCCTCCTCGGGAGAAGAGGAGGCAGCCCAGCTGCGTGCGTCTGCACTCACTCCTTGGGCGGAGCCCAGTGAGCCTCCAGTACGGCAGAGCTCCAGCTCTGCTCAGAGGCCCGATCTGGCAGAGTGGCTGGCGTGAGGCTGCTCTGCCCTGGGCGAGCCTTGCCCAGACTTGCCTCGCTGCTAGGCTTCCTGCCCGGGAAGGAGCAGGCTGCGCCAGACAGGCAGACGCTCCTGGCGCCTTCCTGGCCTCAGCTCCACTCCTGCCTTGCCTTTGCACCTAGTCCCCAGGCGTCCTTGCGGAGGGCTTAGGGGCCGGTGGGGTGCCCGCTGCCAAGCCCTCCAGCCGTGAGAGCTCTGTCATAGGGAAGGGACTGGCAAGTGCAGGGCTCCTCCAGCGGTCGCTTGGCCGCCCAGACTCAGCACAGCACGGAGAGCACCAGGCTTCCCAGGGCCCCTGGCTGTGGTCTGCAGCCCCACACACCCGGAGGCTGACTCCGTGAGCGCCCAGAAGGTGCCTGACAGACGTCATTTCCCTAGTGCTCTCCCCACCAGCAGAGACGTGTGCAGGTGGTTGGGGCCTGCCCCTGCGTGTCTGGGCTGCCGCCCACAGCCTCCGCTCAGGGGAAGCAGCCCCTGTGCCAAGACCTGCAGGAGGCGCGGGGCGTCCCTGCCTGGAAGCCAAGTGCACGGTCCGCTTGGAAGCGAGCCTCCTTGGGAAGAGTCGAGGGAGCCAAGCCGCGTGCAGCTGCAAGCCCTGCTTGGGCCGAGCCGAGTGTGCCTCCAGGACGGCAGAGCTCCAGCTCTGCTCAGAGGCCGGATCTAGTCAAGTGCCTTGCGCGAGGCTGCTCTGCCCTGGGCGAGACTTGCCCAGGCTTGCCTCGCTGCTAGGCTTGCTGCCCGGGAAGGAGCAGGCTGTGCGATGCTGGGAGAGGCCACTGGCGCCTTCCTGGCCTCAGCTCCACTCCTGCCTTGCCTTTGCATCTAGGCCCCGGGCGTCCTTGGGGAAGGCTTAGGAGCCGGTGGCTTGCACACTGCCGAGCCCTCCAGCAGTGAGGCCTCTCGTAGAGGGGAGGGGAGGGCAAGTGCAGGGCTCCACCAGCGGTTGCTTGGCCGCCCAGACTCAGCGCCGCACGGAGAGCACAAGGCTCCCAGGTCCCCTGGCTGTGGTCTGCAGCCCCACACTCCCGGAGGCTGACTCCGTGGGCGCCCAGAAGGTGCCTGACAGACGTCATGTCCCTAGCGCTCTGCTCCCCGGCAGAGACGTGTGCAGGTGGTGGGGCCTGCCCCTGCGTGTCTGGGCTCCCGCCGGCAGCCCCAGCTCCAGGGAAGCAGCCCCTGAGCCAAGACCTGTAGGGGGCGCGGGGCGCCCCCGCCTGGAAGCCTAGCGCACAGCATGCGGGAAGCGAGCCTCCTCGGGAGAAGAGGAGGCAGCCCAGCTGCGTGCGTCTGCACTCACTCCTTGGGCGGAGCCCAGTGAGCCTCCAGTACGGCAGAGCTCCAGCTCTGCTCAGAGGCCCGATCTGGCAGAGTGGCTGGCGTGAGGCTGCTCTGCCCTGGGCGAGCCTTGCCCAGACTTGCCTCGCTGCTAGGCTTCCTGCCCGGGAAGGAGCAGGCTGCGCCAGACAGGCAGACGCTCCTGGCGCCTTCCTGGCCTCAGCTCCACTCCTGCCTTGCCTTTGCACCTAGTCCCCAGGCGTCCTTGCGGAGGGCTTAGGGGCCGGTGGGGTGCACGCTGCCAAGCCCTCCAGCCGTGAGAGCTCTGTCATAGGGAAGGGACTGGCAAGTGCAGGGCTCCTCCAGCGGTCGCTTGGCCGCCCAGACTCAGCACAGCACGGAGAGCACCAGGCTTCCCAGGGCCCCTGGCTGTGGTCTGCAGCCCCACACACCCGGAGGCTGACTCCGTGAGCGCCCAGAAGGTGCCTGACAGACGTCATTTCCCTAGTGCTCTCCCCACCAGCAGAGACGTGTGCAGGTGGTTGGGGCCTGCCCCTGCGTGTCTGGGCTGCCGCCCACAGCCTCCGCTCAGGGGAAGCAGCCCCTGTGCCAAGACCTGCAGGAGGCGCGGGGCGTCCCTGCCTGGAAGCCAAGTGCACGGTCCGCTTGGAAGCGAGCCTCCTTGGGAAGAGTCGAGGGAGCCAAGCCGCGTGCAGCTGCAAGCCCTGCTTGGGCCGAGCCGAGTGTGCCTCCAGGACGGCAGAGCTCCAGCTCTGCTCAGAGGCCGGATCTAGTCAAGTGCCTTGCGCGAGGCTGCTCTGCCCTGGGCGAGACTTGCCCAGGCTTGCCTCGCTGCTAGGCTTGCTGCCCGGGAAGGAGCAGGCTGTGCGATGCTGGGAGAGGCCACTGGCGCCTTCCTGGCCTCAGCTCCACTCCTGCCTTGCCTTTGCATCTAGGCCCCGGGCGTCCTTGGGGAAGGCTTAGGAGCCGGTGGCTTGCACACTGCCGAGCCCTCCAGCAGTGAGGCCTCTCGTAGAGGGGAGGGGAGGGCAAGTGCAGGGCTCCACCAGCGGTTGCTTGGCCGCCCAGACTCAGCGCCGCACGGAGAGCACAAGGCTCCCAGGTCCCCTGGCTGTGGTCTGCAGCCCCACACTCCCGGAGGCTGACTCCGTGGGCGCCCAGAAGGTGCCTGACAGACGTCATGTCCCTAGCGCTCTGCTCCCCGGCAGAGACGTGTGCAGGTGGTGGGGCCTGCCCCTGCGTGTCTGGGCTCCCGCCGGCAGCCCCAGCTCCAGGGAAGCAGCCCCTGAGCCAAGACCTGTAGGGGGCGCGGGGCGCCCCCGCCTGGAAGCCTAGCGCACAGCATGCGGGAAGCGAGCCTCCTCGGGAGAAGAGGAGGCAGCCCAGCTGCGTGCGTCTGCACTCACTCCTTGGGCGGAGCCCAGTGAGCCTCCAGTACGGCAGAGCTCCAGCTGTGCTCAGAGGCCCGATCTGGCAGAGTGGCTGGCGTGAGGCTGCTCTGCCCTGGGCGAGCCTTGCCCAGACTTGCCTCGCTGCTAGGCTTCCTGCCCGGGAAGGAGCAGGCTGCGCCAGACAGGCAGACGCTCCTGGCGCCTTCCTGGCCTCAGCTCCACTCCTGCCTTGCCTTTGCACCTAGTCCCCAGGCGTCCTTGCGGAGGGCTTAGGGGCCGGTGGGGTGCACGCTGCCAAGCCCTCCAGCCGTGAGAGCTCTGTCATAGGGAAGGGACTGGCAAGTGCAGGGCTCCTCCAGCGGTCGCTTGGCCGCCCAGACTCAGCACAGCACGGAGAGCACCAGGCTTCCCAGGGCCCCTGGCTGTGGTCTGCAGCCCCACACACCCGGAGGCTGACTCCGTGAGCGCCCAGAAGGTGCCTGACAGACGTCATTTCCCTAGTGCTCTCCCCACCAGCAGAGACGTGTGCAGGTGGTTGGGGCCTGCCCCTGCGTGTCTGGGCTGCCGCCCACAGCCTCCGCTCAGGGGAAGCAGCCCCTGTGCCAAGACCTGCAGGAGGCGCGGGGCGTCCCTGCCTGGAAGCCAAGTGCACGGTCCGCTTGGAAGCGAGCCTCCTTGGGAAGAGTCGAGGGAGCCAAGCCGCGTGCAGCTGCAAGCCCTGCTTGGGCCGAGCCGAGTGTGCCTCCAGGACGGCAGAGCTCCAGCTCTGCTCAGAGGCCGGATCTAGTCAAGTGCCTTGCGCGAGGCTGCTCTGCCCTGGGCGAGACTTGCCCACGCTTGCCTCGCTGCTAGGCTTGCTGCCCGGGAAGGAGCAGGCTGTGCGATGCTGGGAGAGGCCACTGGCGCCTTCCTGGCCTCAGCTCCACTCCTGCCTTGCCTTTGCATCTAGGCCCCGGGCGTCCTTGGGGAAGGCTTAGGAGCCGGTGGCTTGCACACTGCCGAGCCCTCCAGCAGTGAGGCCTCTCGTAGAGGGGAGGGGAGGGCAAGTGCAGGGCTCCACCAGCGGTTGCTTGGCCGCCCAGACTCAGCGCCGCACGGAGAGCACAAGGCTCCCAGGTCCCCTGGCTGTGGTCTGCAGCCCCACACTCCCGGAGGCTGACTCCGTGGGCGCCCAGAAGGTGCCTGACAGACGTCATGTCCCTAGCGCTCTGCTCCCCGGCAGAGACGTGTGCAGGTGGTGGGGCCTGCCCCTGCGTGTCTGGGCTCCCGCCGGCAGCCCCAGCTCCAGGGAAGCAGCCCCTGAGCCAAGACCTGTAGGGGGCGCGGGGCGCCCCCGCCTGGAAGCCTAGCGCACAGCATGCGGGAAGCGAGCCTCCTCGGGAGAAGAGGAGGCAGCCCAGCTGCGTGCGTCTGCACTCACTCCTTGGGCGGAGCCCAGTGAGCCTCCAGTACGGCAGAGCTCCAGCTCTGCTCAGAGGCCCGATCTGGCAGAGTGGCTGGCGTGAGGCTGCTCTGCCCTGGGCGAGCCTTGCCCAGACTTGCCTCGCTGCTAGGCTTCCTGCCCGGGAAGGAGCAGGCTGCGCCAGACAGGCAGACGCTCCTGGCGCCTTCCTGGCCTCAGCTCCACTCCTGCCTTGCCTTTGCACCTAGTCCCCAGGCGTCCTTGCGGAGGGCTTAGGGGCCGGTGGGGTGCCCGCTGCCAAGCCCTCCAGCCGTGAGAGCTCTGTCATAGGGAAGGGACTGGCAAGTGCAGGGCTCCTCCAGCGGTCGCTTGGCCGCCCAGACTCAGCACAGCACGGAGAGCACCAGGCTTCCCAGGGCCCCTGGCTGTGGTCTGCAGCCCCACACACCCGGAGGCTGACTCCGTGAGCGCCCAGAAGGTGCCTGACAGACGTCATTTCCCTAGTGCTCTCCCCACCAGCAGAGACGTGTGCAGGTGGTTGGGGCCTGCCCCTGCGTGTCTGGGCTGCCGCCCACAGCCTCCGCTCAGGGGAAGCAGCCCCTGTGCCAAGACCTGCAGGAGGCGCGGGGCGTCCCTGCCTGGAAGCCAAGTGCACGGTCCGCTTGGAAGCGAGCCTCCTTGGGAAGAGTCGAGGGAGCCAAGCCGCGTGCAGCTGCAAGCCCTGCTTGGGCCGAGCCGAGTGTGCCTCCAGGACGGCAGAGCTCCAGCTCTGCTCAGAGGCCGGATCTAGTCAAGTGCCTTGCGCGAGGCTGCTCTGCCCTGGGCGAGACTTGCCCAGGCTTGCCTCGCTGCTAGGCTTGCTGCCCGGGAAGGAGCAGGCTGTGCGATGCTGGGAGAGGCCACTGGCGCCTTCCTGGCCTCAGCTCCACTCCTGCCTTGCCTTTGCATCTAGGCCCCGGGCGTCCTTGGGGAAGGCTTAGGAGCCGGTGGCTTGCACACTGCCGAGCCCTCCAGCAGTGAGGCCTCTCGTAGAGGGGAGGGGAGGGCAAGTGCAGGGCTCCACCAGCGGTTGCTTGGCCGCCCAGACTCAGCGCCGCACGGAGAGCACAAGGCTCCCAGGTCCCCTGGCTGTGGTCTGCAGCCCCACACTCCCGGAGGCTGACTCCGTGGGCGCCCAGAAGGTGCCTGACAGACGTCATGTCCCTAGCGCTCTGCTCCCCGGCAGAGACGTGTGCAGGTGGTGGGGCCTGCCCCTGCGTGTCTGGGCTCCCGCCGGCAGCCCCAGCTCCAGGGAAGCAGCCCCTGAGCCAAGACCTGTAGGGGGCGCGGGGCGCCCCCGCCTGGAAGCCTAGCGCACAGCATGCGGGAAGCGAGCCTCCTCGGGAGAAGAGGAGGCAGCCCAGCTGCGTGCGTCTGCACTCACTCCTTGGGCGGAGCCCAGTGAGCCTCCAGTACGGCAGAGCTCCAGCTCTGCTCAGAGGCCCGATCTGGCAGAGTGGCTGGCGTGAGGCTGCTCTGCCCTGGGCGAGCCTTGCCCAGACTTGCCTCGCTGCTAGGCTTCCTGCCCGGGAAGGAGCAGGCTGCGCCAGACAGGCAGACGCTCCTGGCGCCTTCCTGGCCTCAGCTCCACTCCTGCCTTGCCTTTGCACCTAGTCCCCAGGCGTCCTTGCGGAGGGCTTAGGGGCCGGTGGGGTGCACGCTGCCAAGCCCTCCAGCCGTGAGAGCTCTGTCATAGGGAAGGGACTGGCAAGTGCAGGGCTCCTCCAGCGGTCGCTTGGCCGCCCAGACTCAGCACAGCACGGAGAGCACCAGGCTTCCCAGGGCCCCTGGCTGTGGTCTGCAGCCCCACACACCCGGAGGCTGACTCCGTGAGCGCCCAGAAGGTGCCTGACAGACGTCATTTCCCTAGTGCTCTCCCCACCAGCAGAGACGTGTGCAGGTGGTTGGGGCCTGCCCCTGCGTGTCTGGGCTGCCGCCCACAGCCTCCGCTCAGGGGAAGCAGCCCCTGTGCCAAGACCTGCAGGAGGCGCGGGGCGTCCCTGCCTGGAAGCCAAGTGCACGGTCCGCTTGGAAGCGAGCCTCCTTGGGAAGAGTTGAGGGAGCCAAGCCGCGTGCAGCTGCAAGCCCTGCTTGGGCCGAGCCGAGTGTGCCTCCAGGACGGCAGAGCTCCAGCTCTGCTCAGAGGCCGGATCTAGTCAAGTGCCTTGCGCGAGGCTGCTCTGCCCTGGGCGAGACTTGCCCAGGCTTGCCTCGCTGCTAGGCTTGCTGCCCGGGAAGGAGCAGGCTGTGCGATGCTGGGAGAGGCCACTGGCGCCTTCCTGGCCTCAGCTCCACTCCTGCCTTGCCTTTGCATCTAGGCCCCGGGCGTCCTTGGGGAAGGCTTAGGAGCCGGTGGCTTGCACACTGCCGAGCCCTCCAGCAGTGAGGCCTCTCGTAGAGGGGAGGGGAGGGCAAGTGCAGGGCTCCACCAGCGGTTGCTTGGCCGCCCAGACTCAGCGCCGCACGGAGAGCACAAGGCTCCCAGGTCCCCTGGCTGTGGTCTGCAGCCCCACACTCCCGGAGGCTGACTCCGTGGGCGCCCAGAAGGTGCCTGACAGACGTCATGTCCCTAGCGCTCTGCTCCCCGGCAGAGACGTGTGCAGGTGGTGGGGCCTGCCCCTGCGTGTCTGGGCTCCCGCCGGCAGCCCCAGCTCCAGGGAAGCAGCCCCTGAGCCAAGACCTGTAGGGGGCGCGGGGCGCCCCCGCCTGGAAGCCTAGCGCACAGCATGCGGGAAGCGAGCCTCCTCGGGAGAAGAGGAGGCAGCCCAGCTGCGTGCGTCTGCACTCACTCCTTGGGCGGAGCCCAGTGAGCCTCCAGTACGGCAGAGCTCCAGCTCTGCTCAGAGGCCCGATCTGGCAGAGTGGCTGGCGTGAGGCTGCTCTGCCCTGGGCGAGCCTTGCCCAGACTTGCCTCGCTGCTAGGCTTCCTGCCCGGGAAGGAGCAGGCTGCGCCAGACAGGCAGACGCTCCTGGCGCCTTCCTGGCCTCAGCTCCACTCCTGCCTTGCCTTTGCACCTAGTCCCCAGGCGTCCTTGCGGAGGGCTTAGGGGCCGGTGGGGTGCACGCTGCCAAGCCCTCCAGCCGTGAGAGCTCTGTCATAGGGAAGGGACTGGCAAGTGCAGGGCTCCTCCAGCGGTCGCTTGGCCGCCCAGACTCAGCACAGCACGGAGAGCACCAGGCTTCCCAGGGCCCCTGGCTGTGGTCTGCAGCCCCACACACCCGGAGGCTGACTCCGTGAGCGCCCAGAAGGTGCCTGACAGACGTCATTTCCCTAGTGCTCTCCCCACCAGCAGAGACGTGTGCAGGTGGTTGGGGCCTGCCCCTGCGTGTCTGGGCTGCCGCCCACAGCCTCCGCTCAGGGGAAGCAGCCCCTGTGCCAAGACCTGCAGGAGGCGCGGGGCGTCCCTGCCTGGAAGCCAAGTGCACGGTCCGCTTGGAAGCGAGCCTCCTTGGGAAGAGTCGAGGGAGCCAAGCCGCGTGCAGCTGCAAGCCCTGCTTGGGCCGAGCCGAGTGTGCCTCCAGGACGGCAGAGCTCCAGCTCTGCTCAGAGGCCGGATCTAGTCAAGTGCCTTGCGCGAGGCTGCTCTGCCCTGGGCGAGACTTGCCCAGGCTTGCCTCGCTGCTAGGCTTGCTGCCCGGGAAGGAGCAGGCTGTGCGATGCTGGGAGAGGCCACTGGCGCCTTCCTGGCCTCAGCTCCACTCCTGCCTTGCCTTTGCATCTAGGCCCCGGGCGTCCTTGGGGAAGGCTTAGGAGCCGGTGGCTTGCACACTGCCGAGCCCTCCAGCAGTGAGGCCTCTCGTAGAGGGGAGGGGAGGGCAAGTGCAGGGCTCCACCAGCGGTTGCTTGGCCGCCCAGACTCAGCGCCGCACGGAGAGCACAAGGCTCCCAGGTCCCCTGGCTGTGGTCTGCAGCCCCACACTCCCGGAGGCTGACTCCGTGGGCGCCCAGAAGGTGCCTGACAGACGTCATGTCCCTAGCGCTCTGCTCCCCGGCAGAGACGTGTGCAGGTGGTGGGGCCTGCCCCTGCGTGTCTGGGCTCCCGCCGGCAGCCCCAGCTCCAGGGAAGCAGCCCCTGAGCCAAGACCTGTAGGGGGCGCGGGGCGCCCCCGCCTGGAAGCCTAGCGCACAGCATGCGGGAAGCGAGCCTCCTCGGGAGAAGAGGAGGCAGCCCAGCTGCGTGCGTCTGCACTCACTCCTTGGGCGGAGCCCAGTGAGCCTCCAGTACGGCAGAGCTCCAGCTCTGCTCAGAGGCCCGATCTGGCAGAGTGGCTGGCGTGAGGCTGCTCTGCCCTGGGCGAGCCTTGCCCAGACTTGCCTCGCTGCTAGGCTTCCTGCCCGGGAAGGAGCAGGCTGCGCCAGACAGGCAGACGCTCCTGGCGCCTTCCTGGCCTCAGCTCCACTCCTGCCTTGCCTTTGCACCTAGTCCCCAGGCGTCCTTGCGGAGGGCTTAGGGGCCGGTGGGGTGCACGCTGCCAAGCCCTCCAGCCGTGAGAGCTCTGTCATAGGGAAGGGACTGGCAAGTGCAGGGCTCCTCCAGCGGTCGCTTGGCCGCCCAGACTCAGCACAGCACGGAGAGCACCAGGCTTCCCAGGGCCCCTGGCTGTGGTCTGCAGCCCCACACACCCGGAGGCTGACTCCGTGAGCGCCCAGAAGGTGCCTGACAGACGTCATTTCCCTAGTGCTCTCCCCACCAGCAGAGACGTGTGCAGGTGGTTGGGGCCTGCCCCTGCGTGTCTGGGCTGCCGCCCACAGCCTCCGCTCAGGGGAAGCAGCCCCTGTGCCAAGACCTGCAGGAGGCGCGGGGCGTCCCTGCCTGGAAGCCAAGTGCACGGTCCGCTTGGAAGCGAGCCTCCTTGGGAAGAGTCGAGGGAGCCAAGCCGCGTGCAGCTGCAAGCCCTGCTTGGGCCGAGCCGAGTGTGCCTCCAGGACGGCAGAGCTCCAGCTCTGCTCAGAGGCCGGATCTAGTCAAGTGCCTTGCGCGAGGCTGCTCTGCCCTGGGCGAGACTTGCCCAGGCTTGCCTCGCTGCTAGGCTTGCTGCCCGGGAAGGAGCAGGCTGTGCGATGCTGGGAGAGGCCACTGGCGCCTTCCTGGCCTCAGCTCCACTCCTGCCTTGCCTTTGCATCTAGGCCCCGGGCGTCCTTGGGGAAGGCTTAGGAGCCGGTGGCTTGCACACTGCCGAGCCCTCCAGCAGTGAGGCCTCTCGTAGAGGGGAGGGGAGGGCAAGTGCAGGGCTCCACCAGCGGTTGCTTGGCCGCCCAGACTCAGCGCCGCACGGAGAGCACAAGGCTCCCAGGTCCCCTGGCTGTGGTCTGCAGCCCCACACTCCCGGAGGCTGACTCCGTGGGCGCCCAGAAGGTGCCTGACAGACGTCATGTCCCTAGCGCTCTGCTCCCCGGCAGAGACGTGTGCAGGTGGTGGGGCCTGCCCCTGCGTGTCTGGGCTCCCGCCGGCAGCCCCAGCTCCAGGGAAGCAGCCCCTGAGCCAAGACCTGTAGGGGGCGCGGGGCGCCCCCGCCTGGAAGCCTAGCGCACAGCATGCGGGAAGCGAGCCTCCTCGGGAGAAGAGGAGGCAGCCCAGCTGCGTGCGTCTGCACTCACTCCTTGGGCGGAGCCCAGTGAGCCTCCAGTACGGCAGAGCTCCAGCTGTGCTCAGAGGCCCGATCTGGCAGAGTGGCTGGCGTGAGGCTGCTCTGCCCTGGGCGAGCCTTGCCCAGACTTGCCTCGCTGCTAGGCTTCCTGCCCGGGAAGGAGCAGGCTGCGCCAGACAGGCAGACGCTCCTGGCGCCTTCCTGGCCTCAGCTCCACTCCTGCCTTGCCTTTGCACCTAGTCCCCAGGCGTCCTTGCGGAGGGCTTAGGGGCCGGTGGGGTGCACGCTGCCAAGCCCTCCAGCCGTGAGAGCTCTGTCATAGGGAAGGGACTGGCAAGTGCAGGGCTCCTCCAGCGGTCGCTTGGCCGCCCAGACTCAGCACAGCACGGAGAGCACCAGGCTTCCCAGGGCCCCTGGCTGTGGTCTGCAGCCCCACACACCCGGAGGCTGACTCCGTGAGCGCCCAGAAGGTGCCTGACAGACGTCATTTCCCTAGTGCTCTCCCCACCAGCAGAGACGTGTGCAGGTGGTTGGGGCCTGCCCCTGCGTGTCTGGGCTGCCGCCCACAGCCTCCGCTCAGGGGAAGCAGCCCCTGTGCCAAGACCTGCAGGAGGCGCGGGGCGTCCCTGCCTGGAAGCCAAGTGCACGGTCCGCTTGGAAGCGAGCCTCCTTGGGAAGAGTCGAGGGAGCCAAGACGCGTGCAGCTGCAATCCCTGCTTGGGCCGAGCCGAGTGTGCCTCCAGGACGGCAGAGCTCCAGCTCTGCTCAGAGGCCGGATCTAGTCAAGTGCCTTGCGCGAGGCTGCTCTGCCCTGGGCGAGACTTGCCCACGCTTGCCTCGCTGCTAGGCTTGCTGCCCGGGAAGGAGCAGGTTGTGCGATGCTGGGAGAGGCCACTGGCGCCTTCCTGGCCTCAGCTCCACTCCTGCCTTGCCTTTGCATCTAGGCCCCGGGCGTCCTTGGGGAAGGCTTAGGAGCCGGTGGCTTGCACACTGCCAAGCCCTCCAGCAGTGAGGCCTCTCGTAGAGGGGAGGGGAGGGCAAGTGCAGGGCTCCACCAGCGGTTGCTTGGCCGCCCAGACTCAGCGCCGCACGGAGAGCACAAGGCTCCCAGGTCCCCTGGCTGTGGTCTGCAGCCCCACACTCCCGGAGGCTGACTCCGTGGGCGCCCAGAAGGTGCCTGACAGACGTCATGTCCCTAGCGCTCTGCTCCCCAGCAGAGACGTGTGCAGGTGGTGGGGCCTGCCCCTGCGTGTCTGGGCTCCCGCCGGCAGCCCCAGCTCCAGGGAAGCAGCCCCTGAGGCAAGACCTGTAGGAGGCGCGGGGCGCCCCCGCCTGGAAACCTAGTGCACAGCACGCGGGAAGCGAGCCTCCTCGGGAGAAGAGGAGGCAGCCCAGCTGCGTGCGTCTGCAATCACTCCTTGGGCGGAGCCCAGTGAGCCTCCAGTACGGCAGAGCTCCAGCTCTGCTCAGAGGCCCGATCTGGCAGAGTTGCTGGCGTGAGGCTGCTCTGCCCTGGGCGAGCCTCGCCCAGACTTGCCTCGCTGCTAGGCTTCCTGCCCGGGAAGGAGCAGGCTGCGCCAGACAGGCAGACGCTCCTGGCGCCTTCCTGGCCTCAGCTCCACTCCTGCCTTGCCTTTGCACCTAGTCCCCAGGCGTCCTTGCGGAGGGCTTAGGGGCCGGTGGGGTGCCCGCTGCCAAGCCCTCCAGCCGTGAGAGCTCTGTCATAGGGAAGGGAATGGCAAGTGCAGGGCTCCTCCAGCGCTCGCTTGGGCGCCCAGACTCAGCACAGCACGGAGAGCACCAGGCTTCCCAGGGCCCCTGGCTGTGGTCTGCAGCCCCACACACCCGGAGGCTGACTCCGTGAGCGCCCAGAAGGTGCCTGACAGACGTCATTTCCCTAGTGCTCTCCCCACCAGCAGAGACGTGTGCAGGTGGTTGGGGCCTGCCCCTGCGTGTCTGGGCTGCCGCCCACAGCCTCCGCTCAGGGGAAGCAGCCCCTGTGCCAAGACCTGCAGGAGGCGCGGGGCGTCCCTGCCTGGAAGCCAAGTGCACGGTCCGCTTGGAAGCGAGCCTCCTTGGGAAGAGTCGAGGGAGCCAAGCCGCGTGCAGCTGCAAGCCCTGCTTGGGCCGAGCCGAGTGTGCCTCCAGGACGGCAGAGCTCCAGCTCTGCTCAGAGGCCGGATCTAGTCAAGTGCCTTGCGCGAGGCTGCTCTGCCCTGGGCGAGACTTGCCCAGGCTTGCCTCGCTGCTAGGCTTGCTGCCCGGGAAGGAGCAGGCTGTGCGATGCTGGGAGAGGCCACTGGCGCCTTCCTGGCCTCAGCTCCACTCCTGCCTTGCCTTTGCATCTAGGCCCCGGGCGTCCTTGGGGAAGGCTTAGGAGCCGGTGGCTTGCACACTGCCGAGCCCTCCAGCAGTGAGGCCTCTCGTAGAGGGGAGGGGAGGGCAAGTGCAGGGCTCCACCAGCGGTTGCTTGGCCGCCCAGACTCAGCGCCGCACGGAGAGCACAAGGCTCCCAGGTCCCCTGGCTGTGGTCTGCAGCCCCACACTCCCGGAGGCTGACTCCGTGGGCGCCCAGAAGGTGCCTGACAGACGTCATGTCCCTAGCGCTCTGCTCCCCGGCAGAGACGTGTGCAGGTGGTGGGGCCTGCCCCTGCGTGTCTGGGCTCCCGCCGGCAGCCCCAGCTCCAGGGAAGCAGCCCCTGAGCCAAGACCTGTAGGGGGCGCGGGGCGCCCCCGCCTGGAAGCCTAGCGCACAGCATGCGGGAAGCGAGCCTCCTCGGGAGAAGAGGAGGCAGCCCAGCTGCGTGCGTCTGCACTCACTCCTTGGGCGGAGCCCAGTGAGCCTCCAGTACGGCAGAGCTCCAGCTGTGCTCAGAGGCCCGATCTGGCAGAGTGGCTGGCGTGAGGCTGCTCTGCCCTGGGCGAGCCTTGCCCAGACTTGCCTCGCTGCTAGGCTTCCTGCCCGGGAAGGAGCAGGCTGCGCCAGACAGGCAGACGCTCCTGGCGCCTTCCTGGCCTCAGCTCCACTCCTGCCTTGCCTTTGCACCTAGTCCCCAGGCGTCCTTGCGGAGGGCTTAGGGGCCGGTGGGGTGCACGCTGCCAAGCCCTCCAGCCGTGAGAGCTCTGTCATAGGGAAGGGACTGGCAAGTGCAGGGCTCCTCCAGCGGTCGCTTGGCCGCCCAGACTCAGCACAGCACGGAGAGCACCAGGCTTCCCAGGGCCCCTGGCTGTGGTCTGCAGCCCCACACACCCGGAGGCTGACTCCGTGAGCGCCCAGAAGGTGCCTGACAGACGTCATTTCCCTAGTGCTCTCCCCACCAGCAGAGACGTGTGCAGGTGGTTGGGGCCTGCCCCTGCGTGTCTGGGCTGCCGCCCACAGCCTCCGCTCAGGGGAAGCAGCCCCTGTGCCAAGACCTGCAGGAGGCGCGGGGCGTCCCTGCCTGGAAGCCAAGTGCACGGTCCGCTTGGAAGCGAGCCTCCTTGGGAAGAGTCGAGGGAGCCAAGCCGCGTGCAGCTGCAAGCCCTGCTTGGGCCGAGCCGAGTGTGCCTCCAGGACGGCAGAGCTCCAGCTCTGCTCAGAGGCCGGATCTAGTCAAGTGCCTTGCGCGAGGCTGCTCTGCCCTGGGCGAGACTTGCCCAGGCTTGCCTCGCTGCTAGGCTTGCTGCCCGGGAAGGAGCAGGCTGTGCGATGCTGGGAGAGGCCACTGGCGCCTTCCTGGCCTCAGCTCCACTCCTGCCTTGCCTTTGCATCTAGGCCCCGGGCGTCCTTGGGGAAGGCTTAGGAGCCGGTGGCTTGCACACTGCCGAGCCCTCCAGCAGTGAGGCCTCTCGTAGAGGGGAGGGGAGGGCAAGTGCAGGGCTCCACCAGCGGTTGCTTGGCCGCCCAGACTCAGCGCCGCACGGAGAGCACAAGGCTCCCAGGTCCCCTGGCTGTGGTCTGCAGCCCCACACTCCCGGAGGCTGACTCCGTGGGCGCCCAGAAGGTGCCTGACAGACGTCATGTCCCTAGCGCTCTGCTCCCCGGCAGAGACGTGTGCAGGTGGTGGGGCCTGCCCCTGCGTGTCTGGGCTCCCGCCGGCAGCCCCAGCTCCAGGGAAGCAGCCCCTGAGCCAAGACCTGTAGGGGGCGCGGGGCGCCCCCGCCTGGAAGCCTAGCGCACAGCATGCGGGAAGCGAGCCTCCTCGGGAGAAGAGGAGGCAGCCCAGCTGCGTGCGTCTGCACTCACTCCTTGGGCGGAGCCCAGTGAGCCTCCAGTACGGCAGAGCTCCAGCTGTGCTCAGAGGCCCGATCTGGCAGAGTGGCTGGCGTGAGGCTGCTCTGCCCTGGGCGAGCCTTGCCCAGACTTGCCTCGCTGCTAGGCTTCCTGCCCGGGAAGGAGCAGGCTGCGCCAGACAGGCAGACGCTCCTGGCGCCTTCCTGGCCTCAGCTCCACTCCTGCCTTGCCTTTGCACCTAGTCCCCAGGCGTCCTTGCGGAGGGCTTAGGGGCCGGTGGGGTGCACGCTGCCAAGCCCTCCAGCCGTGAGAGCTCTGTCATAGGGAAGGGACTGGCAAGTGCAGGGCTCCTCCAGCGGTCGCTTGGCCGCCCAGACTCAGCACAGCACGGAGAGCACCAGGCTTCCCAGGGCCCCTGGCTGTGGTCTGCAGCCCCACACACCCGGAGGCTGACTCCGTGAGCGCCCAGAAGGTGCCTGACAGACGTCATTTCCCTAGTGCTCTCCCCACCAGCAGAGACGTGTGCAGGTGGTTGGGGCCTGCCCCTGCGTGTCTGGGCTGCCGCCCACAGCCTCCGCTCAGGGGAAGCAGCCCCTGTGCCAAGACCTGCAGGAGGCGCGGGGCGTCCCTGCCTGGAAGCCAAGTGCACGGTCCGCTTGGAAGCGAGCCTCCTTGGGAAGAGTCGAGGGAGCCAAGCCGCGTGCAGCTGCAAGCCCTGCTTGGGCCGAGCCGAGTGTGCCTCCAGGACGGCAGAGCTCCAGCTCTGCTCAGAGGCCGGATCTAGTCAAGTGCCTTGCGCGAGGCTGCTCTGCCCTGGGCGAGACTTGCCCAGGCTTGCCTCGCTGCTAGGCTTGCTGCCCGGGAAGGAGCAGGCTGTGCGATGCTGGGAGAGGCCACTGGCGCCTTCCTGGCCTCAGCTCCACTCCTGCCTTGCCTTTGCATCTAGGCCCCGGGCGTCCTTGGGGAAGGCTTAGGAGCCGGTGGCTTGCACACTGCCGAGCCCTCCAGCAGTGAGGCCTCTCGTAGAGGGGAGGGGAGGGCAAGTGCAGGGCTCCACCAGCGGTTGCTTGGCCGCCCAGACTCAGCGCCGCACGGAGAGCACAAGGCTCCCAGGTCCCCTGGCTGTGGTCTGCAGCCCCACACTCCCGGAGGCTGACTCCGTGGGCGCCCAGAAGGTGCCTGACAGACGTCATGTCCCTAGCGCTCTGCTCCCCGGCAGAGACGTGTGCAGGTGGTGGGGCCTGCCCCTGCGTGTCTGGGCTCCCGCCGGCAGCCCCAGCTCCAGGGAAGCAGCCCCTGAGCCAAGACCTGTAGGGGGCGCGGGGCGCCCCCGCCTGGAAGCCTAGCGCACAGCATGCGGGAAGCGAGCCTCCTCGGGAGAAGAGGAGGCAGCCCAGCTGCGTGCGTCTGCACTCACTCCTTGGGCGGAGCCCAGTGAGCCTCCAGTACGGCAGAGCTCCAGCTCTGCTCAGAGGCCCGATCTGGCAGAGTGGCTGGCGTGAGGCTGCTCTGCCCTGGGCGAGCCTTGCCCAGACTTGCCTCGCTGCTAGGCTTCCTGCCCGGGAAGGAGCAGGCTGCGCCAGACAGGCAGACGCTCCTGGCGCCTTCCTGGCCTCAGCTCCACTCCTGCCTTGCCTTTGCACCTAGTCCCCAGGCGTCCTTGCGGAGGGCTTAGGGGCCGGTGGGGTGCACGCTGCCAAGCCCTCCAGCCGTGAGAGCTCTGTCATAGGGAAGGGACTGGCAAGTGCAGGGCTCCTCCAGCGGTCGCTTGGCCGCCCAGACTCAGCACAGCACGGAGAGCACCAGGCTTCCCAGGGCCCCTGGCTGTGGTCTGCAGCCCCACACACCCGGAGGCTGACTCCGTGAGCGCCCAGAAGGTGCCTGACAGACGTCATTTCCCTAGTGCTCTCCCCACCAGCAGAGACGTGTGCAGGTGGTTGGGGCCTGCCCCTGCGTGTCTGGGCTGCCGCCCACAGCCTCCGCTCAGGGGAAGCAGCCCCTGTGCCAAGACCTGCAGGAGGCGCGGGGCGTCCCTGCCTGGAAGCCAAGTGCACGGTCCGCTTGGAAGCGAGCCTCCTTGGGAAGAGTCGAGGGAGCCAAGCCGCGTGCAGCTGCAAGCCCTGCTTGGGCCGAGCCGAGTGTGCCTCCAGGACGGCAGAGCTCCAGCTCTGCTCAGAGGCCGGATCTAGTCAAGTGCCTTGCGCGAGGCTGCTCTGCCCTGGGCGAGACTTGCCCAGGCTTGCCTCGCTGCTAGGCTTGCTGCCCGGGAAGGAGCAGGCTGTGCGATGCTGGGAGAGGCCACTGGCGCCTTCCTGGCCTCAGCTCCACTCCTGCCTTGCCTTTGCATCTAGGCCCCGGGCGTCCTTGGGGAAGGCTTAGGAGCCGGTGGCTTGCACACTGCCGAGCCCTCCAGCAGTGAGGCCTCTCGTAGAGGGGAGGGGAGGGCAAGTGCAGGGCTCCACCAGCGGTTGCTTGGCCGCCCAGACTCAGCGCCGCACGGAGAGCACAAGGCTCCCAGGTCCCCTGGCTGTGGTCTGCAGCCCCACACTCCCGGAGGCTGACTCCGTGGGCGCCCAGAAGGTGCCTGACAGACGTCATGTCCCTAGCGCTCTGCTCCCCGGCAGAGACGTGTGCAGGTGGTGGGGCCTGCCCCTGCGTGTCTGGGCTCCCGCCGGCAGCCCCAGCTCCAGGGAAGCAGCCCCTGAGCCAAGACCTGTAGGGGGCGCGGGGCGCCCCCGCCTGGAAGCCTAGCGCACAGCATGCGGGAAGCGAGCCTCCTCGGGAGAAGAGGAGGCAGCCCAGCTGCGTGCGTCTGCACTCACTCCTTGGGCGGAGCCCAGTGAGCCTCCAGTACGGCAGAGCTCCAGCTCTGCTCAGAGGCCCGATCTGGCAGAGTGGCTGGCGTGAGGCTGCTCTGCCCTGGGCGAGCCTTGCCCAGACTTGCCTCGCTGCTAGGCTTCCTGCCCGGGAAGGAGCAGGCTGCGCCAGACAGGCAGACGCTCCTGGCGCCTTCCTGGCCTCAGCTCCACTCCTGCCTTGCCTTTGCACCTAGTCCCCAGGCGTCCTTGCGGAGGGCTTAGGGGCCGGTGGGGTGCACGCTGCCAAGCCCTCCAGCCGTGAGAGCTCTGTCATAGGGAAGGGCATGGCAAGTGCAGGGCTCCTCCAGCGGTCGCTTGGCCGCCCAGACTCAGCACAGCACGGAGAGCACCAGGCTTCCCAGGGCCCCTGGCTGTGGTCTGCAGCCCCACACACCCGGAGGCTGACTCCGTGAGCGCCCAGAAGGTGCCTGACAGACGTCATTTCCCTAGTGCTCTCCCCACCAGCAGAGACGTGTGCAGGTGGTTGGGGCCTGCCCCTGCGTGTCTGGGCTGCCGCCCACAGCCTCCGCTCAGGGGAAGCAGCCCCTGTGCCAAGACCTGCAGGAGGCGCGGGGCGTCCCTGCCTGGAAGCCAAGTGCACGGTCCGCTTGGAAGCGAGCCTCCTTGGGAAGAGTCGAGGGAGCCAAGCCGCGTGCAGCTGCAAGCCCTGCTTGGGCCGAGCCGAGTGTGCCTCCAGGACGGCAGAGCTCCAGCTCTGCTCAGAGGCCGGATCTAGTCAAGTGCCTTGCGCGAGGCTGCTCTGCCCTGGGCGAGACTTGCCCAGGCTTGCCTCGCTGCTAGGCTTGCTGCCCGGGAAGGAGCAGGCTGTGCGATGCTGGGAGAGGCCACTGGCGCCTTCCTGGCCTCAGCTCCACTCCTGCCTTGCCTTTGCATCTAGGCCCCGGGCGTCCTTGGGGAAGGCTTAGGAGCCGGTGGCTTGCACACTGCCGAGCCCTCCAGCAGTGAGGCCTCTCGTAGAGGGGAGGGGAGGGCAAGTGCAGGGCTCCACCAGCGGTTGCTTGGCCGCCCAGACTCAGCGCCGCACGGAGAGCACAAGGCTCCCAGGTCCCCTGGCTGTGGTCTGCAGCCCCACACTCCCGGAGGCTGACTCCGTGGGCGCCCAGAAGGTGCCTGACAGACGTCATGTCCCTAGCGCTCTGCTCCCCGGCAGAGACGTGTGCAGGTGGTGGGGCCTGCCCCTGCGTGTCTGGGCTCCCGCCGGCAGCCCCAGCTCCAGGGAAGCAGCCCCTGAGCCAAGACCTGTAGGGGGCGCGGGGCGCCCCCGCCTGGAAGCCTAGCGCACAGCATGCGGGAAGCGAGCCTCCTCGGGAGAAGAGGAGGCAGCCCAGCTGCGTGCGTCTGCACTCACTCCTTGGGCGGAGCCCAGTGAGCCTCCAGTACGGCAGAGCTCCAGCTGTGCTCAGAGGCCCGATCTGGCAGAGTGGCTGGCGTGAGGCTGCTCTGCCCTGGGCGAGCCTTGCCCAGACTTGCCTCGCTGCTAGGCTTCCTGCCCGGGAAGGAGCAGGCTGCGCCAGACAGGCAGACGCTCCTGGCGCCTTCCTGGCCTCAGCTCCACTCCTGCCTTGCCTTTGCACCTAGTCCCCAGGCGTCCTTGCGGAGGGCTTAGGGGCCGGTGGGGTGCACGCTGCCAAGCCCTCCAGCCGTGAGAGCTCTGTCATAGGGAAGGGCCTGGCAAGTGCAGGGCTCCTCCAGCGGTCGCTTGGCCGCCCAGACTCAGCACAGCACGGAGAGCACCAGGCTTCCCAGGGCCCCTGGCTGTGGTCTGCAGCCCCACACACCCGGAGGCTGACTCCGTGAGCGCCCAGAAGGTGCCTGACAGACGTCATTTCCCTAGTGCTCTCCCCACCAGCAGAGACGTGGGCAGGTGGTTGGGGCCTGCCCCTGCGTGTCTGGGCTGCCGCCCACAGCCTCCGCTCAGGGGAAGCAGCCCCTGTGCCAAGACCTGCAGGAGGCGCGGGGCGTCCCTGCCTGGAAGCCAAGTGCACGGTCCGCTTGGAAGCGAGCCTCCTTGGGAAGAGTCGAGGGAGCCAAGCCGCGTGCAGCTGCAAGCCCTGCTTGGGCCGAGCCGAGTGTGCCTCCAGGACGGCAGAGCTCCAGCTCTGCTCAGAGGCCGGATCTAGTCAAGTGCCTTGCGCGAGGCTGCTCTGCCCTGGGCGAGACTTGCCCAGGCTTGCCTCGCTGCTAGGCTTGCTGCCCGGGAAGGAGCAGGCTGTGCGATGCTGGGAGAGGCCACTGGCGCCTTCCTGGCCTCAGCTCCACTCCTGCCTTGCCTTTGCATCTAGGCCCCGGGCGTCCTTGGGGAAGGCTTAGGAGCCGGTGGCTTGCACACTGCCGAGCCCTCCAGCAGTGAGGCCTCTCGTAGAGGGGAGGGGAGGGCAAGTGCAGGGCTCCACCAGCGGTTGCTTGGCCGCCCAGACTCAGCGCCGCACGGAGAGCACAAGGCTCCCAGGTCCCCTGGCTGTGGTCTGCAGCCCCACACTCCCGGAGGCTGACTCCGTGGGCGCCCAGAAGGTGCCTGACAGACGTCATGTCCCTAGCGCTCTGCTCCCCGGCAGAGACGTGTGCAGGTGGTGGGGCCTGCCCCTGCGTGTCTGGGCTCCCGCCGGCAGCCCCAGCTCCAGGGAAGCAGCCCCTGAGCCAAGACCTGTAGGGGGCGCGGGGCGCCCCCGCCTGGAAGCCTAGCGCACAGCATGCGGGAAGCGAGCCTCCTCGGGAGAAGAGGAGGCAGCCCAGCTGCGTGCGTCTGCACTCACTCCTTGGGCGGAGCCCAGTGAGCCTCCAGTACGGCAGAGCTCCAGCTCTGCTCAGAGGCCCGATCTGGCAGAGTGGCTGGCG
Source organism: Budorcas taxicolor (assembly GCF_023091745.1). NCBI lineage: Eukaryota > Metazoa > Chordata > Mammalia > Artiodactyla > Bovidae > Budorcas > Budorcas taxicolor. The sequence goes on from NW_026291768.1 coordinate 275,095, forward strand.
TGAGGCTGCTCTGCCCTGGGCGAGCCTTGCCCAGACTTGCCTCGCTGCTAGGCTTCCTGCCCGGGAAGGAGCAGGCTGCGCCAGACAGGCAGACGCTCCTGGCGCCTTCCTGGCCTCAGCTCCACTCCTGCCTTGCCTTTGCACCTAGTCCCCAGGCGTCCTTGCGGAGGGCTTAGGGGCCGGTGGGGTGCACGCTGCCAAGCCCTCCAGCCGTGAGAGCTCTGTCATAGGGAAGGGCATGGCAAGTGCAGGGCTCCTCCAGCGGTCGCTTGGCCGCCCAGACTCAGCACAGCACGGAGAGCACCAGGCTTCCCAGGGCCCCTGGCTGTGGTCTGCAGCCCCACACACCCGGAGGCTGACTCCGTGAGCGCCCAGAAGGTGCCTGACAGACGTCATTTCCCTAGTGCTCTCCCCACCAGCAGAGACGTGTGCAGGTGGTTGGGGCCTGCCCCTGCGTGTCTGGGCTGCCGCCCACAGCCTCCGCTCAGGGGAAGCAGCCCCTGTGCCAAGACCTGCAGGAGGCGCGGGGCGTCCCTGCCTGGAAGCCAAGTGCACGGTCCGCTTGGAAGCGAGCCTCCTTGGGAAGAGTCGAGGGAGCCAAGCCGCGTGCAGCTGCAAGCCCTGCTTGGGCCGAGCTGAGTGTGCCTCCAGGACGGCAGAGCTCCAGCTCTGCTCAGAGGCCGGATCTAGTCAAGTGCCTTGCGCGAGGCTGCTCTGCCCTGGGCGAGACTTGCCCAGGCTTGCCTCGCTGCTAGGCTTGCTGCCCGGGAAGGAGCAGGCTGTGCGATGCTGGGAGAGGCCACTGGCGCCTTCCTGGCCTCAGCTCCACTCCTGCCTTGCCTTTGCATCTAGGCCCCGGGCGTCCTTGGGGAAGGCTTAGGAGCCGGTGGCTTGCACACTGCCGAGCCCTCCAGCAGTGAGGCCTCTCGTAGAGGGGAGGGGAGGGCAAGTGCAGGGCTCCACCAGCGGTTGCTTGGCCGCCCAGACTCAGCGCCGCACGGAGAGCACAAGGCTCCCAGGTCCCCTGGCTGTGGTCTGCAGCCCCACACTCCCGGAGGCTGACTCCGTGGGCGCCCAGAAGGTGCCTGACAGACGTCATGTCCCTAGCGCTCTGCTCCCCGGCAGAGACGTGTGCAGGTGGTGGGGCCTGCCCCTGCGTGTCTGGGCTCCCGCCGGCAGCCCCAGCTCCAGGGAAGCAGCCCCTGAGCCAAGACCTGTAGGGGGCGCGGGGCGCCCCCGCCTGGAAGCCTAGCGCACAGCATGCGGGAAGCGAGCCTCCTCGGGAGAAGAGGAGGCAGCCCAGCTGCGTGCGTCTGCACTCACTCCTTGGGCGGAGCCCAGTGAGCCTCCAGTACGGCAGAGCTCCAGCTCTGCTCAGAGGCCCGATCTGGCAGAGTGGCTGGCGTGAGGCTGCTCTGCCCTGGGCGAGCCTTGCCCAGACTTGCCTCGCTGCTAGGCTTCCTGCCCGGGAAGGAGCAGGCTGCGCCAGACAGGCAGACGCTCCTGGCGCCTTCCTGGCCTCAGCTCCACTCCTGCCTTGCCTTTGCACCTAGTCCCCAGGCGTCCTTGCGGAGGGCTTAGGGGCCGGTGGGGTGCACGCTGCCAAGCCCTCCAGCCGTGAGAGCTCTGTCATAGGGAAGGGACTGGCAAGTGCAGGGCTCCTCCAGCGGTCGCTTGGCCGCCCAGACTCAGCACAGCACGGAGAGCACCAGGCTTCCCAGGGCCCCTGGCTGTGGTCTGCAGCCCCACACACCCGGAGGCTGACTCCGTGAGCGCCCAGAAGGTGCCTGACAGACGTCATTTCCCTAGTGCTCTCCCCACCAGCAGAGACGTGGGCAGGTGGTTGGGGCCTGCCCCTGCGTGTCTGGGCTGCCGCCCACAGCCTCCGCTCAGGGGAAGCAGCCCCTGTGCCAAGACCTGCAGGAGGCGCGGGGCGTCCCTGCCTGGAAGCCAAGTGCACGGTCCGCTTGGAAGCGAGCCTCCTTGGGAAGAGTCGAGGGAGCCAAGCCGCGTGCAGCTGCAAGCCCTGCTTGGGCCGAGCCGAGTGTGCCTCCAGGACGGCAGAGCTCCAGCTCTGCTCAGAGGCCGGATCTAGTCAAGTGCCTTGCGCGAGGCTGCTCTGCCCTGGGCGAGACTTGCCCAGGCTTGCCTCGCTGCTAGGCTTGCTGCCCGGGAAGGAGCAGGCTGTGCGATGCTGGGAGAGGCCACTGGCGCCTTCCTGGCCTCAGCTCCACTCCTGCCTTGCCTTTGCATCTAGGCCCCGGGCGTCCTTGGGGAAGGCTTAGGAGCCGGTGGCTTGCACACTGCCGAGCCCTCCAGCAGTGAGGCCTCTCGTAGAGGGGAGGGGAGGGCAAGTGCAGGGCTCCACCAGCGGTTGCTTGGCCGCCCAGACTCAGCGCCGCACGGAGAGCACAAGGCTCCCAGGTCCCCTGGCTGTGGTCTGCAGCCCCACACTCCCGGAGGCTGACTCCGTGGGCGCCCAGAAGGTGCCTGACAGACGTCATGTCCCTAGCGCTCTGCTCCCCGGCAGAGACGTGTGCAGGTGGTGGGGCCTGCCCCTGCGTGTCTGGGCTCCCGCCGGCAGCCCCAGCTCCAGGGAAGCAGCCCCTGAGCCAAGACCTGTAGGGGGCGCGGGGCGCCCCCGCCTGGAAGCCTAGCGCACAGCATGCGGGAAGCGAGCCTCCTCGGGAGAAGAGGAGGCAGCCCAGCTGCGTGCGTCTGCACTCACTCCTTGGGCGGAGCCCAGTGAGCCTCCAGTACGGCAGAGCTCCAGCTCTGCTCAGAGGCCCGATCTGGCAGAGTGGCTGGCGTGAGGCTGCTCTGCCCTGGGCGAGCCTTGCCCAGACTTGCCTCGCTGCTAGGCTTCCTGCCCGGGAAGGAGCAGGCTGCGCCAGACAGGCAGACGCTCCTGGCGCCTTCCTGGCCTCAGCTCCACTCCTGCCTTGCCTTTGCACCTAGTCCCCAGGCGTCCTTGCGGAGGGCTTAGGGGCCGGTGGGGTGCACGCTGCCAAGCCCTCCAGCCGTGAGAGCTCTGTCATAGGGAAGGGACTGGCAAGTGCAGGGCTCCTCCAGCGGTCGCTTGGCCGCCCAGACTCAGCACAGCACGGAGAGCACCAGGCTTCCCAGGGCCCCTGGCTGTGGTCTGCAGCCCCACACACCCGGAGGCTGACTCCGTGAGCGCCCAGAAGGTGCCTGACAGACGTCATTTCCCTAGTGCTCTCCCCACCAGCAGAGACGTGGGCAGGTGGTTGGGGCCTGCCCCTGCGTGTCTGGGCTGCCGCCCACAGCCTCCGCTCAGGGGAAGCAGCCCCTGTGCCAAGACCTGCAGGAGGCGCGGGGCGTCCCTGCCTGGAAGCCAAGTGCACGGTCCGCTTGGAAGCGAGCCTCCTTGGGAAGAGTCGAGGGAGCCAAGCGGCGTGCAGCTGCAAGCCCTGCTTGGGCCGAGCCGAGTGTGCCTCCAGGACGGCAGAGCTCCAGCTCTGCTCAGAGGCCGGATCTAGTCAAGTGCCTTGCGCGAGGCTGCTCTGCCCTGGGCGAGACTTGCCCAGGCTTGCCTCGCTGCTAGGCTTGCTGCCCGGGAAGGAGCAGGCTGTGCGATGCTGGGAGAGGCCACTGGCGCCTTCCTGGCCTCAGCTCCACTCCTGCCTTGCCTTTGCATCTAGGCCCCGGGCGTCCTTGGGGAAGGCTTAGGAGCCGGTGGCTTGCACACTGCCGAGCCCTCCAGCAGTGAGGCCTCTCGTAGAGGGGAGGGGAGGGCAAGTGCAGGGCTCCACCAGCGGTTGCTTGGCCGCCCAGACTCAGCGCCGCACGGAGAGCACAAGGCTCCCAGGTCCCCTGGCTGTGGTCTGCAGCCCCACACTCCCGGAGGCTGACTCCGTGGGCGCCCAGAAGGTGCCTGACAGACGTCATGTCCCTAGCGCTCTGCTCCCCGGCAGAGACGTGTGCAGGTGGTGGGGCCTGCCCCTGCGTGTCTGGGCTCCCGCCGGCAGCCCCAGCTCCAGGGAAGCAGCCCCTGAGCCAAGACCTGTAGGGGGCGCGGGGCGCCCCCGCCTGGAAGCCTAGCGCACAGCATGCGGGAAGCGAGCCTCCTCGGGAGAAGAGGAGGCAGCCCAGCTGCGTGCGTCTGCACTCACTCCTTGGGCGGAGCCCAGTGAGCCTCCAGTACGGCAGAGCTCCAGCTCTGCTCAGAGGCCCGATCTGGCAGAGTTGCTGGCGTGAGGCTGCTCTGCCCTGGGCGAGCCTTGCCCAGACTTGCCTCGCTGCTAGGCTTCCTGCCCGGGAAGGAGCAGGCTGCGCCAGACAGGCAGACGCTCCTGGCGCCTTCCTGGCCTCAGCTCCACTCCTGCCTTGCCTTTGCACCTAGTCCCCAGGCGTCCTTGCGGAGGGCTTAGGGGCCGGTGGGGTGCACGCTGCCAAGCCCTCCAGCCGTGAGAGCTCTGTCATAGGGAAGGGACTGGCAAGTGCAGGGCTCCTCCAGCGGTCGCTTGGCCGCCCAGACTCAGCACAGCACGGAGAGCACCAGGCTTCCCAGGGCCCCTGGCTGTGGTCTGCAGCCCCACACACCCGGAGGCTGACTCCGTGAGCGCCCAGAAGGTGCCTGACAGACGTCATTTCCCTAGTGCTCTCCCCACCAGCAGAGACGTGGGCAGGTGGTTGGGGCCTGCCCCTGCGTGTCTGGGCTGCCGCCCACAGCCTCCGCTCAGGGGAAGCAGCCCCTGTGCCAAGACCTGCAGGAGGCGCGGGGCGTCCCTGCCTGGAAGCCAAGTGCACGGTCCGCTTGGAAGCGAGCCTCCTTGGGAAGAGTCGAGGGAGCCAAGCCGCGTGCAGCTGCAAGCCCTGCTTGGGCCGAGCCGAGTGTGCCTCCAGGACGGCAGAGCTCCAGCTCTGCTCAGAGGCCGGATCTAGTCAAGTGCCTTGCGCGAGGCTGCTCTGCCCTGGGCGAGACTTGCCCAGGCTTGCCTCGCTGCTAGGCTTGCTGCCCGGGAAGGAGCAGGCTGTGCGATGCTGGGAGAGGCCACTGGCGCCTTCCTGGCCTCAGCTCCACTCCTGCCTTGCCTTTGCATCTAGGCCCCGGGCGTCCTTGGGGAAGGCTTAGGAGCCGGTGGCTTGCACACTGCCGAGCCCTCCAGCAGTGAGGCCTCTCGTAGAGGGGAGGGGAGGGCAAGTGCAGGGCTCCACCAGCGGTTGCTTGGCCGCCCAGACTCAGCGCCGCACGGAGAGCACAAGGCTCCCAGGTCCCCTGGCTGTGGTCTGCAGCCCCACACTCCCGGAGGCTGACTCCGTGGGCGCCCAGAAGGTGCCTGACAGACGTCATGTCCCTAGCGCTCTGCTCCCCGGCAGAGACGTGTGCAGGTGGTGGGGCCTGCCCCTGCGTGTCTGGGCTCCCGCCGGCAGCCCCAGCTCCAGGGAAGCAGCCCCTGAGCCAAGACCTGTAGGGGGCGCGGGGCGCCCCCGCCTGGAAGCCTAGCGCACAGCATGCGGGAAGCGAGCCTCCTCGGGAGAAGAGGAGGCAGCCCAGCTGCGTGCGTCTGCACTCACTCCTTGGGCGGAGCCCAGTGAGCCTCCAGTACGGCAGAGCTCCAGCTCTGCTCAGAGGCCCGATCTGGCAGAGTTGCTGGCGTGAGGCTGCTCTGCCCTGGGCGAGCCTTGCCCAGACTTGCCTCGCTGCTAGGCTTCCTGCCCGGGAAGGAGCAGGCTGCGCCAGACAGGCAGACGCTCCTGGCGCCTTCCTGGCCTCAGCTCCACTCCTGCCTTGCCTTTGCACCTAGTCCCCAGGCGTCCTTGCGGAGGGCTTAGGGGCCGGTGGGGTGCACGCTGCCAAGCCCTCCAGCCGTGAGAGCTCTGTCATAGGGAAGGGCATGGCAAGTGCAGGGCTCCTCCAGCGGTCGCTTGGCCGCCCAGACTCAGCACAGCACGGAGAGCACCAGGCTTCCCAGGGCCCCTGGCTGTGGTCTGCAGCCCCACACACCCGGAGGCTGACTCCGTGAGCGCCCAGAAGGTGCCTGACAGACGTCATTTCCCTAGTGCTCTCCCCACCAGCAGAGACGTGTGCAGGTGGTTGGGGCCTGCCCCTGCGTGTCTGGGCTGCCGCCCACAGCCTCCGCTCAGGGGAAGCAGCCCCTGTGCCAAGACCTGCAGGAGGCGCGGGGCGTCCCTGCCTGGAAGCCAAGTGCACGGTCCGCTTGGAAGCGAGCCTCCTTGGGAAGAGTCGAGGGAGCCAAGCGGCGTGCAGCTGCAAGCCCTGCTTGGGCCGAGCCGAGTGTGCCTCCAGGACGGCAGAGCTCCAGCTCTGCTCAGAGGCCGGATCTAGTCAAGTGCCTTGCGCGAGGCTGCTCTGCCCTGGGCGAGACTTGCCCAGGCTTGCCTCGCTGCTAGGCTTGCTGCCCGGGAAGGAGCAGGCTGTGCGATGCTGGGAGAGGCCACTGGCGCCTTCCTGGCCTCAGCTCCACTCCTGCCTTGCCTTTGCATCTAGGCCCCGGGCGTCCTTGGGGAAGGCTTAGGAGCCGGTGGCTTGCACACTGCCGAGCCCTCCAGCAGTGAGGCCTCTCGTAGAGGGGAGGGGAGGGCAAGTGCAGGGCTCCACCAGCGGTTGCTTGGCCGCCCAGACTCAGCGCCGCACGGAGAGCACAAGGCTCCCAGGTCCCCTGGCTGTGGTCTGCAGCCCCACACTCCCGGAGGCTGACTCCGTGGGCGCCCAGAAGGTGCCTGACAGACGTCATGTCCCTAGCGCTCTGCTCCCCGGCAGAGACGTGTGCAGGTGGTGGGGCCTGCCCCTGCGTGTCTGGGCTCCCGCCGGCAGCCCCAGCTCCAGGGAAGCAGCCCCTGAGCCAAGACCTGTAGGGGGCGCGGGGCGCCCCCGCCTGGAAGCCTAGCGCACAGCATGCGGGAAGCGAGCCTCCTCGGGAGAAGAGGAGGCAGCCCAGCTGCGTGCGTCTGCACTCACTCCTTGGGCGGAGCCCAGTGAGCCTCCAGTACGGCAGAGCTCCAGCTCTGCTCAGAGGCCCGATCTGGCAGAGTTGCTGGCGTGAGGCTGCTCTGCCCTGGGCGAGCCTTGCCCAGACTTGCCTCGCTGCTAGGCTTCCTGCCCGGGAAGGAGCAGGCTGCGCCAGACAGGCAGACGCTCCTGGCGCCTTCCTGGCCTCAGCTCCACTCCTGCCTTGCCTTTGCACCTAGTCCCCAGGCGTCCTTGCGGAGGGCTTAGGGGCCGGTGGGGTGCACGCTGCCAAGCCCTCCAGCCGTGAGAGCTCTGTCATAGGGAAGGGCATGGCAAGTGCAGGGCTCCTCCAGCGGTCGCTTGGCCGCCCAGACTCAGCACAGCACGGAGAGCACCAGGCTTCCCAGGGCCCCTGGCTGTGGTCTGCAGCCCCACACACCCGGAGGCTGACTCCGTGAGCGCCCAGAAGGTGCCTGACAGACGTCATTTCCCTAGTGCTCTCCCCACCAGCAGAGACGTGTGCAGGTGGTTGGGGCCTGCCCCTGCGTGTCTGGGCTGCCGCCCACAGCCTCCGCTCAGGGGAAGCAGCCCCTGTGCCAAGACCTGCAGGAGGCGCGGGGCGTCCCTGCCTGGAAGCCAAGTGCACGGTCCGCTTGGAAGCGAGCCTCCTTGGGAAGAGTCGAGGGAGCCAAGCCGCGTGCAGCTGCAAGCCCTGCTTGGGCCGAGCCGAGTGTGCCTCCAGGACGGCAGAGCTCCAGCTCTGCTCAGAGGCCGGATCTAGTCAAGTGCCTTGCGCGAGGCTGCTCTGCCCTGGGCGAGACTTGCCCAGGCTTGCCTCGCTGCTAGGCTTGCTGCCCGGGAAGGAGCAGGCTGTGCGATGCTGGGAGAGGCCACTGGCGCCTTCCTGGCCTCAGCTCCACTCCTGCCTTGCCTTTGCATCTAGGCCCCGGGCGTCCTTGGGGAAGGCTTAGGAGCCGGTGGCTTGCACACTGCCGAGCCCTCCAGCAGTGAGGCCTCTCGTAGAGGGGAGGGGAGGGCAAGTGCAGGGCTCCACCAGCGGTTGCTTGGCCGCCCAGACTCAGCGCCGCACGGAGAGCACAAGGCTCCCAGGTCCCCTGGCTGTGGTCTGCAGCCCCACACTCCCGGAGGCTGACTCCGTGGGCGCCCAGAAGGTGCCTGACAGACGTCATGTCCCTAGCGCTCTGCTCCCCGGCAGAGACGTGTGCAGGTGGTGGGGCCTGCCCCTGCGTGTCTGGGCTCCCGCCGGCAGCCCCAGCTCCAGGGAAGCAGCCCCTGAGCCAAGACCTGTAGGGGGCGCGGGGCGCCCCCGCCTGGAAGCCTAGCGCACAGCATGCGGGAAGCGAGCCTCCTCGGGAGAAGAGGAGGCAGCCCAGCTGCGTGCGTCTGCACTCACTCCTTGGGCGGAGCCCAGTGAGCCTCCAGTACGGCAGAGCTCCAGCTCTGCTCAGAGGCCCGATCTGGCAGAGTTGCTGGCGTGAGGCTGCTCTGCCCTGGGCGAGCCTTGCCCAGACTTGCCTCGCTGCTAGGCTTCCTGCCCGGGAAGGAGCAGGCTGCGCCAGACAGGCAGACGCTCCTGGCGCCTTCCTGGCCTCAGCTCCACTCCTGCCTTGCCTTTGCACCTAGTCCCCAGGCGTCCTTGCGGAGGGCTTAGGGGCCGGTGGGGTGCACGCTGCCAAGCCCTCCAGCCGTGAGAGCTCTGTCATAGGGAAGGGCATGGCAAGTGCAGGGCTCCTCCAGCGGTCGCTTGGCCGCCCAGACTCAGCACAGCACGGAGAGCACCAGGCTTCCCAGGGCCCCTGGCTGTGGTCTGCAGCCCCACACACCCGGAGGCTGACTCCGTGAGCGCCCAGAAGGTGCCTGACAGACGTCATTTCCCTAGTGCTCTCCCCACCAGCAGAGACGTGTGCAGGTGGTTGGGGCCTGCCCCTGCGTGTCTGGGCTGCCGCCCACAGCCTCCGCTCAGGGGAAGCAGCCCCTGTGCCAAGACCTGCAGGAGGCGCGGGGCGTCCCTGCCTGGAAGCCAAGTGCACGGTCCGCTTGGAAGCGAGCCTCCTTGGGAAGAGTCGAGGGAGCCAAGCCGCGTGCAGCTGCAAGCCCTGCTTGGGCCGAGCCGAGTGTGCCTCCAGGACGGCAGAGCTCCAGCTCTGCTCAGAGGCCGGATCTAGTCAAGTGCCTTGCGCGAGGCTGCTCTGCCCTGGGCGAGACTTGCCCAGGCTTGCCTCGCTGCTAGGCTTGCTGCCCGGGAAGGAGCAGGCTGTGCGATGCTGGGAGAGGCCACTGGCGCCTTCCTGGCCTCAGCTCCACTCCTGCCTTGCCTTTGCATCTAGGCCCCGGGCGTCCTTGGGGAAGGCTTAGGAGCCGGTGGCTTGCACACTGCCGAGCCCTCCAGCAGTGAGGCCTCTCGTAGAGGGGAGGGGAGGGCAAGTGCAGGGCTCCACCAGCGGTTGCTTGGCCGCCCAGACTCAGCGCCGCACGGAGAGCACAAGGCTCCCAGGTCCCCTGGCTGTGGTCTGCAGCCCCACACTCCCGGAGGCTGACTCCGTGGGCGCCCAGAAGGTGCCTGACAGACGTCATGTCCCTAGCGCTCTGCTCCCCGGCAGAGACGTGTGCAGGTGGTGGGGCCTGCCCCTGCGTGTCTGGGCTCCCGCCGGCAGCCCCAGCTCCAGGGAAGCAGCCCCTGAGCCAAGACCTGTAGGGGGCGCGGGGCGCCCCCGCCTGGAAGCCTAGCGCACAGCATGCGGGAAGCGAGCCTCCTCGGGAGAAGAGGAGGCAGCCCAGCTGCGTGCGTCTGCACTCACTCCTTGGGCGGAGCCCAGTGAGCCTCCAGTACGGCAGAGCTCCAGCTCTGCTCAGAGGCCCGATCTGGCAGAGTTGCTGGCGTGAGGCTGCTCTGCCCTGGGCGAGCCTTGCCCAGACTTGCCTCGCTGCTAGGCTTCCTGCCCGGGAAGGAGCAGGCTGCGCCAGACAGGCAGACGCTCCTGGCGCCTTCCTGGCCTCAGCTCCACTCCTGCCTTGCCTTTGCACCTAGTCCCCAGGCGTCCTTGCGGAGGGCTTAGGGGCCGGTGGGGTGCACGCTGCCAAGCCCTCCAGCCGTGAGAGCTCTGTCATAGGGAAGGGCATGGCAAGTGCAGGGCTCCTCCAGCGGTCGCTTGGCCGCCCAGACTCAGCACAGCACGGAGAGCACCAGGCTTCCCAGGGCCCCTGGCTGTGGTCTGCAGCCCCACACACCCGGAGGCTGACTCCGTGAGCGCCCAGAAGGTGCCTGACAGACGTCATTTCCCTAGTGCTCTCCCCACCAGTAGAGACGTGTGCAGGTGGTTGGGGCCTGCCCCTGCGTGTCTGGGCTGCCGCCCACAGCCTCCGCTCAGGGGAAGCAGCCCCTGTGCCAAGACCTGCAGGAGGCGCGGGGCGTCCCTGCCTGGAAGCCAAGTGCACGGTCCGCTTGGAAGCGAGCCTCCTTGGGAAGAGTCGAGGGAGCCAAGCCGCGTGCAGCTGCAAGCCCTGCTTGGGCCGAGCCGAGTGTGCCTCCAGGACGGCAGAGCTCCAGCTCTGCTCAGAGGCCGGATCTAGTCAAGTGCCTTGCGCGAGGCTGCTCTGCCCTGGGCGAGACTTGCCCAGGCTTGCCTCGCTGCTAGGCTTGCTGCCCGGGAAGGAGCAGGCTGTGCGATGCTGGGAGAGGCCACTGGCGCCTTCCTGGCCTCAGCTCCACTCCTGCCTTGCCTTTGCATCTAGGCCCCGGGCGTCCTTGGGGAAGGCTTAGGAGCCGGTGGCTTGCACACTGCCGAGCCCTCCAGCAGTGAGGCCTCTCGTAGAGGGGAGGGGAGGGCAAGTGCAGGGCTCCACCAGCGGTTGCTTGGCCGCCCAGACTCAGCGCCGCACGGAGAGCACAAGGCTCCCAGGTCCCCTGGCTGTGGTCTGCAGCCCCACACTCCCGGAGGCTGACTCCGTGGGCGCCCAGAAGGTGCCTGACAGACGTCATGTCCCTAGCGCTCTGCTCCCCGGCAGAGACGTGTGCAGGTGGTGGGGCCTGCCCCTGCGTGTCTGGGCTCCCGCCGGCAGCCCCAGCTCCAGGGAAGCAGCCCCTGAGCCAAGACCTGTAGGGGGCGCGGGGCGCCCCCGCCTGGAAGCCTAGCGCACAGCATGCGGGAAGCGAGCCTCCTCGGGAGAAGAGGAGGCAGCCCTGCTGCGTGCGTCTGCACTCACTCCTTGGGCGGAGCCCAGTGAGCCTCCAGTACGGCAGAGCTCCAGCTCTGCTCAGAGGCCCGATCTGGCAGAGTTGCTGGCGTGAGGCTGCTCTGCCCTGGGCGAGCCTTGCCCAGACTTGCCTCGCTGCTAGGCTTCCTGCCCGGGAAGGAGCAGGCTGCGCCAGACAGGCAGACGCTCCTGGCGCCTTCCTGGCCTCAGCTCCACTCCTGCCTTGCCTTTGCACCTAGTCCCCAGGCGTCCTTGCGGAGGGCTTAGGGGCCGGTGGGGTGCACGCTGCCAAGCCCTCCAGCCGTGAGAGCTCTGTCATAGGGAAGGGAATGGCAAGTGCAGGGCTCCTCCAGCGGTCGCTTGGCCGCCCAGACTCAGCACAGCACGGAGAGCACCAGGCTTCCCAGGGCCCCTGGCTGTGGTCTGCAGCCCCACACACCCGGAGGCTGACTCCGTGAGCGCCCAGAAGGTGCCTGACAGACGTCATTTCCCTAGTGCTCTCCCCACCAGCAGAGACGTGGGCAGGTGGTTGGGGCCTGCCCCTGCGTGTCTGGGCTGCCGCCCACAGCCTCCGCTCAGGGGAAGCAGCCCCTGTGCCAAGACCTGCAGGAGGCGCGGGGCGTCCCTGCCTGGAAGCCAAGTGCACGGTCCGCTTGGAAGCGAGCCTCCTTGGGAAGAGTCGAGGGAGCCAAGCCGCGTGCAGCTGCAAGCCCTGCTTGGGCCGAGCCGAGTGTGCCTCCAGGACGGCAGAGCTCCAGCTCTGCTCAGAGGCCGGATCTAGTCAAGTGCCTTGCGCGAGGCTGCTCTGCCCTGGGCGAGACTTGCCCAGGCTTGCCTCGCTGCTAGGCTTGCTGCCCGGGAAGGAGCAGGCTGTGCGATGCTGGGAGAGGCCACTGGCGCCTTCCTGGCCTCAGCTCCACTCCTGCCTTGCCTTTGCATCTAGGCCCCGGGCGTCCTTGGGGAAGGCTTAGGAGCCGGTGGCTTGCACACTGCCGAGCCCTCCAGCAGTGAGGCCTCTCGTAGAGGGGAGGGGAGGGCAAGTGCAGGGCTCCACCAGCGGTTGCTTGGCCGCCCAGACTCAGCGCCGCACGGAGAGCACAAGGCTCCCAGGTCCCCTGGCTGTGGTCTGCAGCCCCACACTCCCGGAGGCTGACTCCGTGGGCGCCCAGAAGGTGCCTGACAGACGTCATGTCCCTAGCGCTCTGCTCCCCGGCAGAGACGTGTGCAGGTGGTGGGGCCTGCCCCTGCGTGTCTGGGCTCCCGCCGGCAGCCCCAGCTCCAGGGAAGCAGCCCCTGAGCCAAGACCTGTAGGGGGCGCGGGGCGCCCCCGCCTGGAAGCCTAGCGCACAGCATGCGGGAAGCGAGCCTCCTCGGGAGAAGAGGAGGCAGCCCAGCTGCGTGCGTCTGCACTCACTCCTTGGGCGGAGCCCAGTGAGCCTCCAGTACGGCAGAGCTCCAGCTCTGCTCAGAGGCCCGATCTGGCAGAGTGGCTGGCGTGAGGCTGCTCTGCCCTGGGCGAGCCTTGCCCAGACTTGCCTCGCTGCTAGGCTTCCTGCCCGGGAAGGAGCAGGCTGCGCCAGACAGGCAGACGCTCCTGGCGCCTTCCTGGCCTCAGCTCCACTCCTGCCTTGCCTTTGCACCTAGTCCCCAGGCGTCCTTGCGGAGGGCTTAGGGGCCGGTGGGGTGCACGCTGCCAAGCCCTCCAGCCGTGAGAGCTCTGTCATAGGGAAGGGACTGGCAAGTGCAGGGCTCCTCCAGCGGTCGCTTGGCCGCCCAGACTCAGCACAGCACGGAGAGCACCAGGCTTCCCAGGGCCCCTGGCTGTGGTCTGCAGCCCCACACACCCGGAGGCTGACTCCGTGAGCGCCCAGAAGGTGCCTGACAGACGTCATTTCCCTAGTGCTCTCCCCACCAGCAGAGACGTGGGCAGGTGGTTGGGGCCTGCCCCTGCGTGTCTGGGCTGCCGCCCACAGCCTCCGCTCAGGGGAAGCAGCCCCTGTGCCAAGACCTGCAGGAGGCGCGGGGCGTCCCTGCCTGGAAGCCAAGTGCACGGTCCGCTTGGAAGCGAGCCTCCTTGGGAAGAGTCGAGGGAGCCAAGCCGCGTGCAGCTGCAAGCCCTGCTTGGGCCGAGCCGAGTGTGCCTCCAGGACGGCAGAGCTCCAGCTCTGCTCAGAGGCCGGATCTAGTCAAGTGCCTTGCGCGAGGCTGCTCTGCCCTGGGCGAGACTTGCCCAGGCTTGCCTCGCTGCTAGGCTTGCTGCCCGGGAAGGAGCAGGCTGTGCGATGCTGGGAGAGGCCACTGGCGCCTTCCTGGCCTCAGCTCCACTCCTGCCTTGCCTTTGCATCTAGGCCCCGGGCGTCCTTGGGGAAGGCTTAGGAGCCGGTGGCTTGCACACTGCCGAGCCCTCCAGCAGTGAGGCCTCTCGTAGAGGGGAGGGGAGGGCAAGTGCAGGGCTCCACCAGCGGTTGCTTGGCCGCCCAGACTCAGCGCCGCACGGAGAGCACAAGGCTCCCAGGTCCCCTGGCTGTGGTCTGCAGCCCCACACTCCCGGAGGCTGACTCCGTGGGCGCCCAGAAGGTGCCTGACAGACGTCATGTCCCTAGCGCTCTGCTCCCCGGCAGAGACGTGTGCAGGTGGTGGGGCCTGCCCCTGCGTGTCTGGGCTCCCGCCGGCAGCCCCAGCTCCAGGGAAGCAGCCCCTGAGCCAAGACCTGTAGGGGGCGCGGGGCGCCCCCGCCTGGAAGCCTAGCGCACAGCATGCGGGAAGCGAGCCTCCTCGGGAGAAGAGGAGGCAGCCCAGCTGCGTGCGTCTGCACTCACTCCTTGGGCGGAGCCCAGTGAGCCTCCAGTACGGCAGAGCTCCAGCTCTGCTCAGAGGCCCGATCTGGCAGAGTGGCTGGCGTGAGGCTGCTCTGCCCTGGGCGAGCCTTGCCCAGACTTGCCTCGCTGCTAGGCTTCCTGCCCGGGAAGGAGCAGGCTGCGCCAGACAGGCAGACGCTCCTGGCGCCTTCCTGGCCTCAGCTCCACTCCTGCCTTGCCTTTGCACCTAGTCCCCAGGCGTCCTTGCGGAGGGCTTAGGGGCCGGTGGGGTGCACGCTGCCAAGCCCTCCAGCCGTGAGAGCTCTGTCATAGGGAAGGGACTGGCAAGTGCAGGGCTCCTCCAGCGGTCGCTTGGCCGCCCAGACTCAGCACAGCACGGAGAGCACCAGGCTTCCCAGGGCCCCTGGCTGTGGTCTGCAGCCCCACACACCCGGAGGCTGACTCCGTGAGCGCCCAGAAGGTGCCTGACAGACGTCATTTCCCTAGTGCTCTCCCCACCAGCAGAGACGTGGGCAGGTGGTTGGGGCCTGCCCCTGCGTGTCTGGGCTGCCGCCCACAGCCTCCGCTCAGGGGAAGCAGCCCCTGTGCCAAGACCTGCAGGAGGCGCGGGGCGTCCCTGCCTGGAAGCCAAGTGCACGGTCCGCTTGGAAGCGAGCCTCCTTGGGAAGAGTCGAGGGAGCCAAGCCGCGTGCAGCTGCAAGCCCTGCTTGGGCCGAGCCGAGTGTGCCTCCAGGACGGCAGAGCTCCAGCTCTGCTCAGAGGCCGGATCTAGTCAAGTGCCTTGCGCGAGGCTGCTCTGCCCTGGGCGAGACTTGCCCAGGCTTGCCTCGCTGCTAGGCTTGCTGCCCGGGAAGGAGCAGGCTGTGCGATGCTGGGAGAGGCCACTGGCGCCTTCCTGGCCTCAGCTCCACTCCTGCCTTGCCTTTGCATCTAGGCCCCGGGCGTCCTTGGGGAAGGCTTAGGAGCCGGTGGCTTGCACACTGCCGAGCCCTCCAGCAGTGAGGCCTCTCGTAGAGGGGAGGGGAGGGCAAGTGCAGGGCTCCACCAGCGGTTGCTTGGCCGCCCAGACTCAGCGCCGCACGGAGAGCACAAGGCTCCCAGGTCCCCTGGCTGTGGTCTGCAGCCCCACACTCCCGGAGGCTGACTCCGTGGGCGCCCAGAAGGTGCCTGACAGACGTCATGTCCCTAGCGCTCTGCTCCCCGGCAGAGACGTGTGCAGGTGGTGGGGCCTGCCCCTGCGTGTCTGGGCTCCCGCCGGCAGCCCCAGCTCCAGGGAAGCAGCCCCTGAGCCAAGACCTGTAGGGGGCGCGGGGCGCCCCCGCCTGGAAGCCTAGCGCACAGCATGCGGGAAGCGAGCCTCCTCGGGAGAAGAGGAGGCAGCCCTGCTGCGTGCGTCTGCACTCACTCCTTGGGCGGAGCCCAGTGAGCCTCCAGTACGGCAGAGCTCCAGCTCTGCTCAGAGGCCCGATCTGGCAGAGTTGCTGGCGTGAGGCTGCTCTGCCCTGGGCGAGCCTTGCCCAGACTTGCCTCGCTGCTAGGCTTCCTGCCCGGGAAGGAGCAGGCTGCGCCAGACAGGCAGACGCTCCTGGCGCCTTCCTGGCCTCAGCTCCACTCCTGCCTTGCCTTTGCACCTAGTCCCCAGGCGTCCTTGCGGAGGGCTTAGGGGCCGGTGGGGTGCACGCTGCCAAGCCCTCCAGCCGTGAGAGCTCTGTCATAGGGAAGGGAATGGCAAGTGCAGGGCTCCTCCAGCGGTCGCTTGGCCGCCCAGACTCAGCACAGCATGGAGAGCACCAGGCTTCCCAGGGCCCCTGGCTGTGGTCTGCAGCCCCACACACCCGGAGGCTGACTCCGTGAGCGCCCAGAAGGTGCCTGACAGACGTCATTTCCCTAGTGCTCTCCCCACCAGCAGAGACGTGGGCAGGTGGTTGGGGCCTGCCCCTGCGTGTCTGGGCTGCCGCCCACAGCCTCCGCTCAGGGGAAGCAGCCCCTGTGCCAAGACCTGCAGGAGGCGCGGGGCGTCCCTGCCTGGAAGCCAAGTGCACGGTCCGCTTGGAAGCGAGCCTCCTTGGGAAGAGTCGAGGGAGCCAAGCCGCGTGCAGCTGCAAGCCCTGCTTGGGCCGAGCCGAGTGTGCCTCCAGGACGGCAGAGCTCCAGCTCTGCTCAGAGGCCGGATCTAGTCAAGTGCCTTGCGCGAGGCTGCTCTGCCCTGGGCGAGACTTGCCCAGGCTTGCCTCGCTGCTAGGCTTGCTGCCCGGGAAGGAGCAGGCTGTGCGATGCTGGGAGAGGCCACTGGCGCCTTCCTGGCCTCAGCTCCACTCCTGCCTTGCCTTTGCATCTAGGCCCCGGGCGTCCTTGGGGAAGGCTTAGGAGCCGGTGGCTTGCACACTGCCGAGCCCTCCAGCAGTGAGGCCTCTCGTAGAGGGGAGGGGAGGGCAAGTGCAGGGCTCCACCAGCGGTTGCTTGGCCGCCCAGACTCAGCGCCGCACGGAGAGCACAAGGCTCCCAGGTCCCCTGGCTGTGGTCTGCAGCCCCACACTCCCGGAGGCTGACTCCGTGGGCGCCCAGAAGGTGCCTGACAGACGTCATGTCCCTAGCGCTCTGCTCCCCGGCAGAGACGTGTGCAGGTGGTGGGGCCTGCCCCTGCGTGTCTGGGCTCCCGCCGGCAGCCCCAGCTCCAGGGAAGCAGCCCCTGAGCCAAGACCTGTAGGGGGCGCGGGGCGCCCCCGCCTGGAAGCCTAGCGCACAGCATGCGGGAAGCGAGCCTCCTCGGGAGAAGAGGAGGCAGCCCAGCTGCGTGCGTCTGCACTCACTCCTTGGGCGGAGCCCAGTGAGCCTCCAGTACGGCAGAGCTCCAGCTCTGCTCAGAGGCCCGATCTGGCAGAGTGGCTGGCGTGAGGCTGCTCTGCCCTGGGCGAGCCTTGCCCAGACTTGCCTCGCTGCTAGGCTTCCTGCCCGGGAAGGAGCAGGCTGCGCCAGACAGGCAGACGCTCCTGGCGCCTTCCTGGCCTCAGCTCCACTCCTGCCTTGCCTTTGCACCTAGTCCCCAGGCGTCCTTGCGGAGGGCTTAGGGGCCGGTGGGGTGCACGCTGCCAAGCCCTCCAGCCGTGAGAGCTCTGTCATAGGGAAGGGCATGGCAAGTGCAGGGCTCCTCCAGCGGTCGCTTGGCCGCCCAGACTCAGCACAGCACGGAGAGCACCAGGCTTCCCAGGGCCCCTGGCTGTGGTCTGCAGCCCCACACACCCGGAGGCTGACTCCGTGAGCGCCCAGAAGGTGCCTGACAGACGTCATTTCCCTAGTGCTCTCCCCACCAGCAGAGACGTGTGCAGGTGGTTGGGGCCTGCCCCTGCGTGTCTGGGCTGCCGCCCACAGCCTCCGCTCAGGGGAAGCAGCCCCTGTGCCAAGACCTGCAGGAGGCGCGGGGCGTCCCTGCCTGGAAGCCAAGTGCACGGTCCGCTTGGAAGCGAGCCTCCTTGGGAAGAGTCGAGGGAGCCAAGCCGCGTGCAGCTGCAAGCCCTGCTTGGGCCGAGCCGAGTGTGCCTCCAGGACGGCAGAGCTCCAGCTCTGCTCAGAGGCCGGATCTAGTCAAGTGCCTTGCGCGAGGCTGCTCTGCCCTGGGCGAGACTTGCCCAGGCTTGCCTCGCTGCTAGGCTTGCTGCCCGGGAAGGAGCAGGCTGTGCGATGCTGGGAGAGGCCACTGGCGCCTTCCTGGCCTCAGCTCCACTCCTGCCTTGCCTTTGCATCTAGGCCCCGGGCGTCCTTGGGGAAGGCTTAGGAGCCGGTGGCTTGCACACTGCCGAGCCCTCCAGCAGTGAGGCCTCTCGTAGAGGGGAGGGGAGGGCAAGTGCAGGGCTCCACCAGCGGTTGCTTGGCCGCCCAGACTCAGCGCCGCACGGAGAGCACAAGGCTCCCAGGTCCCCTGGCTGTGGTCTGCAGCCCCACACTCCCGGAGGCTGACTCCGTGGGCGCCCAGAAGGTGCCTGACAGACGTCATGTCCCTAGCGCTCTGCTCCCCGGCAGAGACGTGTGCAGGTGGTGGGGCCTGCCCCTGCGTGTCTGGGCTCCCGCCGGCAGCCCCAGCTCCAGGGAAGCAGCCCCTGAGCCAAGACCTGTAGGGGGCGCGGGGCGCCCCCGCCTGGAAGCCTAGCGCACAGCATGCGGGAAGCGAGCCTCCTCGGGAGAAGAGGAGGCAGCCCAGCTGCGTGCGTCTGCACTCACTCCTTGGGCGGAGCCCAGTGAGCCTCCAGTACGGCAGAGCTCCAGCTCTGCTCAGAGGCCCGATCTGGCAGAGTTGCTGGCGTGAGGCTGCTCTGCCCTGGGCGAGCCTTGCCCAGACTTGCCTCGCTGCTAGGCTTCCTGCCCGGGAAGGAGCAGGCTGCGCCAGACAGGCAGACGCTCCTGGCGCCTTCCTGGCCTCAGCTCCACTCCTGCCTTGCCTTTGCACCTAGTCCCCAGGCGTCCTTGCGGAGGGCTTAGGGGCCGGTGGGGTGCACGCTGCCAAGCCCTCCAGCCGTGAGAGCTCTGTCATAGGGAAGGGCATGGCAAGTGCAGGGCTCCTCCAGCGGTCGCTTGGCCGCCCAGACTCAGCACAGCACGGAGAGCACCAGGCTTCCCAGGGCCCCTGGCTGTGGTCTGCAGCCCCACACACCCGGAGGCTGACTCCGTGAGCGCCCAGAAGGTGCCTGACAGACGTCATTTCCCTAGTGCTCTCCCCACCAGTAGAGACGTGTGCAGGTGGTTGGGGCCTGCCCCTGCGTGTCTGGGCTGCCGCCCACAGCCTCCGCTCAGGGGAAGCAGCCCCTGTGCCAAGACCTGCAGGAGGCGCGGGGCGTCCCTGCCTGGAAGCCAAGTGCACGGTCCGCTTGGAAGCGAGCCTCCTTGGGAAGAGTCGAGGGAGCCATGCCGCGTGCAGCTGCAAGCCCTGCTTGGGCCGAGCCGAGTGTGCCTCCAGGACGGCAGAGCTCCAGCTCTGCTCAGAGGCCGGATCTAGTCAAGTGCCTTGCGCGAGGCTGCTCTGCCCTGGGCGAGACTTGCCCAGGCTTGCCTCGCTGCTAGGCTTGCTGCCCGGGAAGGAGCAGGCTGTGCGATGCTGGGAGAGGCCACTGGCGCCTTCCTGGCCTCAGCTCCACTCCTGCCTTGCCTTTGCATCTAGGCCCCGGGCGTCCTTGGGGAAGGCTTAGGAGCCGGTGGCTTGCACACTGCCGAGCCCTCCAGCAGTGAGGCCTCTCGTAGAGGGGAGGGGAGGGCAAGTGCAGGGCTCCACCAGCGGTTGCTTGGCCGCCCAGACTCAGCGCCGCACGGAGAGCACAAGGCTCCCAGGTCCCCTGGCTGTGGTCTGCAGCCCCACACTCCCGGAGGCTGACTCCGTGGGCGCCCAGAAGGTGCCTGACAGACGTCATGTCCCTAGCGCTCTGCTCCCCGGCAGAGACGTGTGCAGGTGGTGGGGCCTGCCCCTGCGTGTCTGGGCTCCCGCCGGCAGCCCCAGCTCCAGGGAAGCAGCCCCTGAGCCAAGACCTGTAGGGGGCGCGGGGCGCCCCCGCCTGGAAGCCTAGCGCACAGCATGCGGGAAGCGAGCCTCCTCGGGAGAAGAGGAGGCAGCCCTGCTGCGTGCGTCTGCACTCACTCCTTGGGCGGAGCCCAGTGAGCCTCCAGTACGGCAGAGCTCCAGCTCTGCTCAGAGGCCCGATCTGGCAGAGTTGCTGGCGTGAGGCTGCTCTGCCCTGGGCGAGCCTTGCCCAGACTTGCCTCGCTGCTAGGCTTCCTGCCCGGGAAGGAGCAGGCTGCGCCAGACAGGCAGACGCTCCTGGCGCCTTCCTGGCCTCAGCTCCACTCCTGCCTTGCCTTTGCACCTAGTCCCCAGGCGTCCTTGCGGAGGGCTTAGGGGCCGGTGGGGTGCACGCTGCCAAGCCCTCCAGCCGTGAGAGCTCTGTCATAGGGAAGGGAATGGCAAGTGCAGGGCTCCTCCAGCGGTCGCTTGGCCGCCCAGACTCAGCACAGCACGGAGAGCACCAGGCTTCCCAGGGCCCCTGGCTGTGGTCTGCAGCCCCACACACCCGGAGGCTGACTCCGTGAGCGCCCAGAAGGTGCCTGACAGACGTCATTTCCCTAGTGCTCTCCCCACCAGCAGAGACGTGGGCAGGTGGTTGGGGCCTGCCCCTGCGTGTCTGGGCTGCCGCCCACAGCCTCCGCTCAGGGGAAGCAGCCCCTGTGCCAAGACCTGCAGGAGGCGCGGGGCGTCCCTGCCTGGAAGCCAAGTGCACGGTCCGCTTGGAAGCGAGCCTCCTTGGGAAGAGTCGAGGGAGCCAAGCCGCGTGCAGCTGCAAGCCCTGCTTGGGCCGAGCCGAGTGTGCCTCCAGGACGGCAGAGCTCCAGCTCTGCTCAGAGGCCGGATCTAGTCAAGTGCCTTGCGCGAGGCTGCTCTGCCCTGGGCGAGACTTGCCCAGGCTTGCCTCGCTGCTAGGCTTGCTGCCCGGGAAGGAGCAGGCTGTGCGATGCTGGGAGAGGCCACTGGCGCCTTCCTGGCCTCAGCTCCACTCCTGCCTTGCCTTTGCATCTAGGCCCCGGGCGTCCTTGGGGAAGGCTTAGGAGCCGGTGGCTTGCACACTGCCGAGCCCTCCAGCAGTGAGGCCTCTCGTAGAGGGGAGGGGAGGGCAAGTGCAGGGCTCCACCAGCGGTTGCTTGGCCGCCCAGACTCAGCGCCGCACGGAGAGCACAAGGCTCCCAGGTCCCCTGGCTGTGGTCTGCAGCCCCACACTCCCGGAGGCTGACTCCGTGGGCGCCCAGAAGGTGCCTGACAGACGTCATGTCCCTAGCGCTCTGCTCCCCGGCAGAGACGTGTGCAGGTGGTGGGGCCTGCCCCTGCGTGTCTGGGCTCCCGCCGGCAGCCCCAGCTCCAGGGAAGCAGCCCCTGAGCCAAGACCTGTAGGGGGCGCGTTGCGCCCCCGCCTGGAAGCCTAGCGCACAGCATGCGGGAAGCGAGCCTCCTCGGGAGAAGAGGAGGCAGCCCAGCTGCGTGCGTCTGCACTCACTCCTTGGGCGGAGCCCAGTGAGCCTCCAGTACGGCAGAGCTCCAGCTCTGCTCAGAGGCCCGATCTGGCAGAGTGGCTGGCGTGAGGCTGCTCTGCCCTGGGCGAGCCTTGCCCAGACTTGCCTTGCTGCTAGGCTTCCTGCCCGGGAAGGAGCAGGCTGCGCCAGACAGGCAGACGCTCCTGGCGCCTTCCTGGCCTCAGCTCCACTCCTGCCTTGCCTTTGCACCTAGTCCCCAGGCGTCCTTGCGGAGGGCTTAGGGGCCGGTGGGGTGCACGCTGCCAAGCCCTCCAGCCGTGAGAGCTCTGTCATAGGGAAGGGACTGGCAAGTGCAGGGCTCCTCCAGCGGTCGCTTGGCCGCCCAGACTCAGCACAGCACGGAGAGCACCAGGCTTCCCAGGGCCCCTGGCTGTGGTCTGCAGCCCCACACACCCGGAGGCTGACTCCGTGAGCGCCCAGAAGGTGCCTGACAGACGTCATTTCCCTAGTGCTCTCCCCACCAGCAGAGACGTGGGCAGGTGGTTGGGGCCTGCCCCTGCGTGTCTGGGCTGCCGCCCACAGCCTCCGCTCAGGGGAAGCAGCCCCTGTGCCAAGACCTGCAGGAGGCGCGGGGCGTCCCTGCCTGGAAGCCAAGTGCACGGTCCGCTTGGAAGCGAGCCTCCTTGGGAAGAGTCGAGGGAGCCAAGCCGCGTGCAGCTGCAAGCCCTGCTTGGGCCGAGCCGAGTGTGCCTCCAGGACGGCAGAGCTCCAGCTCTGCTCAGAGGCCGGATCTAGTCAAGTGCCTTGCGCGAGGCTGCTCTGCCCTGGGCGAGACTTGCCCAGGCTTGCCTCGCTGCTAGGCTTGCTGCCCGGGAAGGAGCAGGCTGTGCGATGCTGGGAGAGGCCACTGGCGCCTTCCTGGCCTCAGCTCCACTCCTGCCTTGCCTTTGCATCTAGGCCCCGGGCGTCCTTGGGGAAGGCTTAGGAGCCGGTGGCTTGCACACTGCCGAGCCCTCCAGCAGTGAGGCCTCTCGTAGAGGGGAGGGGAGGGCAAGTGCAGGGCTCCACCAGCGGTTGCTTGGCCGCCCAGACTCAGCGCCGCACGGAGAGCACAAGGCTCCCAGGTCCCCTGGCTGTGGTCTGCAGCCCCACACTCCCGGAGGCTGACTCCGTGGGCGCCCAGAAGGTGCCTGACAGACGTCATGTCCCTAGCGCTCTGCTCCCCGGCAGAGACGTGTGCAGGTGGTGGGGCCTGCCCCTGCGTGTCTGGGCTCCCGCCGGCAGCCCCAGCTCCAGGGAAGCAGCCCCTGAGCCAAGACCTGTAGGGGGCGCGGGGCGCCCCCGCCTGGAAGCCTAGCGCACAGCATGCGGGAAGCGAGCCTCCTCGGGAGAAGAGGAGGCAGCCCTGCTGCGTGCGTCTGCACTCACTCCTTGGGCGGAGCCCAGTGAGCCTCCAGTACGGCAGAGCTCCAGCTCTGCTCAGAGGCCCGATCTGGCAGAGTTGCTGGCGTGAGGCTGCTCTGCCCTGGGCGAGCCTTGCCCAGACTTGCCTCGCTGCTAGGCTTCCTGCCCGGGAAGGAGCAGGCTGCGCCAGACAGGCAGACGCTCCTGGCGCCTTCCTGGCCTCAGCTCCACTCCTGCCTTGCCTTTGCACCTAGTCCCCAGGCGTCCTTGCGGAGGGCTTAGGGGCCGGTGGGGTGCACGCTGCCAAGCCCTCCAGCCGTGAGAGCTCTGTCATAGGGAAGGGAATGGCAAGTGCAGGGCTCCTCCAGCGGTCGCTTGGCCGCCCAGACTCAGCACAGCATGGAGAGCACCAGGCTTCCCAGGGCCCCTGGCTGTGGTCTGCAGCCCCACACACCCGGAGGCTGACTCCGTGAGCGCCCAGAAGGTGCCTGACAGACGTCATTTCCCTAGTGCTCTCCCCACCAGCAGAGACGTGGGCAGGTGGTTGGGGCCTGCCCCTGCGTGTCTGGGCTGCCGCCCACAGCCTCCGCTCAGGGGAAGCAGCCCCTGTGCCAAGACCTGCAGGAGGCGCGGGGCGTCCCTGCCTGGAAGCCAAGTGCACGGTCCGCTTGGAAGCGAGCCTCCTTGGGAAGAGTCGAGGGAGCCAAGCCGCGTGCAGCTGCAAGCCCTGCTTGGGCCGAGCCGAGTGTGCCTCCAGGACGGCAGAGCTCCAGCTCTGCTCAGAGGCCGGATCTAGTCAAGTGCCTTGCGCGAGGCTGCTCTGCCCTGGGCGAGACTTGCCCAGGCTTGCCTCGCTGCTAGGCTTGCTGCCCGGGAAGGAGCAGGCTGTGCGATGCTGGGAGAGGCCACTGGCGCCTTCCTGGCCTCAGCTCCACTCCTGCCTTGCCTTTGCATCTAGGCCCCGGGCGTCCTTGGGGAAGGCTTAGGAGCCGGTGGCTTGCACACTGCCGAGCCCTCCAGCAGTGAGGCCTCTCGTAGAGGGGAGGGGAGGGCAAGTGCAGGGCTCCACCAGCGGTTGCTTGGCCGCCCAGACTCAGCGCCGCACGGAGAGCACAAGGCTCCCAGGTCCCCTGGCTGTGGTCTGCAGCCCCACACTCCCGGAGGCTGACTCCGTGGGCGCCCAGAAGGTGCCTGACAGACGTCATGTCCCTAGCGCTCTGCTCCCCGGCAGAGACGTGTGCAGGTGGTGGGGCCTGCCCCTGCGTGTCTGGGCTCCCGCCGGCAGCCCCAGCTCCAGGGAAGCAGCCCCTGAGCCAAGACCTGTAGGGGGCGCGGGGCGCCCCCGCCTGGAAGCCTAGCGCACAGCATGCGGGAAGCGAGCCTCCTCGGGAGAAGAGGAGGCAGCCCAGCTGCGTGCGTCTGCACTCACTCCTTGGGCGGAGCCCAGTGAGCCTCCAGTACGGCAGAGCTCCAGCTCTGCTCAGAGGCCCGATCTGGCAGAGTTGCTGGCGTGAGGCTGCTCTGCCCTGGGCGAGCCTTGCCCAGACTTGCCTCGCTGCTAGGCTTCCTGCCCGGGAAGGAGCAGGCTGCGCCAGACAGGCAGACGCTCCTGGCGCCTTCCTGGCCTCAGCTCCACTCCTGCCTTGCCTTTGCACCTAGTCCCCAGGCGTCCTTGCGGAGGGCTTAGGGGCCGGTGGGGTGCACGCTGCCAAGCCCTCCAGCCGTGAGAGCTCTGTCATAGGGAAGGGCATGGCAAGTGCAGGGCTCCTCCAGCGGTCGCTTGGCCGCCCAGACTCAGCACAGCACGGAGAGCACCAGGCTTCCCAGGGCCCCTGGCTGTGGTCTGCAGCCCCACACACCCGGAGGCTGACTCCGTGAGCGCCCAGAAGGTGCCTGACAGACGTCATTTCCCTAGTGCTCTCCCCACCAGCAGAGACGTGTGCAGGTGGTTGGGGCCTGCCCCTGCGTGTCTGGGCTGCCGCCCACAGCCTCCGCTCAGGGGAAGCAGCCCCTGTGCCAAGACCTGCAGGAGGCGCGGGGCGTCCCTGCCTGGAAGCCAAGTGCACGGTCCGCTTGGAAGCGAGCCTCCTTGGGAAGAGTCGAGGGAGCCAAGCCGCGTGCAGCTGCAAGCCCTGCTTGGGCCGAGCCGAGTGTGCCTCCAGGACGGCAGAGCTCCAGCTCTGCTCAGAGGCCGGATCTAGTCAAGTGCCTTGCGCGAGGCTGCTCTGCCCTGGGCGAGACTTGCCCAGGCTTGCCTCGCTGCTAGGCTTGCTGCCCGGGAAGGAGCAGGCTGTGCGATGCTGGGAGAGGCCACTGGCGCCTTCCTGGCCTCAGCTCCACTCCTGCCTTGCCTTTGCATCTAGGCCCCGGGCGTCCTTGGGGAAGGCTTAGGAGCCGGTGGCTTGCACACTGCCGAGCCCTCCAGCAGTGAGGCCTCTCGTAGAGGGGAGGGGAGGGCAAGTGCAGGGCTCCACCAGCGGTTGCTTGGCCGCCCAGACTCAGCGCCGCACGGAGAGCACAAGGCTCCCAGGTCCCCTGGCTGTGGTCTGCAGCCCCACACTCCCGGAGGCTGACTCCGTGGGCGCCCAGAAGGTGCCTGACAGACGTCATGTCCCTAGCGCTCTGCTCCCCGGCAGAGACGTGTGCAGGTGGTGGGGCCTGCCCCTGCGTGTCTGGGCTCCCGCCGGCAGCCCCAGCTCCAGGGAAGCAGCCCCTGAGCCAAGACCTGTAGGGGGCGCGGGGCGCCCCCGCCTGGAAGCCTAGCGCACAGCATGCGGGAAGCGAGCCTCCTCGGGAGAAGAGGAGGCAGCCCAGCTGCGTGCGTCTGCACTCACTCCTTGGGCGGAGCCCAGTGAGCCTCCAGTACGGCAGAGCTCCAGCTCTGCTCAGAGGCCCGATCTGGCAGAGTGGCTGGCGTGAGGCTGCTCTGCCCTGGGCGAGCCTTGCCCAGACTTGCCTCGCTGCTAGGCTTCCTGCCCGGGAAGGAGCAGGCTGCGCCAGACAGGCAGACGCTCCTGGCGCCTTCCTGGCCTCAGCTCCACTCCTGCCTTGCCTTTGCACCTAGTCCCCAGGCGTCCTTGCGGAGGGCTTAGGGGCCGGTGGGGTGCACGCTGCCAAGCCCTCCAGCCGTGAGAGCTCTGTCATAGGGAAGGGCATGGCAAGTGCAGGGCTCCTCCAGCGGTCGCTTGGCCGCCCAGACTCAGCACAGCACGGAGAGCACCAGGCTTCCCAGGGCCCCTGGCTGTGGTCTGCAGCCCCACACACCCGGAGGCTGACTCCGTGAGCGCCCAGAAGGTGCCTGACAGACGTCATTTCCCTAGTGCTCTCCCCACCAGCAGAGACGTGTGCAGGTGGTTGGGGCCTGCCCCTGCGTGTCTGGGCTGCCGCCCACAGCCTCCGCTCAGGGGAAGCAGCCCCTGTGCCAAGACCTGCAGGAGGCGCGGGGCGTCCCTGCCTGGAAGCCAAGTGCACGGTCCGCTTGGAAGCGAGCCTCCTTGGGAAGAGTCGAGGGAGCCAAGCCGCGTGCAGCTGCAAGCCCTGCTTGGGCCGAGCCGAGTGTGCCTCCAGGACGGCAGAGCTCCAGCTCTGCTCAGAGGCCGGATCTAGTCAAGTGCCTTGCGCGAGGCTGCTCTGCCCTGGGCGAGACTTGCCCAGGCTTGCCTCGCTGCTAGGCTTGCTGCCCGGGAAGGAGCAGGCTGTGCGATGCTGGGAGAGGCCACTGGCGCCTTCCTGGCCTCAGCTCCACTCCTGCCTTGCCTTTGCATCTAGGCCCCGGGCGTCCTTGGGGAAGGCTTAGGAGCCGGTGGCTTGCACACTGCCGAGCCCTCCAGCAGTGAGGCCTCTCGTAGAGGGGAGGGGAGGGCAAGTGCAGGGCTCCACCAGCGGTTGCTTGGCCGCCCAGACTCAGCGCCGCACGGAGAGCACAAGGCTCCCAGGTCCCCTGGCTGTGGTCTGCAGCCCCACACTCCCGGAGGCTGACTCCGTGGGCGCCCAGAAGGTGCCTGACAGACGTCATGTCCCTAGCGCTCTGCTCCCCGGCAGAGACGTGTGCAGGTGGTGGGGCCTGCCCCTGCGTGTCTGGGCTCCCGCCGGCAGCCCCAGCTCCAGGGAAGCAGCCCCTGAGCCAAGACCTGTAGGGGGCGCGGGGCGCCCCCGCCTGGAAGCCTAGCGCACAGCATGCGGGAAGCGAGCCTCCTCGGGAGAAGAGGAGGCAGCCCAGCTGCGTGCGTCTGCACTCACTCCTTGGGCGGAGCCCAGTGAGCCTCCAGTACGGCAGAGCTCCAGCTCTGCTCAGAGGCCCGATCTGGCAGAGTGGCTGGCGTGAGGCTGCTCTGCCCTGGGCGAGCCTTGCCCAGACTTGCCTCGCTGCTAGGCTTCCTGCCCGGGAAGGAGCAGGCTGCGCCAGACAGGCAGACGCTCCTGGCGCCTTCCTGGCCTCAGCTCCACTCCTGCCTTGCCTTTGCACCTAGTCCCCAGGCGTCCTTGCGGAGGGCTTAGGGGCCGGTGGGGTGCACGCTGCCAAGCCCTCCAGCCGTGAGAGCTCTGTCATAGGGAAGGGACTGGCAAGTGCAGGGCTCCTCCAGCGGTCGCTTGGCCGCCCAGACTCAGCACAGCACGGAGAGCACCAGGCTTCCCAGGGCCCCTGGCTGTGGTCTGCAGCCCCACACACCCGGAGGCTGACTCCGTGAGCGCCCAGAAGGTGCCTGACAGACGTCATTTCCCTAGTGCTCTCCCCACCAGCAGAGACGTGTGCAGGTGGTTGGGGCCTGCCCCTGCGTGTCTGGGCTGCCGCCCACAGCCTCCGCTCAGGGGAAGCAGCCCCTGTGCCAAGACCTGCAGGAGGCGCGGGGCGTCCCTGCCTGGAAGCCAAGTGCACGGTCCGCTTGGAAGCGAGCCTCCTTGGGAAGAGTCGAGGGAGCCAAGCCGCGTGCAGCTGCAAGCCCTGCTTGGGCCGAGCCGAGTGTGCCTCCAGGACGGCAGAGCTCCAGCTCTGCTCAGAGGCCGGATCTAGTCAAGTGCCTTGCGCGAGGCTGCTCTGCCCTGGGCGAGACTTGCCCAGGCTTGCCTCGCTGCTAGGCTTGCTGCCCGGGAAGGAGCAGGCTGTGCGATGCTGGGAGAGGCCACTGGCGCCTTCCTGGCCTCAGCTCCACTCCTGCCTTGCCTTTGCATCTAGGCCCCGGGCGTCCTTGGGGAAGGCTTAGGAGCCGGTGGCTTGCACACTGCCGAGCCCTCCAGCAGTGAGGCCTCTCGTAGAGGGGAGGGGAGGGCAAGTGCAGGGCTCCACCAGCGGTTGCTTGGCCGCCCAGACTCAGCGCCGCACGGAGAGCACAAGGCTCCCAGGTCCCCTGGCTGTGGTCTGCAGCCCCACACTCCCGGAGGCTGACTCCGTGGGCGCCCAGAAGGTGCCTGACAGACGTCATGTCCCTAGCGCTCTGCTCCCCGGCAGAGACGTGTGCAGGTGGTGGGGCCTGCCCCTGCGTGTCTGGGCTCCCGCCGGCAGCCCCAGCTCCAGGGAAGCAGCCCCTGAGCCAAGACCTGTAGGGGGCGCGTTGCGCCCCCGCCTGGAAGCCTAGCGCACAGCATGCGGGAAGCGAGCCTCCTCGGGAGAAGAGGAGGCAGCCCAGCTGCGTGCGTCTGCACTCACTCCTTGGGCGGAGCCCAGTGAGCCTCCAGTACGGCAGAGCTCCAGCTCTGCTCAGAGGCCCGATCTGGCAGAGTGGCTGGCGTGAGGCTGCTCTGCCCTGGGCGAGCCTTGCCCAGACTTGCCTTGCTGCTAGGCTTCCTGCCCGGGAAGGAGCAGGCTGCGCCAGACAGGCAGACGCTCCTGGCGCCTTCCTGGCCTCAGCTCCACTCCTGCCTTGCCTTTGCACCTAGTCCCCAGGCGTCCTTGCGGAGGGCTTAGGGGCCGGTGGGGTGCACGCTGCCAAGCCCTCCAGCCGTGAGAGCTCTGTCATAGGGAAGGGACTGGCAAGTGCAGGGCTCCTCCAGCGGTCGCTTGGCCGCCCAGACTCAGCACAGCACGGAGAGCACCAGGCTTCCCAGGGCCCCTGGCTGTGGTCTGCAGCCCCACACACCCGGAGGCTGACTCCGTGAGCGCCCAGAAGGTGCCTGACAGACGTCATTTCCCTAGTGCTCTCCCCACCAGCAGAGACGTGGGCAGGTGGTTGGGGCCTGCCCCTGCGTGTCTGGGCTGCCGCCCACAGCCTCCGCTCAGGGGAAGCAGCCCCTGTGCCAAGACCTGCAGGAGGCGCGGGGCGTCCCTGCCTGGAAGCCAAGTGCACGGTCCGCTTGGAAGCGAGCCTCCTTGGGAAGAGTCGAGGGAGCCAAGCCGCGTGCAGCTGCAAGCCCTGCTTGGGCCGAGCCGAGTGTGCCTCCAGGACGGCAGAGCTCCAGCTCTGCTCAGAGGCCGGATCTAGTCAAGTGCCTTGCGCGAGGCTGCTCTGCCCTGGGCGAGACTTGCCCAGGCTTGCCTCGCTGCTAGGCTTGCTGCCCGGGAAGGAGCAGGCTGTGCGATGCTGGGAGAGGCCACTGGCGCCTTCCTGGCCTCAGCTCCACTCCTGCCTTGCCTTTGCATCTAGGCCCCGGGCGTCCTTGGGGAAGGCTTAGGAGCCGGTGGCTTGCACACTGCCGAGCCCTCCAGCAGTGAGGCCTCTCGTAGAGGGGAGGGGAGGGCAAGTGCAGGGCTCCACCAGCGGTTGCTTGGCCGCCCAGACTCAGCGCCGCACGGAGAGCACAAGGCTCCCAGGTCCCCTGGCTGTGGTCTGCAGCCCCACACTCCCGGAGGCTGACTCCGTGGGCGCCCAGAAGGTGCCTGACAGACGTCATGTCCCTAGCGCTCTGCTCCCCGGCAGAGACGTGTGCAGGTGGTGGGGCCTGCCCCTGCGTGTCTGGGCTCCCGCCGGCAGCCCCAGCTCCAGGGAAGCAGCCCCTGAGCCAAGACCTGTAGGGGGCGCGGGGCGCCCCCGCCTGGAAGCCTAGCGCACAGCATGCGGGAAGCGAGCCTCCTCGGGAGAAGAGGAGGCAGCCCTGCTGCGTGCGTCTGCACTCACTCCTTGGGCGGAGCCCAGTGAGCCTCCAGTACGGCAGAGCTCCAGCTCTGCTCAGAGGCCCGATCTGGCAGAGTTGCTGGCGTGAGGCTGCTCTGCCCTGGGCGAGCCTTGCCCAGACTTGCCTCGCTGCTAGGCTTCCTGCCCGGGAAGGAGCAGGCTGCGCCAGACAGGCAGACGCTCCTGGCGCCTTCCTGGCCTCAGCTCCACTCCTGCCTTGCCTTTGCACCTAGTCCCCAGGCGTCCTTGCGGAGGGCTTAGGGGCCGGTGGGGTGCACGCTGCCAAGCCCTCCAGCCGTGAGAGCTCTGTCATAGGGAAGGGAATGGCAAGTGCAGGGCTCCTCCAGCGGTCGCTTGGCCGCCCAGACTCAGCACAGCATGGAGAGCACCAGGCTTCCCAGGGCCCCTGGCTGTGGTCTGCAGCCCCACACACCCGGAGGCTGACTCCGTGAGCGCCCAGAAGGTGCCTGACAGACGTCATTTCCCTAGTGCTCTCCCCACCAGCAGAGACGTGGGCAGGTGGTTGGGGCCTGCCCCTGCGTGTCTGGGCTGCCGCCCACAGCCTCCGCTCAGGGGAAGCAGCCCCTGTGCCAAGACCTGCAGGAGGCGCGGGGCGTCCCTGCCTGGAAGCCAAGTGCACGGTCCGCTTGGAAGCGAGCCTCCTTGGGAAGAGTCGAGGGAGCCAAGCCGCGTGCAGCTGCAAGCCCTGCTTGGGCCGAGCCGAGTGTGCCTCCAGGACGGCAGAGCTCCAGCTCTGCTCAGAGGCCGGATCTAGTCAAGTGCCTTGCGCGAGGCTGCTCTGCCCTGGGCGAGACTTGCCCAGGCTTGCCTCGCTGCTAGGCTTGCTGCCCGGGAAGGAGCAGGCTGTGCGATGCTGGGAGAGGCCACTGGCGCCTTCCTGGCCTCAGCTCCACTCCTGCCTTGCCTTTGCATCTAGGCCCCGGGCGTCCTTGGGGAAGGCTTAGGAGCCGGTGGCTTGCACACTGCCGAGCCCTCCAGCAGTGAGGCCTCTCGTAGAGGGGAGGGGAGGGCAAGTGCAGGGCTCCACCAGCGGTTGCTTGGCCGCCCAGACTCAGCGCCGCACGGAGAGCACAAGGCTCCCAGGTCCCCTGGCTGTGGTCTGCAGCCCCACACTCCCGGAGGCTGACTCCGTGGGCGCCCAGAAGGTGCCTGACAGACGTCATGTCCCTAGCGCTCTGCTCCCCGGCAGAGACGTGTGCAGGTGGTGGGGCCTGCCCCTGCGTGTCTGGGCTCCCGCCGGCAGCCCCAGCTCCAGGGAAGCAGCCCCTGAGCCAAGACCTGTAGGGGGCGCGGGGCGCCCCCGCCTGGAAGCCTAGCGCACAGCATGCGGGAAGCGAGCCTCCTCGGGAGAAGAGGAGGCAGCCCAGCTGCGTGCGTCTGCACTCACTCCTTGGGCGGAGCCCAGTGAGCCTCCAGTACGGCAGAGCTCCAGCTCTGCTCAGAGGCCCGATCTGGCAGAGTTGCTGGCGTGAGGCTGCTCTGCCCTGGGCGAGCCTTGCCCAGACTTGCCTCGCTGCTAGGCTTCCTGCCCGGGAAGGAGCAGGCTGCGCCAGACAGGCAGACGCTCCTGGCGCCTTCCTGGCCTCAGCTCCACTCCTGCCTTGCCTTTGCACCTAGTCCCCAGGCGTCCTTGCGGAGGGCTTAGGGGCCGGTGGGGTGCACGCTGCCAAGCCCTCCAGCCGTGAGAGCTCTGTCATAGGGAAGGGCATGGCAAGTGCAGGGCTCCTCCAGCGGTCGCTTGGCCGCCCAGACTCAGCACAGCACGGAGAGCACCAGGCTTCCCAGGGCCCCTGGCTGTGGTCTGCAGCCCCACACACCCGGAGGCTGACTCCGTGAGCGCCCAGAAGGTGCCTGACAGACGTCATTTCCCTAGTGCTCTCCCCACCAGCAGAGACGTGTGCAGGTGGTTGGGGCCTGCCCCTGCGTGTCTGGGCTGCCGCCCACAGCCTCCGCTCAGGGGAAGCAGCCCCTGTGCCAAGACCTGCAGGAGGCGCGGGGCGTCCCTGCCTGGAAGCCAAGTGCACGGTCCGCTTGGAAGCGAGCCTCCTTGGGAAGAGTCGAGGGAGCCAAGCCGCGTGCAGCTGCAAGCCCTGCTTGGGCCGAGCCGAGTGTGCCTCCAGGACGGCAGAGCTCCAGCTCTGCTCAGAGGCCGGATCTAGTCAAGTGCCTTGCGCGAGGCTGCTCTGCCCTGGGCGAGACTTGCCCAGGCTTGCCTCGCTGCTAGGCTTGCTGCCCGGGAAGGAGCAGGCTGTGCGATGCTGGGAGAGGCCACTGGCGCCTTCCTGGCCTCAGCTCCACTCCTGCCTTGCCTTTGCATCTAGGCCCCGGGCGTCCTTGGGGAAGGCTTAGGAGCCGGTGGCTTGCACACTGCCGAGCCCTCCAGCAGTGAGGCCTCTCGTAGAGGGGAGGGGAGGGCAAGTGCAGGGCTCCACCAGCGGTTGCTTGGCCGCCCAGACTCAGCGCCGCACGGAGAGCACAAGGCTCCCAGGTCCCCTGGCTGTGGTCTGCAGCCCCACACTCCCGGAGGCTGACTCCGTGGGCGCCCAGAAGGTGCCTGACAGACGTCATGTCCCTAGCGCTCTGCTCCCCGCAGAGACGTGTGCAGGTGGTGGGGCCTGCCCCTGCGTGTCTGGGCTCCCGCCGGCAGCCCCAGCTCCAGGGAAGCAGCCCCTGAGCCAAGACCTGTAGGGGGCGCGGGGCGCCCCCGCCTGGAAGCCTAGCGCACAGCATGCGGGAAGCGAGCCTCCTCGGGAGAAGAGGAGGCAGCCCAGCTGCGTGCGTCTGCACTCACTCCTTGGGCGGAGCCCAGTGAGCCTCCAGTACGGCAGAGCTCCAGCTCTGCTCAGAGGCCCGATCTGGCAGAGTGGCTGGCGTGAGGCTGCTCTGCCCTGGGCGAGCCTTGCCCAGACTTGCCTCGCTGCTAGGCTTCCTGCCCGGGAAGGAGCAGGCTGCGCCAGACAGGCAGACGCTCCTGGCGCCTTCCTGGCCTCAGCTCCACTCCTGCCTTGCCTTTGCACCTAGTCCCCAGGCGTCCTTGCGGAGGGGCTTAGGGGCCGGTGGGGTGCACGCTGCCAAGCCCTCCAGCCGTGAGAGCTCTGTCATAGGGAAGGGCATGGCAAGTGCAGGGCTCCTCCAGCGGTCGCTTGGCCGCCCAGACTCAGCACAGCACGGAGAGCACCAGGCTTCCCAGGGCCCCTGGCTGTGGTCTGCAGCCCCACACACCCGGAGGCTGACTCCGTGAGCGCCCAGAAGGTGCCTGACAGACGTCATTTCCCTAGTGCTCTCCCCACCAGCAGAGACGTGTGCAGGTGGTTGGGGCCTGCCCCTGCGTGTCTGGGCTGCCGCCCACAGCCTCCGCTCAGGGGAAGCAGCCCCTGTGCCAAGACCTGCAGGAGGCGCGGGGCGTCCCTGCCTGGAAGCCAAGTGCACGGTCCGCTTGGAAGCGAGCCTCCTTGGGAAGAGTCGAGGGAGCCAAGCCGCGTGCAGCTGCAAGCCCTGCTTGGGCCGAGCCGAGTGTGCCTCCAGGACGGCAGAGCTCCAGCTCTGCTCAGAGGCCGGATCTAGTCAAGTGCCTTGCGCGAGGCTGCTCTGCCCTGGGCGAGACTTGCCCAGGCTTGCCTCGCTGCTAGGCTTGCTGCCCGGGAAGGAGCAGGCTGTGCGATGCTGGGAGAGGCCACTGGCGCCTTCCTGGCCTCAGCTCCACTCCTGCCTTGCCTTTGCATCTAGGCCCCGGGCGTCCTTGGGGAAGGCTTAGGAGCCGGTGGCTTGCACACTGCCGAGCCCTCCAGCAGTGAGGCCTCTCGTAGAGGGGAGGGGAGGGCAAGTGCAGGGCTCCACCAGCGGTTGCTTGGCCGCCCAGACTCAGCGCCGCACGGAGAGCACAAGGCTCCCAGGTCCCCTGGCTGTGGTCTGCAGCCCCACACTCCCGGAGGCTGACTCCGTGGGCGCCCAGAAGGTGCCTGACAGACGTCATGTCCCTAGCGCTCTGCTCCCCGGCAGAGACGTGTGCAGGTGGTGGGGCCTGCCCCTGCGTGTCTGGGCTCCCGCCGGCAGCCCCAGCTCCAGGGAAGCAGCCCCTGAGCCAAGACCTGTAGGGGGCGCGGGGCGCCCCCGCCTGGAAGCCTAGCGCACAGCATGCGGGAAGCGAGCCTCCTCGGGAGAAGAGGAGGCAGCCCAGCTGCGTGCGTCTGCACTCACTCCTTGGGCGGAGCCCAGTGAGCCTCCAGTACGGCAGAGCTCCAGCTCTGCTCAGAGGCCCGATCTGGCAGAGTGGCTGGCGTGAGGCTGCTCTGCCCTGGGCGAGCCTTGCCCAGACTTGCCTCGCTGCTAGGCTTCCTGCCCGGGAAGGAGCAGGCTGCGCCAGACAGGCAGACGCTCCTGGCGCCTTCCTGGCCTCAGCTCCACTCCTGCCTTGCCTTTGCACCTAGTCCCCAGGCGTCCTTGCGGAGGGCTTAGGGGCCGGTGGGGTGCACGCTGCCAAGCCCTCCAGCCGTGAGAGCTCTGTCATAGGGAAGGGACTGGCAAGTGCAGGGCTCCTCCAGCGGTCGCTTGGCCGCCCAGACTCAGCACAGCACGGAGAGCACCAGGCTTCCCAGGGCCCCTGGCTGTGGTCTGCAGCCCCACACACCCGGAGGCTGACTCCGTGAGCGCCCAGAAGGTGCCTGACAGACGTCATTTCCCTAGTGCTCTCCCCACCAGCAGAGACGTGTGCAGGTGGTTGGGGCCTGCCCCTGCGTGTCTGGGCTGCCGCCCACAGCCTCCGCTCAGGGGAAGCAGCCCCTGTGCCAAGACCTGCAGGAGGCGCGGGGCGTCCCTGCCTGGAAGCCAAGTGCACGGTCCGCTTGGAAGCGAGCCTCCTTGGGAAGAGTCGAGGGAGCCAAGCCGCGTGCAGCTGCAAGCCCTGCTTGGGGCCGAGCCGAGTGTGCCTCCAGGACGGCAGAGCTCCAGCTCTGCTCAGAGGCCGGATCTAGTCAAGTGCCTTGCGCGAGGCTGCTCTGCCCTGGGCGAGACTTGCCCAGGCTTGCCTCGCTGCTAGGCTTGCTGCCCGGGAAGGAGCAGGCTGTGCGATGCTGGGAGAGGCCACTGGCGCCTTCCTGGCCTCAGCTCCACTCCTGCCTTGCCTTTGCATCTAGGCCCCGGGCGTCCTTGGGGAAGGCTTAGGAGCCGGTGGCTTGCACACTGCCGAGCCCTCCAGCAGTGAGGCCTCTCGTAGAGGGGAGGGGAGGGCAAGTGCAGGGCTCCACCAGCGGTTGCTTGGCCGCCCAGACTCAGCGCCGCACGGAGAGCACAAGGCTCCCAGGTCCCCTGGCTGTGGTCTGCAGCCCCACACTCCCGGAGGCTGACTCCGTGGGCGCCCAGAAGGTGCCTGACAGACGTCATGTCCCTAGCGCTCTGCTCCCCGGCAGAGACGTGTGCAGGTGGTGGGGCCTGCCCCTGCGTGTCTGGGCTCCCGCCGGCAGCCCCAGCTCCAGGGAAGCAGCCCCTGAGCCAAGACCTGTAGGGGGCGCGGGGCGCCCCCGCCTGGAAGCCTAGCGCACAGCATGCGGGAAGCGAGCCTCCTCGGGAGAAGAGGAGGCAGCCCAGCTGCGTGCGTCTGCACTCACTCCTTGGGCGGAGCCCAGTGAGCCTCCAGTACGGCAGAGCTCCAGCTCTGCTCAGAGGCCCGATCTGGCAGAGTTGCTGGCGTGAGGCTGCTCTGCCCTGGGCGAGCCTTGCCCAGACTTGCCTCGCTGCTAGGCTTCCTGCCCGGGAAGGAGCAGGCTGCGCCAGACAGGCAGACGCTCCTGGCGCCTTCCTGGCCTCAGCTCCACTCCTGCCTTGCCTTTGCACCTAGTCCCCAGGCGTCCTTGCGGAGGGCTTAGGGGCCGGTGGGGTGCACGCTGCCAAGCCCTCCAGCCGTGAGAGCTCTGTCATAGGGAAGGGCATGGCAAGTGCAGGGCTCCTCCAGCGGTCGCTTGGCCGCCCAGACTCAGCACAGCACGGAGAGCACCAGGCTTCCCAGGGCCCCTGGCTGTGGTCTGCAGCCCCACACACCCGGAGGCTGACTCCGTGAGCGCCCAGAAGGTGCCTGACAGACGTCATTTCCCTAGTGCTCTCCCCACCAGTAGAGACGTGTGCAGGTGGTTGGGGCCTGCCCCTGCGTGTCTGGGCTGCCGCCCACAGCCTCCGCTCAGGGGAAGCAGCCCCTGTGCCAAGACCTGCAGGAGGCGCGGGGCGTCCCTGCCTGGAAGCCAAGTGCACGGTCCGCTTGGAAGCGAGCCTCCTTGGGAAGAGTCGAGGGAGCCATGCCGCGTGCAGCTGCAAGCCCTGCTTGGGCCGAGCCGAGTGTGCCTCCAGGACGGCAGAGCTCCAGCTCTGCTCAGAGGCCGGATCTAGTCAAGTGCCTTGCGCGAGGCTGCTCTGCCCTGGGCGAGACTTGCCCAGGCTTGCCTCGCTGCTAGGCTTGCTGCCCGGGAAGGAGCAGGCTGTGCGATGCTGGGAGAGGCCACTGGCGCCTTCCTGGCCTCAGCTCCACTCCTGCCTTGCCTTTGCATCTAGGCCCCGGGCGTCCTTGGGGAAGGCTTAGGAGCCGGTGGCTTGCACACTGCCAAGCCCTCCAGCAGTGAGGCCTCTCGTAGAGGGGAGGGGAGGGCAAGTGCAGGGCTCCACCAGCGGTTGCTTGGCCGCCCAGACTCAGCGCCGCACGGAGAGCACACGGCTCCCAGGTCCCCTGGCTGTGGTCTGCAGCCCCACACTCCCGGAGGCTGACTCCGTGGGCGCCCAGAAGGTGCCTGACAGACGTCATGTCCCTAGCGCTCTGCTCCCCAGCAGAGACGTGTGCAGGTGGTGGGGCCTGCCCCTGCGTGTCTGGGCTCCCGCCGGCAGCCCCAGCTCCAGGGAAGCAGCCCCTGAGCCAAGACCTGTAGGGGGCGCGGGGCGCCCCCGCCTGGAAGCCTAGTGCACAGCATGCGGGAAGCGAGCCTCCTCGGGAGAAGAGGAGGCAGCCCAGCTGCGTGCGTCTGCACTCACTCCTTGGGCGGAGCCCAGTGAGCCTCCAGTACGGCAGAGCTCCAGCTCTGCTCAGAGGCCCGATCTGGCAGAGTTGCTGGCGTGAGGCTGCTCTGCCCTGGGCGAGCCTTGCCCAGACTTGCCTCGCTGCTAGGCTTCCTGCCCGGGAAGGAGCAGGCTGCGCCAGACAGGCAGACGCTCCTGGCGCCTTCCTGGCCTCAGCTCCACTCCTGCCTTGCCTTTGCACCTAGTCCCCAGGCGTCCTTGCGGAGGGCTTAGGGGCCGGTGGGGTGCACGCTGCCAAGCCCTCCAGCCGTGAGAGCTCTGTCATAGGGAAGGGAATGGCAAGTGCAGGGCTCCTCCAGCGGTCGCTTGGCCGCCCAGACTCAGCACAGCACGGAGAGCACCAGGCTTCCCAGGGCCCCTGGCTGTGGTCTGCAGCCCCACACACCCGGAGGCTGACTCCGTGAGCGCCCAGAAGGTGCCTGACAGACGTCATTTCCCTAGTGCTCTCCCCACCAGCAGAGACGTGTGCAGGTGGTTGGGGCCTGCCCCTGCGTGTCTGGGCTGCCGCCCACAGCCTCCGCTCAGGGGACGCAGCCCCTGTGCCAAGACCTGCAGGAGGCGCGGGGCGTCCCTGCCTGGAAGCCAAGTGCACGGTCCGCTTGGAAGCGAGCCTCCTTGGGAAGAGTCGAGGGAGCCAAGCCGCGTGCAGCTGCAATCCCTGCTTGGGCCGAGCCGAGTGTGCCTCCAGGACGGCAGAGCTCCAGCTCTGCTCAGAGGCCGGATCTAGTCAAGTGCCTTGCGCGAGGCTGCTCTGCCCTGGGCGAGACTTGCCCAGGCTTGCCTCGCTGCTAGGCTTGCTGCCCGGGAAGGAGCAGGCTGTGCGATGCTGGGAGAGGCCACTGGCGCCTTCCTGGCCTCAGCTCCACTCCTGCCTTGCCTTTGCATCTAGGCCCCGGGCGTCCTTGGGGAAGGCTTAGGAGCCGGTGGCTTGCACACTGCCAAGCCCTCCAGCAGTGAGGCCTCTCGTAGAGGGGAGGGGAGGGCAAGTGCAGGGCTCCACCAGCGGTTGCTTGGCCGCCCAGACTCAGCGCCGCACGGAGAGCACACGGCTCCCAGGTCCCCTGGCTGTGGTCTGCAGCCCCACACTCCCGGAGGCTGACTCCGTGGGCGCCCAGAAGGTGCCTGACAGACGTCATGTCCCTAGCGCTCTGCTCCCCAGCAGAGACGTGTGCAGGTGGTGGGGCCTGCCCCTGCGTGTCTGGGCTCCCGCCGGCAGCCCCAGCTCCAGGGAAGCAGCCCCTGAGCCAAGACCTGTAGGGGGCGCGGGGCGCCCCCGCCTGGAAGCCTAGTGCACAGCATGCGGGAAGCGAGCCTCCTCGGGAGAAGAGGAGGCAGCCCAGCTGCGTGCGTCTGCACTCACTCCTTGGGCGGAGCCCAGTGAGCCTCCAGTACGGCAGAGCTCCAGCTCTGCTCAGAGGCCCGATCTGGCAGAGTTGCTGGCGTGAGGCTGCTCTGCCCTGGGCGAGCCTTGCCCAGACTTGCCTCGCTGCTAGGCTTCCTGCCCGGGAAGGAGCAGGCTGCGCCAGACAGGCAGACGCTCCTGGCGCCTTCCTGGCCTCAGCTCCACTCCTGCCTTGCCTTTGCACCTAGTCCCCAGGCGTCCTTGCGGAGGGCTTAGGGGCCGGTGGGGTGCACGCTGCCAAGCCCTCCAGCCGTGAGAGCTCTGTCATAGGGAAGGGAATGGCAAGTGCAGGGCTCCTCCAGCGGTCGCTTGGCCGCCCAGACTCAGCACAGCACGGAGAGCACCAGGCTTCCCAGGGCCCCTGGCTGTGGTCTGCAGCCCCACACACCCGGAGGCTGACTCCGTGAGCGCCCAGAAGGTGCCTGACAGACGTCATTTCCCTAGTGCTCTCCCCACCAGCAGAGACGTGTGCAGGTGGTTGGGGCCTGCCCCTGCGTGTCTGGGCTGCCGCCCACAGCCTCCGCTCAGGGGACGCAGCCCCTGTGCCAAGACCTGCAGGAGGCGCGGGGCGTCCCTGCCTGGAAGCCAAGTGCACGGTCCGCTTGGAAGCGAGCCTCCTTGGGAAGAGTCGAGGGAGCCAAGCCGCGTGCAGCTGCAATCCCTGCTTGGGCCGAGCCGAGTGTGCCTCCAGGACGGCAGAGCTCCAGCTCTGCTCAGAGGCCGGATCTAGTCAAGTGCCTTGCGCGAGGCTGCTCTGCCCTGGGCGAGACTTGCCCAGGCTTGCCTCGCTGCTAGGCTTGCTGCCCGGGAAGGAGCAGGCTGTGCGATGCTGGGAGAGGCCACTGGCGCCTTCCTGGCCTCAGCTCCACTCCTGCCTTGCCTTTGCATCTAGGCCCCGGGCGTCCTTGGGGAAGGCTTAGGAGCCGGTGGCTTGCACACTGCCAAGCCCTCCAGCAGTGAGGCCTCTCGTAGAGGGGAGGGGAGGGCAAGTGCAGGGCTCCACCAGCGGTTGCTTGGCCGCCCAGACTCAGCGCCGCACGGAGAGCACACGGCTCCCAGGTCCCCTGGCTGTGGTCTGCAGCCCCACACTCCCGGAGGCTGACTCCGTGGGCGCCCAGAAGGTGCCTGACAGACGTCATGTCCCTAGCGCTCTGCTCCCCAGCAGAGACGTGTGCAGGTGGTGGGGCCTGCCCCTGCGTGTCTGGGCTCCCGCCGGCAGCCCCAGCTCCAGGGAAGCAGCCCCTGAGCCAAGACCTGTAGGGGGCGCGGGGCGCCCCCGCCTGGAAGCCTAGTGCACAGCATGCGGGAAGGGAGCCTCCTCGGGAGAAGAGGAGGCAGCCCAGCTGCGTGCGTCTGCACTCACTCCTTGGGCGGAGCCCAGTGAGCCTCCAGTACGGCAGAGCTCCAGCTCTGCTCAGAGGCCCGTTCTGGCAGAGTTGCTGGCGTGAGGCTGCTCTGCCCTGGGCGAGCCTTGCCCAGACTTGCCTCGCTGCTAGGCTTCCTGCCCGGGAAGGAGCAGGCTGCGCCAGACAGGCAGACGCTCCTGGCGCCTTCCTGGCCTCAGCTCCACTCCTGCCTTGCCTTTGCACCTAGTCCCCAGGCGTCCTTGCGGAGGGCTTAGGGGCCGGTGGGGTGCACGCTGCCAAGCCCTCCAGCCGTGAGAGCTCTGTCATAGGGAAGGGAATGGCAAGTGCAGGGCTCCTCCAGCGGTCGCTTGGCCGCCCAGACTCAGCACAGCACGGAGAGCACCAGGCTTCCCAGGGCCCCTGGCTGTGGTCTGCAGCCCCACACACCCGGAGGCTGACTCCGTGAGCGCCCAGAAGGTGCCTGACAGACGTCATTTCCCTAGTGCTCTCCCCACCAGCAGAGACGTGTGCAGGTGGTTGGGGCCTGCCCCTGCGTGTCTGGGCTGCCGCCCACAGCCTCCGCTCAGGGGACGCAGCCCCTGTGCCAAGACCTGCAGGAGGCGCCGGGCGTCCCTGCCTGGAAGCCAAGTGCACGGTCCGCTTGGAAGCGAGCCTCCTTGGGAAGAGTCGAGGGAGCCAAGCCGCGTGCAGCTGCAATCCCTGCTTGGGCCGAGCCGAGTGTGCCTCCAGGACGGCAGAGCTCCAGCTCTGCTCAGAGGCCGGATCTAGTCAAGTGCCTTGCGCGAGGCTGCTCTGCCCTGGGCGAGACTTGCCCAGGCTTGCCTCGCTGCTAGGCTTGCTGCCCGGGAAGGAGCAGGCTGTGCGATGCTGGGAGAGGCCACTGGCGCCTTCCTGGCCTCAGCTCCACTCCTGCCTTGCCTTTGGATCTAGGCCCCGGGCGTCCTTGGGGAAGGCTTAGGAGCCGGTGGCTTGCACACTGCCAAGCCCTCCAGCAGTGAGGCCTCTCGTAGAGGGGAGGGGAGGGCAAGTGCAGGGCTCCACCAGCGGTTGCTTGGCCGCCCAGACTCAGCGCCGCACGGAGAGCACACGGCTCCCAGGTCCCCTGGCTGTGGTCTGCAGCCCCACACTCCCGGAGGCTGACTCCGTGGGCGCCCAGAAGGTGCCTGACAGACGTCACGTCCCTAGCGCTCTGCTCCCCAGCAGAGACGTGTGCAGGTGGTGGGGCCTGCCCCTGCGTGTCTGGGCTCCCGCCGGCAGCCCCAGCTCCAGGGAAGCAGCCCCTGAGCCAAGACCTGTAGGGGGCGCGGGGCGCCCCCGCCTGGAAGCCTAGTGCACAGCATGCGGGAAGGGAGCCTCCTCGGGAGAAGAGGAGGCAGCCCAGCTGCGTGCGTCTGCACTCACTCCTTGGGCGGAGCCCAGTGAGCCTCCAGTACGGCAGAGCTCCAGCTCTGCTCAGAGGCCCGATCTGGCAGAGTTGCTGGCGTGAGGCTGCTCTGCCCTGGGCGAGCCTTGCCCAGACTTGCCTCGCTGCTAGGCTTCCTGCCCGGGAAGGAGCAGGCTGCGCCAGACAGGCAGACGCTCCTGGCGCCTTCCTGGCCTCAGCTCCACTCCTGCCTTGCCTTTGCACCTAGTCCCCAGGCGTCCTTGCGGAGGGCTTAGGGGCCGGTGGGGTGCACGCTGCCAAGCCCTCCAGCCGTGAGAGCTCTGTCATAGGGAAGGGAATGGCAAGTGCAGGGCTCCTGCAGCGGTCGCTTGGCCGCCCAGACTCAGCACAGCACGGAGAGCACCAGGCTTCCCAGGGCCCCTGGCTGTGGTCTGCAGCCCCACACACCCGGAGGCTGACTCCGTGAGCGCCCAGAAGGTGCCTGACAGACGTCATTTCCCTAGTGCTCTCCCCACCAGCAGAGACGTGTGCAGGTGGTTGGGGCCTGCCCCTGCGTGTCTGGGCTGCCGCCCACAGCCTCCGCTCAGGGGACGCAGCCCCTGTGCCAAGACCTGCAGGAGGCGCGGGGCGTCCCTGCCTGGAAGCCAAGTGCACGGTCCGCTTGGAAGCGAGCCTCCTTGGGAAGAGTCGAGGGAGCCAAGCCGCGTGCAGCTGCAATCCCTGCTTGGGCCGAGCCGAGTGTGCCTCCAGGACGGCAGAGCTCCAGCTCTGCTCAGAGGCCGGATCTAGTCAAGTGCCTTGCGCGAGGCTGCTCTGCCCTGGGCGAGACTTGCCCAGGCTTGCCTCGCTGCTAGGCTTGCTGCCCGGGAAGGAGCAGGCTGTGCGATGCTGGGAGAGGCCACTGGCGCCTTCCTGGCCTCAGCTCCACTCCTGCCTTGCCTTTGCATCTAGGCCCCGGGCGTCCTTGGGGAAGGCTTAGGAGCCGGTGGCTTGCACACTGCCAAGCCCTCCAGCAGTGAGGCCTCTCGTAGAGGGGAGGGGAGGGCAAGTGCAGGGCTCCACCAGCGGTTGCTTGGCCGCCCAGACTCAGCGCCGCACGGAGAGCACACGGCTCCCAGGTCCCCTGGCTGTGGTCTGCAGCCCCACACTCCCGGAGGCTGACTCCGTGGGCGCCCAGAAGGTGCCTGACAGACGTCACGTCCCTAGCGCTCTGCTCCCCAGCAGAGACGTGTGCAGGTGGTGGGGCCTGCCCCTGCGTGTCTGGGCTCCCGCCGGCAGCCCCAGCTCCAGGGAAGCAGCCCCTGAGCCAAGACCTGTAGGGGGCGCGGGGCGCCCCCGCCTGGAAGCCTAGTGCACAGCATGCGGGAAGGGAGCCTCCTCGGGAGAAGAGGAGGCAGCCCAGCTGCGTGCGTCTGCACTCACTCCTTGGGCGGAGCCCAGTGAGCCTCCAGTACGGCAGAGCTCCAGCTCTGCTCAGAGGCCCGATCTGGCAGAGTTGCTGGCGTGAGGCTGCTCTGCCCTGGGCGAGCCTTGCCCAGACTTGCCTCGCTGCTAGGCTTCCTGCCCGGGAAGGAGCAGGCTGCGCCAGACAGGCAGACGCTCCTGGCGCCTTCCTGGCCTCAGCTCCACTCCTGCCTTGCCTTTGCACCTAGTCCCCAGGCGTCCTTGCGGAGGGCTTAGGGGCCGGTGGGGTGCACGCTGCCAAGCCCTCCAGCCGTGAGAGCTCTGTCATAGGGAAGGGAATGGCAAGTGCAGGGCTCCTCCAGCGGTCGCTTGGCCGCCCAGACTCAGCACAGCACGGAGAGCACCAGGCTTCCCAGGGCCCCTGGCTGTGGTCTGCAGCCCCACACACCCGGAGGCTGACTCCGTGAGCGCCCAGAAGGTGCCTGACAGACGTCATTTCCCTAGTGCTCTCCCCACCAGCAGAGACGTGTGCAGGTGGTTGGGGCCTGCCCCTGCGTGTCTGGGCTGCCGCCCACAGCCTCCGCTCAGGGGACGCAGCCCCTGTGCCAAGACCTGCAGGAGGCGCGGGGCGTCCCTGCCTGGAAGCCAAGTGCACGGTCCGCTTGGAAGCGAGCCTCCTTGGGAAGAGTCGAGGGAGCCAAGCCGCGTGCAGCTGCAATCCCTGCTTGGGCCGAGCCGAGTGTGCCTCCAGGACGGCAG
Organism: Budorcas taxicolor; assembly: GCF_023091745.1. Taxonomy (NCBI): domain Eukaryota; kingdom Metazoa; phylum Chordata; class Mammalia; order Artiodactyla; family Bovidae; genus Budorcas; species Budorcas taxicolor. Next base: position 317,905 of record NW_026291768.1, read on the forward strand.
AGCTCCAGCTCTGCTCAGAGGCCGGATCTAGTCAAGTGCCTTGCGCGAGGCTGCTCTGCCCTGGGCGAGACTTGCCCAGGCTTGCCTCGCTGCTAGGCTTGCTGCCCGGGAAGGAGCAGGCTGTGCGATGCTGGGAGAGGCCACTGGCGCCTTCCTGGCCTCAGCTCCACTCCTGCCTTGCCTTTGCATCTAGGCCCCGGGCGTCCTTGGGGAAGGCTTAGGAGCCGGTGGCTTGCACACTGCCAAGCCCTCCAGCAGTGAGGCCTCTCGTAGAGGGGAGGGGAGGGCAAGTGCAGGGCTCCACCAGCGGTTGCTTGGCCGCCCAGACTCAGCGCCGCACGGAGAGCACACAGCTCCCAGGTCCCCTGGCTGTGGTCTGCAGCCCCACACTCCCGGAGGCTGACTCCGTGGGCGCCCAGAAGGTGCCTGACAGACGTCACGTCCCTAGCGCTCTGCTCCCCAGCAGAGACGTGTGCAGGTGGTGGGGCCTGCCCCTGCGTGTCTGGGCTCCCGCCGGCAGCCCCAGCTCCAGGGAAGCAGCCCCTGAGCCAAGACCTGTAGGGGGCGCGGGGCGCCCCCGCCTGGAAGCCTAGTGCACAGCATGCGGGAAGGGAGCCTCCTCGGGAGAAGAGGAGGCAGCCCAGCTGCGTGCGTCTGCACTCACTCCTTGGGCGGAGCCCAGTGAGCCTCCAGTACGGCAGAGCTCCAGCTCTGCTCAGAGGCCCGATCTGGCAGAGTTGCTGGCGTGAGGCTGCTCTGCCCTGGTCGAGCCTTGCCCAGACTTGCCTCGCTGCTAGGCTTCCTGCCCGGGAAGGAGCAGGCTGCGCCAGACAGGCAGACGCTCCTGGCGCCTTCCTGGCCTCAGCTCCACTCCTGCCTTGCCTTTGCACCTAGTCCCCAGGCGTCCTTGCGGAGGGCTTAGGGGCCGGTGGGGTGCACGCTGCCAAGCCCTCCAGCCGTGAGAGCTCTGTCATAGGGAAGGGAATGGCAAGTGCAGGGCTCCTCCAGCGGTCGCTTGGCCGCCCAGACTCAGCACAGCACGGAGAGCACCAGGCTTCCCAGGGCCCCTGGCTGTGGTCTGCAGCCCCACACACCCGGAGGCTGACTCCGTGAGCGCCCAGAAGGTGCCTGACAGACGTCATTTCCCTAGTGCTCTCCCCACCAGCAGAGACGTGTGCAGGTGGTTGGGGCCTGCCCCTGCGTGTCTGGGCTGCCGCCCACAGCCTCCGCTCAGGGGACGCAGCCCCTGTGCCAAGACCTGCAGGAGGCGCGGGGCGTCCCTGCCTGGAAGCCAAGTGCACGGTCCGCTTGGAAGCGAGCCTCCTTGGGAAGAGTCGAGGGAGCCAAGCCGCGTGCAGCTGCAATCCCTGCTTGGGCCGAGCCGAGTGTGCCTCCAGGACGGCAGAGCTCCAGCTCTGCTCAGAGGCCGGATCTAGTCAAGTGCCTTGCGCGAGGCTGCTCTGCCCTGGGCGAGACTTGCCCAGGCTTGCCTCGCTGCTAGGCTTGCTGCCCGGGAAGGAGCAGGCTGTGCGATGCTGGGAGAGGCCACTGGCGCCTTCCTGGCCTCAGCTCCACTCCTGCCTTGCCTTTGCATCTAGGCCCCGGGCGTCCTTGGGGAAGGCTTAGGAGCCGGTGGCTTGCACACTGCCAAGCCCTCCAGCAGTGAGGCCTCTCGTAGAGGGGAGGGGAGGGCAAGTGCAGGGCTCCACCAGCGGTTGCTTGGCCGCCCAGACTCAGCGCCGCACGGAGAGCACACGGCTCCCAGGTCCCCTGGCTGTGGTCTGCAGCCCCACACTCCCGGAGGCTGACTCCGTGGGCGCCCAGAAGGTGCCTGACAGACGTCATGTCCCTAGCGCTCTGCTCCCCAGCAGAGACGTGTGCAGGTGGTGGGGCCTGCCCCTGCGTGTCTGGGCTCCCGCCGGCAGCCCCAGCTCCAGGGAAGCAGCCCCTGAGCCAAGACCTGTAGGGGGCGCGGGGCGCCCCCGCCTGGAAGCCTAGTGCACAGCATGCGGGAAGCGAGCCTCCTTGGGAGAAGAGGAGGCAGCCCAGCTGCGTGCGTCTGCACTCACTCCTTGGGCGGAGCCCAGTGAGCCTCCAGTACGGCAGAGCTCCAGCTCTGCTCAGAGGCCCGATCTGGCAGAGTTGCTGGCGTGAGGCTGCTCTGCCCTGGGCGAGCCTTGCCCAGACTTGCCTCGCTGCTAGGCTTCCTGCCCGGGAAGGAGCAGGCTGCGCCAGACAGGCAGACGCTCCTGGCGCCTTCCTGGCCTCAGCTCCACTCCTGCCTTGCCTTTGCACCTAGTCCCCAGGTGTCCTTGCGGAGGGCTTAGGGGCCGGTGGGGTGCACGCTGCCAAGCCCTCCAGCCGTGAGAGCTCTGTCATAGGGAAGGGAATGGCAAGTGCAGGGCTCCTCCAGCGCTCGCTTGGCCGCCCAGACTCAGCACAGCACGGAGAGCCCCAGGCTCCCAGGGCCGCTGGCTGTGGTCTGCAGCCCCACACACCCGGAGGCTGACTCCGTGAGCGCCCAGAAGGTCCCTGACAGACGTCATTTCCCTAGTGCTCTCCCCACCAGCAGAGACGTGTGCAGGTGGTTGGGGCCTGCCCCTGCGTGTCTGGGCTGCCGCCCACAGCCTCCGCTCAGGGGACGCAGCCCCTGTGCCAAGACCTGCAGGAGGCGCGGGGCGTCCGTGCCTGGAAGCCAAGTGCACGGTCCGCTTGGAAGCGAGCCTCCTTGGGAAGAGTCGAGGGAGCCAAGCCGCGTGCAGCTGCAATCCCTGCTTGGGCCGAGCCGAGTGTGCCTCCAGGACGGCAGAGCTCCAGCTCTGCTCAGAGGCCGGATCTAGTCAAGTGCCTTGCGCGAGGCTGCTCTGCCCTGGGCGAGACTTGCCCAGGCTTGCCTCGCTGCTAGGCTTGCTGCCCGGGAAGGAGCAGGCTGTGCGATGCTGGGAGAGGCCACTGGCGCCTTCCTGGCCTCAGCTCCACTCCTGCCTTGCCTTTGCATCTAGGCCCCGGGCGTCCTTGGGGAAGGCTTAGGAGCCGGTGGCTTGCACACTGCCAAGCCCTCCAGCAGTGAGGCCTCTCGTAGAGGGGAGGGGAGGGCAAGTGCAGGGCTCCACCAGCGGTTGCTTGGCCGCCCAGACTCAGCGCCGCACGGAGAGCACACGGCTCCCAGGTCCCCTGGCTGTGGTCTGCAGCCCCACACTCCCGGAGGCTGACTCCGTGGGCGCCCAGAAGGTGCCTGACAGACGTCATGTCCCTAGCGCTCTGCTCCCCAGCAGAGACGTGTGCAGGTGGTGGGGCCTGCCCCTGCGTGTCTGGGCTCCCGCCGGCAGCCCCAGCTCCAGGGAAGCAGCCCCTGAGCCAAGACCTGTAGGGGGCGCGGGGCGCCCCCGCCTGGAAGCCTAGTGCACAGCATGCGGGAAGCGAGCCTCCTCGGGAGAAGAGGAGGCAGCCCAGCTGCGTGCGTCTGCACTCACTCCTTGGGCGGAGCCCAGTGAGCCTCCAGTACGGCAGAGCTCCAGCTCTGCTCAGAGGCCCGATCTGGCAGAGTTGCTGGCGTGAGGCTGCTCTGCCCTGGGCGAGCCTTGCCCAGACTTGCCTCGCTGCTAGGCTTCCTGCCCGGGAAGGAGCAGGCTGCGCCAGACAGGCAGACGCTCCTGGCGCCTTCCTGGCCTCAGCTCCACTCCTGCCTTGCCTTTGCACCTAGTCCCCAGGCGTCCTTGCGGAGGGCTTAGGGGCCGGTGGGGTGCACGCTGCCAAGCCCTCCAGCCGTGAGAGCTCTGTCATAGGGAAGGGAATGGCAAGTGCAGGGCTCCTCCAGCGGTCGCTTGGCCGCCCAGACTCAGCACAGCACGGAGAGCACCAGGCTTCCCAGGGCCCCTGGCTGTGGTCTGCAGCCCCACACACCCGGAGGCTGACTCCGTGAGCGCCCAGAAGGTGCCTGACAGACGTCATTTCCCTAGTGCTCTCCCCACCAGCAGAGACGTGTGCAGGTGGTTGGGGCCTGCCCCTGCGTGTCTGGGCTGCCGCCCACAGCCTCCGCTCAGGGGACGCAGCCCCTGTGCCAAGACCTGCAGGAGGCGCGGGGCGTCCCTGCCTGGAAGCCAAGTGCACGGTCCGCTTGGAAGCGAGCCTCCTTGGGAAGAGTCGAGGGAGCCAAGCCGCGTGCAGCTGCAATCCCTGCTTGGGCCGAGCCGAGTGTGCCTCCAGGACGGCAGAGCTCCAGCTCTGCTCAGAGGCCGGATCTAGTCAAGTGCCTTGCGCGAGGCTGCTCTGCCCTGGGCGAGACTTGCCCAGGCTTGCCTCGCTGCTAGGCTTGCTGCCCGGGAAGGAGCAGGCTGTGCGATGCTGGGAGAGGCCACTGGCGCCTTCCTGGCCTCAGCTCCACTCCTGCCTTGCCTTTGCATCTAGGCCCCGGGCGTCCTTGGGGAAGGCTTAGGAGCCGGTGGCTTGCACACTGCCAAGCCCTCCAGCAGTGAGGCCTCTCGTAGAGGGGAGGGGAGGGCAAGTGCAGGGCTCCACCAGCGGTTGCTTGGCCGCCCAGACTCAGCGCCGCACGGAGAGCACACGGCTCCCAGGTCCCCTGGCTGTGGTCTGCAGCCCCACACTCCCGGAGGCTGACTCCGTGGGCGCCCAGAAGGTGCCTGACAGACGTCATGTCCCTAGCGCTCTGCTCCCCAGCAGAGACGTGTGCAGGTGGTGGGGCCTGCCCCTGCGTGTCTGGGCTCCCGCCGGCAGCCCCAGCTCCAGGGAAGCAGCCCCTGAGCCAAGACCTGTAGGGGGCGCGGGGCGCCCCCGCCTGGAAGCCTAGTGCACAGCATGCGGGAAGCGAGCCTCCTCGGGAGAAGAGGAGGCAGCCCAGCTGCGTGCGTCTGCACTCACTCCTTGGGCGGAGCCCAGTGAGCCTCCAGTACGGCAGAGCTCCAGCTCTGCTCAGAGGCCCGATCTGGCAGAGTTGCTGGCGTGAGGCTGCTCTGCCCTGGGCGAGCCTTGCCCAGACTTGCCTCGCTGCTAGGCTTCCTGCCCGGGAAGGAGCAGGCTGCGCCAGACAGGCAGACGCTCCTGGCGCCTTCCTGGCCTCAGCTCCACTCCTGCCTTGCCTTTGCACCTAGTCCCCAGGCGTCCTTGCGGAGGGCTTAGGGGCCGGTGGGGTGCACGCTGCCAAGCCCTCCAGCCGTGAGAGCTCTGTCATAGGGAAGGGAATGGCAAGTGCAGGGCTCCTCCAGCGGTCGCTTGGCCGCCCAGACTCAGCACAGCACGGAGAGCACCAGGCTTCCCAGGGCCCCTGGCTGTGGTCTGCAGCCCCACACACCCGGAGGCTGACTCCGTGAGCGCCCAGAAGGTGCCTGACAGACGTCATTTCCCTAGTGCTCTCCCCACCAGCAGAGACGTGTGCAGGTGGTTGGGGCCTGCCCCTGCGTGTCTGGGCTGCCGCCCACAGCCTCCGCTCAGGGGACGCAGCCCCTGTGCCAAGACCTGCAGGAGGCGCGGGGCGTCCCTGCCTGGAAGCCAAGTGCACGGTCCGCTTGGAAGCGAGCCTCCTTGGGAAGAGTCGAGGGAGCCAAGCCGCGTGCAGCTGCAATCCCTGCTTGGGCCGAGCCGAGTGTGCCTCCAGGACGGCAGAGCTCCAGCTCTGCTCAGAGGCCGGATCTAGTCAAGTGCCTTGCGCGAGGCTGCTCTGCCCTGGGCGAGACTTGCCCAGGCTTGCCTCGCTGCTAGGCTTGCTGCCCGGGAAGGAGCAGGCTGTGCGATGCTGGGAGAGGCCACTGGCGCCTTCCTGGCCTCAGCTCCACTCCTGCCTTGCCTTTGCATCTAGGCCCCGGGCGTCCTTGGGGAAGGCTTAGGAGCCGGTGGCTTGCACACTGCCAAGCCCTCCAGCAGTGAGGCCTCTCGTAGAGGGGAGGGGAGGGCAAGTGCAGGGCTCCACCAGCGGTTGCTTGGCCGCCCAGACTCAGCGCCGCACGGAGAGCACACGGCTCCCAGGTCCCCTGGCTGTGGTCTGCAGCCCCACACTCCCGGAGGCTGACTCCGTGGGCGCCCAGAAGGTGCCTGACAGACGTCATGTCCCTAGCGCTCTGCTCCCCAGCAGAGACGTGTGCAGGTGGTGGGGCCTGCCCCTGCGTGTCTGGGCTCCCGCCGGCAGCCCCAGCTCCAGGGAAGCAGCCCCTGAGCCAAGACCTGTAGGGGGCGCGGGGCGCCCCCGCCTGGAAGCCTAGTGCACAGCATGCGGGAAGGGAGCCTCCTCGGGAGAAGAGGAGGCAGCCCAGCTGCGTGCGTCTGCACTCACTCCTTGGGCGAAGCCCAGTGAGCCTCCAGTACGGCAGAGCTCCAGCTCTGCTCAGAGGCCCGTTCTGGCAGAGTTGCTGGCGTGAGGCTGCTCTGCCCTGGGCGAGCCTTGCCCAGACTTGCCTCGCTGCTAGGCTTCCTGCCCGGGAAGGAGCAGGCTGCGCCAGACAGGCAGACGCTCCTGGCGCCTTCCTGGCCTCAGCTCCACTCCTGCCTTGCCTTTGCACCTAGTCCCCAGGCGTCCTTGCGGAGGGCTTAGGGGCCGGTGGGGTGCACGCTGCCAAGCCCTCCAGCCGTGAGAGCTCTGTCATAGGGAAGGGAATGGCAAGTGCAGGGCTCCTCCAGCGGTCGCTTGGCCTCCCAGACTCAGCACAGCACGGAGAGCACCAGGCTTCCCAGGGCCCCTGGCTGTGGTCTGCAGCCCCACACACCCGGAGGCTGACTCCGTGAGCGCCCAGAAGGTGCCTGACAGACGTCATTTCCCTAGTGCTCTCCCCACCAGCAGAGACGTGTGCAGGTGGTTGGGGCCTGCCCCTGCGTGTCTGGGCTGCCGCCCACAGCCTCCGCTCAGGGGACGCAGCCCCTGTGCCAAGACCTGCAGGAGGCGCGGGGCGTCCCTGCCTGGAAGCCAAGTGCACGGTCCGCTTGGAAGCGAGCCTCCTTGGGAAGAGTCGAGGGAGCCAAGCCGCGTGCAGCTGCAATCCCTGCTTGGGCCGAGCCGAGTGTGCCTCCAGGACGGCAGAGCTCCAGCTCTGCTCAGAGGCCGGATCTAGTCAAGTGCCTTGCGCGAGGCTGCTCTGCCCTGGGCGAGACTTGCCCAGGCTTGCCTCGCTGCTAGGCTTGCTGCCCGGGAAGGAGCAGGCTGTGCGATGCTGGGAGAGGCCACTGGCGCCTTCCTGGCCTCAGCTCCACTCCTGCCTTGCCTTTGCATCTAGGCCCCGGGCGTCCTTGGGGAAGGCTTAGGAGCCGGTGGCTTGCACACTGCCAAGCCCTCCAGCAGTGAGGCCTCTCGTAGAGGGGAGGGGAGGGCAAGTGCAGGGCTCCACCAGCGGTTGCTTGGCCGCCCAGACTCAGCGCCGCACGGAGAGCACAAGGCTCCCAGGTCCCCTGGCTGTGGTCTGCAGCCCCACACTCCCGGAGGCTGACTCCGTGGGCGCCCAGAAGGTGCCTGACAGACGTCATGTCCCTAGCGCTCTGCTCCCCAGCAGAGACGTGTGCAGGTGGTGGGGCCTGCCCCTGCGTGTCTGGGCTCCCGCCGGCAGCCCCAGCTCCAGGGAAGCAGCCCCTGAGCCAAGACCTGTAGGGGGCGCGGGGCGCCCCCGCCTGGAAGCCTAGTGCACAGCATGCGGGAAGCGAGCCTCCTCGGGAGAAGAGGAGGCAGCCCAGCTGCGTGCGTCTGCACTCACTCCTTGGGCGAAGCCCAGTGAGCCTCCAGTACGGCAGAGCTCCAGCTCTGCTCAGAGGCCCGATCTGGCAGAGTTGCTGGCGTGAGGCTGCTCTGCCCTGGGCGAGCCTTGCCCAGACTTGCCTCGCTGCTAGGCTTCCTGCCCGGGAAGGAGCAGGCTGCGCCAGACAGGCAGACGCTCCTGGCGCCTTCCTGGCCTCAGCTCCACTCCTGCCTTGCCTTTGCACCTAGTCCCCAGGCGTCCTTGCGGAGGGCTTAGGGGCCGGTGGGGTGCACGCTGCCAAGCCCTCCAGCCGTGAGAGCTCTGTCATAGGGAAGGGAATGGCAAGTGCAGGGCTCCTGCAGCGGTCGCTTGGCCGCCCAGACTCAGCACAGCACGGAGAGCACCAGGCTTCCCAGGGCCCCTGGCTGTGGTCTGCAGCCCCACACACCCGGAGGCTGACTCCGTGAGCGGCCAGAAGGTGCCTGACAGACGTCATTTCCCTAGTGCTCTCCCCACCAGCAGAGACGTGTGCAGGTGGTTGGGGCCTGCCCCTGCGTGTCTGGGCTGCCGCCCACAGCCTCCGCTCAGGGGACGCAGCCCCTGTGCCAAGACCTGCAGGAGGCGCGGGGCGTCCCTGCCTGGAAGCCAAGTGCACGGTCCGCTTGGAAGCGAGCCTCCTTGGGAAGAGTCGAGGGAGCCAAGCCGCGTGCAGCTGCAATCCCTGCTTGGGCCGAGCCGAGTGTGCCTCCAGGACGGCAGAGCTCCAGCTCTGCTCAGAGGCCGGATCTAGTCAAGTGCCTTGCGCGAGGCTGCTCTGCCCTGGGCGAGACTTGCCCAGGCTTGCCTCGCTGCTAGGCTTGCTGCCCGGGAAGGAGCAGGCTGTGCGATGCTGGGAGAGGCCCCTGGCGCCTTCCTGGCCTCAGCTCCACTCCTGCCTTGCCTTTGCATCTAGGCCCCGGGCGTCCTTGGGGAAGGCTTAGGAGCCGGTGGCTTGCACACTGCCAAGCCCTCCAGCAGTGAGGCCTCTCGTAGAGGGGAGGGGAGGGCAAGTGCAGGGCTCCACCAGCGGTTGCTTGGCCGCCCAGACTCAGCGCCGCACGGAGAGCACACGGCTCCCAGGTCCCCTGGCTGTGGTCTGCAGCCCCACACTCCCGGAGGCTGACTCCGTGGGCGCCCAGAAGGTGCCTGACAGACGTCATGTCCCTAGCGCTCTGCTCCCCAGCAGAGACGTGTGCAGGTGGTGGGGCCTGCCCCTGCGTGTCTGGGCTCCCGCCGGCAGCCCCAGCTCCAGGGAAGCAGCCCCTGAGCCAAGACCTGTAGGGGGCGCGGGGCGCCCCCGCCTGGAAGCCTAGTGCACAGCATGCGGGAAGGGAGCCTCCTCGGGAGAAGAGGAGGCAGCCCAGCTGCGTGCGTCTGCACTCACTCCTTGGGCGGAGCCCAGTGAGCCTCCAGTACGGCAGAGCTCCAGCTCTGCTCAGAGGCCCGATCTGGCAGAGTTGCTGGCGTGAGGCTGCTCTGCCCTGGGCGAGCCTTGCCCAGACTTGCCTCGCTGCTAGGCTTCCTGCCCGGGAAGGAGCAGGCTGCGCCAGACAGGCAGACGCTCCTGGCGCCTTCCTGGCCTCAGCTCCACTCCTGCCTTGCCTTTGCACCTAGTCCCCAGGCGTCCTTGCGGAGGGCTTAGGGGCCGGTGGGGTGCACGCTGCCAAGCCCTCCAGCCGTGAGAGCTCTGTCATAGGGAAGGGAATGGCAAGTGCAGGGCTCCTCCAGCGGTCGCTTGGCCGCCCAGACTCAGCACAGCACGGAGAGCACCAGACTTCCCAGGGCCCCTGGCTGTGGTCTGCAGCCCCACACACCCGGAGGCTGACTCCGTGAGCGCCCAGAAGGTGCCTGACAGACGTCATTTCCCTAGTGCTCTCCCCACCAGCAGAGACGTGTGCAGGTGGTTGGGGCCTGCCCCTGCGTGTCTGGGCTGCCGCCCACAGCCTCCGCTCAGGGGACGCAGCCCCTGTGCCAAGACCTGCAGGAGGCGCGGGGCGTCCCTGCCTGGAAGCCAAGTGCACGGTCCGCTTGGAAGCGAGCCTCCTTGGGAAGAGTCGAGGGAGCCAAGCCGCGTGCAGCTGCAATCCCTGCTTGGGCCGAGCCGAGTGTGCCTCCAGGACGGCAGAGCTCCAGCTCTGCTCAGAGGCCGGATCTAGTCAAGTGCCTTGCGCGAGGCTGCTCTGCCCTGGGCGAGACTTGCCCAGGCTTGCCTCGCTGCTAGGCTTGCTGCCCAGGAAGGAGCAGGCTGTGCGATGCTGGGAGAGGCCACTGGCGCCTTCCTGGCCTCAGCTCCACTCCTGCCTTGCCTTTGCATCTAGGCCCCGGGCGTCCTTGGGGAAGGCTTAGGAGCCGGTGGCTTGCACACTGCCAAGCCCTCCAGCAGTGAGGCCTCTCGTAGAGGGGAGGGGAGGGCAAGTGCAGGGCTCCACCAGCGGTTGCTTGGCCGCCCAGACTCAGCGCCGCACGGAGAGCACACGGCTCCCAGGTCCCCTGGCTGTGGTCTGCAGCCCCACACTCCCGGAGGCTGACTCCGTGGGCGCCCAGAAGGTGCCTGACAGACGTCATGTCCCTAGCGCTCTGCTCCCCAGCAGAGACGTGTGCAGGTGGTGGGGCCTGCCCCTGCGTGTCTGGGCTCCCGCCGGCAGCCCCAGCTCCAGGGAAGCAGCCCCTGAGCCAAGACCTGTAGGGGGCGCGGGGCGCCCCCGCCTGGAAGCCTAGTGCACAGCATGCGGGAAGCGAGCCTCCTCGGGAGAAGAGGAGGCAGCCCAGCTGCGTGCGTCTGCACTCACTCCTTGGGCGGAGCCCAGTGAGCCTCCAGTACGGCAGAGCTCCAGCTCTGCTCAGAGGCCCGATCTGGCAGAGTTGCTGGCGTGAGGCTGCTCTGCCCTGGGCGAGCCTTGCCCAGACTTGCCTCGCTGCTAGGCTTCCTGCCCGGGAAGGAGCAGGCTGCGCCAGACAGGCAGACGCTCCTGGCGCCTTCCTGGCCTCAGCTCCACTCCTGCCTTGCCTTTGCACCTAGTCCCCAGGCGTCCTTGCGGAGGGCTTAGGGGCCGGTGGGGTGCACGCTGCCAAGCCCTCCAGCCGTGAGAGCTCTGTCATAGGGAAGGGAATGGCAAGTGCAGGGCTCCTCCAGCGGTCGCTTGGCCGCCCAGACTCAGCACAGCACGGAGAGCACCAGGCTTCCCAGGGCCCCTGGCTGTGGTCTGCAGCCCCACACACCCGGAGGCTGACTCCGTGAGCGGCCAGAAGGTGCCTGACAGACGTCATTTCCCTAGTGCTCTCCCCACCAGCAGAGACGTGTGCAGGTGGTTGGGGCCTGCCCCTGCGTGTCTGGGCTGCCGCCCACAGCCTCCGCTCAGGGGACGCAGCCCCTGTGCCAAGACCTGCAGGAGGCGCGGGGCGTCCCTGCCTGGAAGCCAAGTGCACGGTCCGCTTGGAAGCGAGCCTCCTTGGGAAGAGTCGAGGGAGCCAAGCCGCGTGCAGCTGCAATCCCTGCTTGGGCCGAGCCGAGTGTGCCTCCAGGACGGCAGAGCTCCAGCTCTGCTCAGAGGCCGGATCTAGTCAAGTGCCTTGCGCGAGGCTGCTCTGCCCTGGGCGAGACTTGCCCAGGCTTGCCTCGCTGCTAGGCTTGCTGCCCGGGAAGGAGCAGGCTGTGCGATGCTGGGAGAGGCCACTGGCGCCTTCCTGGCCTCAGCTCCACTCCTGCCTTGCCTTTGCATCTAGGCCCCGGGCGTCCTTGGGGAAGGCTTAGGAGCCGGTGGCTTGCACACTGCCAAGCCCTCCAGCAGTGAGGCCTCTCGTAGAGGGGAGGGGAGGGCAAGTGCAGGGCTCCACCAGCGGTTGCTTGGCCGCCCAGACTCAGCGCCGCACGGAGAGCACACGGCTCCCAGGTCCCCTGGCTGTGGTCTGCAGCCCCACACTCCCGGAGGCTGACTCCGTGGGCGCCCAGAAGGTGCCTGACAGACGTCATGTCCCTAGCGCTCTGCTCCCCAGCAGAGACGTGTGCAGGTGGTGGGGCCTGCCCCTGCGTGTCTGGGCTCCCGCCGGCAGCCCCAGCTCCAGGGAAGCAGCCCCTGAGCCAAGACCTGTAGGGGGCGCGGGGCGCCCCCGCCTGGAAGCCTAGTGCACAGCATGCGGGAAGGGAGCCTCCTCGGGAGAAGAGGAGGCAGCCCAGCTGCGTGCGTCTGCACTCACTCCTTGGGCGGAGCCCAGTGAGCCTCCAGTACGGCAGAGCTCCAGCTCTGCTCAGAGGCCCGATCTGGCAGAGTTGCTGGCGTGAGGCTGCTCTGCCCTGGGCGAGCCTTGCCCAGACTTGCCTCGCTGCTAGGCTTCCTGCCCGGGAAGGAGCAGGCTGCGCCAGACAGGCAGACGCTCCTGGCGCCTTCCTGGCCTCAGCTCCACTCCTGCCTTGCCTTTGCACCTAGTCCCCAGGCGTCCTTGCGGAGGGCTTAGGGGCCGGTGGGGTGCACGCTGCCAAGCCCTCCAGCCGTGAGAGCTCTGTCATAGGGAAGGGAATGGCAAGTGCAGGGCTCCTCCAGCGGTCGCTTGGCCGCCCAGACTCAGCACAGCACGGAGAGCACCAGGCTTCCCAGGGCCCCTGGCTGTGGTCTGCAGCCCCACACACCCGGAGGCTGACTCTGTGAGCGGCCAGAAGGTGCCTGACAGACGTCATTTCCCTAGTGCTCTCCCCACCAGCAGAGACGTGTGCAGGTGGTTGGGGCCTGCCCCTGCGTGTCTGGGCTGCCGCCCACAGCCTCCGCTCAGGGGACGCAGCCCCTGTGCCAAGACCTGCAGGAGGCGCGGGGCGTCCCTGCCTGGAAGCCAAGTGCACGGTCCGCTTGGAAGCGAGCCTCCTTGGGAAGAGTCGAGGGAGCCAAGCCGCGTGCAGCTGCAATCCCTGCTTGGGCCGAGCCGAGTGTGCCTCCAGGACGGCAGAGCTCCAGCTCTGCTCAGAGGCCGGATCTAGTCAAGTGCCTTGCGCGAGGCTGCTCTGCCCTGGGCGAGACTTGCCCAGGCTTGCCTCGCTGCTAGGCTTGCTGCCCGGGAAGGAGCAGGCTGTGCGATGCTGGGAGAGGCCACTGGCGCCTTCCTGGCCTCAGCTCCACTCCTGCCTTGCCTTTGCATCTAGGCCCCGGGCGTCCTTGGGGAAGGCTTAGGAGCCGGTGGCTTGCACACTGCCAAGCCCTCCAGCAGTGAGGCCTCTCGTAGAGGGGAGGGGAGGGCAAGTGCAGGGCTCCACCAGCGGTTGCTTGGCCGCCCAGACTCAGCGCCGCACGGAGAGCACACGGCTCCCAGGTCCCCTGGCTGTGGTCTGCAGCCCCACACTCCCGGAGGCTGACTCCGTGGGCGCCCAGAAGGTGCCTGACAGACGTCATGTCCCTAGCGCTCTGCTCCCCAGCAGAGACGTGTGCAGGTGGTGGGGCCTGCCCCTGCGTGTCTGGGCTCCCGCCGGCAGCCCCAGCTCCAGGGAAGCAGCCCCTGAGCCAAGACCTGTAGGGGGCGCGGGGCGCCCCCGCCTGGAAGCCTAGTGCACAGCATGCGGGAAGCGAGCCTCCTCGGGAGAAGAGGAGGCAGCCCAGCTGCGTGCGTCTGCACTCACTCCTTGGGCGGAGCCCAGTGAGCCTCCAGTACGGCAGAGCTCCAGCTCTGCTCAGAGGCCCGATCTGGCAGAGTTGCTGGCGTGAGGCTGCTCTGCCCTGGGCGAGACTTGCCCAGACTTGCCTCGCTGCTAGGCTTCCTGCCCGGGAAGGAGCAGGCTGCGCCAGACAGGCAGACGCTCCTGGCGCCTTCCTGGCCTCAGCTCCACTCCTGCCTTGCCTTTGCACCTAGTCCCCAGGCGTCCTTGCGGAGGGCTTAGGGGCCGGTGGGGTGCACGCTGCCAAGCCCTCCAGCCGTGAGAGCTCTGTCATAGGGAAGGGAATGGCAAGTGCAGGGCTCCTCCAGCGGTCGCTTGGCCGCCCAGACTCAGCACAGCACGGAGAGCACCAGGCTTCCCAGGGCCCCTGGCTGTGGTCTGCAGCCCCACACACCCGGAGGCTGACTCCGTGAGCGCCCTGAAGGTGCCTGACAGACGTCATTTCCCTAGTGCTCTCCCCACCAGCAGAGACGTGTGCAGGTGGTTGGGGCCTGCCCCTGCGTGTCTGGGCTGCCGCCCACAGCCTCCGCTCAGGGGACGCAGCCCCTGTGCCAAGACCTGCAGGAGGCGCGGGGCGTCCCTGCCTGGAAGCCAAGTGCACGGTCCGCTTGGAAGCGAGCCTCCTTGGGAAGAGTCGAGGGAGCCAAGCCGCGTGCAGCTGCAATCCCTGCTTGGGCCGAGCCGAGTGTGCCTCCAGGACGGCAGAGCTCCAGCTCTGCTCAGAGGCCGGATCTAGTCAAGTGCCTTGCGCGAGGCTGCTCTGCCCTGGGCGAGACTTGCCCAGGCTTGCCTCGCTGCTAGGCTTGCTGCCCGGGAAGGAGCAGGCTGTGCGATGCTGGGAGAGGCCCCTGGCGCCTTCCTGGCCTCAGCTCCACTCCTGCCTTGCCTTTGCATCTAGGCCCCGGGCGTCCTTGGGGAAGGCTTAGGAGCCGGTGGCTTGCACACTGCCAAGCCCTCCAGCAGTGAGGCCTCTCGTAGAGGGGAGGGGAGGGCAAGTGCAGGGCTCCACCAGCGGTTGCTTGGCCGCCCAGACTCAGCGCCGCACGGAGAGCACACGGCTCCCAGGTCCCCTGGCTGTGGTCTGCAGCCCCACACTCCCGGAGGCTGACTCCGTGGGCGCCCAGAAGGTGCCTGACAGACGTCATGTCCCTAGCGCTCTGCTCCCCAGCAGAGACGTGTGCAGGTGGTGGGGCCTGCCCCTGCGTGTCTGGGCTCCCGCCGGCAGCCCCAGCTCCAGGGAAGCAGCCCCTGAGCCAAGACCTGTAGGGGGCGCGGGGCGCCCCCGCCTGGAAGCCTAGTGCACAGCATGCGGGAAGGGAGCCTCCTCGGGAGAAGAGGAGGCAGCCCAGCTGCGTGCGTCTGCACTCACTCCTTGGGCGGAGCCCAGTGAGCCTCCAGTACGGCAGAGCTCCAGCTCTGCTCAGAGGCCCGATCTGGCAGAGTTGCTGGCGTGAGGCTGCTCTGCCCTGGGCGAGCCTTGCCCAGACTTGCCTCGCTGCTAGGCTTCCTGCCCGGGAAGGAGCAGGCTGCGCCAGACAGGCAGACGCTCCTGGCGCCTTCCTGGCCTCAGCTCCACTCCTGCCTTGCCTTTGCACCTAGTCCCCAGGCGTCCTTGCGGAGGGCTTAGGGGCCGGTGGGGTGCACGCTGCCAAGCCCTCCAGCCGTGAGAGCTCTGTCATAGGGAAGGGAATGGCAAGTGCAGGGCTCCTCCAGCGGTCGCTTGGCCGCCCAGACTCAGCACAGCACGGAGAGCACCAGACTTCCCAGGGCCCCTGGCTGTGGTCTGCAGCCCCACACACCCGGAGGCTGACTCCGTGAGCGCCCAGAAGGTGCCTGACAGACGTCATTTCCCTAGTGCTCTCCCCACCAGCAGAGACGTGTGCAGGTGGTTGGGGCCTGCCCCTGCGTGTCTGGGCTGCCGCCCACAGCCTCCGCTCAGGGGACGCAGCCCCTGTGCCAAGACCTGCAGGAGGCGCGGGGCGTCCCTGCCTGGAAGCCAAGTGCACGGTCCGCTTGGAAGCGAGCCTCCTTGGGAAGAGTCGAGGGAGCCAAGCCACGTGCAGCTGCAATCCCTGCTTGGGCCGAGCCGAGTGTGCCTCCAGGACGGCAGAGCTCCAGCTCTGCTCAGAGGCCGGATCTAGTCAAGTGCCTTGCGCGAGGCTGCTCTGCCCTGGGCGAGACTTGCCCAGGCTTGCCTCGCTGCTAGGCTTGCTGCCCAGGAAGGAGCAGGCTGTGCGATGCTGGGAGAGGCCACTGGCGCCTTCCTGGCCTCAGCTCCACTCCTGCCTTGCCTTTGCATCTAGGCCCCGGGCGTCCTTGGGGAAGGCTTAGGAGCCGGTGGCTTGCACACTGCCAAGCCCTCCAGCAGTGAGGCCTCTCGTAGAGGGGAGGGGAGGGCAAGTGCAGGGCTCCACCAGCGGTTGCTTGGCCGCCCAGACTCAGCGCCGCACGGAGAGCACACGGCTCCCAGGTCCCCTGGCTGTGGTCTGCAGCCCCACACTCCCGGAGGCTGACTCCGTGGGCGCCCAGAAGGTGCCTGACAGACGTCATGTCCCTAGCGCTCTGCTCCCCAGCAGAGACGTGTGCAGGTGGTGGGGCCTGCCCCTGCGTGTCTGGGCTCCCGCCGGCAGCCCCAGCTCCAGGGAAGCAGCCCCTGAGCCAAGACCTGTAGGGGGCGCGGGGCGCCCCCGCCTGGAAGCCTAGTGCACAGCATGCGGGAAGCGAGCCTCCTCGGGAGAAGAGGAGGCAGCCCAGCTGCGTGCGTCTGCACTCACTCCTTGGGCGGAGCCCAGTGAGCCTCCAGTACGGCAGAGCTCCAGCTCTGCTCAGAGGCCCGATCTGGCAGAGTTGCTGGCGTGAGGCTGCTCTGCCCTGGGCGAGCCTTGCCCAGACTTGCCTCGCTGCTAGGCTTCCTGCCCGGGAAGGAGCAGGCTGCGCCAGACAGGCAGACGCTCCTGGCGCCTTCCTGGCCTCAGCTCCACTCCTGCCTTGCCTTTGCACCTAGTCCCCAGGCGTCCTTGCGGAGGGCTTAGGGGCCGGTGGGGTGCACGCTGCCAAGCCCTCCAGCCGTGAGAGCTCTGTCATAGGGAAGGGAATGGCAAGTGCAGGGCTCCTCCAGCGGTCGCTTGGCCGCCCAGACTCAGCACAGCACGGAGAGCACCAGGCTTCCCAGGGCCCCTGGCTGTGGTCTGCAGCCCCACACACCCGGAGGCTGACTCCGTGAGCGGCCAGAAGGTGCCTGACAGACGTCATTTCCCTAGTGCTCTCCCCACCAGCAGAGACGTGTGCAGGTGGTTGGGGCCTGCCCCTGCGTGTCTGGGCTGCCGCCCACAGCCTCCGCTCAGGGGACGCAGCCCCTGTGCCAAGACCTGCAGGAGGCGCGGGGCGTCCCTGCCTGGAAGCCAAGTGCACGGTCCGCTTGGAAGCGAGCCTCCTTGGGAAGAGTCGAGGGAGCCAAGCCGCGTGCAGCTGCAATCCCTGCTTGGGCCGAGCCGAGTGTGCCTCCAGGACGGCAGAGCTCCAGCTCTGCTCAGAGGCCGGATCTAGTCAAGTGCCTTGCGCGAGGCTGCTCTGCCCTGGGCGAGACTTGCCCAGGCTTGCCTCGCTGCTAGGCTTGCTGCCCGGGAAGGAGCAGGCTGTGCGATGCTGGGAGAGGCCACTGGCGCCTTCCTGGCCTCAGCTCCACTCCTGCCTTGCCTTTGCATCTAGGCCCCGGGCGTCCTTGGGGAAGGCTTAGGAGCCGGTGGCTTGCACACTGCCAAGCCCTCCAGCAGTGAGGCCTCTCGTAGAGGGGAGGGGAGGGCAAGTGCAGGGCTCCACCAGCGGTTGCTTGGCCGCCCAGACTCAGCGCCGCACGGAGAGCACACGGCTCCCAGGTCCCCTGGCTGTGGTCTGCAGCCCCACACTCCCGGAGGCTGACTCCGTGGGCGCCCAGAAGGTGCCTGACAGACGTCATGTCCCTAGCGCTCTGCTCCCCAGCAGAGACGTGTGCAGGTGGTGGGGCCTGCCCCTGCGTGTCTGGGCTCCCGCCGGCAGCCCCAGCTCCAGGGAAGCAGCCCCTGAGCCAAGACCTGTAGGGGGCGCGGGGCGCCCCCGCCTGGAAGCCTAGTGCACAGCATGCGGGAAGCGAGCCTCCTCGGGAGAAGAGGAGGCAGCCCAGCTGCGTGCGTCTGCACTCACTCCTTGGGCGGAGCCCAGTGAGCCTCCAGTACGGCAGAGCTCCAGCTCTGCTCAGAGGCCCGATCTGGCAGAGTTGCTGGCGTGAGGCTGCTCTGCCCTGGGCGAGACTTGCCCAGACTTGCCTCGCTGCTAGGCTTCCTGCCCGGGAAGGAGCAGGCTGCGCCAGACAGGCAGACGCTCCTGGCGCCTTCCTGGCCTCAGCTCCACTCCTGCCTTGCCTTTGCACCTAGTCCCCAGGCGTCCTTGCGGAGGGCTTAGGGGCCGGTGGGGTGCACGCTGCCAAGCCCTCCAGCCGTGAGAGCTCTGTCATAGGGAAGGGAATGGCAAGTGCAGGGCTCCTCCAGCGGTCGCTTGGCCGCCCAGACTCAGCACAGCACGGAGAGCACCAGGCTTCCCAGGGCCCCTGGCTGTGGTCTGCAGCCCCACACACCCGGAGGCTGACTCCGTGAGCGCCCTGAAGGTGCCTGACAGACGTCATTTCCCTAGTGCTCTCCCCACCAGCAGAGACGTGTGCAGGTGGTTGGGGCCTGCCCCTGCGTGTCTGGGCTGCCGCCCACAGCCTCCGCTCAGGGGACGCAGCCCCTGTGCCAAGACCTGCAGGAGGCGCGGGGCGTCCCTGCCTGGAAGCCAAGTGCACGGTCCGCTTGGAAGCGAGCCTCCTTGGGAAGAGTCGAGGGAGCCAAGCCGCGTGCAGCTGCAATCCCTGCTTGGGCCGAGCCGAGTGTGCCTCCAGGACGGCAGAGCTCCAGCTCTGCTCAGAGGCCGGATCTAGTCAAGTGCCTTGCGCGAGGCTGCTCTGCCCTGGGCGAGACTTGCCCAGGCTTGCCTCGCTGCTAGGCTTGCTGCCCGGGAAGGAGCAGGCTGTGCGATGCTGGGAGAGGCCACTGGCGCCTTCCTGGCCTCAGCTCCACTCCTGCCTTGCCTTTGCATCTAGGCCCCGGGCGTCCTTGGGGAAGGCTTAGGAGCCGGTGGCTTGCACACTGCCAAGCCCTCCAGCAGTGAGGCCTCTCGTAGAGGGGAGGGGAGGGCAAGTGCAGGGCTCCACCAGCGGTTGCTTGGCCGCCCAGACTCAGCGCCGCACGGAGAGCACACGGCTCCCAGGTCCCCTGGCTGTGGTCTGCAGCCCCACACTCCCGGAGGCTGACTCCGTGGGCGCCCAGAAGGTGCCTGACAGACGTCATGTCCCTAGCGCTCTGCTCCCCAGCAGAGACGTGTGCAGGTGGTGGGGCCTGCCCCTGCGTGTCTGGGCTCCCGCCGGCAGCCCCAGCTCCAGGGAAGCAGCCCCTGAGCCAAGACCTGTAGGGGGCGCGGGGCGCCCCCGCCTGGAAGCCTAGTGCACAGCATGCGGGAAGCGAGCCTCCTCGGGAGAAGAGGAGGCAGCCCAGCTGCGTGCGTCTGCACTCACTCCTTGGGCGGAGCCCAGTGAGCCTCCAGTACGGCAGAGCTCCAGCTCTGCTCAGAGGCCCGATCTGGCAGAGTTGCTGGCGTGAGGCTGCTCTGCCCTGGGCGAGACTTGCCCAGACTTGCCTCGCTGCTAGGCTTCCTGCCCGGGAAGGAGCAGGCTGCGCCAGACAGGCAGACGCTCCTGGCGCCTTCCTGGCCTCAGCTCCACTCCTGCCTTGCCTTTGCACCTAGTCCCCAGGCGTCCTTGCGGAGGGCTTAGGGGCCGGTGGGGTGCACGCTGCCAAGCCCTCCAGCCGTGAGAGCTCTGTCATAGGGAAGGGAATGGCAAGTGCAGGGCTCCTCCAGCGGTCGCTTGGCCGCCCAGACTCAGCACAGCACGGAGAGCACCAGGCTTCCCAGGGCCCCTGGCTGTGGTCTGCAGCCCCACACACCCGGAGGCTGACTCCGTGAGCGCCCTGAAGGTGCCTGACAGACGTCATTTCCCTAGTGCTCTCCCCACCAGCAGAGACGTGTGCAGGTGGTTGGGGCCTGCCCCTGCGTGTCTGGGCTGCCGCCCACAGCCTCCGCTCAGGGGACGCAGCCCCTGTGCCAAGACCTGCAGGAGGCGCGGGGCGTCCCTGCCTGGAAGCCAAGTGCACGGTCCGCTTGGAAGCGAGCCTCCTTGGGAAGAGTCGAGGGAGCCAAGCCGCGTGCAGCTGCAATCCCTGCTTGGGCCGAGCCGAGTGTGCCTCCAGGACGGCAGAGCTCCAGCTCTGCTCAGAGGCCGGATCTAGTCAAGTGCCTTGCGCGAGGCTGCTCTGCCCTGGGCGAGACTTGCCCAGGCTTGCCTCGCTGCTAGGCTTGCTGCCCAGGAAGGAGCAGGCTGTGCGATGCTGGGAGAGGCCACTGGCGCCTTCCTGGCCTCAGCTCCACTCCTGCCTTGCCTTTGCATCTAGGCCCCGGGCGTCCTTGGGGAAGGCTTAGGAGCCGGTGGCTTGCACACTGCCAAGCCCTCCAGCAGTGAGGCCTCTCGTAGAGGGGAGGGGAGGGCAAGTGCAGGGCTCCACCAGCGGTTGCTTGGCCGCCCAGACTCAGCGCCGCACGGAGAGCACACGGCTCCCAGGTCCCCTGGCTGTGGTCTGCAGCCCCACACTCCCGGAGGCTGACTCCGTGGGCGCCCAGAAGGTGCCTGACAGACGTCATGTCCCTAGCGCTCTGCTCCCCAGCAGAGACGTGTGCAGGTGGTGGGGCCTGCCCCTGCGTGTCTGGGCTCCCGCCGGCAGCCCCAGCTCCAGGGAAGCAGCCCCTGAGCCAAGACCTGTAGGGGGCGCGGGGCGCCCCCGCCTGGAAGCCTAGTGCACAGCATGCGGGAAGCGAGCCTCCTCGGGAGAAGAGGAGGCAGCCCAGCTGCGTGCGTCTGCACTCACTCCTTGGGCGGAGCCCAGTGAGCCTCCAGTACGGCAGAGCTCCAGCTCTGCTCAGAGGCCCGATCTGGCAGAGTTGCTGGCGTGAGGCTGCTCTGCCCTGGGCGAGACTTGCCCAGACTTGCCTCGCTGCTAGGCTTCCTGCCCGGGAAGGAGCAGGCTGCGCCAGACAGGCAGACGCTCCTGGCGCCTTCCTGGCCTCAGCTCCACTCCTGCCTTGCCTTTGCACCTAGTCCCCAGGCGTCCTTGCGGAGGGCTTAGGGGCCGGTGGGGTGCACGCTGCCAAGCCCTCCAGCCGTGAGAGCTCTGTCATAGGGAAGGGAATGGCAAGTGCAGGGCTCCTCCAGCGGTCGCTTGGCCGCCCAGACTCAGCACAGCACGGAGAGCACCAGGCTTCCCAGGGCCCCTGGCTGTGGTCTGCAGCCCCACACACCCGGAGGCTGACTCCGTGAGCGCCCTGAAGGTGCCTGACAGACGTCATTTCCCTAGTGCTCTCCCCACCAGCAGAGACGTGTGCAGGTGGTTGGGGCCTGCCCCTGCGTGTCTGGGCTGCCGCCCACAGCCTCCGCTCAGGGGACGCAGCCCCTGTGCCAAGACCTGCAGGAGGCGCGGGGCGTCCCTGCCTGGAAGCCAAGTGCACGGTCCGCTTGGAAGCGAGCCTCCTTGGGAAGAGTCGAGGGAGCCAAGCCGCGTGCAGCTGCAATCCCTGCTTGGGCCGAGCCGAGTGTGCCTCCAGGACGGCAGAGCTCCAGCTCTGCTCAGAGGCCGGATCTAGTCAAGTGCCTTGCGCGAGGCTGCTCTGCCCTGGGCGAGACTTGCCCAGGCTTGCCTCGCTGCTAGGCTTGCTGCCCGGGAAGGAGCAGGCTGTGCGATGCTGGGAGAGGCCCCTGGCGCCTTCCTGGCCTCAGCTCCACTCCTGCCTTGCCTTTGCATCTAGGCCCCGGGCGTCCTTGGGGAAGGCTTAGGAGCCGGTGGCTTGCACACTGCCAAGCCCTCCAGCAGTGAGGCCTCTCGTAGAGGGGAGGGGAGGGCAAGTGCAGGGCTCCACCAGCGGTTGCTTGGCCGCCCAGACTCAGCGCCGCACGGAGAGCACACGGCTCCCAGGTCCCCTGGCTGTGGTCTGCAGCCCCACACTCCCGGAGGCTGACTCCGTGGGCGCCCAGAAGGTGCCTGACAGACGTCATGTCCCTAGCGCTCTGCTCCCCAGCAGAGACGTGTGCAGGTGGTGGGGCCTGCCCCTGCGTGTCTGGGCTCCCGCCGGCAGCCCCAGCTCCAGGGAAGCAGCCCCTGAGCCAAGACCTGTAGGGGGCGCGGGGCGCCCCCGCCTGGAAGCCTAGTGCACAGCATGCGGGAAGGGAGCCTCCTCGGGAGAAGAGGAGGCAGCCCAGCTGCGTGCGTCTGCACTCACTCCTTGGGCGGAGCCCAGTGAGCCTCCAGTACGGCAGAGCTCCAGCTCTGCTCAGAGGCCCGATCTGGCAGAGTTGCTGGCGTGAGGCTGCTCTGCCCTGGGCGAGCCTTGCCCAGACTTGCCTCGCTGCTAGGCTTCCTGCCCGGGAAGGAGCAGGCTGCGCCAGACAGGCAGACGCTCCTGGCGCCTTCCTGGCCTCAGCTCCACTCCTGCCTTGCCTTTGCACCTAGTCCCCAGGCGTCCTTGCGGAGGGCTTAGGGGCCGGTGGGGTTCACGCTGCCAAGCCCTCCAGCCGTGAGAGCTCTGTCATAGGGAAGGGAATGGCAAGTGCAGGGCTCCTCCAGCGGTCGCTTGGCCGCCCAGACTCAGCACAGCACGGAGAGCACCAGACTTCCCAGGGCCCCTGGCTGTGGTCTGCAGCCCCACACACCCGGAGGCTGACTCCGTGAGCGCCCAGAAGGTGCCTGACAGACGTCATTTCCCTAGTGCTCTCCCCACCAGCAGAGACGTGTGCAGGTGGTTGGGGCCTGCCCCTGCGTGTCTGGGCTGCCGCCCACAGCCTCCGCTCAGGGGACGCAGCCCCTGTGCCAAGACCTGCAGGAGGCGCGGGGCGTCCCTGCCTGGAAGCCAAGTGCACGGTCCGCTTGGAAGCGAGCCTCCTTGGGAAGAGTCGAGGGAGCCAAGCCACGTGCAGCTGCAATCCCTGCTTGGGCCGAGCCGAGTGTGCCTCCAGGACGGCAGAGCTCCAGCTCTGCTCAGAGGCCGGATCTAGTCAAGTGCCTTGCGCGAGGCTGCTCTGCCCTGGGCGAGACTTGCCCAGGCTTGCCTCGCTGCTAGGCTTGCTGCCCAGGAAGGAGCAGGCTGTGCGATGCTGGGAGAGGCCACTGGCGCCTTCCTGGCCTCAGCTCCACTCCTGCCTTGCCTTTGCATCTAGGCCCCGGGCGTCCTTGGGGAAGGCTTAGGAGCCGGTGGCTTGCACACTGCCAAGCCCTCCAGCAGTGAGGCCTCTCGTAGAGGGGAGGGGAGGGCAAGTGCAGGGCTCCACCAGCGGTTGCTTGGCCGCCCAGACTCAGCGCCGCACGGAGAGCACACGGCTCCCAGGTCCCCTGGCTGTGGTCTGCAGCCCCACACTCCCGGAGGCTGACTCCGTGGGCGCCCAGAAGGTGCCTGACAGACGTCATGTCCCTAGCGCTCTGCTCCCCAGCAGAGACGTGTGCAGGTGGTGGGGCCTGCCCCTGCGTGTCTGGGCTCCCGCCGGCAGCCCCAGCTCCAGGGAAGCAGCCCCTGAGCCAAGACCTGTAGGGGGCGCGGGGCGCCCCCGCCTGGAAGCCTAGTGCACAGCATGCGGGAAGCGAGCCTCCTCGGGAGAAGAGGAGGCAGCCCAGCTGCGTGCGTCTGCACTCACTCCTTGGGCGGAGCCCAGTGAGCCTCCAGTACGGCAGAGCTCCAGCTCTGCTCAGAGGCCCGATCTGGCAGAGTTGCTGGCGTGAGGCTGCTCTGCCCTGGGCGAGCCTTGCCCAGACTTGCCTCGCTGCTAGGCTTCCTGCCCGGGAAGGAGCAGGCTGCGCCAGACAGGCAGACGCTCCTGGCGCCTTCCTGGCCTCAGCTCCACTCCTGCCTTGCCTTTGCACCTAGTCCCCAGGCGTC
The DNA here is from genome assembly GCF_023091745.1 of Budorcas taxicolor. Taxonomy (NCBI): domain Eukaryota; kingdom Metazoa; phylum Chordata; class Mammalia; order Artiodactyla; family Bovidae; genus Budorcas; species Budorcas taxicolor. Next base: position 341,290 of record NW_026291768.1, read on the forward strand.
CTTGCGGAGGGCTTAGGGGCCGGTGGGGTGCACGCTGCCAAGCCCTCCAGCCGTGAGAGCTCTGTCATAGGGAAGGGAATGGCAAGTGCAGGGCTCCTCCAGCGGTCGCTTGGCCGCCCAGACTCAGCACAGCACGGAGAGCACCAGGCTTCCCAGGGCCCCTGGCTGTGGTCTGCAGCCCCACACACCCGGAGGCTGACTCCGTGAGCGGCCAGAAGGTGCCTGACAGACGTCATTTCCCTAGTGCTCTCCCCACCAGCAGAGACGTGTGCAGGTGGTTGGGGCCTGCCCCTGCGTGTCTGGGCTGCCGCCCACAGCCTCCGCTCAGGGGACGCAGCCCCTGTGCCAAGACCTGCAGGAGGCGCGGGGCGTCCCTGCCTGGAAGCCAAGTGCACGGTCCGCTTGGAAGCGAGCCTCCTTGGGAAGAGTCGAGGGAGCCAAGCCGCGTGCAGCTGCAATCCCTGCTTGGGCCGAGCCGAGTGTGCCTCCAGGACGGCAGAGCTCCAGCTCTGCTCAGAGGCCGGATCTAGTCAAGTGCCTTGCGCGAGGCTGCTCTGCCCTGGGCGAGACTTGCCCAGGCTTGCCTCGCTGCTAGGCTTGCTGCCCGGGAAGGAGCAGGCTGTGCGATGCTGGGAGAGGCCACTGGCGCCTTCCTGGCCTCAGCTCCACTCCTGCCTTGCCTTTGCATCTAGGCCCCGGGCGTCCTTGGGGAAGGCTTAGGAGCCGGTGGCTTGCACACTGCCAAGCCCTCCAGCAGTGAGGCCTCTCGTAGAGGGGAGGGGAGGGCAAGTGCAGGGCTCCACCAGCGGTTGCTTGGCCGCCCAGACTCAGCGCCGCACGGAGAGCACACGGCTCCCAGGTCCCCTGGCTGTGGTCTGCAGCCCCACACTCCCGGAGGCTGACTCCGTGGGCGCCCAGAAGGTGCCTGACAGACGTCATGTCCCTAGCGCTCTGCTCCCCAGCAGAGACGTGTGCAGGTGGTGGGGCCTGCCCCTGCGTGTCTGGGCTCCCGCCGGCAGCCCCAGCTCCAGGGAAGCAGCCCCTGAGCCAAGACCTGTAGGGGGCGCGGGGCGCCCCCGCCTGGAAGCCTAGTGCACAGCATGCGGGAAGCGAGCCTCCTCGGGAGAAGAGGAGGCAGCCCAGCTGCGTGCGTCTGCACTCACTCCTTGGGCGGAGCCCAGTGAGCCTCCAGTACGGCAGAGCTCCAGCTCTGCTCAGAGGCCCGATCTGGCAGAGTTGCTGGCGTGAGGCTGCTCTGCCCTGGGCGAGACTTGCCCAGACTTGCCTCGCTGCTAGGCTTCCTGCCCGGGAAGGAGCAGGCTGCGCCAGACAGGCAGACGCTCCTGGCGCCTTCCTGGCCTCAGCTCCACTCCTGCCTTGCCTTTGCACCTAGTCCCCAGGCGTCCTTGCGGAGGGCTTAGGGGCCGGTGGGGTGCACGCTGCCAAGCCCTCCAGCCGTGAGAGCTCTGTCATAGGGAAGGGAATGGCAAGTGCAGGGCTCCTCCAGCGGTCGCTTGGCCGCCCAGACTCAGCACAGCACGGAGAGCACCAGGCTTCCCAGGGCCCCTGGCTGTGGTCTGCAGCCCCACACACCCGGAGGCTGACTCCGTGAGCGCCCTGAAGGTGCCTGACAGACGTCATTTCCCTAGTGCTCTCCCCACCAGCAGAGACGTGTGCAGGTGGTTGGGGCCTGCCCCTGCGTGTCTGGGCTGCCGCCCACAGCCTCCGCTCAGGGGACGCAGCCCCTGTGCCAAGACCTGCAGGAGGCGCGGGGCGTCCCTGCCTGGAAGCCAAGTGCACGGTCCGCTTGGAAGCGAGCCTCCTTGGGAAGAGTCGAGGGAGCCAAGCCGCGTGCAGCTGCAATCCCTGCTTGGGCCGAGCCGAGTGTGCCTCCAGGACGGCAGAGCTCCAGCTCTGCTCAGAGGCCGGATCTAGTCAAGTGCCTTGCGCGAGGCTGCTCTGCCCTGGGCGAGACTTGCCCAGGCTTGCCTCGCTGCTAGGCTTGCTGCCCAGGAAGGAGCAGGCTGTGCGATGCTGGGAGAGGCCACTGGCGCCTTCCTGGCCTCAGCTCCACTCCTGCCTTGCCTTTGCATCTAGGCCCCGGGCGTCCTTGGGGAAGGCTTAGGAGCCGGTGGCTTGCACACTGCCAAGCCCTCCAGCAGTGAGGCCTCTCGTAGAGGGGAGGGGAGGGCAAGTGCAGGGCTCCACCAGCGGTTGCTTGGCCGCCCAGACTCAGCGCCGCACGGAGAGCACACGGCTCCCAGGTCCCCTGGCTGTGGTCTGCAGCCCCACACTCCCGGAGGCTGACTCCGTGGGCGCCCAGAAGGTGCCTGACAGACGTCATGTCCCTAGCGCTCTGCTCCCCAGCAGAGACGTGTGCAGGTGGTGGGGCCTGCCCCTGCGTGTCTGGGCTCCCGCCGGCAGCCCCAGCTCCAGGGAAGCAGCCCCTGAGCCAAGACCTGTAGGGGGCGCGGGGCGCCCCCGCCTGGAAGCCTAGTGCACAGCATGCGGGAAGCGAGCCTCCTCGGGAGAAGAGGAGGCAGCCCAGCTGCGTGCGTCTGCACTCACTCCTTGGGCGGAGCCCAGTGAGCCTCCAGTACGGCAGAGCTCCAGCTCTGCTCAGAGGCCCGATCTGGCAGAGTTGCTGGCGTGAGGCTGCTCTGCCCTGGGCGAGCCTTGCCCAGACTTGCCTCGCTGCTAGGCTTCCTGCCCGGGAAGGAGCAGGCTGCGCCAGACAGGCAGACGCTCCTGGCGCCTTCCTGGCCTCAGCTCCACTCCTGCCTTGCCTTTGCACCTAGTCCCCAGGCGTCCTTGCGGAGGGCTTAGGGGCCGGTGGGGTGCACGCTGCCAAGCCCTCCAGCCGTGAGAGCTCTGTCATAGGGAAGGGAATGGCAAGTGCAGGGCTCCTCCAGCAGTCGCTTGGCCGCCCAGACTCAGCACAGCACGGAGAGCACCAGGCTTCCCAGGGCCCCTGGCTGTGGTCTGCAGCCCCACACACCCGGAGGCTGACTCCGTGAGCGCCCAGAAGGTGCCTGACAGACGTCATTTCCCTAGTGCTCTCCCCACCAGCAGAGACGTGTGCAGGTGGTTGGGGCCTGCCCCTGCGTGTCTGGGCTGCCGCCCACAGCCTCCGCTCAGGGGACGCAGCCCCTGTGCCAAGACCTGCAGGAGGCGCGGGGCGTCCCTGCCTGGAAGCCAAGTGCACGGTCCGCTTGGAAGCGAGCCTCCTTGGGAAGAGTCGAGGGAGCCAAGCCGCGTGCAGCTGCAATCCCTGCTTGGGCCGAGCCGAGTGTGCCTCCAGGACGGCAGAGCTCCAGCTCTGCTCAGAGGCCGGATCTAGTCAAGTGCCTTGCGCGAGGCTGCTCTGCCCTGGGCGAGACTTGCCCAGGCTTGCCTCGCTGCTAGGCTTGCTGCCCGGGAAGGAGCAGGCTGTGCGATGCTGGGAGAGGCCACTGGCGCCTTCCTGGCCTCAGCTCCACTCCTGCCTTGCCTTTGCATCTAGGCCCCGGGCGTCCTTGGGGAAGGCTTAGGAGCCGGTGGCTTGCACACTGCCAAGCCCTCCAGCAGTGAGGCCTCTCGTAGAGGGGAGGGGAGGGCAAGTGCAGGGCTCCACCAGCGGTTGCTTGGCCGCCCAGACTCAGCGCCGCACGGAGAGCACACGGCTCCCAGGTCCCCTGGCTGTGGTCTGCAGCCCCACACTCCCGGAGGCTGACTCCGTGGGCGCCCAGAAGGTGCCTGACAGACGTCATGTCCCTAGCGCTCTGCTCCCCAGCAGAGACGTGTGCAGGTGGTGGGGCCTGCCCCTGCGTGTCTGGGCTCCCGCCGGCAGCCCCAGCTCCAGGGAAGCAGCCCCTGAGCCAAGACCTGTAGGGGGCGCGGGGCGCCCCCGCCTGGAAGCCTAGTGCACAGCATGCGGGAAGCGAGCCTCCTCGGGAGAAGAGGAGGCAGCCCAGCTGCGTGCGTCTGCACTCACTCCTTGGGCGGAGCCCAGTGAGCCTCCAGTACGGCAGAGCTCCAGCTCTGCTCAGAGGCCCGATCTGGCAGAGTTGCTGGCGTGAGGCTGCTCTGCCCTGGGCGAGCCTTGCCCAGACTTGCCTCGCTGCTAGGCTTCCTGCCCGGGAAGGAGCAGGCTGCGCCAGACAGGCAGACGCTCCTGGCGCCTTCCTGGCCTCAGCTCCACTCCTGCCTTGCCTTTGCACCTAGTCCCCAGGCGTCCTTGCGGAGGGCTTAGGGGCCGGTGGGGTGCACGCTGCCAAGCCCTCCAGCCGTGAGAGCTCTGTCATAGGGAAGGGAATGGCAAGTGCAGGGCTCCTGCAGCGGTCGCTTGGCCGCCCAGACTCAGCACAGCACGGAGAGCACCAGGCTTCCCAGGGCCCCTGGCTGTGGTCTGCAGCCCCACACACCCGGAGGCTGACTCCGTGAGCGCCCAGAAGGTGCCTGACAGACGTCATTTCCCCAGTGCTCTCCCCACCAGCAGAGACGTGTGCAGGTGGTTGGGGCCTGCCCCTGCGTGTCTGGGCTGCCGCCCACAGCCTCCGCTCAGGGGACGCAGCCCCTGTGCCAAGACCTGCAGGAGGCGCGGGGCGTCCCTGCCTGGAAGCCAAGTGCACGGTCCGCTTGGAAGCGAGCCTCCTTGGGAAGAGTCGAGGGAGCCAAGCCGCGTGCAGCTGCAATCCCTGCTTGGGCCGAGCCGAGTGTGCCTCCAGGACGGCAGAGCTCCAGCTCTGCTCAGAGGCCGGATCTAGTCAAGTGCCTTGCGCGAGGCTGCTCTGCCCTGGGCGAGACTTGCCCAGGCTTGCCTCGCTGCTAGGCTTGCTGCCCGGGAAGGAGCAGGCTGTGCGATGCTGGGAGAGGCCACTGGCGCCTTCCTGGCCTCAGCTCCACTCCTGCCTTGCCTTTGCATCTAGGCCCCGGGCGTCCTTGGGGAAGGCTTAGGAGCCGGTGGCTTGCACACTGCCAAGCCCTCCAGCAGGGAGGCCTCTCGTAGAGGGGAGGGGAGGGCAAGTGCAGGGCTCCACCAGCGGTTGCTTGGCCGCCCAGACTCAGCGCCGCACGGAGAGCACACGGCTCCCAGGTCCCCTGGCTGTGGTCTGCAGCCCCACACTCCCGGAGGCTGACTCCGTGGGCGCCCAGAAGGTGCCTGACAGACGTCACGTCCCTAGCGCTCTGCTCCCCAGCAGAGACGTGTGCAGGTGGTGGGGCCTGCCCCTGCGTGTCTGGGCTCCCGCCGGCAGCCCCAGCTCCAGGGAAGCAGCCCCTGAGCCAAGACCTGTAGGGGGCGCGGGGCGCCCCCGCCTGGAAGCCTAGTGCACAGCATGCGGGAAGCGAGCCTCCTCGGGAGAAGAGGAGGCAGCCCAGCTGCGTGCGTCTGCACTCACTCCTTGGGCGGAGCCCAGTGAGCCTCCAGTACGGCAGAGCTCCAGCTCTGCTCAGAGGCCCGATCTGGCAGAGTTGCTGGCGTGAGGCTGCTCTGCCCTGGGCGAGCCTTGCCCAGACTTGCCTCGCTGCTAGGCTTCCTGCCCGGGAAGGAGCAGGCTGCGCCAGACAGGCAGACGCTCCTGGCGCCTTCCTGGCCTCAGCTCCACTCCTGCCTTGCCTTTGCACCTAGTCCCCAGGCGTCCTTGCGGAGGGCTTAGGGGCCGGTGGGGTGCACGCTGCCAAGCCCTCCAGCCGTGAGAGCTCCGTCATAGGGAAGGGAATGGCAAGTGCAGGGCTCCTGCAGCGGTCGCTTGGCCGCCCAGACTCAGCACAGCACGGAGAGCACCAGGCTTCCCAGGGCCCCTGGCTGTGGTCTGCAGCCCCACACACCCGGAGGCTGACTCCGTGAGCGCCCAGAAGGTGCCTGACAGACGTCATTTCCCTAGTGCTCTCCCCACCAGCAGAGACGTGTGCAGGTGGTTGGGGCCTGCCCCTGCGTGTCTGGGCTGCCGCCCACAGCCTCCGCTCAGGGGACGCAGCCCCTGTGCCAAGACCTGCAGGAGGCGCGGGGCGTCCCTGCCTGGAAGCCAAGTGCACGGTCCGCTTGGAAGCGAGCCTCCTTGGGAAGAGTCGAGGGAGCCAAGCCGCGTGCAGCTGCAATCCCTGCTTGGGCCGAGCCGAGTGTGCCTCCAGGACGGCAGAGCTCCAGCTCTGCTCAGAGGCCGGATCTAGTCAAGTGCCTTGCGCGAGGCTGCTCTGCCCTGGGCGAGACTTGCCCAGGCTTGCCTCGCTGCTAGGCTTGCTGCCCGGGAAGGAGCAGGCTGTGCGATGCTGGGAGAGGCCACTGGCGCCTTCCTGGCCTCAGCTCCACTCCTGCCTTGCCTTTGCATCTAGGCCCCGGGCGTCCTTGGGGAAGGCTTAGGAGCCGGTGGCTTGCACACTGCCAAGCCCTCCAGCAGTGAGGCCTCTCGTAGAGGGGAGGGGAGGGCAAGTGCAGGGCTCCACCAGCGGTTGCTTGGCCGCCCAGACTCAGCGCCGCACGGAGAGCACACGGCTCCCAGGTCCCCTGGCTGTGGTCTGCAGCCCCACACTCCCGGAGGCTGACTCCGTGGGCGCCCAGAAGGTGCCTGACAGACGTCATGTCCCTAGCGCTCTGCTCCCCAGCAGAGACGTGTGCAGGTGGTGGGGCCTGCCCCTGCGTGTCTGGGCTCCCGCCGGCAGCCCCAGCTCCAGGGAAGCAGCCCCTGAGCCAAGACCTGTAGGGGGCGCGGGGCGCCCCCGCCTGGAAGCCTAGTGCACAGCATGCGGGAAGCGAGCCTCCTCGGGAGAAGAGGAGGCAGCCCAGCTGCGTGCGTCTGCACTCACTCCTTGGGCGGAGCCCAGTGAGCCTCCAGTACGGCAGAGCTCCAGCTCTGCTCAGAGGCCCGATCTGGCAGAGTTGCTGGCGTGAGGCTGCTCTGCCCTGGGCGAGACTTGCCCAGACTTGCCTCGCTGCTAGGCTTCCTGCCCGGGAAGGAGCAGGCTGCGCCAGACAGGCAGACGCTCCTGGCGCCTTCCTGGCCTCAGCTCCACTCCTGCCTTGCCTTTGCACCTAGTCCCCAGGCGTCCTTGCGGAGGGCTTAGGGGCCGGTGGGGTGCACGCTGCCAAGCCCTCCAGCCGTGAGAGCTCTGTCATAGGGAAGGGAATGGCAAGTGCAGGGCTCCTCCAGCGGTCGCTTGGCCGCCCAGACTCAGCACAGCACGGAGAGCACCAGGCTTCCCAGGGCCCCTGGCTGTGGTCTGCAGCCCCACACACCCGGAGGCTGACTCCGTGAGCGCCCTGAAGGTGCCTGACAGACGTCATTTCCCTAGTGCTCTCCCCACCAGCAGAGACGTGTGCAGGTGGTTGGGGCCTGCCCCTGCGTGTCTGGGCTGCCGCCCACAGCCTCCGCTCAGGGGACGCAGCCCCTGTGCCAAGACCTGCAGGAGGCGCGGGGCGTCCCTGCCTGGAAGCCAAGTGCACGGTCCGCTTGGAAGCGAGCCTCCTTGGGAAGAGTCGAGGGAGCCAAGCCGCGTGCAGCTGCAATCCCTGCTTGGGCCGAGCCGAGTGTGCCTCCAGGACGGCAGAGCTCCAGCTCTGCTCAGAGGCCGGATCTAGTCAAGTGCCTTGCGCGAGGCTGCTCTGCCCTGGGCGAGACTTGCCCAGGCTTGCCTCGCTGCTAGGCTTGCTGCCCAGGAAGGAGCAGGCTGTGCGATGCTGGGAGAGGCCACTGGCGCCTTCCTGGCCTCAGCTCCACTCCTGCCTTGCCTTTGCATCTAGGCCCCGGGCGTCCTTGGGGAAGGCTTAGGAGCCGGTGGCTTGCACACTGCCAAGCCCTCCAGCAGTGAGGCCTCTCGTAGAGGGGAGGGGAGGGCAAGTGCAGGGCTCCACCAGCGGTTGCTTGGCCGCCCAGACTCAGCGCCGCACGGAGAGCACACGGCTCCCAGGTCCCCTGGCTGTGGTCTGCAGCCCCACACTCCCGGAGGCTGACTCCGTGGGCGCCCAGAAGGTGCCTGACAGACGTCATGTCCCTAGCGCTCTGCTCCCCAGCAGAGACGTGTGCAGGTGGTGGGGCCTGCCCCTGCGTGTCTGGGCTCCCGCCGGCAGCCCCAGCTCCAGGGAAGCAGCCCCTGAGCCAAGACCTGTAGGGGGCGCGGGGCGCCCCCGCCTGGAAGCCTAGTGCACAGCATGCGGGAAGCGAGCCTCCTCGGGAGAAGAGGAGGCAGCCCAGCTGCGTGCGTCTGCACTCACTCCTTGGGCGGAGCCCAGTGAGCCTCCAGTACGGCAGAGCTCCAGCTCTGCTCAGAGGCCCGATCTGGCAGAGTTGCTGGCGTGAGGCTGCTCTGCCCTGGGCGAGCCTTGCCCAGACTTGCCTCGCTGCTAGGCTTCCTGCCCGGGAAGGAGCAGGCTGCGCCAGACAGGCAGACGCTCCTGGCGCCTTCCTGGCCTCAGCTCCACTCCTGCCTTGCCTTTGCACCTAGTCCCCAGGCGTCCTTGCGGAGGGCTTAGGGGCCGGTGGGGTGCACGCTGCCAAGCCCTCCAGCCGTGAGAGCTCTGTCATAGGGAAGGGAATGGCAAGTGCAGGGCTCCTCCAGCAGTCGCTTGGCCGCCCAGACTCAGCACAGCACGGAGAGCACCAGGCTTCCCAGGGCCCCTGGCTGTGGTCTGCAGCCCCACACACCCGGAGGCTGACTCCGTGAGCGCCCAGAAGGTGCCTGACAGACGTCATTTCCCTAGTGCTCTCCCCACCAGCAGAGACGTGTGCAGGTGGTTGGGGCCTGCCCCTGCGTGTCTGGGCTGCCGCCCACAGCCTCCGCTCAGGGGACGCAGCCCCTGTGCCAAGACCTGCAGGAGGCGCGGGGCGTCCCTGCCTGGAAGCCAAGTGCACGGTCCGCTTGGAAGCGAGCCTCCTTGGGAAGAGTCGAGGGAGCCAAGCCGCGTGCAGCTGCAATCCCTGCTTGGGCCGAGCCGAGTGTGCCTCCAGGACGGCAGAGCTCCAGCTCTGCTCAGAGGCCGGATCTAGTCAAGTGCCTTGCGCGAGGCTGCTCTGCCCTGGGCGAGACTTGCCCAGGCTTGCCTCGCTGCTAGGCTTGCTGCCCGGGAAGGAGCAGGCTGTGCGATGCTGGGAGAGGCCACTGGCGCCTTCCTGGCCTCAGCTCCACTCCTGCCTTGCCTTTGCATCTAGGCCCCGGGCGTCCTTGGGGAAGGCTTAGGAGCCGGTGGCTTGCACACTGCCAAGCCCTCCAGCAGTGAGGCCTCTCGTAGAGGGGAGGGGAGGGCAAGTGCAGGGCTCCACCAGCGGTTGCTTGGCCGCCCAGACTCAGCGCCGCACGGAGAGCACACGGCTCCCAGGTCCCCTGGCTGTGGTCTGCAGCCCCACACTCCCGGAGGCTGACTCCGTGGGCGCCCAGAAGGTGCCTGACAGACGTCATGTCCCTAGCGCTCTGCTCCCCAGCAGAGACGTGTGCAGGTGGTGGGGCCTGCCCCTGCGTGTCTGGGCTCCCGCCGGCAGCCCCAGCTCCAGGGAAGCAGCCCCTGAGCCAAGACCTGTAGGGGGCGCGGGGCGCCCCCGCCTGGAAGCCTAGTGCACAGCATGCGGGAAGCGAGCCTCCTCGGGAGAAGAGGAGGCAGCCCAGCTGCGTGCGTCTGCACTCACTCCTTGGGCGGAGCCCAGTGAGCCTCCAGTACGGCAGAGCTCCAGCTCTGCTCAGAGGCCCGATCTGGCAGAGTTGCTGGCGTGAGGCTGCTCTGCCCTGGGCGAGCCTTGCCCAGACTTGCCTCGCTGCTAGGCTTCCTGCCCGGGAAGGAGCAGGCTGCGCCAGACAGGCAGACGCTCCTGGCGCCTTCCTGGCCTCAGCTCCACTCCTGCCTTGCCTTTGCACCTAGTCCCCAGGCGTCCTTGCGGAGGGCTTAGGGGCCGGTGGGGTGCACGCTGCCAAGCCCTCCAGCCGTGAGAGCTCTGTCATAGGGAAGGGAATGGCAAGTGCAGGGCTCCTGCAGCGGTCGCTTGGCCGCCCAGACTCAGCACAGCACGGAGAGCACCAGGCTTCCCAGGGCCCCTGGCTGTGGTCTGCAGCCCCACACACCCGGAGGCTGACTCCGTGAGCGCCCAGAAGGTGCCTGACAGACGTCATTTCCCCAGTGCTCTCCCCACCAGCAGAGACGTGTGCAGGTGGTTGGGGCCTGCCCCTGCGTGTCTGGGCTGCCGCCCACAGCCTCCGCTCAGGGGACGCAGCCCCTGTGCCAAGACCTGCAGGAGGCGCGGGGCGTCCCTGCCTGGAAGCCAAGTGCACGGTCCGCTTGGAAGCGAGCCTCCTTGGGAAGAGTCGAGGGAGCCAAGCCGCGTGCAGCTGCAATCCCTGCTTGGGCCGAGCCGAGTGTGCCTCCAGGACGGCAGAGCTCCAGCTCTGCTCAGAGGCCGGATCTAGTCAAGTGCCTTGCGCGAGGCTGCTCTGCCCTGGGCGAGACTTGCCCAGGCTTGCCTCGCTGCTAGGCTTGCTGCCCGGGAAGGAGCAGGCTGTGCGATGCTGGGAGAGGCCACTGGCGCCTTCCTGGCCTCAGCTCCACTCCTGCCTTGCCTTTGCATCTAGGCCCCGGGCGTCCTTGGGGAAGGCTTAGGAGCCGGTGGCTTGCACACTGCCAAGCCCTCCAGCAGGGAGGCCTCTCGTAGAGGGGAGGGGAGGGCAAGTGCAGGGCTCCACCAGCGGTTGCTTGGCCGCCCAGACTCAGCGCCGCACGGAGAGCACACGGCTCCCAGGTCCCCTGGCTGTGGTCTGCAGCCCCACACTCCCGGAGGCTGACTCCGTGGGCGCCCAGAAGGTGCCTGACAGACGTCACGTCCCTAGCGCTCTGCTCCCCAGCAGAGACGTGTGCAGGTGGTGGGGCCTGCCCCTGCGTGTCTGGGCTCCCGCCGGCAGCCCCAGCTCCAGGGAAGCAGCCCCTGAGCCAAGACCTGTAGGGGGCGCGGGGCGCCCCCGCCTGGAAGCCTAGTGCACAGCATGCGGGAAGCGAGCCTCCTCGGGAGAAGAGGAGGCAGCCCAGCTGCGTGCGTCTGCACTCACTCCTTGGGCGGAGCCCAGTGAGCCTCCAGTACGGCAGAGCTCCAGCTCTGCTCAGAGGCCCGATCTGGCAGAGTTGCTGGCGTGAGGCTGCTCTGCCCTGGGCGAGCCTTGCCCAGACTTGCCTCGCTGCTAGGCTTCCTGCCCGGGAAGGAGCAGGCTGCGCCAGACAGGCAGACGCTCCTGGCGCCTTCCTGGCCTCAGCTCCACTCCTGCCTTGCCTTTGCACCTAGTCCCCAGGCGTCCTTGCGGAGGGCTTAGGGGCCGGTGGGGTGCACGCTGCCAAGCCCTCCAGCCGTGAGAGCTCCGTCATAGGGAAGGGAATGGCAAGTGCAGGGCTCCTGCAGCGGTCGCTTGGCCGCCCAGACTCAGCACAGCACGGAGAGCACCAGGCTTCCCAGGGCCCCTGGCTGTGGTCTGCAGCCCCACACACCCGGAGGCTGACTCCGTGAGCGCCCAGAAGGTGCCTGACAGACGTCATTTCCCTAGTGCTCTCCCCACCAGCAGAGACGTGTGCAGGTGGTTGGGGCCTGCCCCTGCGTGTCTGGGCTGCCGCCCACAGCCTCCGCTCAGGGGACGCAGCCCCTGTGCCAAGACCTGCAGGAGGCGCGGGGCGTCCCTGCCTGGAAGCCAAGTGCACGGTCCGCTTGGAAGCGAGCCTCCTTGGGAAGAGTCGAGGGAGCCAAGCCGCGTGCAGCTGCAATCCCTGCTTGGGCCGAGCCGAGTGTGCCTCCAGGACGGCAGAGCTCCAGCTCTGCTCAGAGGCCGGATCTAGTCAAGTGCCTTGCGCGAGGCTGCTCTGCCCTGGGCGAGACTTGCCCAGGCTTGCCTCGCTGCTAGGCTTGCTGCCCGGGAAGGAGCAGGCTGTGCGATGCTGGGAGAGGCCACTGGCGCCTTCCTGGCCTCAGCTCCACTCCTGCCTTGCCTTTGCATCTAGGCCCCGGGCGTCCTTGGGGAAGGCTTAGGAGCCGGGGGCTTGCACACTGCCAAGCCCTCCAGCAGGGAGGCCTCTCGTAGAGGGGAGGGGAGGGCAAGTGCAGGGCTCCTCCAGCGCTCGCTTGGCCACCCACACTCAGCGCCGCACGGAGAGCACAAGGCTCCCAGGTCCCCTGGCTGTGGTCTGCAGCCCCACACACCCGGAGGCTGACTCCGTGGGCGCCCAGAAGGTGCCTGACAGATGTCATGTCCCTAGCGCTCTGCTCCCCAGCAGAGACGTGTGCAGGTGGTGGGGCCTGCCCCTGCGTGTCTGGGCTCCCGCCGGCAGCCCCAGCTCAAGGGAAGCAGCCCCTGAGGCAAGACCTGTAGGAGGGGCAGGGCGCCCCCGCCTGGAAGCCTAGTGCACAGCATGCGGGAATCGAGCCTCCGCGGGAGAAGAGGAGGCAGCGCATCTGCGTGCGTCTGCAATCACTCCTTGGGCGGAGCCCAGTGAGCCTCCAGTATGGCAGAGCTCCAGCTCTGCTCAGAGGCCCGATCTGGCAGAGTTGCTGGCATGAGGCTGCTCTGCCCTGGGCGAGCCTTGCCCAGACTTGCCTCGCTGCTAGGCTTCCTGCCCGGGAAGGAGCAGGCTGCGCCAGACAGGCAGACGCTCCTGGCGCCTTCCTGGCCTCAGCTCCACTCCTGCCTTGCCTTTGCACCTAGTCCCCAGGCGTCCTTGCGGAGGGCTTAGGGGCCGGTGGGTTGCACGCTGCCAAGCCGTCCAGCCGTGAGAGCTCTGTCATAGGGAAGGGAATGGCAAGTGCAGGGCTCCTCCAGCGCTCGCTTGGCCGCCCAGACTCAGCACAGCACGGAGAGCCCCAGGCTCCCAGGGCCCCTGGCTGTGGTCTGCAGCCCCACACACCCGGAGGCTGACTCCGTGAGCGCCCAGAAGGTGCCTGACAGACGTCATTTCCCTAGTGCTCTCCCCACCAGCAGAGACGTGGGCAGGTGGTTGGGGCCTGCCCCTGCGTGTCTGGGCTGCCGCCCACAGCCTCAGCTCAGGGGAAGCAGCCCCTGTGCCAAGACTGGCAGGAGGCGCGGGGCGTCCCTGCCTGGAAGCCAAGTGCAGAGCACGCTTGGAAGCGAGCCTCCTTGGGAAGAGTCGAGGGAGCCAAGCCGCGTGCAGCTGCAATCCCTGCTTGGGCCGAGCCGAGTGTGCCTCCAGTACGGCAGAGCTCCAGCTCTGCTCCGAGGCCGGATCCAGTCAAGTGCCTTGCACGAGGCTGCTCTGCCCTGGGCGAGACTTGCCCAGGCTTGCCTCGCTGCTAGGCTTGCTGCCCAGGAAGGAGCAGGCTGCGCGATGCTGGGAGAGGCCACTGGCGCCTTCCTGGCCTCAGCTCCACCCCTGCCTTGCCTTTGCATCTAGGCCCCAGGCGTCCGTGGGGAAGGCTTAGGAGCCGGTGGCTTGCACACTGCCAAGCCCTCCAGCAGTGAGGCCTCTCGTAGAGGGGAGGGGAGGGCAAGTGCAGGGCTCCTCCAGCGCTCGCTTGGCCGCCCAGACTCAGCGCCGCACGGAGAGCACAAGGCTCCCAGGTCCCCTGGCTGTGGTCTGCAGCCCCACACTCCCGGAGGCTGACTCCGTGGGCGTCCAGAAGGTGCCTGACAGACGTCACGTCCCTAGCGCTCTGCTCCCCAGCAGAGACGTGTGCAGGTGGTGGGGCCTGCCCCTGCGTGTCTGGGCTCCCGCCGGCAGCCCCAGCTCCAGGGAAGCAGCCCCTGAGCCAAGACCTGTAGGGGGCGCGGGGCGCCCCCGCCTGGAAGCCTAGTGCACAGCATGCGGGAAGCGAGCCTCCTCGGGAGAAGAGGAGGCAGCCCAGCTGCGTGCGTCTGCACTCACTCCTTGGGCGGAGCCCAGTGAGCCTCCAGTACGGCAGAGCTCCAGCTCTGCTCAGAGGCCCGATCTGGCAGAGTTGCTGGCGTGAGGCTGCTCTGCCCTGGGCGAGCCTTGCCCAGACTTGCCTCGCTGCTAGGCTTCCTGCCCGGGAAGGAGCAGGCTGCGCCAGACAGGCAGACGCTCCTGGCGCCTTCCTGGCCTCAGCTCCACTCCTGCCTTGCCTTTGCACCTAGTCCCCAGGCGTCCTTGCGGAGGGCTTAGGGGCCGGTGGGGTGCACGCTGCCAAGCCCTCCAGCCGTGAGAGCTCCGTCATAGGGAAGGGAATGGCAAGTGCAGGGCTCCTGCAGCGGTCGCTTGGCCGCCCAGACTCAGCACAGCACGGAGAGCACCAGGCTTCCCAGGGCCCCTGGCTGTGGTCTGCAGCCCCACACACCCGGAGGCTGACTCCGTGAGCGCCCAGAAGGTGCCTGACAGACGTCATTTCCCTAGTGCTCTCCCCACCAGCAGAGACGTGTGCAGGTGGTTGGGGCCTGCCCCTGCGTGTCTGGGCTGCCGCCCACAGCCTCCGCTCAGGGGACGCAGCCCCTGTGCCAAGACCTGCAGGAGGCGCGGGGCGTCCCTGCCTGGAAGCCAAGTGCACGGTCCGCTTGGAAGCGAGCCTCCTTGGGAAGAGTCGAGGGAGCCAAGCCGCGTGCAGCTGCAATCCCTGCTTGGGCCGAGCCGAGTGTGCCTCCAGGACGGCAGAGCTCCAGCTCTGCTCAGAGGCCGGATCTAGTCAAGTGCCTTGCGCGAGGCTGCTCTGCCCTGGGCGAGACTTGCCCAGGCTTGCCTCGCTGCTAGGCTTGCTGCCCGGGAAGGAGCAGGCTGTGCGATGCTGGGAGAGGCCACTGGCGCCTTCCTGGCCTCAGCTCCACTCCTGCCTTGCCTTTGCATCTAGGCCCCGGGCGTCCTTGGGGAAGGCTTAGGAGCCGGGGGCTTGCACACTGCCAAGCCCTCCAGCAGGGAGGCCTCTCGTAGAGGGGAGGGGAGGGCAAGTGCAGGGCTCCTCCAGCGCTCGCTTGGCCACCCACACTCAGCGCCGCACGGAGAGCACAAGGCTCCCAGGTCCCCTGGCTGTGGTCTGCAGCCCCACACACCCGGAGGCTGACTCCGTGGGCGCCCAGAAGGTGCCTGACAGATGTCATGTCCCTAGCGCTCTGCTCCCCAGCAGAGACGTGTGCAGGTGGTGGGGCCTGCCCCTGCGTGTCTGGGCTCCCGCCGGCAGCCCCAGCTCAAGGGAAGCAGCCCCTGAGGCAAGACCTGTAGGAGGGGCAGGGCGCCCCCGCCTGGAAGCCTAGTGCACAGCATGCGGGAATCGAGCCTCCGCGGGAGAAGAGGAGGCAGCGCATCTGCGTGCGTCTGCAATCACTCCTTGGGCGGAGCCCAGTGAGCCTCCAGTATGGCAGAGCTCCAGCTCTGCTCAGAGGCCCGATCTGGCAGAGTTGCTGGCATGAGGCTGCTCTGCCCTGGGCGAGCCTTGCCCAGACTTGCCTCGCTGCTAGGCTTCCTGCCCGGGAAGGAGCAGGCTGCACCAGACAGGTAGACGCTCCTGGCGCTTTCCTGGCCTCAGCTCCACTCCTGCCTTGCCTTTGCACCTAGTCCCCAGGCGTCCTTGCGGAGGGCTTAGGGGCCGGTGGGTTGCACGCTGCCAAGCCGTCCAGCCGTGAGAGCTCTGTCATAGGGAAGGGAATGGCAAGTGCAGGGCTCCTCCAGCGCTCGCTTGGCCGCCCAGACTCAGCACAGCAGGGAGAGCACCAGGCTCCCAGGGCCCCTGGCTGTGGTCTGCAGCCCCACACACCCGGAGGCTGACTCCGTGAGCGCCCAGAAGGTGCCTAACAGACGTCATTTCCCTAGTGCTCTCCCCACCAGCAGAGACGTGGGCAGGTGGTTGGGGCCTGCCCCTGCGTGTCTGGGCTGCTGTCAACAGGCTCAGCTCAGGGGAAGCAGCCCGTGTGCGAAGACTGGCAGGAGGCGCGGGGAGTCCTGCCTGGAAGCCAAGTGCAGAGTACGCTTGGAAGCGAGCCTCCTTGGGAAGAGTCGAGGGAGCCAAACCAGGTGCAGCTGCCATCCCTGCTTGGGCCGAGCCGAGTGTGCCTCCAGGACGGCAGAGCTCCAGCTCTGCTCAGAGGCCGGATCCAGTCAAGTGCCTTGCGCGAGGCTGCGCTGCCCTGGGCGAGACTTGCCCAGGCTTGCCTCGCTGCTAGGCTTGCTGCCCAGGAAGGAGCAGGCTGCGCAATGCTGGGAGAGGCCACTGGCCCCTTCCTGGCCTCAGCTCCACTCCTGCCTTGCCTTTGCATCTAGGCCCCAGGCGTCCGTGGGGAAGGCTTAGGAGCCGGTGGCTTGCACACTGCCAAGCCCTCCAGCAGTGAGGCCTCTCGTAGAGGGGAGGGGAGGGCAAGTGCAGGGCTCCTCCAGCGCTCGCTTGGCCGCCCAGACTCAGCGCCGCACGGAGAGCACAAGGCTCCCAGGTCCCCTGACTGTGGTCTGCAGCTCCACACACCCGGAGGCTGACTCCGTGGGCGCCGAGAAGGTGCCTGACAGACGTCATATCCCTAGCGCTCTGCTCCCCAGCAGAGACGTGTGCAGGTGGTGGGGCCTGCCCCTGCGTGTCTGGGCTCCCGCCGGCAGCCCCAGCTCAAGGGAAGCAGCCCCTGAGGCAAGACATGTAGGAGGCGCGGGTCGCCCCCGCCTGGAAGCCTAGTGCACAGCATGCGGGAAGCGAGCCTCCTCCCGAGAAGAGGAGGCAGCCCAGCCGCGTGCGTCTGCAATCACTCCTTGGGCGGAGCCCAGTGAGCCTCCAGTACGGCAGAGCTCCAGCTCTGCTCAGAGGCCCGATCTGGCAGAGTTGCTGGCGTGAGGCTGCTCTGCCCTGGGCGAGCCTTGCCCAGACTTGCCTCGCTGCTAGGCTTCCTGCCCGGGAAGGAGCAGGCTGCGCCAGACAGGCAGACGCTCCTGGCGCCTTCCTGGCCTCAGCTCCACTCCTGCCTTGCCTTTGCACCTAGTCCCCAGGCGTCCTTGCGGAGGGCTTAGGGGCCGGTGGGTTGCACGCTGCCAAGCCGTCCAGCCGTGAGAGCTCTGTCATAGGGAAGGGAATGACAAGTGCAGGGCTCCTCCAGCGGTCGCTTGGCCGCCCAGACTCAGCACAGCACGGAGAGCACCAGGCTTCCCAGGGCCCCTGGCTGTGGTCTGCAGCCCCACACACCCGGAGGCTGACTCCGTGAGCGCCCAGAAGATGCCTGACAGACGTCATTTCCCTAGTGCTCTCTCCACCAGCAGAGACGTGGGCAGGTGGTTGGGGCCTGCCCCTGCGTGTCTGGGCTGCCGCCCACAGCCTCAGCTCAGGGGAAGCAGCCCCTGTGCCAAGACTTGCAGGAGGCGCGGGGCGTCCCTGCCTGGAAGCCCAGTGCAAAGTACGCTTGGAAGCGAGCCTCCTTGGGAAGAGTCGAGGGAGCCAAGGCGCGTGCAGCTGCAATCCCTGCTTGGGCCGAGCCGAGTGTGCCTCCAGTACGGCAGATCTCCAGCTCTGCGCAGAGCCTGGATCTAGTCAAGTGCCTTGCGCGAGGCTGCTCTGCCCTGGGCGAGACTTGCCCAGGCTTGCCTCGCTGCTAGGCTTGCTGCCCAGGAAGGAGCAGGCTGTGCGATGCTGGGAGAGGCCACTGGCGCCTTCCTGGCCTCAGCTCCACTCCTGACTTGCCTTTGCACCTAGGCCCCAGGCGTCCTTGGGGAAGGCTTAGGAGCCGGTGGCTTGAACTCTGCCAAACCCTCCAGCAGTGAGGCCTCTCTTAGAGGGGAGGGGAGGGCAAGTGCATGGCTCCTCCAGCGGGTGCTTGGCCTCCCAGACTCAGCGCCGCACGGAGAGCACAAGGCTCCCAGGTCCCCTGGCTGTAGTCTGCAGCCCCACACACCCGGAGGCTGACTCCGTGGGCGCCCAGAAGTTGCCTGACAGACGTCATGTCCCTAGCGCTCTCCTCCCCAGCAGAGACGTGTGCAGGTGGTGGGGCCTGCCCCTGCGTGTCTGGGCTCCCGCCGGCAGCCCCAGCTCAAGGGAAGCAGCCCCTGAGGCAAGACCTGTAGGAGGCGCGGGGCGCCCCCGCCTGGAAGCCTAGTGCACAGCATGCGGGAAGCGAGCCTCCTCGGGAGAAGAGGAGACAGCCCAGCTGCGTGAGTCTGCAATCACTCCTTGGGCGGAGCCCAGTGAGCCTCCAGTATGGCAGAGCTCCAGCTCTGCTCAGAGGCCCGATCTGGCAGAGTTGCTGGCGTGAGGCTGCTCTGCCCTGGGCGAGACTTGCCCAGACTTGCCTCGCTGCTAGTCTTCCTGCCCGGGAAGGAGCAGGCTGCGCGAGACAGGCAGACGCTTCTGGCGCCTTCCTGGCCTCAGCTCCAATCCTGCCCTGCCTTTGCACCTAGTCCCCAGGCGTCCTTGCGGAGGGCTTAGGGGCCGCTGGGTTGCACGCTGCCAAGCCCTCCAGCCGTGAGAGCTCTGTCATCGGGAAGGGAATGGCAAGTGCAGGGCTCCTCCAGCGGTCGCTTGGCGGCCCAGACTCAGCACAGCACGGAGAGCACCAGGCTTCCCAGGGCCCCTGGCTGTGGTCTGCAGCCCCACACACCCGGAGGCTGACTCCGTGAGCGCCCAGAAGGTGCCTGACAGACGTCATTTCCCTAGTGCTCTCCCCACCAGCAGAGACGTGTGCAGGTGGTTGGGGCCTGCCCCTGCGTGTCTGGGCTGCCTCCCACAGCCTCCGCTCAGGGGACGCAGCCCCTGTGCCAAGACCTGCAGGAGGCGCGGGGCGTCCCTGCCTGGAAGCCAAGTGCACGGTCCGCTTGGAAGCGAGCCTCCTTGGGAAGAGTCGAGGGAGCCAAGCCGCGTGCAGCTGCAATCCCTGCTTGGGCCGAGCCGAGTGTGCCTCCAGGACGGCAGAGCTCCAGCTCTGCTCAGAGGCCGGATCTAGTCAAGTGCCTTGCGCGAGGCTGCTCTGCCCTGGGCGAGACTTGCCAGGGCTTGCCTCGCTGCTAGGCTTGCTGCCCGGGAAGGAGCAGGCTGTGCGATGCTGGGAGAGGCCACTGGCGCCTTCCTGGCCTCAGCTCCACTCCTGCCTTGCCTTTGCATCTAGGCCCCGGGCGTCCTTGGGGAAGGCTTAGGAGCCGGGGGCTTGCACACTGCCAAGCCCTCCAGCAGGGAGGCCTCTCGTAGAGGGGAGGGGAGGACAAGTGCAGGGCTCCACCAGCGGTTGCTTGGCCGCCCAGACTCAGCGCCGCACGGAGAGCACAAGGCTCCCAGGTCCCCTGGCTGTGGTCTGCAGCCCCACACTCCCGGAGGCTGACTCCGTGGGCGCCCAGAAGGTGCCTGACAGACGTCACGTCCCTAGCGCTCTGCTCCCCAGCAGAGACGTGTGCAGGTGGTGGGGCCTGCCCCTGCGTGTCTGGGCTCCCGCCGGCAGCCCCAGCTCCAGGGAAGCAGCCCCTGAGCCAAGACCTGTAGGGGGCGCGGGGCGCCCCCGCCTGGAAGCCTAGTGCACAGCATGTGGGAAGCAAGCCTCCTCGGGAGAAGAGGAGGCAGCCCAGCTGCGTGCGTCTGCACTCACTCCTTGGACGGAGACCAGTGAGCCTCCAGTACGGCAGAGCTCCAGCTCTGCTCAGAGGCCCGATCTGGCAGAGTTGCTGGCGTGAGGCTGCTCTGCCCTGGGCGAGCCTTGCCCAGACTTGCCTCGCTGCTAGGCTTCCTGCCCGGGAAGGAGCAGGCTGCGCCAGACAGGCAGACGCTCCTGGCGCCTTCCTGGCCTCAGCTCCACTCCTGCCTTGCCTTTGCACCTAGTCCCCAGGCGTCCTTGCGGAGGGCTTAGGGGCCGGTGGGGTGCACGCTGCCAAGCCCTCCAGCCGTGAGAGCTCTGTCATAGGGAAGGGAATGGCAAGGGCAGGGCTCCTCCAGCGGTCGCTTGGCCGCCCAGACTCAGCACAGCACGGAGAGCACCAGGCTTCCCAGGGCCCCTGGCTGTGGTCTGCAGCCCCACACACCCGGAGGCTGACTCCGTGAGCACCCAGAAGGTGCCTGACAGACGTCATTTCCCTAGTGCTCTCCCCACCAGCAGAGACGTGTGCAGGTGGTTGGGGCCTGCCCCTGCGTGTCTGGGCTGCCGCCCACAGCCTCCGCTCAGGGGAAGCAGCCCCTGTGCCAAGACCTGCAGGAGGCGCGGGGCGTCGCTGCCTGGAAGCCAAGTGCACGGTCCGCTTGGAAGCGAGCCTCCTTGGGAAGAGTCGAGGGAGCCAAGCCGCGTGCAGCTGCAATCCCTGCTGGGCCCGAACCGAGTGTGCCTCCAGGACGGCAGAGCTCCAGCTCTGCTCAGAGGCCGGATCTAGTCAAGTGCCTTGCGCGAGGCTGCTCTGCCCTGGGCGAGACTTGCCCAGGCTTGCCTCGCTGCTAGGCTTGCTGCCCGGGAAGGAGCAGGCTGTGCGATGCTGGGAGAGGCCACTGGCGCCTTCCTGGCCTCAGCTCCACTCCTGCCTTGCCTTTGCATGTAGGCCCCAGGCGTCCGTGGGCAAGGCTTAGGAGCCGGTGGCTTGCACACTGCCAAGCCCTCCAGCAGTGAGGCCTCTCTTAGAGGGGAGGGGAGGGCAAGTGCAGGGCTCCTCCAGCGCTCGCTTGGCCACCCACACTCAGCTCCGCACGGAGAGCACAAGGCTCCCAGGTCCCCTGGCTGTGGTCTGCAGCCCCACACACCCGGAGGCTGACTCCGTGGGCGCCCAGAAGGTGCCTGACAGATGTCATGTCCCTAGCGCTCTGCTCCCCAGCAGAGACGTGTGCAGGTGGTGGGGCCTGCCCCTGCGTGTCTGGGCTCCCGCCGGCAGCCCCAGCTCAAGGGAAGCAGCCCCTGAGGCAAGACCTGTAGGAGGGGCAGGGCGCCCCCGCCTGGAAGCCTAGTGCACAGCATGCGGGAAGCGAGCCTCGGCGGGAGAAGAGGAGGCAGCGCATCTGCGTGCGTCTGCAATCACTCCTTGGGCGGAGCCCAGTGAGCCTCCAGTATGGCAGAGCTCCAGCTCTGCTCAGAGGCCCGATCTGGCAGAGTTGCTGGCGTGAGGATGCTCTGCCCTGGGCGAGCCTTGCCCAGACTTGCCTCGCCGCTAGGCTTCCTGCCCGGGAAGGAGCAGGCTGCACCAGACAGGTAGACGCTCCTGGCGCTTTCCTGGCCTCAGCTCCACTCCTGCCTTGCCTTTGCACCTAGTCCCCAGGCGTCCTTGCGGAGGGCTTAGGGGCCGGTGGGTTGCACGCTGCCAAGCCGTCCAGCCGTGAGAGCTCTGTCATAGGGAAGGGAATGGCAAGTGCAGGGCTCCTCCAGCGGTCGCTTGGCCGCCCAGACTCAGCACAGCACGGAGAGCACCAGGCTCCCAGGGCCCCTGGCTGTGGTCTGCAGCCCCACACACCCGGAGGCTGACTCCGTGAGCGCCCAGAAGGTGCCTGACAGACGTCATTTCCCTAGTGCTCTCCCCACCAGCAGAGACGTGGGCAGGTGGTTGGGGCCTGCCCCTGCGTGTCTGGGCTGCTGTCCACAGCCTCAGCTCACGGGAAGCAGCCCGTGTGCCAAGACTGGCAGGAGGCGCGGGGAGTCCTGCCTGGAAGCCAAGTGCAGAGTACGCTTGGAAGCGAGCCTCCTTGGGAAGAGTCGAGGGAGCCAAACCAGGTGCAGCTGCCATCCCTGCTTGGGCCGAGCCGAGTGTGCCTCCAGTACGGCAGAGCTCCAGCTCTGCTCAGAGGCCGGATCCAGTCAAGTGCCTTGCACGAGGCTGCGCTGCCCTGGGCGAGACTTGCCCAGGCTTGCCTCGCTGCTAGGCTTGCTGCCCAGGAAGGAGCAGGCTGCGCAATGCTGGGAGAGGCCACTGGCCCCTTCCTGGCCTCAGCTCCACTCCTGCCTTGCCTTTGCATCTAGGCCCCAGGCGTCCGTGGGGAAGGCTTAGGAGCCAGTGGCTTGCACACTGCCAAGCCCTCCAGCAGTGAGGCCTCTCTTAGAGGGGAGGGGAGGGCAAGTGCAGGGCTCCTCCAGCGCTCGCTTGGCCGCCCAGACTCAGCGCCGCACGGAGAGCACAAGGCTCCCAGGTCCCCTGGCTGTGGTCTGCAGCCCCACACACCCGGAGGCTGACTCCGTGGGCGCCGAGAAGGTGCCTGACAGACGTCATATCCCTAGCGCTCTGCTCCCCAGCAGAGACGTGTGCAGGTGGTGGGGCCTGCCCCTGCGTGTCTGGGCTCCCACCGGCAGCCCCAGCTCAAGGGAAGCAGCCCCTGAGGCAAGACCTGTAGGAGGCGCGGGGCGCCCCCGCCTGGAAGCCTAGTGCACAGCATGCGGGAATCGAGCCTCCGCGGGAGAAGAGGAGGCAGCGCAGCTACGTGCGTCTGCAATCACTCCTTGGGCGGAGCCCAGTGAGCCTCCAGTACGGCAGAGCTCCAGCTCTGCTCAGAGGCCCGATCTGGCAGAGTTGCTGGCGTGAGGCTGCTCTGCCCTGGGCGAGCCTTGCCCAGACTTGCCTCGCTGCTAGGCTTCCTGCCCGGGAAGGAGCAGGCTGCGCCAGACAGGCAGACGCTCCTGGCGCCTTCCTGGCCTCAGCTCCACTCCTGCCTTGCCTTTGCACCTAGTCCCCAGGCGTCCTTGCGGAGGGCTTAGGGGCCGGTGGGTTGCACGCTGCCAAGCCCTCCAGCCGTGAGAGCTCTGTCATAGGGAAGGGAATGGCAAGTGCAGGGCTCCTCCAGCGCTCGCTTGGCCGCCCAGACTCAGCACAGCACGGAGAGCCCCAGGCTCCCAGGGCCGCTGGCTGTGGTCTGCAGCCCCACACACCCGGAGGCTGACTCCGTGAGCGCCCAGAAGGTGCCTGACAGACGTCATTTCCCTAGTGCTCTCCCCACCAGCAGAGACGTGTGCAGGTGGTTGGGGCCTGCCCCTGCGTGTCTGGGCTGCCGCCCACAGCCTCCGCTCAGGGGACGCAGCCCCTGTGCCAAGACCTGCAGGAGGCGCGGGGCGTCCCTGCCTGGAAGCCAAGTGCACGGTCCGCTTGGAAGCGAGCCTCCTTGGGAAGAGTCGAGGGAGCCAAGCCGCGTGCAGCTGCAATCCCTGCTTGGGCCGAGCCGAGTGTGCCTCCAGGACGGCAGAGCTCCAGCTCTGCTCAGAGGCCGGATCTAGTCAAGTGCCTTGCGCGAGGCTGCTCTGCCCTGGGCGAGACTTGCCCAGGCTTGCCTCGCTGCTAGGCTTGCTGCCCAGGAAGGAGCAGGCTGTGCGATGCTGGGAGAGGCCACTGGCGCCTTCCTGGCCTCAGCTCCACTCCTGCCTTGCCTTTGCATCTAGGCCCCGGGCGTCCTTGGGGAAGGCTTAGGAGCCGGTGGCTTGCACACTGCCAAGCCCTCCAGCAGTGAGGCCTCTCGTAGAGGGGAGGGGAGGGCAAGTGCAGGGCTCCACCAGCGGTTGCTTGGCCGCCCAGACTCAGCGCCGCACGGAGAGCACACGGCTCCCAGGTCCCCTGGCTGTGGTCTGCAGCCCCACACTCCCGGAGGCTGACTCCGTGGGCGCCCAGAAGGTGCCTGACAGACGTCATGTCCCTAGCGCTCTGCTCCCCAGCAGAGACGTGTGCAGGTGGTGGGGCCTGCCCCTGCGTGTCTGGGCTCCCGCCGGCAGCCCCAGCTCCAGGGAAGCAGCCCCTGAGCCAAGACCTGTAGGGGGCGCGGGGCGCCCCCGCCTGGAAGCCTAGTGCACAGCATGCGGGAAGCGAGCCTCCTCGGGAGAAGAGGAGGCAGCCCAGCTGCGTGCGTCTGCACTCACTCCTTGGGCGGAGCCCAGTGAGCCTCCAGTACGGCAGAGCTCCAGCTCTGCTCAGAGGCCCGATCTGGCAGAGTTGCTGGCGTGAGGCTGCTCTGCCCTGGGCGAGCCTTGCCCAGACTTGCCTCGCTGCTAGGCTTCCTGCCCGGGAAGGAGCAGGCTGCGCCAGACAGGCAGACGCTCCTGGCGCCTTCCTGGCCTCAGCTCCACTCCTGCCTTGCCTTTGCACCTAGTCCCCAGGCGTCCTTGCGGAGGGCTTAGGGGCCGGTGGGGTGCACGCTGCCAAGCCCTCCAGCCGTGAGAGCTCTGTCATAGGGAAGGGAATGGCAAGTGCAGGGCTCCTCCAGCGGTCGCTTGGCCGCCCAGACTCAGCACAGCACGGAGAGCACCAGGCTTCCCAGGGCCCCTGGCTGTGGTCTGCAGCCCCACACACCCGGAGGCTGACTCCGTGAGCGGCCAGAAGGTGCCTGACAGACGTCATTTCCCTAGTGCTCTCCCCACCAGCAGAGACGTGTGCAGGTGGTTGGGGCCTGCCCCTGCGTGTCTGGGCTGCCGCCCACAGCCTCCGCTCAGGGGACGCAGCCCCTGTGCCAAGACCTGCAGGAGGCGCGGGGCATCCCTGCCTGGAAGCCAAGTGCACGGTCCGCTTGGAAGCGAGCCTCCTTGGGAAGAGTCGAGGGAGCCAAGCCGCGTGCAGCTGCAATCCCTGCTTGGGCCGAGCCGAGTGTGCCTCCAGGACGGCAGAGCTCCAGCTCTGCTCAGAGGCCGGATCTAGTCAAGTGCCTTGCGCGAGGCTGCTCTGCCCTGGGCGAGACTTGCCCAGGCTTGCCTCGCTGCTAGGCTTGCTGCCCGGGAAGGAGCAGGCTGTGCGATGCTGGGAGAGGCCACTGGCGCCTTCCTGGCCTCAGCTCCACTCCTGCCTTGCCTTTGCATCTAGGCCCCGGGCGTCCTTGGGGAAGGCTTAGGAGCCGGTGGCTTGCACACTGCCAAGCCCTCCAGCAGTGAGGCCTCTCGTAGAGGGGAGGGGAGGGCAAGTGCAGGGCTCCACCAGCGGTTGCTTGGCCGCCCAGACTCAGCGCCGCACGGAGAGCACACGGCTCCCAGGTCCCCTGGCTGTGGTCTGCAGCCCCACACTCCTGGAGGCTGACTCCGTGGGCGCCCAGAAGGTGCCTGACAGACGTCATGTCCCTAGCGCTCTGCTCCCCAGCAGAGACGTGTGCAGGTGGTGGGGCCTGCCCCTGCGTGTCTGGGCTCCCGCCGGCAGCCCCAGCTCCAGGGAAGCAGCCCCTGAGCCAAGACCTGTAGGGGGCGCGGGGCGCCCCCGCCTGGAAGCCTAGTGCACAGCATGCGGGAAGCGAGCCTCCTCGGGAGAAGAGGAGGCAGCCCAGCTGCGTGCGTCTGCACTCACTCCTTGGGCGGAGCCCAGTGAGCCTCCAGTACGGCAGAGCTCCAGCTCTGCTCAGAGGCCCGATCTGGCAGAGTTGCTGGCGTGAGGCTGCTCTGCCCTGGGCGAGCCTTGCCCAGACTTGCCTCGCTGCTAGGCTTCCTGCCCGGGAAGGAGCAGGCTGCGCCAGACAGGCAGACGCTCCTGGCGCCTTCCTGGCCTCAGCTCCACTCCTGCCTTGCCTTTGCACCTAGTCCCCAGGCGTCCTTGCGGAGGGCTTAGGGGCCGGTGGGGTGCACGCTGCCAAGCCCTCCAGCCGTGAGAGCTCTGTCATAGGGAAGGGAATGGCAAGTGCAGGGCTCCTCCAGCAGTCGCTTGGCCGCCCAGACTCAGCACAGCACGGAGAGCACCAGGCTTCCCAGGGCCCCTGGCTGTGGTCTGCAGCCCCACACACCCGGAGGCTGACTCCGTGAGCGCCCAGAAGGTGCCTGACAGACGTCATTTCCCTAGTGCTCTCCCACCAGCAGAGACGTGTGCAGGTGGTTGGGGCCTGCCCCTGCGTGTCTGGGCTGCCGCCCACAGCCTCCGCTCAGGGGACGCAGCCCCTGTGCCAAGACCTGCAGGAGGCGCGGGGCGTCCCTGCCTGGAAGCCAAGTGCACGGTCCGCTTGGAAGCGAGCCTCTTTGGGAAGAGTCGAGGGAGCCAAGCCGCGTGCAGCTGCAATCCCTGCTTGGGCCGAGCCGAGTGTGC
Source organism: Budorcas taxicolor (assembly GCF_023091745.1). NCBI lineage: Eukaryota > Metazoa > Chordata > Mammalia > Artiodactyla > Bovidae > Budorcas > Budorcas taxicolor. Next base: position 367,058 of record NW_026291768.1, read on the forward strand.
CTCCAGGACGGCAGAGCTCCAGCTCTGCTCAGAGGCCGGATCTAGTCAAGTGCCTTGCGCGAGGCTGCTCTGCCCTGGGCGAGACTTGCCCAGGCTTGCCTCGCTGCTAGGCTTGCTGCCCGGGAAGGAGCAGGCTGTGCGATGCTGGGAGAGGCCACTGGCGCCTTCCTGGCCTCAGCTCCACTCCTGCCTTGCCTTTGCATCTAGGCCCCGGGCGTCCTTGGGGAAGGCTTAGGAGCCGGTGGCTTGCACACTGCCAAGCCCTCCAGCAGTGAGGCTCTCGTAGAGGGGAGGGGAGGGCAAGTGCAGGGCTCCACCAGCGGTTGCTTGGCCGCCCAGACTCAGCGCCGCACGGAGAGCACACGGCTCCCAGGTCCCCTGGCTGTGGTCTGCAGCCCCACACTCCCGGAGGCTGACTCCGTGGGCGCCCAGAAGGTGCCTGACAGACGTCATGTCCCTAGCGCTCTGCTCCCCAGCAGAGACGTGTGCAGGTGGTGGGGCCTGCCCCTGCGTGTCTGGGCTCCCGCCGGCAGCCCCAGCTCCAGGGAAGCAGCCCCTGAGCCAAGACCTGTAGGGGGCGCGGGCGCCCCCGCCTGGAAGCCTAGTGCACAGCATGCGGGAAGCGAGCCTCCTCGGGAGAAGAGGAGGCAGCCCAGCTGCGTGCGTCTGCACTCACTCCTTGGGCGGAGCCCAGTGAGCCTCCAGTACGGCAGAGCTCCAGCTCTGCTCAGAGGCCCGATCTGGCAGAGTTGCTGGCGTGAGGCTGCTCTGCCCTGGGCGAGCCTTGCCCAGACTTGCCTCGCTGCTAGGCTTCCTGCCCGGGAAGGAGCAGGCTGCGCCAGACAGGCAGACGCTCCTGGCGCCTTCCTGGCCTCAGCTCCACTCCTGCCTTGCCTTTGCACCTAGTCCCCAGGCGTCCTTGCGGAGGGCTTAGGGGCCGGTGGGGTGCACGCTGCCAAGCCCTCCAGCCGTGAGAGCTCTGTCATAGGGAAGGGAATGGCAAGTGCAGGGCTCCTGCAGCGGTCGCTTGGCCGCCCAGACTCAGCACAGCACGGAGAGCACCAGGCTTCCCAGGGCCCCTGGCTGTGGTCTGCAGCCCCACACACCCGGAGGCTGACTCCGTGAGCGCCCAGAAGGTGCCTGACAGACGTCATTTCCCCAGTGCTCTCCCCACCAGCAGAGACGTGTGCAGGTGGTTGGGGCCTGCCCCTGCGTGTCTGGGCTGCCGCCCACAGCCTCCGCTCAGGGGACGCAGCCCCTGTGCCAAGACCTGCAGGAGGCGCGGGGCGTCCCTGCCTGGAAGCCAAGTGCACGGTCCGCTTGGAAGCGAGCCTCCTTGGGAAGAGTCGAGGGAGCCAAGCCGCGTGCAGCTGCAATCCCTGCTTGGGCCGAGCCGAGTGTGCCTCCAGGACGGCAGAGCTCCAGCTCTGCTCAGAGGCCGGATCTAGTCAAGTGCCTTGCGCGAGGCTGCTCTGCCCTGGGCGAGACTTGCCCAGGCTTGCCTCGCTGCTAGGCTTGCTGCCCGGGAAGGAGCAGGCTGTGCGATGCTGGGAGAGGCCACTGGCGCCTTCCTGGCCTCAGCTCCACTCCTGCCTTGCCTTTGCATCTAGGCCCCGGGCGTCCTTGGGGAAGGCTTAGGAGCCGGTGGCTTGCACACTGCCAAGCCCTCCAGCAGGGAGGCCTCTCGTAGAGGGGAGGGGAGGGCAAGTGCAGGGCTCCACCAGCGGTTGCTTGGCCGCCCAGACTCAGCGCCGCACGGAGAGCACACGGCTCCCAGGTCCCCTGGCTGTGGTCTGCAGCCCCACACTCCCGGAGGCTGACTCCGTGGGCGCCCAGAAGGTGCCTGACAGACGTCACGTCCCTAGCGCTCTGCTCCCCAGCAGAGACGTGTGCAGGTGGTGGGGCCTGCCCCTGCGTGTCTGGGCTCCCGCCGGCAGCCCCAGCTCCAGGGAAGCAGCCCCTGAGCCAAGACCTGTAGGGGGCGCGGGGCGCCCCCGCCTGGAAGCCTAGTGCACAGCATGCGGGAAGCGAGCCTCCTCGGGAGAAGAGGAGGCAGCCCAGCTGCGTGCGTCTGCACTCACTCCTTGGGCGGAGCCCAGTGAGCCTCCAGTACGGCAGAGCTCCAGCTCTGCTCAGAGGCCCGATCTGGCAGAGTTGCTGGCGTGAGGCTGCTCTGCCCTGGGCGAGCCTTGCCCAGACTTGCCTCGCTGCTAGGCTTCCTGCCCGGGAAGGAGCAGGCTGCGCCAGACAGGCAGACGCTCCTGGCGCCTTCCTGGCCTCACTCCACTCCTGCCTTGCCTTTGCACCTAGTCCCCAGGCGTCCTTGCGGAGGGCTTAGGGGCCGGTGGGGTGCACGCTGCCAAGCCCTCCAGCCGTGAGAGCTCCGTCATAGGGAAGGGAATGGCAAGTGCAGGGCTCCTGCAGCGGTCGCTTGGCCGCCCAGACTCAGCACAGCACGGAGAGCACCAGGCTTCCCAGGGCCCCTGGCTGTGGTCTGCAGCCCCACACACCCGGAGGCTGACTCCGTGAGCGCCCAGAAGGTGCCTGACAGACGTCATTTCCCTAGTGCTCTCCCCACCAGCAGAGACGTGTGCAGGTGGTTGGGGCCTGCCCCTGCGTGTCTGGGCTGCCGCCCACAGCCTCCGCTCAGGGGACGCAGCCCCTGTGCCAAGACCTGCAGGAGGCGCGGGGCGTCCCTGCCTGGAAGCCAAGTGCACGGTCCGCTTGGAAGCGAGCCTCCTTGGGAAGAGTCGAGGGAGCCAAGCCGCGTGCAGCTGCAATCCCTGCTTGGGCCGAGCCGAGTGTGCCTCCAGGACGGCAGAGCTCCAGCTCTGCTCAGAGGCCGGATCTAGTCAAGTGCCTTGCGCGAGGCTGCTCTGCCCTGGGCGAGACTTGCCCAGGCTTGCCTCGCTGCTAGGCTTGCTGCCCGGGAAGGAGCAGGCTGTGCGATGCTGGGAGAGGCCACTGGCGCCTTCCTGGCCTCAGCTCCACTCCTGCCTTGCCTTTGCATCTAGGCCCCGGGCGTCCTTGGGGAAGGCTTAGGAGCCGGGGGCTTGCACACTGCCAAGCCCTCCAGCAGGGAGGCCTCTCGTAGAGGGGAGGGGAGGGCAAGTGCAGGGCTCCTCCAGCGCTCGCTTGGCCACCCACACTCAGCGCCGCACGGAGAGCACAAGGCTCCCAGGTCCCCTGGCTGTGGTCTGCAGCCCCACACACCCGGAGGCTGACTCCGTGGGCGCCCAGAAGGTGCCTGACAGATGTCATGTCCCTAGCGCTCTGCTCCCCAGCAGAGACGTGTGCAGGTGGTGGGGCCTGCCCCTGCGTGTCTGGGCTCCCGCCGGCAGCCCCAGCTCAAGGGAAGCAGCCCCTGAGGCAAGACCTGTAGGAGGGGCAGGGCGCCCCCGCCTGGAAGCCTAGTGCACAGCATGCGGGAATCGAGCCTCCGCGGGAGAAGAGGAGGCAGCGCATCTGCGTGCGTCTGCAATCACTCCTTGGGCGGAGCCCAGTGAGCCTCCAGTATGGCAGAGCTCCAGCTCTGCTCAGAGGCCCGATCTGGCAGAGTTGCTGGCATGAGGCTGCTCTGCCCTGGGCGAGCCTTGCCCAGACTTGCCTCGCTGCTAGGCTTCCTGCCCGGGAAGGAGCAGGCTGCGCCAGACAGGCAGACGCTCCTGGCGCCTTCCTGTCCTCAGCTCCACTCCTGCCTTGCCTTTGCACCTAGTCCCCAGGCGTCCTTGCGGAGGGCTTAGGGGCCGGTGGGTTGCACGCTGCCAAGCCGTCCAGCCGTGAGAGCTCTGTCATAGGGAAGGGAATGGCAAGTGCAGGGCTCCTCCAGCGCTCGCTTGGCCGCCCAGGACTCAGCACAGCACGGAGAGCCCCAGGCTCCCAGGGCCCCTGGCTGTGGTCTGCAGCCCCACACACCCGGAGGCTGACTCCGTGAGCGCCCAGAAGGTGCCTGACAGACGTCATTTCCCTAGTGCTCTCCCCACCAGCAGAGACGTGGGCAGGTGGTTGGGGCCTGCCCCTGCGTGTCTGGGCTGCCGCCCACAGCCTCAGCTCAGGGGAAGCAGCCCCTGTGCCAAGACTGGCAGGAGGCGCGGGGCGTCCCTGCCTGGAAGCCAAGTGCAGAGCACGCTTGGAAGCGAGCCTCCTTGGGAAGAGTCGAGGGAGCCAAGCCGCGTGCAGCTGCAATCCCTGCTTGGGCCGAGCCGAGTGTGCCTCCAGTACGGCAGAGCTCCAGCTCTGCTCCGAGGCCGGATCCAGTCAAGTGCCTTGCACGAGGCTGCTCTGCCCTGGGCGAGACTTGCCCAGGCTTGCCTCGCTGCTAGGCTTGCTGCCCAGGAAGGAGCAGGCTGCGCGATGCTGGGAGAGGCCACTGGCGCCTTCCTGGCCTCAGCTCCACCCCTGCCTTGCCTTTGCATCTAGGCCCCAGGCGTCCGTGGGAAGGCTTAGGAGCCGGTGGCTTGCACACTGCCAAGCCCTCCAGCAGTGAGGCCTCTCGTAGAGGGGAGGGGAGGGCAAGTGCAGGGCTCCTCCAGCGCTCGCTTGGCCGCCCAGACTCAGCGCCGCACGGAGAGCACAAGGCTCCCAGGTCCCCTGGCTGTGGTCTGCAGCCCCACACTCCCGGAGGCTGACTCCGTGGGCGTCCAGAAGGTGCCTGACAGACGTCACGTCCCTAGCGCTCTGCTCCCCAGCAGAGACGTGTGCAGGTGGTGGGGCCTGCCCCTGCGTGTCTGGGCTCCCGCCGGCAGCCCCAGCTCCAGGGAAGCAGCCCTGAGCCAAGACCTGTAGGGGGCGCGGGGCGCCCCCGCCTGGAAGCCTAGTGCACAGCATGCGGGAAGCGAGCCTCCTCGGGAGAAGAGGAGGCAGCCCAGCTGCGTGCGTCTGCACTCACTCCTTGGGCGGAGCCCAGTGAGCCTCCAGTACGGCAGAGCTCCAGCTCTGCTCAGAGGCCCGATCTGGCAGAGTTGCTGGCGTGAGGCTGCTCTGCCCTGGGCGAGCCTTGCCCAGACTTGCCTCGCTGCTAGGCTTCCTGCCCGGGAAGGAGCAGGCTGCGCCAGACAGGCAGACGCTCCTGGCGCCTTCCTGGCCTCAGCTCCACTCCTGCCTTGCCTTTGCACCTAGTCCCCAGGCGTCCTTGCGGAGGGCTTAGGGGCCGGTGGGGTGCACGCTGCCAAGCCCTCCAGCCGTGAGAGCTCCGTCATAGGGAAGGGAATGGCAAGTGCAGGGCTCCTGCAGCGGTCGCTTGGCCGCCCAGACTCAGCACAGCACGGAGAGCACCAGGCTTCCCAGGGCCCCTGGCTGTGGTCTGCAGCCCCACACACCCGGAGGCTGACTCCGTGAGCGCCCAGAAGGTGCCTGACAGACGTCATTTCCCTAGTGCTCTCCCACCAGCAGAGACGTGTGCAGGTGGTTGGGGCCTGCCCCTGCGTGTCTGGGCTGCCCCGCCCACAGCCTCCGCTCAGGGGACGCAGCCCCTGTGCCAAGACCTGCAGGAGGCGCGGGGCGTCCCTGCCTGGAAGCCAAGTGCACGGTCCGCTTGGAAGCGAGCCTCCTTGGGAAGAGTCGAGGGAGCCAAGCCGCGTGCAGCTGCAATCCCTGCTTGGGCCGAGACGAGTGTGCCTCCAGGACGGCAGAGCTCCAGCTCTGCTCAGAGGCCGGATCTAGTCAAGTGCCTTGCGCGAGGCTGCTCTGCCCTGGGCGAGACTTGCCCAGGCTTGCCTCGCTGCTAGGCTTGCTGCCCGGGAAGGAGCAGGCTGTGCGATGCTGGGAGAGGCCACTGGCGCCTTCCTGGCCTCAGCTCCACTCCTGCCTTGCCTTTGCATCTAGGCCCCGGGCGTCCTTGGGGAAGGCTTAGGAGCCGGGGGCTTGCACACTGCCAAGCCCTCCAGCAGTGAGGCCTCTCGTAGAGGGGAGGGGAGGGCAAGTGCAGGGCTCCTCCAGCGCTCGCTTGGCCACCCACACTCAGCGCCGCACGGAGAGCACAAGGCTCCCAGGTCCCCTGGCTGTGGTCTGCAGCCCCACACACCCGGAGGCTGACTCCGTGGGCGCCCAGAAGGTGCCTGACAGATGTCATGTCCCTAGCGCTCTGCTCCCCAGCAGAGACGTGTGCAGGTGGTGGGGCCTGCCCCTGCGTGTCTGGGCTCCCGCCGGCAGCCCCAGCTCAAGGGAAGCAGCCCCTGAGGCAAGACCTGTAGGAGGGGCAGGGCGCCCCCGCCTGGAAGCCTAGTGCACAGCATGCGGGAATCGAGCCTCCGCGGGAGAAGAGGAGGCAGCGCATCTGCGTGCGTCTGCAATCACTCCTTGGGCGGAGCCCAGTGAGCCTCCAGTATGGCAGAGCTCCAGCTCTGCTCAGAGGCCCGATCTGGCAGAGTTGCTGGCATGAGGCTGCTCTGCCCTGGGCGAGCCTTGCCCAGACTTGCCTCGCTGCTAGGCTTCCTGCCCGGGAAGGAGCAGGCTGCACCAGACAGGTAGACGCTCCTGGCGCTTTCCTGGCCTCAGCTCCACTCCTGCCTTGCCTTTGCACCTAGTCCCCAGGCGTCCTTGCGGAGGGCTTAGGGGCCGGTGGGTTGCACGCTGCCAAGCCGTCCAGCCGTGAGAGCTCTGTCATAGGGAAGGGAATGGCAAGTGCAGGGCTCCTCCAGCGCTCGCTTGGCCGCCCAGACTCAGCACAGCAGGGAGAGCACCAGGCTCCCAGGGCCCCTGGCTGTGGTCTGCAGCCCCACACACCCGGAGGCTGACTCCGTGAGCGCCCAGAAGGTGCCTAACAGACGTCATTTCCCTAGTGCTCTCCCCACCAGCAGAGACGTGGGCAGGTGGTTGGGGCCTGCCCCTGCGTGTCTGGGCTGCTGTCAACAGGCTCAGCTCAGGGGAAGCAGCCCGTGTGCGAAGACTGGCAGGAGGCGCGGGGAGTCCTGCCTGGAAGCCAAGTGCAGAGTACGCTTGGAAGCGAGCCTCCTTGGGAAGAGTCGAGGGAGCCAAACCAGGTGCAGCTGCCATCCCTGCTTGGGCCGAGCCGAGTGTGCCTCCAGGACGGCAGAGCTCCAGCTCTGCTCAGAGGCCGGATCCAGTCAAGTGCCTTGCGCGAGGCTGCGCTGCCCTGGGCGAGACTTGCCCAGGCTTGCCTCGCTGCTAGGCTTGCTGCCCAGGAAGGAGCAGGCTGCGCAATGCTGGGAGAGGCCACTGGCCCCTTCCTGGCCTCAGCTCCACTCCTGCCTTGCCTTTGCATCTAGGCCCCAGGCGTCCGTGGGGAAGGCTTAGGAGCCGGTGGCTTGCACACTGCCAAGCCCTCCAGCAGTGAGGCCTCTCGTAGAGGGGAGGGGAGGGCAAGTGCAGGGCTCCTCCAGCGCTCGCTTGGCCGCCCAGACTCAGCGCCGCACGGAGAGCACAAGGCTCCCAGGTCCCCTGACTGTGGTCTGCAGCTCCACACACCCGGAGGCTGACTCCGTGGGCGCCGAGAAGGTGCCTGACAGACGTCATATCCCTAGCGCTCTGCTCCCCAGCAGAGACGTGTGCAGGTGGTGGGGCCTGCCCCTGCGTGTCTGGGCTCCCGCCGGCAGCCCCAGCTCAAGGGAAGCAGCCCCTGAGGCAAGACATGTAGGAGGCGCGGGTCGCCCCCGCCTGGAAGCCTAGTGCACAGCATGCGGGAAGCGAGCCTCCTCCCGAGAAGAGGAGGCAGCCCAGCCGCGTGCGTCTGCAATCACTCCTTGGGCGGAGCCCAGTGAGCCTCCAGTACGGCAGAGCTCCAGCTCTGCTCAGAGGCCCGATCTGGCAGAGTTGCTGGCGTGAGGCTGCTCTGCCCTGGGCGAGCCTTGCCCAGACTTGCCTCGCTGCTAGGCTTCCTGCCCGGGAAGGAGCAGGCTGCGCCAGACAGGCAGACGCTCCTGGCGCCTTCCTGGCCTCAGCTCCACTCCTGCCTTGCCTTTGCACCTAGTCCCCAGGCGTCCTTGCGGAGGGCTTAGGGGCCGGTGGGTTGCACGCTGCCAAGCCGTCCAGCCGTGAGAGCTCTGTCATAGGGAAGGGAATGACAAGTGCAGGGCTCCTCCAGCGGTCGCTTGGCCGCCCAGACTCAGCACAGCACGGAGAGCACCAGGCTTCCCAGGGCCCCTGGCTGTGGTCTGCAGCCCCACACACCCGGAGGCTGACTCCGTGAGCGCCCAGAAGATGCCTGACAGACGTCATTTCCCTAGTGCTCTCTCCACCAGCAGAGACGTGGGCAGGTGGTTGGGGCCTGCCCCTGCGTGTCTGGGCTGCCGCCCACAGCCTCAGCTCAGGGGAAGCAGCCCCTGTGCCAAGACTTGCAGGAGGCGCGGGGCGTCCCTGCCTGGAAGCCCAGTGCAAAGTACGCTTGGAAGCGAGCCTCCTTGGGAAGAGTCGAGGGAGCCAAGGCGCGTGCAGCTGCAATCCCTGCTTGGGCCGAGCCGAGTGTGCCTCCAGTACGGCAGATCTCCAGCTCTGCGCAGAGCCTGGATCTAGTCAAGTGCCTTGCGCGAGGCTGCTCTGCCCTGGGCGAGACTTGCCCAGGCTTGCCTCGCTGCTAGGCTTGCTGCCCAGGAAGGAGCAGGCTGTGCGATGCTGGGAGAGGCCACTGGCGCCTTCCTGGCCTCAGCTCCACTCCTGACTTGCCTTTGCACCTAGGCCCCAGGCGTCCTTGGGGAAGGCTTAGGAGCCGGTGGCTTGAACTCTGCCAAACCCTCCAGCAGTGAGGCCTCTCTTAGAGGGGAGGGGAGGGCAAGTGCATGGCTCCTCCAGCGGGTGCTTGGCCTCCCAGACTCAGCGCCGCACGGAGAGCACAAGGCTCCCAGGTCCCCTGGCTGTAGTCTGCAGCCCCACACACCCGGAGGCTGACTCCGTGGGCGCCCAGAAGTTGCCTGACAGACGTCATGTCCCTAGCGCTCTCCTCCCCAGCAGAGACGTGTGCAGGTGGTGGGGCCTGCCCCTGCGTGTCTGGGCTCCCGCCGGCAGCCCCAGCTCAAGGGAAGCAGCCCCTGAGGCAAGACCTGTAGGAGGCGCGGGGCGCCCCCGCCTGGAAGCCTAGTGCACAGCATGCGGGAAGCGAGCCTCCTCGGGAGAAGAGGAGACAGCCCAGCTGCGTGAGTCTGCAATCACTCCTTGGGCGGAGCCCAGTGAGCCTCCAGTATGGCAGAGCTCCAGCTCTGCTCAGAGGCCCGATCTGGCAGAGTTGCTGGCGTGAGGCTGCTCTGCCCTGGGCGAGACTTGCCCAGACTTGCCTCGCTGCTAGTCTTCCTGCCCGGGAAGGAGCAGGCTGCGCGAGACAGGCAGACGCTTCTGGCGCCTTCCTGGCCTCAGCTCCAATCCTGCCCTGCCTTTGCACCTAGTCCCCAGGCGTCCTTGCGGAGGGCTTAGGGGCCGCTGGGTTGCACGCTGCCAAGCCCTCCAGCCGTGAGAGCTCTGTCATCGGGAAGGGAATGGCAAGTGCAGGGCTCCTCCAGCGGTCGCTTGGCGGCCCAGACTCAGCACAGCACGGAGAGCACCAGGCTTCCCAGGGCCCCTGGCTGTGGTCTGCAGCCCCACACACCCGGAGGCTGACTCCGTGAGCGCCCAGAAGGTGCCTGACAGACGTCATTTCCCTAGTGCTCTCCCCACCAGCAGAGACGTGTGCAGGTGGTTGGGGCCTGCCCCTGCGTGTCTGGGCTGCCTCCCACAGCCTCCGCTCAGGGGACGCAGCCCCTGTGCCAAGACCTGCAGGAGGCGCGGGGCGTCCCTGCCTGGAAGCCAAGTGCACGGTCCGCTTGGAAGCGAGCCTCCTTGGGAAGAGTCGAGGGAGCCAAGCCGCGTGCAGCTGCAATCCCTGCTTGGGCCGAGCCGAGTGTGCCTCCAGGACGGCAGAGCTCCAGCTCTGCTCAGAGGCCGGATCTAGTCAAGTGCCTTGCGCGAGGCTGCTCTGCCCTGGGCGAGACTTGCCAGGGCTTGCCTCGCTGCTAGGCTTGCTGCCCGGGAAGGAGCAGGCTGTGCGATGCTGGGAGAGGCCACTGGCGCCTTCCTGGCCTCAGCTCCACTCCTGCCTTGCCTTTGCATCTAGGCCCCGGGCGTCCTTGGGGAAGGCTTAGGAGCCGGGGGCTTGCACACTGCCAAGCCCTCCAGCAGGGAGGCCTCTCGTAGAGGGGAGGGGAGGACAAGTGCAGGGCTCCACCAGCGGTTGCTTGGCCGCCCAGACTCAGCGCCGCACGGAGAGCACAAGGCTCCCAGGTCCCCTGGCTGTGGTCTGCAGCCCCACACTCCCGGAGGCTGACTCCGTGGGCGCCCAGAAGGTGCCTGACAGACGTCACGTCCCTAGCGCTCTGCTCCCCAGCAGAGACGTGTGCAGGTGGTGGGGCCTGCCCCTGCGTGTCTGGGCTCCCGCCGGCAGCCCCAGCTCCAGGGAAGCAGCCCCTGAGCCAAGACCTGTAGGGGGCGCGGGGCGCCCCCGCCTGGAAGCCTAGTGCACAGCATGTGGGAAGCGAGCCTCCTCGGGAGAAGAGGAGGCAGCCCAGCTGCGTGCGTCTGCACTCACTCCTTGGACGGAGACCAGTGAGCCTCCAGTACGGCAGAGCTCCAGCTCTGCTCAGAGGCCCGATCTGGCAGAGTTGCTGGCGTGAGGCTGCTCTGCCCTGGGCGAGCCTTGCCCAGACTTGCCTCGCTGCTAGGCTTCCTGCCCGGATAGGAGCAGGCTGCGCCAGACAGGCAGACGCTCCTGGCGCCTTCCTGGCCTCAGCTCCACTCCTGCCTTGCCTTTGCACCTAGTCCCCAGGCGTCCTTGCGGAGGGCTTAGGGGCCGGTGGGGTGCACGCTGCCAAGCCCTCCAGCCGTGAGAGCTCTGTCATAGGGAAGGGAATGGCAAGGGCAGGGCTCCTCCAGCGGTCGCTTGGCCGCCCAGACTCAGCACAGCACGGAGAGCACCAGGCTTCCCAGGGCCCCTGGCTGTGGTCTGCAGCCCCACACACCCGGAGGCTGACTCCGTGAGCACCCAGAAGGTGCCTGACAGACGTCATTTCCCTAGTGCTCTCCCCACCAGCAGAGACGTGTGCAGGTGGTTGGGGCCTGCCCCTGCGTGTCTGGGCTGCCGCCCACAGCCTCCGCTCAGGGGAAGCAGCCCCTGTGCCAAGACCTGCAGGAGGCGCGGGGCGTCCCTGCCTGGAAGCCAAGTGCACGGTCCGCTTGGAAGCGAGCCTCCTTGGGAAGAGTCGAGGGAGCCAAGCCGCGTGCAGCTGCAATCCCTGCTGGGCCCGAACCGAGTGTGCCTCCAGGACGGCAGAGCTCCAGCTCTGCTCAGAGGCCGGATCTAGTCAAGTGCCTTGCGCGAGGCTGCTCTGCCCTGGGCGAGACTTGCCCAGGCTTGCCTCGCTGCTAGGCTTGCTGCCCGGGAAGGAGCAGGCTGTGCGATGCTGGGAGAGGCCACTGGCGCCTTCCTGGCCTCAGCTCCACTCCTGCCTTGCCTTTGCATGTAGGCCCCAGGCGTCCGTGGGCAAGGCTTAGGAGCCGGTGGCTTGCACACTGCCAAGCCCTCCAGCAGTGAGGCCTCTCTTAGAGGGGAGGGGAGGGCAAGTGCAGGGCTCCTCCAGCGCTCGCTTGGCCACCCACACTCAGCTCCGCACGGAGAGCACAAGGCTCCCAGGTCCCCTGGCTGTGGTCTGCAGCCCCACACACCCGGAGGCTGACTCCGTGGGCGCCCAGAAGGTGCCTGACAGATGTCATGTCCCTAGCGCTCTGCTCCCCAGCAGAGACGTGTGCAGGTGGTGGGGCCTGCCCCTGCGTGTCTGGGCTCCCGCCGGCAGCCCCAGCTCAAGGGAAGCAGCCCCTGAGGCAAGACCTGTAGGAGGGGCAGGGCGCCCCCGCCTGGAAGCCTAGTGCACAGCATGCGGGAAGCGAGCCTCGGCGGGAGAAGAGGAGGCAGCGCATCTGCGTGCGTCTGCAATCACTCCTTGGGCGGAGCCCAGTGAGCCTCCAGTATGGCAGAGCTCCAGCTCTGCTCAGAGGCCCGATCTGGCAGAGTTGCTGGCGTGAGGCTGCTCTGCCCTGGGCGAGCCTTGCCCAGACTTGCCTCGCCGCTAGGCTTCCTGCCCGGGAAGGAGCAGGCTGCACCAGACAGGTAGACGCTCCTGGCGCTTTCCTGGCCTCAGCTCCACTCCTGCCTTGCCTTTGCACCTAGTCCCCAGGCGTCCTTGCGGAGGGCTTAGGGGCCGGTGGGTTGCACGCTGCCAAGCCGTCCAGCCGTGAGAGCTCTGTCATAGGGAAGGGAATGGCAAGTGCAGGGCTCCTCCAGCGGTCGCTTGGCCGCCCAGACTCAGCACAGCACGGAGAGCACCAGGCTCCCAGGGCCCCTGGCTGTGGTCTGCAGCCCCACACACCCGGAGGCTGACTCCGTGAGCGCCCAGAAGGTGCCTGACAGACGTCATTTCCCTAGTGCTCTCCCCACCAGCAGAGACGTGGGCAGGTGGTTGGGGCCTGCCCCTGAGTGTCTGGGCTGCTGTCCACAGCCTCAGCTCATGGGACGCAGCCCGTGTGCCAAGACTGGCAGGAGGCGCGGGGAGTCCTGCCTGGAAGCCAAGTGCAGAGTACGCTTGGAAGCGAGCCTCCTTGGGAAGAGTCGAGGGAGCCAAACCAGGTGCAGCTGCCATCCCTGCTTGGGCCGAGCCGAGTGTGCCTCCAGTACGGCAGAGCTCCAGCTCTGCTCAGAGGCCGGATCCAGTCAAGTGCCTTGCACGAGGCTGCGCTGCCCTGGGCGAGACTTGCCCAGGCTTGCCTCGCTGCTAGGCTTGCTGCCCAGGAAGGAGCAGGCTGCGCAATGCTGGGAGAGGCCACTGGCCCCTTCCTGGCCTCAGCTCCACTCCTGCCTTGCCTTTGCATCTAGGCCCCAGGCGTCCGTGGGGAAGGCTTAGGAGCCAGTGGCTTGCACACTGCCAAGCCCTCCAGCAGTGAGGCCTCTCTTAGAGGGGAGGGGAGGGCAAGTGCAGGGCTCCTCCAGCGCTCGCTTGGCCGCCCAGACTCAGCGCCGCACGGAGAGCACAAGGCTCCCAGGTCCCCTGGCTGTGGTCTGCAGCCCCACACACCCGGAGGCTGACTCCGTGGGCGCCGAGAAGGTGCCTGACAGACGTCATATCCCTAGCGCTCTGCTCCCCAGCAGAGACGTGTGCAGGTGGTGGGGCCTGCCCCTGCGTGTCTGGGCTCCCACCGGCAGCCCCAGCTCAAGGGAAGCAGCCCCTGAGGCAAGACCTGTAGGAGGCGCGGGGCGCCCCCGCCTGGAAGCCTAGTGCACAGCATGCGGGAATCGAGCCTCCTCGGGAGAAGAGGAGGCAGCGCAGCTACGTGCGTCTGCAATCACTCCTTGGGCGGAGCCCAGTGAGCCTCCAGTACGGCAGAGCTCCAGCTCTGCTCAGAGGCCCGATCTGGCAGAGTTGCTGGCGTGAGGCTGCTCTGCCCTGGGCGAGCCTTGCCCAGACTTGCCTCGCTGCTAGGCTTCCTGCCCGGGAAGGAGCAGGCTGCGCCAGACAGGCAGACGCTCCTGGCGCCTTCCTGGCCTCAGCTCCACTCCTGCCTTGCCTTTGCACCTAGTCCCCAGGCGTCCTTGCGGAGGGCTTAGGGGCCGGTGGGTTGCACGCTGCCAAGCCCTCCAGCCGTGAGAGCTCTGTCATAGGGAAGGGAATGGCAAGTGCAGGGCTCCTCCAGCGCTCGCTTGGCCGCCCAGACTCAGCACAGCACGGAGAGCCCCAGGCTCCCAGGGCCGCTGGCTGTGGTCTGCAGCCCCACACACCCGGAGGCTGACTCCGTGAGCGCCCAGAAGGTGCCTGACAGACGTCATTTCCCTAGTGCTCTCCCCACCAGCAGAGACGTGTGCAGGTGGTTGGGGCCTGCCCCTGCGTGTCTGGGCTGCCGCCCACAGCCTCAGCTCAGGGGAAGCAGCCCCTGTGCCAAGACTGGCAGGAGGCGCGGGGCGTCCTGCCTGGAAGCCAAGTGCAGAGTACGCTTGGAAGCGAGCCTCCTTGGGAAGAGTCGAGGGAGCCAAACCAGGTGCAGCTGCCATCCCTGTTTGGGCCGAGCCGAGTGTGCCTCCAGTACGGCAGAGCTCCAGCTCTGCTCAGAGCCCGGATCCAGTCAAGTGCCTTGCATGAGGCTGCGCTGCCCTGGGCGAGACTTGCCCAGGCTTGCCTCGCTGCTAGGCTTGCTGCCCAGGAAGGAGCAGGCTGCGCAATGCTGGGAGAGGCCACTGGCCCCTTCCTGGCCTCAGCTCCACTCCTGCCTTGCCTTTGCATCTAGGCCCCAGGCGTCCGTGGGGAAGGCTTAGGAGCCAGTGGCTTGCACACTGCCAAGCCCGCCAGCAGTGAGGCCTCTCTTAGAGGGGAGGGGAGGGCAAGTGCAGGGCTCCTCCAGCGCTCGCTTGGCCACCCACACTCAGCGCCGCACGGAGAGCACAAGGCTCCCAGGTCCCCTGGCTGTGGTCTGCAGCCCCACACACCCGGAGGCTGACTCCGTGGGCGCCGAGAAGGTGCCTGACAGACGTCATATCCCTAGCGCTCTCCTCCCCAGCAGAGACGTGTGCAGGTGGTGGGGCCTGCCCCTGCGTGTCTGGGCTCCCACCGCAGCCCCAGCTCAAGGGAAGCAGCCCCTGAGGCAAGACCTGTAGGAGGCGCGGGGCGCCCCCGCCTGGAAGCCTTGTGCACAGCATGCGGGAAGCGAGCCTCCGCGGGAGAAGAGGAGGCAGCGCAGCTGCCTGCGTCTGCAATCACTCCTTGGGGGGAGCCCAGTGAGCCTCCAGTATGGCAGAGCTCCAGCTCTGCTCAGAGGCCCGATCTGGCAGAGTTGCTGGCGTGAGGCTGCTCTGCCCTGGGCGAGCCTTGCCCAGACTTGCCTCGCTGCTAGGCTTCCTGCCCGGGAAGGAGCAGGCTGCGCCAGACAGGCAGACGCTCCTGGCGCCTTCCTGGCCTCAGCTCCACTCCTGCCTTGCCTTTGCACCTAGTCCCCAGGCGTCCTTGCGGAGGGCTTAAGGGCCGGTGGGTTGCACGCTGCCAAGCCGTCCAGCCGTGAGAGCTCTGTCATAGGGAAGGGAATGGCAAGTGCAGGGCTCCTCCAGCGGTCGCTTGGCCGCCCAGACTCAGCACAGCACGGAGAGCACCAGGCTCCCAGGGCCCCTGGCTGTGGTCTGCAGCCCCACACACCCGGAGGCTGACTCCGTGAGCGCCCAGAAGGTGCCTGACAGACGTCATTTCCCTAGTGCTCTCCCCACCAGCAGAGACGTGGGCAGGTGGTTGGGGCCTGCCCCTGCGTGTCTGGGCTGCTGTCCACAGCCTCAGCTCACGGGAAGCAGCCCGTGTGCCAAGACTGGCAGGAGGCGCGGGGAGTCCTGCCTGGAAGCCAAGTGCAGAGTACGCTTGGAAGCGAGCCTCCTTGGGAAGAGTCGAGGGAGCCAAACCAGGTGCAGCTGCCATCCCTGCTTGGGCCGAGCCGAGTGTGCCTCCAGTACGGCAGAGCTCCAGCTCTGCTCAGAGGCCGGATCCAGTCAAGTGCCTTGCACGAGGCTGCGCTGCCCTGGGCGAGACTTGCCCAGGCTTGCCTCGCTGCTAGGCTTGCTGCCCAGGAAGGAGCAGGCTGCGCAATGCTGGGAGAGGCCACTGGCCCCTTCCTGGCCTCAGCTCCACTCCTGCCTTGCCTTTGCATCTAGGCTCCAGGCGTCCGTGGGGAAGGCTTAGGAGCCAGTGGCTTGCACACTGCCAAGCCCTCCAGCAGTGAGGCCTCTCTTAGAGGGGAGGGGAGGGCAAGTGCAGGGCTCCTCCAGCGCTCGCTTGGCCGCCCAGACTCAGCGCCGCACGGAGAGCACAAGGCTCCCAGGTCCCCTGGCTGTGGTCTGCAGCCCCACACACCCGGAGGCTGACTCCGTGGGCGCCGAGAAGGTGCCTGACAGACGTCATATCCCTAGCGCTCTGCTCCCCAGCAGAGACGTGTGCAGGTGGTGGGGCCTGCCCCTGCGTGTCTGGGCTCCCGCCGGCAGCCCCAGCTCAAGGGAAGCAGCCCCTGAGGCAAGACCTGTAGGAGGCGCGGGGCGCCCCCGCCTGGAAGCCTAGTGCACAGCATGCGGGAATCGAGCCTCCGCGGGAGAAGAGGAGGCAGCGCAGCTACGTGCGTCTGCAATCACTCCTTGGGCGGAGCCCAGTGAGCCTCCAGTACGGCAGAGCTCCAGCTCTGCTCAGAGGCCCGATCTGGCAGAGTTGCTGGCGTGAGGCTGCTCTGCCCTGGGCGAGCCTTGCCCAGACTTGCCTCGCTGCTAGGCTTCCTGCCCGGGAAGGAGCAGGCTGCGCCAGACAGGCAGACGCTCCTGGCGCCTTCCTGGCCTCAGCTCCACTCCTGCCTTGCCTTTGCACCTAGTCCCCAGGCGTCCTTGCGGAGGGCTTAGGGGCCGGTGGGTTGCACGCTGCCAAGCCCTCCAGCCGTGAGAGCTCTGTCATAGGGAAGGGAATGGCAAGTGCAGGGCTCCTCCAGCGCTCGCTTGGCCGCCCAGACTCAGCACAGCACGGAGAGCCCCAGGCTCCCAGGGCCGCTGGCTGTGGTCTGCAGCCCCACACACCCGGAGGCTGACTCCGTGAGCGCCCAGAAGGTGCCTGACAGACGTCATTTCCCTAGTGCTCTCCCCACCAGCAGAGACGTGTGCAGGTGGTTGGGGCCTGCCCCTGCGTGTCTGGGCTGCCGCCCACAGCCTCAGCTCAGGGGAAGCAGCCCCTGTGCCAAGACTGGCAGGAGGCGCGGGGCGTCCTGCCTGGAAGCCAAGTGCAGAGTACGCTTGGAAGCGAGCCTCCTTGGGAAGAGTCGAGGGAGCCAAACCAGGTGCAGCTGCCATCCCTGCTTGGGCCGAGCCGAGTGTGCCTCCAGTACGGCAGAGCTCCAGCTCTGCTCAGAGGCCGGATCCAGTCAAGTGCCTTGCATGAGGCTGCGCTGCCCTGGGCGAGACTTGCCCAGGCTTGCCTCGCTGCTAGGCTTGCTGCCCAGGAAGGAGCAGGCTGCGCAATGCTGGGAGAGGCCACTGGCCCCTTCCTGGCCTCAGCTCCACTCCTGCCTTGCCTTTGCATCTAGGCCCCAGGCGTCCGTGGGGAAGGCTTAGGAGCCAGTGGCTTGCACACTGCCAAGCCCGCCAGCAGTGAGGCCTCTCGTAGAGGGGAGGGGAGGGCAAGTGCAGGGCTCCTCCAGCGCTCGCTTGGCCACCCACACTCAGCGCCGCACGGAGAGCACAAGGCTCCCAGGTCCCCTGGCTGTGGTCTGCAGCCCCACACACCCGGAGGCTGACTCCGTGGGCGCCGAGAAGGTGCCTGACAGACGTCATATCCCTAGCGCTCTCCTCCCCAGCAGAGACGTGTGCAGGTGGTGGGGCCTGCCCCTGCGTGTCTGGGCTCCCACCGGCAGCCCCAGCTCAAGGGAAGCAGCCCCTGAGGCAAGACCTGTAGGAGGCGCGGGGCGCCCCCGCCTGGAAGCCTTGTGCACAGCATGCGGGAAGCGAGCCTCCGCGGGAGAAGAGGAGGCAGCGCAGCTGCCTGCGTCTGCAATCACTCCTTGGGCGGAGCCCAGTGAGCCTCCAGTATGGCAGAGCTCCAGCTCTGCTCAGAGGCCCGATCTGGCAGAGTTGCTGGCGTGAGGCTGCTCTGCCCTGGGCGAGCGTTGCCCAGACTTGCCTCGCTGCTAGGCTTCCTGCCCGGGAAGGAGCAGGCTGCGCCAGACAGGCAGACGCTCCTGGCGCCTTCCTGGCCTCAGCTCCACTCCTGCCTTGCCTTTGCACCTAGTCCCCAGGCGTCCTTGCGGAGGGCTTAGGGGCCGGTGGGTTGCACGCTGCCAAGCCCTCCAGCCGTGAGAGCTCTGTCATAGGGAAGGGAATGGCAAGTGCAGGGCTCCTCCAGCGCTCGCTTGGCCGCCCAGACTCAGCACAGCACGGAGAGCACCAGGCTCCCAGGGCCCCTGGCTGTGGTCTGCAGCCCCACACACCCGGAGGCTGACTCCGTGAGCGCCCAGAAGGTGCCTGACAGACGTCATTTCCCTAGTGCTCTCCCCACCAGCAGAGACGTGGGCAGGTGGTTGGGGCCTGCCCCTGCGTGTCTGGGCTGCCGTCCACAGCCTCAGCTCACGGGAAGCAGCCCGTGTGCCAAGACTGGCAGGAGGCGCGGGGAGTCCTGCCTGGAAGCCAAGTGCAGAGTACGCTTGGAAGCGAGCCTCCTTGGGAAGAGTCGAGGGAGCCAAACCAGGTGCAGCTGCCATCCCTGCTTGGGCCGAGCCGAGTGTGCCTCCAGTACGGCAGAGCTCCAGCTCTGCTCAGAGGCCGGATCCAGTCAAGTGCCTTGCACGAGGCTGCGCTGCCCTGGGCGAGACTTGCCCAGGCTTGCCTCGCTGCTAGGCTTGCTGCCCAGGAAGGAGCAGGCTGCGCAATGCTGGGAGAGGCCACTGGCCCCTTCCTGGCCTCAGCTCCACTCCTGCCTTGCCTTTGCATCTAGGCTCCAGGCGTCCGTGGGGAAGGCTTAGGAGCCAGTGGCTTGCACACTGCCAAGCCCTCCAGCAGTGAGGCCTCTCTTAGAGGGGAGGGGAGGGCAAGTGCAGGGCTCCTCCAGCGCTCGCTTGGCCGCCCAGACTCAGCGCCGCACGGAGAGCACAAGGCTCCCAGGTCCCCTGGCTGTGGTCTGCAGCCCCACACACCCGGAGGCTGACTCCGTGGGCGCCGAGAAGGTGCCTGACAGACGTCATATCCCTAGCGCTCTGCTCCCCAGCAGAGACGTGTGCAGGTGGTGGGGCCTGCCCCTGCGTGTCTGGGCTCCCGCCGGCAGCCCCAGCTCAAGGGAAGCAGCCCCTGAGGCAAGACCTGTAGGAGGCGCGGGGCGCCCCCGCCTGGAAGCCTAGTGCACAGCATGCGGGAATCGAGCCTCCGCGGGAGAAGAGGAGGCAGCGCAGCTACGTGCGTCTGCAATCACTCCTTGGGCGGAGCCCAGTGAGCCTCCAGTACGGCAGAGCTCCAGCTCTGCTCAGAGGCCCGATCTGGCAGAGTTGCTGGCGTGAGGCTGCTCTGCCCTGGGCGAGCCTTGCCCAGACTTGCCTCGCTGCTAGGCTTCCTGCCCGGGAAGGAGCAGGCTGCGCCAGACAGGCAGACGCTCCTGGCGCCTTCCTGGCCTCAGCTCCACTCCTGCCTTGCCTTTGCACCTAGTCCCCAGGCGTCCTTGCGGAGGGCTTAGGGGCCGGTGGGTTGCACGCTGCCAAGCCCTCCAGCCGTGAGAGCTCTGTCATAGGGAAGGGAATGGCAAGTGCAGGGCTCCTCCAGCGCTCGCTTGGCCGCCCAGACTCAGCACAGCACGGAGAGCCCCAGGCTCCCAGGGCCGCTGGCTGTGGTCTGCAGCCCCACACACCCGGAGGCTGACTCCGTGAGCGCCCAGAAGGTGCCTGACAGACGTCATTTCCCTAGTGCTCTCCCCACCAGCAGAGACGTGTGCAGGTGGTTGGGGCCTGCCCCTGCGTGTCTGGGCTGCCGCCCACAGCCTCAGCTCAGGGGAAGCAGCCCCTGTGCCAAGACTGGCAGGAGGCGCGGGGCGTCCTGCCTGGAAGCCAAGTGCAGAGTACGCTTGGAAGCGAGCCTCCTTGGGAAGAGTCGAGGGAGCCAAACCAGGTGCAGCTGCCATCCCTGCTTGGGCCGAGCCGAGTGTGCCTCCAGTACGGCAGAGCTCCAGCTCTGCTCAGAGGCCGGATCCAGTCAAGTGCCTTGCATGAGGCTGCGCTGCCCTGGGCGAGACTTGCCCAGGCTTGCCTCGCTGCTAGGCTTGCTGCCCAGGAAGGAGCAGGCTGCGCAATGCTGGGAGAGGCCACTGGCCCCTTCCTGGCCTCAGCTCCACTCCTGCCTTGCCTTTGCATCTAGGCCCCAGGCGTCCGTGGGGAAGGCTTAGGAGCCAGTGGCTTGCACACTGCCAAGCCCGCCAGCAGTGAGGCCTCTCGTAGAGGGGAGGGGAGGGCAAGTGCAGGGCTCCTCCAGCGCTCGCTTGGCCACCCACACTCAGCGCCGCACGGAGAGCACAAGGCTCCCAGGTCCCCTGGCTGTGGTCTGCAGCCCCACACACCCGGAGGCTGACTCCGTGGGCGCCGAGAAGGTGCCTGACAGACGTCATATCCCTAGCGCTCTCCTCCCCAGCAGAGACGTGTGCAGGTGGTGGGGCCTGCCCCTGCGTGTCTGGGCTCCCACCGGCAGCCCCAGCTCAAGGGAAGCAGCCCCTGAGGCAAGACCTGTAGGAGGCGCGGGGCGCCCCCGCCTGGAAGCCTTGTGCACAGCATGCGGGAAGCGAGCCTCCGCGGGAGAAGAGGAGGCAGCGCAGCTGCCTGCGTCTGCAATCACTCCTTGGGCGGAGCCCAGTGAGCCTCCAGTATGGCAGAGCTCCAGCTCTGCTCAGAGGCCCGATCTGGCAGAGTTGCTGGCGTGAGGCTGCTCTGCCCTGGGCGAGCGTTGCCCAGACTTGCCTCGCTGCTAGGCTTCCTGCCCGGGAAGGAGCAGGCTGCGCCAGACAGGCAGACGCTCCTGGCGCCTTCCTGGCCTCAGCTCCACTCCTGCCTTGCCTTTGCACCTAGTCCCCAGGCGTCCTTGCGGAGGGCTTAGGGGCCGGTGGGTTGCACGCTGCCAAGCCCTCCAGCCGTGAGAGCTCTGTCATAGGGAAGGGAATGGCAAGTGCAGGGCTCCTCCAGCGCTCGCTTGGCCGCCCAGACTCAGCACAGCACGGAGAGCACCAGGCTCCCAGGGCCCCTGGCTGTGGTCTGCAGCCCCACACACCCGGAGGCTGACTCCGTGAGCGCCCAGAAGGTGCCTGACAGACGTCATTTCCCTAGTGCTCTCCCCACCAGCAGAGACGTGGGCAGGTGGTTGGGGCCTGCCCCTGCGTGTCTGGGCTGCCGTCCACAGCCTCAGCTCACGGGAAGCAGCCCGTGTGCCAAGACTGGCAGGAGGCGCGGGGAGTCCTGCCTGGAAGCCAAGTGCAGAGTACGCTTGGAAGCGAGCCTCCTTGGGAAGAGTCGAGGGAGCCAAACCAGGTGCAGCTGCCATCCCTGCTTGGGCCGAGCCGAGTGTGCCTCCAGTACGGCAGAGCTCCAGCTCTGCTCAGAGGCCGGATCCAGTCAAGTGCCTTGCACGAGGCTGCGCTGCCCTGGGCGAGACTTGCCCAGGCTTGCCTCGCTGCTAGGCTTGCTGCCCAGGAAGGAGCAGGCTGCGCAATGCTGGGAGAGGCCACTGGCCCCTTCCTGGCCTCAGCTCCACTCCTGCCTTGCCTTTGCATCTAGGCTCCAGGCGTCCGTGGGGAAGGCTTAGGAGCCAGTGGCTTGCACACTGCCAAGCCCTCCAGCAGTGAGGCCTCTCTTAGAGGGGAGGGGAGGGCAAGTGCAGGGCTCCTCCAGCGCTCGCTTGGCCGCCCAGACTCAGCGCCGCACGGAGAGCACAAGGCTCCCAGGTCCCCTGGCTGTGGTCTGCAGCCCCACACACCCGGAGGCTGACTCCGTGGGCGCCGAGAAGGTGCCTGACAGACGTCATATCCCTAGCGCTCTGCTCCCCAGCAGAGACGTGTGCAGGTGGTGGGGCCTGCCCCTGCGTGTCTGGGCTCCCGCCGGCAGCCCCAGCTCAAGGGAAGCAGCCCCTGAGGCAAGACCTGTAGGAGGCGCGGGGCGCCCCCGCCTGGAAGCCTAGTGCACAGCATGCGGGAATCGAGCCTCCGCGGGAGAAGAGGAGGCAGCGCAGCTACGTGCGTCTGCAATCACTCCTTGGGCGGAGCCCAGTGAGCCTCCAGTACGGCAGAGCTCCAGCTCTGCTCAGAGGCCCGATCTGGCAGAGTTGCTGGCGTGAGGCTGCTCTGCCCTGGGCGAGCCTTGCCCAGACTTGCCTCGCTGCTAGGCTTCCTGCCCGGGAAGGAGCAGGCTGCGCCAGACAGGCAGACGCTCCTGGCGCCTTCCTGGCCTCAGCTCCACTCCTGCCTTGCCTTTGCACCTAGTCCCCAGGCGTCCTTGCGGAGGGCTTAGGGGCCGGTGGGTTGCACGCTGCCAAGCCCTCCAGCCGTGAGAGCTCTGTCATAGGGAAGGGAATGGCAAGTGCAGGGCTCCTCCAGCGCTCGCTTGGCCGCCCAGACTCAGCACAGCACGGAGAGCCCCAGGCTCCCAGGGCCTCTGGCTGTGGTCTGCAGCCCCACACACCCGGAGGCTGACTCCGTGAGCGCCCAGAAGGTGCCTGACAGACGTCATTTCCCTAGTGCTCTCCCCACCAGCAGAGACGTGTGCAGGTGGTTGGGGCCTGCCCCTGCGTGTCTGGGCTGCCGCCCACAGCCTCAGCTCAGGGGAAGCAGCCCCTGTGCCAAGACTGGCAGGAGGCGCGGGGCGTCCTGCCTGGAAGCCAAGTGCAGAGTACGCTTGGAAGCGAGCCTCCTTGGGAAGAGTCGAGGGAGCCAAACCAGGTGCAGCTGCCATCCCTGCTTGGGCCGAGCCGAGTGTGCCTCCAGTACGGCAGAGCTCCAGCTCTGCTCAGAGGCCGGATCCAGTCAAGTGCCTTGCATGAGGCTGCGCTGCCCTGGGCGAGACTTGCCCAGGCTTGCCTCGCTGCTAGGCTTGCTGCCCAGGAAGGAGCAGGCTGCGCAATGCTGGGAGAGGCCACTGGCCCCTTCCTGGCCTCAGCTCCACTCCTGCCTTGCCTTTGCATCTAGGCCCCAGGCGTCCGTGGGGAAGGCTTAGGAGCCAGTGGCTTGCACACTGCCAAGCCCGCCAGCAGTGAGGCCTCTCTTAGAGGGGAGGGGAGGGCAAGTGCAGGGCTCCTCCAGCGCTCGCTTGGCCACCCACACTCAGCGCCGCACGGAGAGCACAAGGCTCCCAGGTCCCCTGGCTGTGGTCTGCAGCCCCACACACCCGGAGGCTGACTCCGTGGGCGCCGAGAAGGTGCCTGACAGACGTCATATCCCTAGCGCTCTCCTCCCCAGCAGAGACGTGTGCAGGTGGTGGGGCCTGCCCCTGCGTGTCTGGGCTCCCACCGGCAGCCCCAGCTCAAGGGAAGCAGCCCCTGAGGCAAGACCTGTAGGAGGCGCGGGGCGCCCCCGCCTGGAAGCCTTGTGCACAGCATGCGGGAAGCGAGCCTCCGCGGGAGAAGAGGAGGCAGCGCAGCTGCCTGCGTCTGCAATCACTCCTTGGGCGGAGCCCAGTGAGCCTCCAGTATGGCAGAGCTCCAGCTCTGCTCAGAGGCCCGATCTGGCAGAGTTGCTGGCGTGAGGCTGCTCTGCCCTGGGCGAGCGTTGCCCAGACTTGCCTCGCTGCTAGGCTTCCTGCCCGGGAAGGAGCAGGCTGCGCCAGACAGGCAGACGCTCCTGGCGCCTTCCTGGCCTCAGCTCCACTCCTGCCTTGCCTTTGCACCTAGTCCCCAGGCGTCCTTGCGGAGGGCTTAGGGGCCGGTGGGTTGCACGCTGCCAAGCCCTCCAGCCGTGAGAGCTCTGTCATAGGGAAGGGAATGGCAAGTGCAGGGCTCCTCCAGCGCTCGCTTGGCCGCCCAGACTCAGCACAGCACGGAGAGCACCAGGCTCCCAGGGCCCCTGGCTGTGGTCTGCAGCCCCACACACCCGGAGGCTGACTCCGTGAGCGCCCAGAAGGTGCCTGACAGACGTCATTTCCCTAGTGCTCTCCCCACCAGCAGAGACGTGGGCAGGTGGTTGGGGCCTGCCCCTGCGTGTCTGGGCTGCTGTCCACAGCCTCAGCTCACGGGAAGCAGCCCGTGTGCCAAGACTGGCAGGAGGCGCGGGGAGTCCTGCCTGGAAGCCAAGTGCAGAGTACGCTTGGAAGCGAGCCTCCTTGGGAAGAGTCGAGGGAGCCAAACCAGGTGCAGCTGCCATCCCTGCTTGGGCCGAGCCGAGTGTGCCTCCAGTACGGCAGAGCTCCAGCTCTGCTCAGAGGCCGGATCCAGTCAAGTGCCTTGCACGAGGCTGCGCTGCCCTGGGCGAGACTTGCCCAGGCTTGCCTCGCTGCTAGGCTTGCTGCCCAGGAAGGAGCAGGCTGCGCAATGCTGGGAGAGGCCACTGGCCCCTTCCTGGCCTCAGCTCCACTCCTGCCTTGCCTTTGCATCTAGGCTCCAGGCGTCCGTGGGGAAGGCTTAGGAGCCAGTGGCTTGCACACTGCCAAGCCCTCCAGCAGTGAGGCCTCTCTTAGAGGGGAGGGGAGGGCAAGTGCAGGGCTCCTCCAGCGCTCGCTTGGCCGCCCAGACTCAGCGCCGCACGGAGAGCACAAGGCTCCCAGGTCCCCTGGCTGTGGTCTGCAGCCCCACACACCCGGAGGCTGACTCCGTGGGCGCCGAGAAGGTGCCTGACAGACGTCATATCCCTAGCGCTCTGCTCCCCAGCAGAGACGTGTGCAGGTGGTGGGGCCTGCCCCTGCGTGTCTGGGCTCCCGCCGGCAGCCCCAGCTCAAGGGAAGCAGCCCCTGAGGCAAGACCTGTAGGAGGCGCGGGGCGCCCCCGCCTGGAAGCCTAGTGCACAGCATGCGGGAATCGAGCCTCCGCGGGAGAAGAGGAGGCAGCGCAGCTACGTGCGTCTGCAATCACTCCTTGGGCGGAGCCCAGTGAGCCTCCAGTACGGCAGAGCTCCAGCTCTGCTCAGAGGCCCGATCTGGCAGAGTTGCTGGCGTGAGGCTGCTCTGCCCTGGGCGAGCCTTGCCCAGACTTGCCTCGCTGCTAGGCTTCCTGCCCGGGAAGGAGCAGGCTGCGCCAGACAGGCAGACGCTCCTGGCGCCTTCCTGGCCTCAGCTCCACTCCTGCCTTGCCTTTGCACCTAGTCCCCAGGCGTCCTTGCGGAGGGCTTAGGGGCCGGTGGGTTGCACGCTGCCAAGCCCTCCAGCCGTGAGAGCTCTGTCATAGGGAAGGGAATGGCAAGTGCAGGGCTCCTCCAGCGCTCGCTTGGCCGCCCAGACTCAGCACAGCACGGAGAGCCCCAGGCTCCCAGGGCCGCTGGCTGTGGTCTGCAGCCCCACACACCCGGAGGCTGACTCCGTGAGCGCCCAGAAGGTGCCTGACAGACGTCATTTCCCTAGTGCTCTCCCCACCAGCAGAGACGTGTGCAGGTGGTTGGGGCCTGCCCCTGCGTGTCTGGGCTGCCGCCCACAGCCTCAGCTCAGGGGAAGCAGCCCCTGTGCCAAGACTGGCAGGAGGCGCGGGGCGTCCTGCCTGGAAGCCAAGTGCAGAGTACGCTTGGAAGCGAGCCTCCTTGGGAAGAGTCGAGGGAGCCAAACCAGGTGCAGCTGCCATCCCTGCTTGGGCCGAGCCGAGTGTGCCTCCAGTACGGCAGAGCTCCAGCTCTGCTCAGAGGCCGGATCCAGTCAAGTGCCTTGCATGAGGCTGCGCTGCCCTGGGCGAGACTTGCCCAGGCTTGCCTCGCTGCTAGGCTTGCTGCCCAGGAAGGAGCAGGCTGCGCAATGCTGGGAGAGGCCACTGGCCCCTTCCTGGCCTCAGCTCCACTCCTGCCTTGCCTTTGCATCTAGGCCCCAGGCGTCCGTGGGGAAGGCTTAGGAGCCAGTGGCTTGCACACTGCCAAGCCCGCCAGCAGTGAGGCCTCTCTTAGAGGGGAGGGGAGGGCAAGTGCAGGGCTCCTCCAGCGCTCGCTTGGCCACCCACACTCAGCGCCGCACGGAGAGCACAAGGCTCCCAGGTCCCCTGGCTGTGGTCTGCAGCCCCACACACCCGGAGGCTGACTCCGTGGGCGCCGAGAAGGTGCCTGACAGACGTCATATCCCTAGCGCTCTCCTCCCCAGCAGAGACGTGTGCAGGTGGTGGGGCCTGCCCCTGCGTGTCTGGGCTCCCACCGGCAGCCCCAGCTCAAGGGAAGCAGCCCCTGAGGCAAGACCTGTAGGAGGCGCGGGGCGCCCCCGCCAGGAAGCCTTGTGCACAGCATGCGGGAAGCGAGCCTCCGCGGGAGAAGAGGAGGCAGCGCAGCTGCCTGCGTCTGCAATCACTCCTTGGGCGGAGCCCAGTGAGCCTCCAGTATGGCAGAGCTCCAGCTCTGCTCAGAGGCCCGATCTGGCAGAGTTGCTGGCGTGAGGCTGCTCTGCCCTGGGCGAGCGTTGCCCAGACTTGCCTCGCTGCTAGGCTTCCTGCCCGGGAAGGAGCAGGCTGCGCCAGACAGGCAGACGCTCCTGGCGCCTTCCTGGCCTCAGCTCCACTCCTGCCTTGCCTTTGCACCTAGTCCCCAGGCGTCCTTGCGGAGGGCTTAGGGGCCGGTGGGTTGCACGCTGCCAAGCCCTCCAGCCGTGAGAGCTCTGTCATAGGGAAGGGAATGGCAAGTGCAGGGCTCCTCCAGCGCTCGCTTGGCCGCCCAGACTCAGCACAGCACGGAGAGCACCAGGCTCCCAGGGCCCCTGGCTGTGGTCTGCAGCCCCACACACCCGGAGGCTGACTCCGTGAGCGCCCAGAAGGTGCCTGACAGACGTCATTTCCCTAGTGCTCTCCCCACCAGCAGAGACGTGGGCAGGTGGTTGGGGCCTGCCCCTGCGTGTCTGGGCTGCCGCCCACAGCCTCAGCTCAGGGGAAGCAGCCCCTGTGCCAAGACTGGCAGGAGGCGCGGGGCGTCCCTGCCTGGAAGCCAAGTGCAGAGCACGCTTGGAAGCGAGCCTCCTTGGGAAGAGTCGAGGGAGCCAAGCCGCGTGCAGCTGCAATCCCTGCTTGGGCCGAGCCGAGTGTGCCTCCAGGACGGCAGAGCTCCAGCTCTGCGCAGAGCCTGGATCTAGTCAAGTGCCTTGCGCGAGGCTGCTCTGCCCTGGGCGAGACTTGCCCAGGCTTGCCTCGCTGCTAGGCTTGCTGCCCAGGAAGGAGCAGGCTGTGCGATGCTGGGAGAGGCCACTGGCGCCTTCCTGGCCTCAGCTCCACTCCTGACTTGCCTTTGCACCTAGGCCCCAGGCGTCCTTGGGGAAGGCTTAGGAGCCGGTGGCTTGCACTCTGCCAAACCCTCCAGCAGTGAGGCCTCTCTTAGAGGGGAGGGGAGGGCAAGTGCATGGCTCCTCCAGCGGGTGCTTGGCCGCCCAGACTCAGCGCCGCACGGAGAGCACAAGGCTCCCAGGTCCCCTGGCTGTAGTCTGCAGCCCCACACACCCGGAGGCTGAATCCGTGGGCGCCCAGAAGTTGCCTGACAGACGTCATATCCCTAGCGCTCTCCTCCCCAGCAGAGACGTGTGCAGGTGGTGGGGCCTGCCCCTGCGTGTCTGGGCTCCCGCCGGCAGCCCCAGCTCCAGGGAAGCAGCCCATGAGGCAAGACCTGTAGGAGGCGCGGGGCGCCCCCGCCTGGAAGCCTAGTGCACAGCATGCGGGAAGCGAGCCTCCTCGGGAGAAGAGGAGGCAGCGCAGCCGCGTGCGTCTGCAATCACTCCTTGGGCGGAGCCCAGTGAGCCTCCAGTATGGCAGAGCTCCAGCTCTGCTCAGAGGCCCGATCTGGCAGAGTTGCTGGCGTGAGGCTGCTCTGCCCTGGGCGAGCCTTGCCCAGACTTGCCTCGCTGCTAGGCTTCCTGCCCGGGAAGGAGCAGGCTGCGCGAGACAGGCAGACGCTCCTGGCGCCTTCCTGGCCTCAGCTCCACTCCTGCCTTGCCTTTGCACCTAGTCCCCAGGCGTCCTTGCGGAGGGCTTAGGGGCCGGTGGATTACACGCTGCCAAGCCGTCCAGCCGTGAGAGCTCTGTCATAGGGAAGGGAATGGCAAGTGCAGGGCTCCTCCAGCGCTCGCTTGGCCGCCCAGACTCAGCACAGCACGGAGAGCACCAGGCTCCAAAGGGCCCCTGGCTGTGGTCTGCAGCCCCACACACCCGGAGGCTGACTCCGTGGGCGCCCAGAAGGTGCCTGACAGACGTCATTTCCCTAGTGCTCTCTCCACCAGCAGAGACGTGGGCAGGTGGTTGGGGCCTGCCCCTGCGTGTCTGGGCTGCCGCCCACAGCCTCAGCTCAGGGGAAGCAGCCCCTGTGCCAAGACTTGCAGGAGGCACGGGGCGTCCCTGCCTGGAAGCCCAGTGCAAAGTACGCTTGGAAGCGAGCCTCCTTGGGAAGAGTCGAGGGAGCCAAGGCGCGTGCAGCTGCAATCCCTGCTTGGGCCGAGCCGAGTGTGCCTCCAGTACGGCAGATCTCCAGCTCTGCGCAGAGCCTGGATCTAGTCAAGTGCCTTGCGCGAGGCTGCTCTGCCCTGGGCGAGACTTGCCCAGGCTTGCCTCGCTGCTAGGCTTGCTGCCCAGGAAGGAGCAGGCTGTGCGATGCTGGGAGAGGCCACTGGCGCCTTCCTGGCCTCAGCTCCACTCCTGACTTGCCTTTGCACCTAGGCCCCAGGCGTCCTTGGGGAAGGCTTAGGAGCCGGTGGCTTGCACACTGCCAAGCCCTCCAGCAGTGAGGCCTCTCTTAGAGGGGAGGGGAGGGCAAGTGCATGGCTCCTCCAGCGGGTGCTTGGCCGCCCAGACTCAGCGCCGCACGGAGAGCACAAGGCTCCCAGGTCCCCTGGCTGTGGTCTGCAGCCCCACACACCCGGAGGCTGACTCCGTGGGCGCCGAGAAGGTGCCTGACAGACGTCATATCCCTAGCGCTCTCCTCCCCAGCAGAGACGTGTGCAGGTGGTGGGGCCTGCCCCTTCGTGTCTGGGCTCCCGCCGGCAGCCCCAGCTCAAGGGAAGCAGCCCCTGAGGCAAGACCTGTAGGAGGCGCGGGGCGCCCCCGCCTGGAAGCCTAGTGCACAGCATGCGGGAAGCGAGCCTCCGCGGGAGAAGAGGAGGCAGCGCAGCCGCGTGCGTCTGCAATCACTCCTTGGGCGGAGCCCAGTGAGCCTCCAGTACGGCAGAGCTCCAGCTCTGCTCAGAGGCCCGATCTGGCAGAGTTCCTGGCGTGAGGCTGCTCTGCCCTGGGCGAGCCTTGCCCAGACTTGCCTCGCTGCTAGGCTTCCTGCCCGGGAAGGAGCAGGCTGCACCAGACAGGTAGACGCTCCTGGCGCTTTCCTGGCCTCAGCTCCACTCCTGCCTTGCCTTTGCACCTAGTCCCCAGGCGTCCTTGCGGAGGGCTTAGGGGCCGGTGGGGTGCACGCTGCCAAGCCGTCCAGCCGTGAGAGCTCTGTCATAGGGAAGGGAATGGCAAGTGCAGGGCTCCTCCAGCGCTCGCTTGGCCGCCCAGACTCAGCACAGCACGGAGAGCACCAGGCTCCCAGGGCCCCTGGCTGTGGTCTGCAGCCCCACACACCCGGAGGCTGACTCCGTGAGCGCCCAGAAGGTGCCTGACAGACGTCATTTCCCTAGTGCTCTCCCCACCAGCAGAGACGTGGGCAGGTGGTTGGGGCCTGCCCCTGCGTGTCTGGGCTGCTGTCCACAGCCTCAGCTCAGGGGAAGCAGCCCGTGTGCCAAGACTGGCAGGAGGCGCGGGGAGTCCTGCCTGGAAGCCAAGTGCAGAGTACGCTTGGAAGCGAGCCTCCTTGGGAAGAGTCGAGGGAGCCAAACCAGGTGCAGCTGCCATCCCTGCTTGGGTCGAGCCGAGTGTGCCTCCAGTACGGCAGAGCTCCAGCTCTGCTCAGAGGCCGGATCCAGTCAAGTGCCTTGCGCGAGGCTGCGCTGCCCTGGGCGAGACTTGCCCAGGCTTGCCTCGCTGCTAGGCTTGCTGCCCAGGAAGGAGCAGGCTGCGCAATGCTGGGAGAGGCCACTGGCCCCTTCCTGGCCTCAGCTCCACTCCTGCCTTGCCTTTGCATCTAGGCCCCAGGCGTCCGTGGGGAAGGCTTAGGAGCCGGTGGCTTGCACACTGCCAAGCCCTCCAGCAGTGAGGCCTCTCTTAGAGGGGAGGGGAGGGCAAGTGCAGGGCTCCTCCAGCGCTCGCTTGGCCGCCCAGACTCAGCGCCGCACGGAGAGCACAAGGCTCCCAGGTCCCCTGGCTGTGGTCTGCAGCCCCACACACCCGGAGGCTGACTCCGTGGGCGCCGAGAAGGTGCCTGACAGACGTCATATCCCTAGCGCTCTCCTCCCCAGCAGAGACGTGTGCAGGTGGTGGGGCCTGCCCCTGCGTGTCTGGGCTCCCGCCGGCAGCCCCAGCTCAAGGGAAGCAGCCCCTGAGGCAAGACCTGTAGGAGGCGCGGGGCGCCCCCGCCTGGAAGCCTAGTGCACAGCATGCGGGAAGCGAGCCTCCGCGGGAGAAGAGGAGGCAGCGCAGCCGCGTGCGTCTGCAATCACTCCTTGGGCGGAGCCCAGTGAGCCTCCAGTACGGCAGAGCTCCAGCTCTGCTCAGAGGCCCGATCTGGCAGAGTTCCTGGCGTGAGGCTGCTCTGCCCTGGGCGAGCCTTGCCCAGACTTGCCTCGCTGCTAGGCTTCCTGCCCGGGAAGGAGCAGGCTGCGCCAGACAGGCAGACGCTCCTGGCGCCTTCCTGGCCTCAGCTCCACTCCTGCCTTGCCTTTGCACCTAGTCCCCAGGCGTCCTTGTGGAGGGCTTAGGGGACGGTGGGTTGCACGCTGCCAAGCCGTCCAGCCGTGAGAGCTCTGTCATAGGGAAGGGAATGGCAAGTGCAGGGCTCCTCCAGCGGTCGCTTGGCCGCCCAGACTCAGCACAGCTCGGAGAGCACCAGGTTCCCAGGGCCCCTGGCTGTGGTCTGCAGCCCCACACACCCGGAGGCTGACTCCGTGGGCGCCCAGAAGGTGCCTGACAGACGTCATTTCCCGAGTGCTCTCCCCACCAGCAGAGACGTGGGCAGGTGGTTGGGGCCTGCCCCTGCGTGTCTGGGCTTCCTCCCACAGCCTCAGCTCAGGGGAAGCAGCCCCTGTGCCAAGACTGGCAGGAGGCGCGGGGCGTCCCTGCCTGGAAGCCAAGTGCAGAGCACGCTTGGAAGCGAGCCTCCTCGGGAGAAGAGGAGGCAGCGCAGCTGCCTGCATCTGCAATCACTCCTTGGGCGGAGCCCAGTGAGCCTCCAGTATGGCAGAGCTCCAGCTCTGCTCAGAGGCCCGATCTGGCAGAGTTCCTGGCGTGAGGCTGCTCTGCCCTGGGCGAGCCTTGCCCAGACTTGCCTCGCTGCTAGGCTTCCTGCCCGGGAAGGAGCAGGCTGCACCAGACAGGTAGACGCTCCTGGCGCTTTCCTGGCCTCAGCTCCACTCCTGCCTTGCCTTTGCACCTAGTCCCCAGGCGTCCTTGCGGAGGGCTTAGGGGCCGGTGGGTTGCACGCTGCCAAGCCGTCCAGCCGTGAGAGCTCTGTCATAGGGAAGGGAATGGCAAGTGCAGGGCTCCTCCAGCGCTCGCTTGGCCGCCCAGACTCAGCACAGCACGGAGAGCACCAGGCTCCCAGGGCCCCTGGCTGTGGTCTGCAGCCCCACACACCCGGAGGCTGACTCCGTGAGCGCCCAGAAGGTGCCTGACAGACGTCATTTCCCTAGTGCTCTCCCCACCAGCAGAGACGTGGGCAGGTGGTTGGGGCCTGCCTCTGCGTGTCTGGGCTGCTGTCCACAGCCTCAGCTCAGGGGAAGCAGCCCGTGTGCCAAGACTGGCAGGAGGCGCGGGGAGTCCTGCCTGGAAGCCAAGTGCAGAGTACGCTTGGAAGCGAGCCTCCTTGGAAAGAGTCGAGGGAGCCAAACCAGGTGCAGCTGCCATCCCTGCTTGGGCCGAGCCGAGTGTGCCTCCAGTACGGCAGAGCTCCAGCTCTGCTCAGAGGCCGGATCCAGTCAAGTGCCTTGCGCGAGGCTGCGCTGCCCTGGGCGAGACTTGCCCAGGCTTGCCTCGCTGCTAGGCTTGCTGCCCAGGAAGGAGCAGGCTGCGCAATGCTGGGAGAGGCCACTGGCCCCTTCCTGGCCTCAGCTCCACTCCTGCCTTGCCTTTGCATCTAGGCCCCAGGCGTCCGTGGGGAAGGCTTAGGAGCCGGTGGCTTGCACACTGCCAAGCCCTCCAGCAGTGAGGCCTCTCTTAGAGGGGAGGGGAGGGCAAGTGCAGGGCTCCTCCAGCGCTCGCTTGGCCGCCCAGACTCAGCGCCGCACGGAGAGCACAAGGCTCCCAGGTCCCCTGGCTGTGGTCTGCAGCCCCACACACCCGGAGGCTGACTCCGTGGGCGCCGAGAAGGTGCCTGACAGACGTCATATCCCTAGCGCTCTCCTCCCCAGCAGAGACGTGTGCAGGTGGTGGGGCCTGCCCCTGCGTGTCTGGGCTCCCGCCGGCAGCCCCAGCTCAAGGGAAGCAGCCCCTGAGGCAAGACCTGTAGGAGGCGCGGGGCGCCCCCGCCTGGAAGCCTAGTGCACAGCATGCGGGAAGCGAGCCTCCGCGGGAGAAGAGGAGGCAGCGCAGCCGCGTGCGTCTGCAATCACTCCTTGGGCGGAGCCCAGTGAGCCTCCAGTACGGCAGAGCTCCAGCTCTGCTCAGAGGCCCGATCTGGCAGAGTTCCTGGCGTGAGGCTGCTCTGCCCTGGGCGAGCCTTGCCCAGACTTGCCTCGCTGCTAGGCTTCCTGCCCGGGAAGGAGCAGGCTGCGCCAGACAGGCAGACGCTCCTGGCGCCTTCCTGGCCTCAGCTCCACTCCTGCCTTGCCTTTGCACCTAGTCCCCAGGCGTCCTTGTGGAGGGCTTAGGGGCCGGTGGGTTGCACGCTGCCAAGCCGTCCAGCCGTGAGAGCTCTGTCATAGGGAAGGGAATGGCAAGTGCAGGGCTCCTCCAGCGCTCGCTTGGCCGCCCAGACTCAGCACAGCACGGAGAGCACCAGGCTCCAAAGGGCCCCTGGCTGTGGTCTGCAGCCCCACACACCCGGAGGCTGACTCCGTGAGCGCCCAGAAGGTGCCTGACAGACGTCATTTCCCTAGTGCTCTCCCCACCAGCAGAGACGTGGGCAGGTGGTTGGGGCCTGCCCCTGCGTGTCTGGGCTGCCGCCCACAGCCTCAGCTCAGGGGAAGCAGCCCCTGTGCCAAGACTGGCAGGAGGCGCGGGGCGTCCCTGCCTGGAAGCCCAGTGCAAAGTACGCTTGGAAGCGAGCCTCCTTGGGAAGAGTCGAGGGAGCCAAGCCGCGTGCAGCTGCAATCCCTGCTTGGGCCGAGCCGAGTGTGCCTCCAGTACGGCAGAGCTCCAGCTCTGCGCAGAGGCCGGATCTAGTCAAGTGCCTTGCGCGAGGCTGCTCTGCCCTGGGCGAGACTTGCCCAGGCTTGCCTCGCTGATAGGCTTGCTGCCCAGGAAAGAGCAGGCTGCGCGATGCTGGGAGAGGCCACTGACCCCTTCCTGGCCTCAGCTCCACTCCTGCCTTGCCTTTGCATCTAGGCCCCAGGCCTCCTTGGGAAAGTCTTAGGAGCCGGTGGCTTGCACACTGCCAAGCCCTCCAGCAGTGAGGCCTCTCGTAGAGGGGAGGGGAGGGCAAGTGCAGGGCTCCTCCAGCGCTCGCTTGGCCGCCCAGACTCAGCGCCGCACGGAGAGCACAAGGCTCCCAGGTCCCCTGGCTGTGGTCTGCCTCCCCACCCACCCGGAGGCTGACTCCGTGGGCGCCCAGAAGGTGCCTGACAGACGTCATGTCCCTAGGGCTCTGCTCCCCAGCAGAGACGTGTGCAGGTGGTGGGGCCTGCCCCTGCGTGTCTGGGCTCCCGCCGGCAGCCCCAGCTCAAGGGAAGCAGCCCCTGAGGCAAGACCTGTAGGAGGCGCGGGGCGCCCCCGCCTGGAAGCCTAGTGCACAGCATGCGGGAAGCGAGCCTCCTCGGGAGAAGAGGAGACAGCCCAGCTGCGTGCGTCTGCAATCACTCCTTGGGCGGAGCCCAGTGAGCCTCCAGTACGGCAGAGCTCCAGCTCTGCTCAGAGGCCCGATCTGGCAGAGTTGCTGGCGTGAGGCTGCTCTGCCCTGGGCGAGACTTGCCCAGACTTGCCTCGCTGCTAGTCTTCCTGCCCGGGAAGGAGCAGGCTGCGCGAGACAGGCAGACGCTTCTGGCGCCTTCCTGGTCTCAGCTCCAATCCTGCCCTGCCTTTGCACCTAGTCCCCAGGCGTCCTTGCGGAGGGCTTAGGGGCCGCTGGGTTGCACGCTGCCAAGCCCTCCAGCCGTGAGAGCTCTGTCATAGGGAAGGGAATGGCAAGTGCAGGGCTCCTCCAGCGGTCGCTTGGCCGCCCAGACTCAGCACAGCTCGGAGAGCACCAGGTTCCCAGGGCCCCTGGCTGTGGTCTGCAGCCCCACACACCCGGAGGCTGACTCCGTGGGCGCCCAGAAGGTGCCTGACAGACGTCATTTCCCGAGTGCTCTCCCCACCAGCAGAGACGTGGGCAGGTGGTTGGGGCCTGCCCCTGCGTGTCTGGGCTTCCTCCCACAGCCTCAGCTCAGGGGAAGCAGCCCCTGTGCCAAGACTGGCAGGAGGCGCGGGGCGTCCCTGCCTGGAGCCAAGTGCAGAGCACGCTTGGAAGCGAGCCTCCTTGGGAAGAGTCGAGGGAGCCAAGCCGCGTGCAGCTGCAATCCCTGCTTGGGCCGAGCCGAGTGTGCCTCCAGGACGGCAGAGCTCCAGCTCTGCTCAGAGGCCGGATCCAGTCAAGTGCCTTGCGCGAGGCTGCTCTGCCCTGGGCGAGACTTGCCCAGGCTTGCCTCGCTGCTAGGCTTGCTGCCCAGGAAGGAGCAGGCTGCGCGATGCTGGGAGAGGCCACTGGCGCCTTCCTGGCCTCAGCTCCACTCCTGCCTTGCCTTTGCATCTAGGCCCCAGGCGTCCGTGGGGAAGGCTTAGGAGCCGGTGGCTTGCACACTGCCAAGCCCTCCAGCAGTGAGGCCTCTCTTAGAGGGGAGGGGAGGGCTAGTGCAGGGCTCCTCCAGCGCTCGCTTGGCCGCCCAGACTCAGCGCCGCACGGAGAGCACAAGGCTCCCAGGTCCCCTGGCTGTGGTCTGCAGCCCCACACACCCGGAGGCTGACTCCGTGGGCGCCCAGAAGGTGCCTGACAGATGTCATGTCCCTAGCGCTCTGCTCCCCAGCAGAGACGTGTGCAGGTGGTGGGGCCTGCCCCTGCGTGTCTGGGCTCCCGCCGGCAGCCCCAGCTCAAGGGAAGCAGCCCCTGAGGCAAGACCTGTAGGAGGGGCAGGGCGCCCCCGCCTGGAAGCCTAGTGCACAGCATGCGGGAAGCGAGCCTCCTCGGGAGAAGAGGAGGCAGCGCAGCTGCGTGCGTCTGCAATCACTCCTTGGGCGGAGCCCAGTGAGCCTCCAGTATGGCAGAGCTCCAGCTCTGCTCAGAGGCCCGATCTGGCAGAGTTCCTGGCGTGAGGCTGCTCTGCCCTGGGCGAGCCTTGCCCAGACTTGCCTCGCTGCTAGGCTTCCTGCCCGGGAAGGAGCAGGCTGCACCAGACAGGTAGACGCTCCTGGCGCTTTCCTGGCCTCAGCTCCACTCCTGCCTTGCCTTTGCACCTAGTCCCCAGGCGTCCTTGCGGAGGGCTTAGGGGCCGGTGGGTTGCACGCTGCCAAGCCGTCCAGCCGTGAGAGCTCTGTCATAGGGAAGGGAATGGCAAGTGCAGGGCTCCTCCAGCGCTCGCTTGGCCGCCCAGACTCAGCACAGCACGGAGAGCACCAGGCTCCCAGGGCCCCTGGCTGTGGTCTGCAGCCCCACACACCCGGAGGCTGACTCCGTGAGCGCCCAGAAGGTGCCTGACAGACGTCATTTCCCTAGTGCTCTCCCCACCAGCAGAGACGTGGGCAGGTGGTTGGGGCCTGCATCTGCGTGTCTGGGCTGCTGTCCACAGCCTCAGCTCAGGGGAAGCAGCCCGTGTGCCAAGACTGGCAGGAGGCGCGGGGAGTCCTGCCTGGAAGCCAAGTGCAGAGTACGCTTGGAAGCGAGCCTCCTTGGGAAGAGTCGAGGGAGCCAAACCAGGTGCAGCTGCCATCCCTGCTTGGGCCGAGCCGAGTGTGCCTCCAGTACGGCAGAGCTCCAGCTCTGCTCAGAGGCCGGATCCAGTCAAGTGCCTTGCGCGAGGCTGCTCTGCCCTGGGCGAGACTTGCCCAGGCTTGCCTCGCTGCTAGGCTTGCTGCCCAGGAAGGAGCAGGCTGCGCAATGCTGGGAGAGGCCACTGGCCCCTTCCTGGCCTCAGCTCCACTCCTGCCTTGCCTTTGCATCTAGGCCCCAGGCGTCCGTGGGGAAGGCTTAGGAGCCGGTGGCTTGCACACTGCCAAGCCCTCCAGCAGTGAGGCCTCTCTTAGAGGGGAGGGGAGGGCAAGTGCAGGGCTCCTCCAGCGCTCGCTTGGCCGCCCAGACTCAGCGCCGCACGGAGAGCACAAGGCTCCCAGGTCCCCTGGCTGTGGTCTGCAGCCCCACACACCCGGAGGCTGACTCCGTGGGCGCCGAGAAGGTGCCTGACAGACGTCATATCCCTAGCGATCTCCTCCCCAGCAGAGACGTGTGCAGGTGGTGGGGCCTGCCCCTGCGTGTCTGGGCTCCCGCCGGCAGCCCCAGCTCAAGGGAAGCAGCCCCTGGGGCAAGACCTGTAGGAGGCGCGGGGCGCCCCCGCCTGGAAGCCTAGTGCACAGCATGCGGGAAGCGAGCCTCCTCGGGAGAAGAGGAGGCAGCGCAGCCGCGTGCGTCTGCAATCACTCCTTGGGCGGAGCCCAGTGAGCCTCCAGTACGGCAGAGCTCCAGCTCTGCTCAGAGGCCCGATCTGGCAGAGTTCCTGGCGTGAGGCTGCTCTGCCCTGGGCGAGCCTTGCCCAGACTTGCCTCGCTGCTAGGCTTCCTGCCCGGGAAGGAGCAGGCTGCGCCAGACAGGCAGACGCTCCTGGCGCCTTCCTGGCCTCAGCTCCACTCCTGCCTTGCCTTTGCACCTAGTCCCCAGGCGTCCTTGTGGAGGGCTTAGGGGCCGGTGGGTTGCACGCTGCCAAGCCGTCCAGCCGTGAGAGCTCTGTCATAGGGAAGGGAATGGCAAGTGCAGGGCTCCTCCAGCGCTCGCTTGGCCGCCCAGACTCAGCACAGCACGGAGAGCACCAGGCTCCCAGGGCCCCTGGCTGTGGTCTGCAGCCCCACACACCCGGAGGCTGACTCCGTGAGCGCCCAGAATGTGCCTGACAGACGTCATTTCCCTAGTGCTCTCCCCACCAGCAGAGACGTGGGCAGGTGGTTGGGGCCTGCCTCTGCGTGTCTGGGCTGCTGTCCACAGCCTCAGCTCAGGGGAAGCAGCCCGTGTGCCAAGACTGGCAGGAGGCGCGGGGAGTCCTGCCTGGAAGCCAAGTGCAGAGTACGCTTGGAAGCGAGCCTCCTTGGGAAGAGTCGAGGGAGCCAAACCAGGTGCAGCTGCCATCCCTGCTTGGGCCGAGCCGAGTGTGCCTCCAGTACGGCAGAGCTCCAGCTCTGCTCAGAGGCCGGATCCAGTCAAGTGCCTTGCGCGAGGCTGCGCTGCCATGGGCGAGACTTGCCCAGGCTTGCCTCGCTGCTAGGCTTGCTGCCCAGGAAGGAGCAGGCTGCGCAATGCTGGGAGAGGCCACTGGCCCCTTCCTGGCCTCAGCTCCACTCCTGCCTTGCCTTTGCATCTAGGCCCCAGGCGTCCGTGGGGAAGGCTTAGGAGCCGGTGGCTTGCACACTGCCAAGCCCTCCAGCAGTGAGGCCTCTCTTAGAGGGGAGGGGAGGGCAAGTGCAGGGCTCCTCCAGCGCTCGCTTGGCCGCCCAGACTCAGCGCCGCACGGAGAGCACAAGGCTCCCAGGTCCCCTGGCTGTGGTCTGCAGCCCCACACACCCGGAGGCTGACTCCGTGGGCGCCGAGAAGGTGCCTGACAGACGTCATATCCCTAGCGCTCTCCTCCCCAGCAGAGACGTGTGCAGGTGGTGGGGCCTGCCCCTGCGTGTCTGGGCTCCCGCCGGCAGCCCCAGCTCAAGGGAAGCAGCCCCTGAGGCAAGACCTGTAGGAGGCGCGGGGCGCCCCCGCCTGGAAGCCTAGTGCACAGCATGCGGGAAGCGAGCCTCCGCGGGAGAAGAGGAGGCAGCGCAGCCGCGTGCGTCTGCAATCACTCCTTGGGCGGAGCCCAGTGAGCCTCCAGTACGGCAGAGCTCCAGCTCTGCTCAGAGGCCCGATCTGGCAGAGTTGCTGGCGTGAGGCTGCTCTGCCCTGGGCGAGCCTTGCCCAGACTTGCCTCGCTGCTAGGCTTCCTGCCCGGGAAGGAGCAGGCTGCGCCAGACAGGCAGACGCTCCTGGCGCCTTCCTGGCCTCAGCTCCACTCCTGCCTTGCCTTTGCACCTAGTCCCCAGGCGTCCTTGTGGAGGGCTTAGGGGCCGGTGGGTTGCACGCTGCCAAGCCGTCCAGCCGTGAGAGCTCTGTCATAGGGAAGGGAATGGCAAGTGCAGGGCTCCTCCAGCGCTCGCTTGGCCGCCCAGACTCAGCACAGCACGGAGAGCACCAGGCTCCAAAGGGCCCCTGGCTGTGGTCTGCAGCCCCACACACCCGGAGGCTGACTCCGTGAGCGCCCAGAAGGTGCCTGACAGACGTCATTTCCCTAGTGCTCTCCCCACCAGCAGAGACGTGGGCAGGTGGTTGGGGCCTGCCCCTGCGTGTCTGGGCTGCCGCCCACAGCCTCAGCTCAGGGGAAGCAGCCCCTGTGCCAAGACTGGCAGGAGGCGCGGGGCGTCCCTGCCTGGAAGCCCAGTGCAAAGTACGCTTGGAAGCGAGCCTCCTTGGGAAGAGTCGAGGGAGCCAAGCCGCGTGCAGCTGCAATCCCTGCTTGGGCCGAGCCGAGTGTGCCTCCAGTACGGCAGAGCTCCAGCTCTGCGCAGAGGCCGGATCTAGTCAAGTGCCTTGCGCGAGGCTGCTCTGCCCTGGGCGAGACTTGCCCAGGCTTGCCTCGCTGATAGGCTTGCTGCCCAGGAAAGAGCAGGCTGCGCGATGCTGGGAGAGGCCACTGACCCCTTCCTGGCCTCAGCTCCACTCCTGCCTTGCCTTTGCATCTAGGCCCCAGGCCTCCTTGGGAAAGTCTTAGGAGCCGGTGGCTTGCACACTGCCAAGCCCTCCAGCAGTGAGGCCTCTCGTAGAGGGGAGGGGAGGGCAAGTGCAGGGCTCCTCCAGCGCTCGCTTGGCCGCCCAGACTCAGCGCCGCACGGAGAGCACAAGGCTCCCAGGTCCCCTGGCTGTGGTCTGCCTCCCCACCCACCCGGAGGCTGACTCCGTGGGCGCCCAGAAGGTGCCTGACAGACGTCATGTCCCTAGGGCTCTCCTCCCCAGCAGAGACGTGTGCAGGTGGTGGGGCCTGCCCCTGCGTGTCTGGGCTCCCGCCGGCAGCCCCAGCTCAAGGGAAGCAGCCCCTGAGGCAAGACCTGTAGGAGGCGCGGGGCGCCCCCGCCTGGAAGCCTAGTGCACAGCATGCGGGAAGCGAGCCTCCTCGGGAGAAGAGGAGACAGCCCAGCTGCGTGCGTCTGCAATCACTCCTTGGGCGGAGCCCAGTGAGCCTCCAGTACGGCAGAGCTCCAGCTCTGCTCAGAGGCCCGATCTGGCAGAGTTGCTGGCGTGAGGCTGCTCTGCCCTGGGCGAGACTTGCCCAGACTTGCCTCGCTGCTAGTCTTCCTGCCCGGGAAGGAGCAGGCTGCGCGAGACAGGCAGACGCTTCTGGCGCCTTCCTGGTCTCAGCTCCAATCCTGCCCTGCCTTTGCACCTAGTCCCCAGGCGTCCTTGCGGAGGGCTTAGGGGCCGCTGGGTTGCACGCTGCCAAGCCCTCCAGCCGTGAGAGCTCTGTCATAGGGAAGGGAATGGCAAGTGCAGGGCTCCTCCAGCGGTCGCTTGGCCGCCCAGACTCAGCACAGCTCGGAGAGCACCAGGTTCCCAGGGCCCCTGGCTGTGGTCTGCAGCCCCACACACCCGGAGGCTGACTCCGTGGGCGCCCAGAAGGTGCCTGACAGACGTCATTTCCCGAGTGCTCTCCCCACCAGCAGAGACGTGGGCAGGTGGTTGGGGCCTGCCCCTGCGTGTCTGGGCTTCCTCCCACAGCCTCAGCTCAGGGGAAGCAGCCCCTGTGCCAAGACTGGCAGGAGGCGCGGGGCGTCCCTGCCTGGAGCCAAGTGCAGAGCACGCTTGGAAGCGAGCCTCCTTGGGAAGAGTCGAGGGAGCCAAGCCGCGTGCAGCTGCAATCCCTGCTTGGGCCGAGCCGAGTGTGCCTCCAGGACGGCAGAGCTCCAGCTCTGCTCAGAGGCCGGATCCAGTCAAGTGCCTTGCGCGAGGCTGCTCTGCCCTGGGCGAGACTTGCCCAGGCTTGCCTCGCTGCTAGGCTTGCTGCCCAGGAAGGAGCAGGCTGCGCGATGCTGGGAGAGGCCACTGGCGCCTTCCTGGCCTCAGCTCCACTCCTGCCTTGCCTTTGCATCTAGGCCCCAGGCGTCCGTGGGGAAGGCTTAGGAGCCGGTGGCTTGCACACTGCCAAGCCCTCCAGCAGTGAGGCCTCTCTTAGAGGGGAGGGGAGGGCTAGTGCAGGGCTCCTCCAGCGCTCGCTTGGCCGCCCAGACTCAGCGCCGCACGGAGAGCACAAGGCTCCCAGGTCCCCTGGCTGTGGTCTGCAGCCCCACACACCCGGAGGCTGACTCCGTGGGCGCCCAGAAGGTGCCTGACAGATGTCATGTCCCTAGCGCTCTGCTCCCCAGCAGAGACGTGTGCAGGTGGTGGGGCCTGCCCCTGCGTGTCTGGGCTCCCGCCGGCAGCCCCAGCTCAAGGGAAGCAGCCCCTGAGGCAAGACCTGTAGGAGGGGCAGGGCGCCCCCGCCTGGAAGCCTAGTGCACAGCATGCGGGAAGCGAGCCTCCTCGGGAGAAGAGGAGAAAGCGCAGCTGCCTGCGTCTGCAATCACTCCTTGGGCGGAGCCCAGTGAGCCTCCAGTATGGCAGAGCTCCAGCTCTGCTCAGAGGCCCGATCTGGCAGAGTTCCTGGCGTGAGGCTGCTCTGCCCTGGGCGAGCCTTGCCCAGACTTGCCTCGCTGCTAGGCTTCCTGCCCGGGAAGGAGCAGGCTGCACCAGACAGGTAGACGCTCCTGGCGCTTTCCTGGCCTCAGCTCCACTCCTGCCTTGCCTTTGCACCTAGTCCCCAGGCGTCCTTGCGGAGGGCTTAGGGGCCGGTGGGTTGCACGCTGCCAAGCCGTCCAGCCGTGAGAGCTCTGTCATAGGGAAGGGAATGGCAAGTGCAGGGCTCCTCCAGCGCTCGCTTGGCCGCCCAGACTCAGCACAGCACGGAGAGCACCAGGCTCCCAGGGCCCCTGGCTGTGGTCTGCAGCCCCACACACCCGGAGGCTGACTCCGTGAGCGCCCAGAAGGTGCCTGACAGACGTCATTTCCCTAGTGCTCTCCCCACCAGCAGAGACGTGGGCAGGTGGTTGGGGCCTGCCTCTGCGTGTCTGGGCTGCTGTCCACAGCCTCAGCTCAGGGGAAGCAGCCCGTGTGCCAAGACTGGCAGGAGGCGCGGGGAGTCCTGCCTGGAAGCCAAGTGCAGAGTACGCTTGGAAGCAAGCCTCCTTGGGAAGAGTCGAGGGAGCCAAACCAGGTGCAGCTGCCATCCCTGCTTGGGCCGAGCCGAGTGTGCCTCCAGTACGGCAGAGCTCCAGCTCTGCTCAGAGGCCGGATCCAGTCAAGTGCCTTGCGCGAGGCTGCGCTGCCCTGGGCGAGACTTGCCCAGGCTTGCCTCGCTGCTAGGCTTGCTGCCCAGGAAGGAGCAGGCTGCGCAATGCTGGGAGAGGCCACTGGCCCCTTCCTGGCCTCAGCTCCACTCCTGCCTTGCCTTTGCATCTAGGCCCCAGGCGTCCGTGGGGAAGGCTTAGGAGCCGGTGGCTTGCACACTGCCAAGCCCTCCAGCAGTGAGGCCTCTCTTAGAGGGGAGGGGAGGGCAAGTGCAGGGCTCCTCCAGCGCTCGCTTGGCCGCCCAGACTCAGCGCCGCACGGAGAGCACAAGGCTCCCAGGTCCCCTGGCTGTGGTCTGCAGCCCCACACACCCGGAGGCTGACTCCGTGGGCGCCGAGAAGGTGCCTGACAGACGTCACGTCCCTAGCGCTCTCCTCCCCAGCAGAGACGTGTGCAGGTGGTGGGGCCTGCCCCTGCGTGTCTGGGCTCCCGCCGGCAGCCCCAGCTCAAGGGAAGCAGCCCCTGAGGCAAGACCTGTAGGAGGCGCGGGGCGCCCCCGCCTGGAAGCCTAGTGCACAGCATGCGGGAAGCGAGCCTCCTCGGGAGAAGAGGAGGCAGCGCAGCCGCGTGCGTCTGCAATCACTCCTTGGGCGGAGCCCAGTGAGCCTCCAGTACGGCAGAGCTCCAGCTCTGCTCAGAGGCCCGATCTGGCAGAGTTCCTGGCGTGAGGCTGCTCTGCCCTGGGCGAGCCTTGCCCAGACTTGCCTCGCTGCTAGGCTTCCTGCCCGGGAAGGAGCAGGCTGCGCCAGACAGGCAGACGCTCCTGGCGCCTTCCTGGCCTCAGCTCCACTCCTGCCTTGCCTTTGCACCTAGTCCCCAGGCGTCCTTGTGGAGGGCTTAGGGGCCGGTGGGTTGCACGCTGCCAAGCCGTCCAGCCGTGAGAGCTCTGTCATAGGGAAGGGAATGGCAAGTGCAGGGCTCCTCCAGCGCTCGCTTGGCCGCCCAGACTCAGCACAGCACGGAGAGCACCAGGCTCCAAAGGGCCCCTGGCTGTGGTCTGCAGCCCCACACACCCGGAGGCTGACTCCGTGAGCGCCCAGAAGGTGCCTGACAGACGTCATTTCCCTAGTGCTCTCCCCACCAGCAGAGACGTGGGCAGGTGGTTGGGGCCTGCCCCTGCGTGTCTGGGCTGCCGCCCACAGCCTCAGCTCAGGGGAAGCAGCCCCTGTGCCAAGACTGGCAGGAGGCGCGGGGCGTCCCTGCCTGGAAGCCCAGTGCAAAGTACGCTTGGAAGCGAGCCTCCTTGGGAAGAGTCGAGGGAGCCAAGCCGCGTGCAGCTGCAATCCCTGCTTGGGCCGAGCCGAGTGTGCCTCCAGTACGGCAGAGCTCCAGCTCTGCGCAGAGGCCGGATCTAGTCAAGTGCCTTGCGCGAGGCTGCTCTGCCCTGGGCGAGACTTGCCCAGGCTTGCCTCGCTGATA
Source organism: Budorcas taxicolor (assembly GCF_023091745.1). NCBI lineage: Eukaryota > Metazoa > Chordata > Mammalia > Artiodactyla > Bovidae > Budorcas > Budorcas taxicolor. The sequence goes on from NW_026291768.1 coordinate 409,978, forward strand.
GGCTTGCTGCCCAGGAAAGAGCAGGCTGCGCGATGCTGGGAGAGGCCACTGACCCCTTCCTGGCCTCAGCTCCACTCCTGCCTTGCCTTTGCATCTAGGCCCCAGGCCTCCTTGGGAAAGGCTTAGGAGCCGGTGGCTTGCACACTGCCAAGCCCTCCAGCAGTGAGGCCTCTCGTAGAGGGGAGGGGAGGGCAAGTGCAGGGCTCCTCCAGCGCTCGCTTGGCCGCCCAGACTCAGCGCCGCACGGAGAGCACAAGGCTCCCAGGTCCCCTGGCTGTGGTCTGCCTCCCCACCCACCCGGAGGCTGACTCCGTGGGCGCCCAGAAGGTGCCTGACAGACGTCATGTCCCTAGGGCTCTCCTCCCCAGCAGAGACGTGTGCAGGTGGTGGGGCCTGCCCCTGCGTGTCTGGGCTCCCGCCGGCAGCCCCAGCTCAAGGGAAGCAGCCCCTGAGGCAAGACCTGTAGGAGGCGCGGGGCGCCCCCGCCTGGAAGCCTAGTGCACAGCATGCGGGAAGCGAGCCTCCTCGGGAGAAGAGGAGACAGCCCAGCTGCGTGCGTCTGCAATCACTCCTTGGGCGGAGCCCAGTGAGCCTCCAGTACGGCAGAGCTCCAGCTCTGCTCAGAGGCCCGATCTGGCAGAGTTGCTGGCGTGAGGCTGCTCTGCCCTGGGCGAGACTTGCCCAGACTTGCCTCGCTGCTAGTCTTCCTGCCCGGGAAGGAGCAGGCTGCGCGAGACAGGCAGACGCTTCTGGCGCCTTCCTGGTCTCAGCTCCAATCCTGCCCTGCCTTTGCACCTAGTCCCCAGGCGTCCTTGCGGAGGGCTTAGGGGCCGCTGGGTTGCACGCTGCCAAGCCCTCCAGCCGTGAGAGCTCTGTCATAGGGAAGGGAATGGCAAGTGCAGGGCTCCTCCAGCGCTCGCTTGGCCGCCCAGACTCAGCACAGCTCAGAGAGCACCGGGTTCCCAGGGCCCCTGGCTGTGGTCTGCAGCCCCACACACCAGGAGGCTGACTCCGTGGGCGCCCAGAAGGTGCCTGACAGACGTCATTTCCCGAGTGCTCTCCCCACCAGCAGAGACGTGGGCAGGTGGTTGGGGCCTGACCCTGCGTGTCTGGGCTTCCTCCCACAGCCTCAGCTCAGGGGAAGCAGCCCCTGTGCCAAGACTGGCAGGAGGCGCGGGGCGTCCCTGCCTGGAAGCCAAGTGCAGAGCACGCTTGGAAGCGAGCCTCCTTGGGAAGAGTCGAGGGAGCCAAGCCGCGTGCAGCTGCAATCCCTGCTTGGGCCGAGCCGAGTGTGCCTCCAGGACGGCAGAGCTCCAGCTCTGCTCAGAGGCCCGATCTGGCAGAGTTCCTGGCGTGAGGCTGCTCTGCCCTGGGCGAGCCTTGCCCAGACTTGCCTCGCTGCTAGGCTTCCTGCCCGGGAAGGAGCAGGCTGCACCAGACAGGTAGACGCTCCTGGCGCTTTCCTGGCCTCAGCTCCACTCCTGCCTTGCCTTTGCACCTAGTCCCCAGGCGTCCTTGCGGAGGGCTTAGGGGCCGGTGGGTTGCACGCTGCCAAGCCGTCCAGACGTGAGAGCTCTGTCATAGGGAAGGGAATGGCAAGTGCAGGGCTCCTCCAGCGCTCGCTTGGCCGCCCAGACTCAGCACAGCACGGAGAGCACCAGGCTCCCAGGGCCCCTGGCTGTGGTCTGCAGCCCCACACACCCGGAGGCTGACTCCGTGAGCGCCCAGAAGGTGCCTGACAGACGTCATTTCCCTAGTGCTCTCCCCACCAGCAGAGACGTGGGCAGGTGGTTGGGGCCTGCCCCTGCGTGTCTGGGCTGCTGTCCACAGCCTCAGCTCAGGGGAAGCAGCCCGTGTGCCAAGACTGGCAGGAGGCGCGGGGAGTCCTGCCTGGAAGCCAAGTGCAGAGTACGCTTGGAAGCGAGCCTCCTTGGGAAGAGTCGAGGGAGCCAAACCAGGTGCAGCTGCCATCCCTGCTTGGGCCGAGCCGAGTGTGCCTCCAGTACGGCAGAGCTCCAGCTCTGCTCAGAGGCCGGATCCAGTCAAGTGCCTTGCGCGAGGCTGCGCTGCCCTGGGCGAGACTTGCCCAGGCTTGCCTCGCTGCTAGGCTTGCTGCCCAGGAAGGAGCAGGCTGCGCAATGCTGGGAGAGGCCACTGGCGCCTTCCTGGCCTCAGCTCCACTCCTGCCTTGCCTTTGCATCTAGGCCCCAGGCGTCCGTGGGGAAGGCTTAGGAGCCGGTGGCTTGCACACTGCCAAGCCCTCCAGCAGTGAGGCCTCTCGTAGAGGGGAGGGGAGGGCAAGTGCAGGGCTCCTCCAGCGCTCGCTTGGCCGCCCAGACTCAGCGCCGCACGGAGAGCACAAGGCTCCCAGGTCCCCTGGCTGTGGTCTGCCTCCCCACCCACCCGGAGGCTGACTCCGTGGGCGCCCAGAAGGTGCCTGACAGACGTCATGTCCCTAGGGCTCTCCTCCCCAGCAGAGACGTGTGCAGGTGGTGGGGCCTGCCCCTGCGTGTCTGGGCTCCCGCCGGCAGCCCCAGCTCAAGGGAAGCAGCCCCTGAGGCAAGACCTGTAGGAGGCGCGGGGCGCCCCCGCCTGGAAGCCTAGTGCACAGCATGCGGGAAGCGAGCCTCCTCGGGAGAAGAGGAGACAGCCCAGCTGCGTGCGTCTGCAATCACTCCTTGGGCGGAGCCCAGTGAGCCTCCAGTACGGCAGAGCTCCAGCTCTGCTCAGAGGCCCGATCTGGCAGAGTTGCTGGCGTGAGGCTGCTCTGCCCTGGGCGAGACTTGCCCAGACTTGCCTCGCTGCTAGTCTTCCTGCCCGGGAAGGAGCAGGCTGCGCGAGACAGGCAGACGCTTCTGGCGCCTTCCTGGTCTCAGCTCCAATCCTGCCCTGCCTTTGCACCTAGTCCCCAGGCGTCCTTGCGGAGGGCTTAGGGGCCGCTGGGTTGCACGCTGCCAAGCCCTCCAGCCGTGAGAGCTCTGTCATAGGGAAGGGAATGGCAAGTGCAGGGCTCCTCCAGCGGTCGCTTGGCCGCCCAGACTCAGCACAGCTCGGAGAGCACCAGGTTCCCAGGGCCCCTGGCTGTGGTCTGCAGCCCCACACACCCGGAGGCTGACTCCGTGAGCGCCCAGAAGGTGCCTGACAGACGTCATTTCCCTAGTGCTCTCCCCACCAGCAGAGACGTGGGCAGGTGGTTGGGGCCTGCCCCTGCGTGTCTGGGCTGCCGCCCACAGCCTCAGCTCAGGGGAAGCAGCCCCTGTGCCAAGACTGGCAGGAGGCGCGGGGCGTCCCTGCCTGGAAGCCCAGTGCAAAGTACGCTTGGAAGCGAGCCTCCTTGGGAAGAGTCGAGGGAGCCAAGCCGCGTGCAGCTGCAATCCCTGCTTGGGCCGAGCCGAGTGTGCCTCCAGTACGGCAGAGCTCCAGCTCTGCGCAGAGGCCGGATCTAGTCAAGTGCCTTGCGCGAGGCTGCTCTGCCCTGGGCGAGACTTGCCCAGGCTTGCCTCGCTGATAGGCTTGCTGCCCAGGAAAGAGCAGGCTGCGCGATGCTGGGAGAGGCCACTGACCCCTTCCTGGCCTCAGCTCCACTCCTGCCTTGCCTTTGCATCTAGGCCCCAGGCCTCCTTGGGAAAGTCTTAGGAGCCGGTGGCTTGCACACTGCCAAGCCCTCCAGCAGTGAGGCCTCTCGTAGAGGGGAGGGGAGGGCAAGTGCAGGGCTCCTCCAGCGCTCGCTTGGCCGCCCAGACTCAGCGCCGCACGGAGAGCACAAGGCTCCCAGGTCCCCTGGCTGTGGTCTGCCTCCCCACCCCCCCGGAGGCTGACTCCGTGGGCGCCCAGAAGGTGCCTGACAGACGTCATGTCCCTAGGGCTCTCCTCCCCAGCAGAGACGTGTGCAGGTGGTGGGGCCTGCCCCTGCGTGTCTGGGCTCCCGCCGGCAGCCCCAGCTCAAGGGAAGCAGCCCCTGAGGCAAGACCTGTAGGAGGCGCGGGGCGCCCCCGCCTGGAAGCCTAGTGCACAGCATGCGGGAAGCGAGCCTCCTCGGGAGAAGAGGAGACAGCCCAGCTGCGTGCGTCTGCAATCACTCCTTGGGCGGAGCCCAGTGAGCCTCCAGTACGGCAGAGCTCCAGCTCTGCTCAGAGGCCCGATCTGGCAGAGTTGCTGGCGTGAGGCTGCTCTGCCCTGGGCGAGACTTGCCCAGACTTGCCTCGCTGCTAGTCTTCCTGCCCGGGAAGGAGCAGGCTGCGCGAGACAGGCAGACGCTTCTGGCGCCTTCCTGGTCTCAGCTCCAATCCTGCCCTGCCTTTGCACCTAGTCCCCAGGCGTCCTTGCGGAGGGCTTAGGGGCCGCTGGGTTGCACGCTGCCAAGCCCTCCAGCCGTGAGAGCTCTGTCATAGGGAAGGGAATGGCAAGTGCAGGGCTCCTCCAGCGGTCGCTTGGCCGCCCAGACTCAGCACAGCTCGGAGAGCACCAGGTTCCAAGGGCCCCTGGCTGTGGTCTGCAGCCCCACACACCCGGAGGCTGACTCCGTGGGCGCCCAGAAGGTGCCTGACAGACGTCATTTCCCGAGTGCTCTCCCCACCAGCAGAGACGTGGGCAGGTGGTTGGGGCCTGCCCCTGCGTGTCTGGGCTGCCGCCCACAGCCTCAGCTCAGGGGAAGCAGCCCCTGTGCCAAGACTGGCAGGAGGCGCGGGGCGTCCCTGCCTGGAAGCCCAGTGCAAAGTACGCTTGGAAGCGAGCCTCCTTGGGAAGAGTCGAGGGAGCCAAGCCGCGTGCAGCTGCAATCCCTGCTTGGGCCGAGCCGAGTGTGCCTCCAGTACGGCAGAGCTCCAGCTCTGCGCAGAGGCCGGATCTAGTCAAGTGCCTTGCGCGAGGCTGCTCTGCCCTGGGCGAGACTTGCCCAGGCTTGCCTCGCTGATAGGCTTGCTGCCCAGGAAAGAGCAGGCTGCGCGATGCTGGGAGAGGCCACTGACCCCTTCCTGGCCTCAGCTCCACTCCTGCCTTGCCTTTGCATCTAGGCCCCAGGCCTCCTTGGGAAAGGCTTAGGAGCCGGTGGCTTGCACACTGCCAAGCCCTCCAGCAGTGAGGCCTCTCGTAGAGGGGAGGGGAGGGCAAGTGCAGGGCTCCTCCAGCGCTCGCTTGGCCGCCCAGACTCAGCGCCGCACGGAGAGCACAAGGCTCCCAGGTCCCCTGGCTGTGGTCTGCCTCCCCACCCACCCGGAGGCTGACTCCGTGGGCGCCCAGAAGGTGCCTGACAGACGTCATGTCCCTAGGGCTCTCCTCCCCAGCAGAGACGTGTGCAGGTGGTGGGGCCTGCCCCTGCGTGTCTGGGCTCCCGCCGGCAGCCCCAGCTCAAGGGAAGCAGCCCCTGAGGCAAGACCTGTAGGAGGCGCGGGGCGCCCCCGCCTGGAAGCCTAGTGCACAGCATGCGGGAAGCGAGCCTCCTCGGGAGAAGAGGAGACAGCCCAGCTGCGTGCGTCTGCAATCACTCCTTGGGCGGAGCCCAGTGAGCCTCCAGTACGGCAGAGCTCCAGCTCTGCTCAGAGGCCCGATCTGGCAGAGTTGCTGGCGTGAGGCTGCTCTGCCCTGGGCGAGACTTGCCCAGACTTGCCTCGCTGCTAGTCTTCCTGCCCGGGAAGGAGCAGGCTGCGCGAGACAGGCAGACGCTTCTGGCGCCTTCCTGGTCTCAGCTCCAATCCTGCCCTGCCTTTGCACCTAGTCCCCAGGCGTCCTTGCGGAGGGCTTAGGGGCCGCTGGGTTGCACGCTGCCAAGCCCTCCAGCCGTGAGAGCTCTGTCATAGGGAAGGGAATGGCAAGTGCAGGGCTCCTCCAGCGCTCGCTTGGCCGCCCAGACTCAGCACAGCTCGGAGAGCACCAGGTTCCCAGGGCCCCTGGCTGTGGTCTGCAGCCCCACACACCCGGAGGCTGACTCCGTGGGCGCCCAGAAGGTGCCTGACAGACGTCATTTCCCGAGTGCTCTCCCCACCAGCAGAGACGTGGGCAGGTGGTTGGGGCCTGCCCCTGCGTGTCTGGGCTTCCTCCCACAGCCTCAGCTCAGGGGAAGCAGCCCCTGTGCCAAGACTGGCAGGAGGCGCGGGGCGTCCCTGCCTGGAGCCAAGTGCAGAGCACGCTTGGAAGCGAGCCTCCTTGGGAAGAGTCGAGGGAGCCAAGCCGCGTGCAGCTGCAATCCCTGCTTGGGCCGAGCCGAGTGTGCCTCCAGGACGGCAGAGCTCCAGCTCTGCTCAGAGGCCGGATCCAGTCAAGTGCCTTGCGCGAGGCTGCTCTGCCCTGGGCGAGACTTGCCCAGGCTTGCCTCGCTGCTAGGCTTGCTGCCCAGGAAGGAGCAGGCTGCGCGATGCTGGGAGAGGCCACTGGCGCCTTCCTGGCCTCAGCTCCACTCCTGCCTTGCCTTTGCATCTAGGCCCCAGGCGTCCGTGGGGAAGGCTTAGGAGCCGGTGGCTTGCACACTGCCAAGCCCTCCAGCAGTGAGGCCTCTCTTAGAGGGGAGGGGAGGGCTAGTGCAGGGCTCCTCCAGCGCTCGCTTGGCCGCCCAGACTCAGCGCCGCACGGAGAGCACAAGGCTCCCAGGTCCCCTGGCTGTGGTCTGCAGCCCCACACACCCGGAGGCTGACTCCGTGGGCGCCCAGAAGGTGCCTGACAGATGTCATGTCCCTAGCGCTCTGCTCCCCAGCAGAGACGTGTGCAGGTGGTGGGGCCTGCCCCTGCGTGTCTGGGCTCCCGCCGGCAGCCCCAGCTCAAGGGAAGCAGCCCCTGAGGCAAGACCTGTAGGAGGGGCAGGGCGCCCCCGCCTGGAAGCCTAGTGCACAGCATGCGGGAAGCGAGCCTCCTCGGGAGAAGAGGAGAAAGCGCAGCTGCCTGCGTCTGCAATCACTCCTTGGGCGGAGCCCAGTGAGCCTCCAGTATGGCAGAGCTCCAGCTCTGCTCAGAGGCCCGATCTGGCAGAGTTCCTGGCGTGAGGCTGCTCTGCCCTGGGCGAGCCTTGCCCAGACTTGCCTCGCTGCTAGGCTTCCTGCCCGGGAAGGAGCAGGCTGCACCAGACAGGTAGACGCTCCTGGCGCTTTCCTGGCCTCAGCTCCACTCCTGCCTTGCCTTTGCACCTAGTCCCCAGGCGTCCTTGCGGAGGGCTTAGGGGCCGGTGGGTTGCACGCTGCCAAGCCGTCCAGCCGTGAGAGCTCTGTCATAGGGAAGGGAATGGCAAGTGCAGGGCTCCTCCAGCGCTCGCTTGGCCGCCCAGACTCAGCACAGCACGGAGAGCACCAGGCTCCCAGGGCCCCTGGCTGTGGTCTGCAGCCCCACACACCCGGAGGCTGACTCCGTGAGCGCCCAGAAGGTGCCTGACAGACGTCATTTCCCTAGTGCTCTCCCCACCAGCAGAGACGTGGGCAGGTGGTTGGGGCCTGCCTCTGCGTGTCTGGGCTGCTGTCCACAGCCTCAGCTCAGGGGAAGCAGCCCGTGTGCCAAGACTGGCAGGAGGCGCGGGGAGTCCTGCCTGGAAGCCAAGTGCAGAGTACGCTTGGAAGCGAGCCTCCTTGGGAAGAGTCGAGGGAGCCAAACCAGGTGCAGCTGCCATCCCTGCTTGGGCCGAGCCGAGTGTGCCTCCAGTACGGCAGAGCTCCAGCTCTGCTCAGAGGCCGGATCCAGTCAAGTGCCTTGCGCGAGGCTGCGCTGCCCTGGGCGAGACTTGCCCAGGCTTGCCTCGCTGCTAGGCTTGCTGCCCAGGAAGGAGCAGGCTGCGCAATGCTGGGAGAGGCCACTGGCGCCTTCCTGGCCTCAGCTCCACTCCTGCCTTGCCTTTGCATCTAGGCCCCAGGCGTCCGTGGGGAAGGCTTAGGAGCCGGTGGCTTGCACACTGCCAAGCCCTCCAGCAGTGAGGCCTCTCTTAGAGGGGAGGGGAGGGCAAGTGCAGGGCTCCTCCAGCGCTCGCTTGGCCGCCCAGACTCAGCACAGCACGGAGAGCACAAGGCTCCCAGGTCCCCTGGCTGTGGTCTGCAGCCCCACACACCCGGAGGCTGACTCCGTGGGCGCCGAGAAGGTGCCTGACAGACGTCACGTCCCTAGCGCTCTCCTCCCCAGCAGAGACGTGTGCAGGTGGTGGGGCCTGCCCCTGCGTGTCTGGGCTCCCGCCGGCAGCCCCAGCTCAAGGGAAGCAGCCCCTGAGGCAAGACCTGTAGGAGGCGCGGGGCGCCCCCGCATGGAAGCCTAGTGCACAGCATGCGGGAAGCGAGCCTCCTCGGGAGAAGAGGAGGCAGCGCAGCCGCGTGCGTCTGCAATCACTCCTTGGGCGGAGCCCAGTGAGCCTCCAGTACGGCAGAGCTCCAGCTCTGCTCAGAGGCCCGATCTGGCAGAGTTCCTGGCGTGAGGCTGCTCTGCCCTGGGCGAGCCTTGCCCAGACTTGCCTCGCTGCTAGGCTTCCTGCCCGAGAAGGAGCAGGCTGCGCCAGACAGGCAGACGCTCCTGGCGCCTTCCTGGCCTCAGCTCCACTCCTGCCTTGCCTTTGCACCTAGTCCCCAGGCGTCCTTGTGGAGGGCTTAGGGGCCGGTGGGTTGCACGCTGCCAAGCCCTCCAGCCGTGAGAGCTCTGTCATAGGGAAGGGAATGGCAAGTGCAGGGCTCCTCCAGCGGTCGCTTGGCCGCCCAGACTCAGCACAGCTCGGAGAGCACCAGGTTCCCAGGGCCCCTGGCTGTGGTCTGCAGCCCCACACACCCGGAGGCTGACTCCGTGAGCGCCCAGAAGGTGCCTGACAGACGTCATTTCCCTAGTGCTCTCCCCACCAGCAGAGACGTGGGCAGGTGGTTGGGGCCTGCCCCTGCGTGTCTGGGCTGCCGCCCACAGCCTCAGCTCAGGGGAAGCAGCCCCTGTGCCAAGACTGGCAGGAGGCGCGGGGCGTCCCTGCCTGGAAGCCCAGTGCAAAGTACGCTTGGAAGCGAGCCTCCTTGGGAAGAGTCGAGGGAGCCAAGCCGCGTGCAGCTGCAATCCCTGCTTGGGCCGAGCCGAGTGTGCCTCCAGTACGGCAGAGCTCCAGCTCTGCGCAGAGGCCGGATCTAGTCAAGTGCCTTGCGCGAGGCTGCTCTGCCCTGGGCGAGACTTGCCCAGGCTTGCCTCGCTGATAGGCTTGCTGCCCAGGAAAGAGCAGGCTGCGCGATGCTGGGAGAGGCCACTGACCCCTTCCTGGCCTCAGCTCCACTCCTGCCTTGCCTTTGCATCTAGGCCCCAGGCCTCCTTGGGAAAGTCTTAGGAGCCGGTGGCTTGCACACTGCCAAGCCCTCCAGCAGTGAGGCCTCTCGTAGAGGGGAGGGGAGGGCAAGTGCAGGGCTCCTCCAGCGCTCGCTTGGCCGCCCAGACTCAGCGCCGCACGGAGAGCACAAGGCTCCCAGGTCCCCTGGCTGTGGTCTGCCTCCCCACCCCCCCGGAGGCTGACTCCGTGGGCGCCCAGAAGGTGCCTGACAGACGTCATGTCCCTAGGGCTCTCCTCCCCAGCAGAGACGTGTGCAGGTGGTGGGGCCTGCCCCTGCGTGTCTGGGCTCCCGCCGGCAGCCCCAGCTCAAGGGAAGCAGCCCCTGAGGCAAGACCTGTAGGAGGCGCGGGGCGCCCCCGCCTGGAAGCCTAGTGCACAGCATGCGGGAAGCGAGCCTCCTCGGGAGAAGAGGAGACAGCCCAGCTGCGTGCGTCTGCAATCACTCCTTGGGCGGAGCCCAGTGAGCCTCCAGTACGGCAGAGCTCCAGCTCTGCTCAGAGGCCCGATCTGGCAGAGTTGCTGGCGTGAGGCTGCTCTGCCCTGGGCGAGACTTGCCCAGACTTGCCTCGCTGCTAGTCTTCCTGCCCGGGAAGGAGCAGGCTGCGCGAGACAGGCAGACGCTTCTGGCGCCTTCCTGGTCTCAGCTCCAATCCTGCCCTGCCTTTGCACCTAGTCCCCAGGCGTCCTTGCGGAGGGCTTAGGGGCCGCTGGGTTGCACGCTGCCAAGCCCTCCAGCCGTGAGAGCTCTGTCATAGGGAAGGGAATGGCAAGTGCAGGGCTCCTCCAGCGGTCGCTTGGCCGCCCAGACTCAGCACAGCTCGGAGAGCACCAGGTTCCAAGGGCCCCTGGCTGTGGTCTGCAGCCCCACACACCCGGAGGCTGACTCCGTGGGCGCCCAGAAGGTGCCTGACAGACGTCATTTCCCGAGTGCTCTCCCCACCAGCAGAGACGTGGGCAGGTGGTTGGGGCCTGCCCCTGCGTGTCTGGGCTGCCGCCCACAGCCTCAGCTCAGGGGAAGCAGCCCCTGTGCCAAGACTGGCAGGAGGCGCGGGGCGTCCCTGCCTGGAAGCCCAGTGCAAAGTACGCTTGGAAGCGAGCCTCCTTGGGAAGAGTCGAGGGAGCCAAGCCGCGTGCAGCTGCAATCCCTGCTTGGGCCGAGCCGAGTGTGCCTCCAGTACGGCAGAGCTCCAGCTCTGCGCAGAGGCCGGATCTAGTCAAGTGCCTTGCGCGAGGCTGCTCTGCCCTGGGCGAGACTTGCCCAGGCTTGCCTCGCTGATAGGCTTGCTGCCCAGGAAAGAGCAGGCTGCGCGATGCTGGGAGAGGCCACTGACCCCTTCCTGGCCTCAGCTCCACTCCTGCCTTGCCTTTGCATCTAGGCCCCAGGCCTCCTTGGGAAAGGCTTAGGAGCCGGTGGCTTGCACACTGCCAAGCCCTCCAGCAGTGAGGCCTCTCGTAGAGGGGAGGGGAGGGCAAGTGCAGGGCTCCTCCAGCGCTCGCTTGGCCGCCCAGACTCAGCGCCGCACGGAGAGCACAAGGCTCCCAGGTCCCCTGGCTGTGGTCTGCCTCCCCACCCACCCGGAGGCTGACTCCGTGGGCGCCCAGAAGGTGCCTGACAGACGTCATGTCCCTAGGGCTCTCCTCCCCAGCAGAGACGTGTGCAGGTGGTGGGGCCTGCCCCTGCGTGTCTGGGCTCCCGCCGGCAGCCCCAGCTCAAGGGAAGCAGCCCCTGAGGCAAGACCTGTAGGAGGCGCGGGGCGCCCCCGCCTGGAAGCCTAGTGCACAGCATGCGGGAAGCGAGCCTCCTCGGGAGAAGAGGAGACAGCCCAGCTGCGTGCGTCTGCAATCACTCCTTGGGCGGAGCCCAGTGAGCCTCCAGTACGGCAGAGCTCCAGCTCTGCTCAGAGGCCCGATCTGGCAGAGTTGCTGGCGTGAGGCTGCTCTGCCCTGGGCGAGACTTGCCCAGACTTGCCTCGCTGCTAGTCTTCCTGCCCGGGAAGGAGCAGGCTGCGCGAGACAGGCAGACGCTTCTGGCGCCTTCCTGGTCTCAGCTCCAATCCTGCCCTGCCTTTGCACCTAGTCCCCAGGCGTCCTTGCGGAGGGCTTAGGGGCCGCTGGGTTGCACGCTGCCAAGCCCTCCAGCCGTGAGAGCTCTGTCATAGGGAAGGGAATGGCAAGTGCAGGGCTCCTCCAGCGCTCGCTTGGCCGCCCAGACTCAGCACAGCTCGGAGAGCACCAGGTTCCCAGGGCCCCTGGCTGTGGTCTGCAGCCCCACACACCCGGAGGCTGACTCCGTGGGCGCCCAGAAGGTGCCTGACAGACGTCATTTCCCGAGTGCTCTCCCCACCAGCAGAGACGTGGGCAGGTGGTTGGGGCCTGCCCCTGCGTGTCTGGGCTTCCTCCCACAGCCTCAGCTCAGGGGAAGCAGCCCCTGTGCCAAGACTGGCAGGAGGCGCGGGGCGTCCCTGCCTGGAGCCAAGTGCAGAGCACGCTTGGAAGCGAGCCTCCTTGGGAAGAGTCGAGGGAGCCAAGCCGCGTGCAGCTGCAATCCCTGCTTGGGCCGAGCCGAGTGTGCCTCCAGGACGGCAGAGCTCCAGCTCTGCTCAGAGGCCGGATCCAGTCAAGTGCCTTGCGCGAGGCTGCTCTGCCCTGGGCGAGACTTGCCCAGGCTTGCCTCGCTGCTAGGCTTGCTGCCCAGGAAGGAGCAGGCTGCGCGATGCTGGGAGAGGCCACTGGCGCCTTCCTGGCCTCAGCTCCACTCCTGCCTTGCCTTTGCATCTAGGCCCCAGGCGTCCGTGGGGAAGGCTTAGGAGCCGGTGGCTTGCACACTGCCAAGCCCTCCAGCAGTGAGGCCTCTCTTAGAGGGGAGGGGAGGGCTAGTGCAGGGCTCCTCCAGCGCTCGCTTGGCCGCCCAGACTCAGCGCCGCACGGAGAGCACAAGGCTCCCAGGTCCCCTGGCTGTGGTCTGCAGCCCCACACACCCGGAGGCTGACTCCGTGGGCGCCCAGAAGGTGCCTGACAGATGTCATGTCCCTAGCGCTCTGCTCCCCAGCAGAGACGTGTGCAGGTGGTGGGGCCTGCCCCTGCGTGTCTGGGCTCCCGCCGGCAGCCCCAGCTCAAGGGAAGCAGCCCCTGAGGCAAGACCTGTAGGAGGGGCAGGGCGCCCCCGCCTGGAAGCCTAGTGCACAGCATGCGGGAAGCGAGCCTCCTCGGGAGAAGAGGAGAAAGCGCAGCTGCCTGCGTCTGCAATCACTCCTTGGGCGGAGCCCAGTGAGCCTCCAGTATGGCAGAGCTCCAGCTCTGCTCAGAGGCCCGATCTGGCAGAGTTCCTGGCGTGAGGCTGCTCTGCCCTGGGCGAGCCTTGCCCAGACTTGCCTCGCTGCTAGGCTTCCTGCCCGGGAAGGAGCAGGCTGCACCAGACAGGTAGACGCTCCTGGCGCTTTCCTGGCCTCAGCTCCACTCCTGCCTTGCCTTTGCACCTAGTCCCCAGGCGTCCTTGCGGAGGGCTTAGGGGCCGGTGGGTTGCACGCTGCCAAGCCGTCCAGCCGTGAGAGCTCTGTCATAGGGAAGGGAATGGCAAGTGCAGGGCTCCTCCAGCGCTCGCTTGGCCGCCCAGACTCAGCACAGCACGGAGAGCACCAGGCTCCCAGGGCCCCTGGCTGTGGTCTGCAGCCCCACACACCCGGAGGCTGACTCCGTGAGCGCCCAGAAGGTGCCTGACAGACGTCATTTCCCTAGTGCTCTCCCCACCAGCAGAGACGTGGGCAGGTGGTTGGGGCCTGCCTCTGCGTGTCTGGGCTGCTGTCCACAGCCTCAGCTCAGGGGAAGCAGCCCGTGTGCCAAGACTGGCAGGAGGCGCGGGGAGTCCTGCCTGGAAGCCAAGTGCAGAGTACGCTTGGAAGCGAGCCTCCTTGGGAAGAGTCGAGGGAGCCAAACCAGGTGCAGCTGCCATCCCTGCTTGGGCCGAGCCGAGTGTGCCTCCAGTACGGCAGAGCTCCAGCTCTGCTCAGAGGCCGGATCCAGTCAAGTGCCTTGCGCGAGGCTGCGCTGCCCTGGGCGAGACTTGCCCAGGCTTGCCTCGCTGCTAGGCTTGCTGCCCAGGAAGGAGCAGGCTGCGCAATGCTGGGAGAGGCCACTGGCGCCTTCCTGGCCTCAGCTCCACTCCTGCCTTGCCTTTGCATCTAGGCCCCAGGCGTCCGTGGGGAAGGCTTAGGAGCCGGTGGCTTGCACACTGCCAAGCCCTCCAGCAGTGAGGCCTCTCTTAGAGGGGAGGGGAGGGCAAGTGCAGGGCTCCTCCAGCGCTCGCTTGGCCGCCCAGACTCAGCACAGCACGGAGAGCACAAGGCTCCCAGGTCCCCTGGCTGTGGTCTGCAGCCCCACACACCCGGAGGCTGACTCCGTGGGCGCCGAGAAGGTGCCTGACAGACGTCACGTCCCTAGCGCTCTCCTCCCCAGCAGAGACGTGTGCAGGTGGTGGGGCCTGCCCCTGCGTGTCTGGGCTCCCGCCGGCAGCCCCAGCTCAAGGGAAGCAGCCCCTGAGGCAAGACCTGTAGGAGGCGCGGGGCGCCCCCGCATGGAAGCCTAGTGCACAGCATGCGGGAAGCGAGCCTCCTCGGGAGAAGAGGAGGCAGCGCAGCCGCGTGCGTCTGCAATCACTCCTTGGGCGGAGCCCAGTGAGCCTCCAGTACGGCAGAGCTCCAGCTCTGCTCAGAGGCCCGATCTGGCAGAGTTCCTGGCGTGAGGCTGCTCTGCCCTGGGCGAGCCTTGCCCAGACTTGCCTCGCTGCTAGGCTTCCTGCCCGAGAAGGAGCAGGCTGCGCCAGACAGGCAGACGCTCCTGGCGCCTTCCTGGCCTCAGCTCCACTCCTGCCTTGCCTTTGCACCTAGTCCCCAGGCGTCCTTGTGGAGGGCTTAGGGGCCGGTGGGTTGCACGCTGCCAAGCCGTCCAGCCGTGAGAGCTCTGTCATAGGGAAGGGAATGGCAAGTGCAGGGCTCCTCCAGCGCTCGCTTGGCCGCCCAGACTCAGCACAGCACGGAGAGCACCAGGCTCCAAAGGGCCCCTGGCTGTGGTCTGCAGCCCCACACACCCGGAGGCTGACTCCGTGAGCGCCCAGAAGGTGCCTGACAGACGTCATTTCCCGAGTGCTCTCCCCACCAGCAGAGACGTGGGCAGGTGGTTGGGGCCTGCCCCTGCGTGTCTGGGCTGCCGCCCACAGCCTCAGCTCAGGGGAAGCAGCCCCTGTGCCAAGACTGGCAGGAGGCGCGGGGCGTCCCTGCCTGGAAGCCCAGTGCAAAGTACGCTTGGAAGCGAGCCTCCTTGGGAAGAGTCGAGGGAGCCAAGCCGCGTGCAGCTGCAATCCCTGCTTGGGCCGAGCCGAGTGTGCCTCCAGTACGGCAGAGCTCCAGCTCTGCGCAGAGGCCGGATCTAGTCAAGTGCCTTGCGCGAGGCTGCTCTGCCCTGGGCGAGACTTGCCCAGGCTTGCCTCGCTGATAGGCTTGCTGCCCAGGAAAGAGCAGGCTGCGCGATGCTGGGAGAGGCCACTGACCCCTTCCTGGCCTCAGCTCCACTCCTGCCTTGCCTTTGCATCTAGGCCCCAGGCCTCCTTGGGAAAGTCTTAGGAGCCGGTGGCTTGCACACTGCCAAGCCCTCCAGCAGTGAGGCCTCTCGTAGAGGGGAGGGGAGGGCAAGTGCAGGGCTCCTCCAGCGCTCGCTTGGCCGCCCAGACTCAGCGCCGCACGGAGAGCACAAGGCTCCCAGGTCCCCTGGCTGTGGTCTGCCTCCCCACCCACCCGGAGGCTGACTCCGTGGGCGCCCAGAAGGTGCCTGACAGACGTCATGTCCCTAGGGCTCTCCTCCCCAGCAGAGACGTGTGCAGGTGGTGGGGCCTGCCCCTGCGTGTCTGGGCTCCCGCCGGCAGCCCCAGCTCAAGGGAAGCAGCCCCTGAGGCAAGACCTGTAGGAGGCGCGGGGCGCCCCCGCCTGGAAGCCTAGTGCACAGCATGCGGGAAGCGAGCCTCCTCGGGAGAAGAGGAGACAGCCCAGCTGCGTGCGTCTGCAATCACTCCTTGGGCGGAGCCCAGTGAGCCTCCAGTACGGCAGAGCTCCAGCTCTGCTCAGAGGCCCGATCTGGCAGAGTTGCTGGCGTGAGGCTGCTCTGCCCTGGGCGAGACTTGCCCAGACTTGCCTCGCTGCTAGTCTTCCTGCCCGGGAAGGAGCAGGCTGCGCGAGACAGGCAGACGCTTCTGGCGCCTTCCTGGTCTCAGCTCCAATCCTGCCCTGCCTTTGCACCTAGTCCCCAGGCGTCCTTGCGGAGGGCTTAGGGGCCGCTGGGTTGCACGCTGCCAAGCCCTCCAGCCGTGAGAGCTCTGTCATAGGGAAGGGAATGGCAAGTGCAGGGCTCCTCCAGCGGTCGCTTGGCCGCCCAGACTCAGCACAGCTCAGAGAGCACCGGGTTCCCAGGGCCCCTGGCTGTGGTCTGCAGCCCCACACACCCGGAGGCTGACTCCGTGGGCGCCCAGAAGGTGCCTGACAGACGTCATTTCCCGAGTGCTCTCCCCACCAGCAGAGACGTGGGCAGGTGGTTGGGGCCTGCCCCTGCGTGTCTGGGCTTCCTCCCACAGCCTCAGCTCAGGGGAAGCAGCCCCTGTGCCAAGACTGGCAGGAGGCGCGGGGCGTCCCTGCCTGGAAGCCAAGTGCAGAGCACGCTTGGAAGCGAGCCTCCTTGGGAAGAGTCGAGGGAGCCAAGCCGCGTGCAGCTGCAATCCCTGCTTGGGCCGAGCCGAGTGTGCCTCCAGGACGGCAGAGCTCCAGCTCTGCTCAGAGGCCCGATCTGGCAGAGTTCCTGGCGTGAGGCTGCTCTGCCCTGGGCGAGCCTTGCCCAGACTTGCCTCGCTGCTAGGCTTCCTGCCCGGGAAGGAGCAGGCTGCACCAGACAGGTAGACGCTCCTGGCGCTTTCCTGGCCTCAGCTCCACTCCTGCCTTGCCTTTGCACCTAGTCCCCAGGCGTCCTTGCGGAGGGCTTAGGGGCCGGTGGGTTGCACGCTGCCAAGCCGTCCAGCCGTGAGAGCTCTGTCATAGGGAAGGGAATGGCAAGTGCAGGGCTCCTCCAGCGCTCGCTTGGCCGCCCAGACTCAGCACAGCACGGAGAGCACCAGGCTCCCAGGGCCCCTGGCTGTGGTCTGCAGCCCCACACACCCGGAGGCTGACTCCGTGAGCGCCCAGAAGGTGCCTGACAGACGTCATTTCCCTAGTGCTCTCCCCACCAGCAGAGACGTGGGCAGGTGGTTGGGGCCTGCCCCTGCGTGTCTGGGCTGCTGTCCACAGCCTCAGCTCAGGGGAAGCAGCCCGTGTGCCAAGACTGGCAGGAGGCGCGGGGAGTCCTGCCTGGAAGCCAAGTGCAGAGTACGCTTGGAAGCGAGCCTCCTTGGGAAGAGTCGAGGGAGCCAAACCAGGTGCAGCTGCCATCCCTGCTTGGGCCGAGCCGAGTGTGCCTCCAGTACGGCAGAGCTCCAGCTCTGCTCAGAGGCCGGATCCAGTCAAGTGCCTTGCGCGAGGCTGCGCTGCCCTGGGCGAGACTTGCCCAGGCTTGCCTCGCTGCTAGGCTTGCTGCCCAGGAAGGAGCAGGCTGCGCAATGCTGGGAGAGGCCACTGGCGCCTTCCTGGCCTCAGCTCCACTCCTGCCTTGCCTTTGCATCTAGGCCCCAGGCGTCCGTGGGGAAGGCTTAGGAGCCGGTGGCTTGCACACTGCCAAGCCCTCCAGCAGTGAGGCCTCTCGTAGAGGGGAGGGGAGGGCAAGTGCAGGGCTCCTCCAGCGCTCGCTTGGCCGCCCAGACTCAGCGCCGCACGGAGAGCACAAGGCTCCCAGGTCCCCTGGCTGTGGTCTGCCTCCCCACCCACCCGGAGGCTGACTCCGTGGGCGCCCAGAAGGTGCCTGACAGACGTCATGTCCCTAGGGCTCTCCTCCCCAGCAGAGACGTGTGCAGGTGGTGGGGCCTGCCCCTGCGTGTCTGGGCTCCCGCCGGCAGCCCCAGCTCAAGGGAAGCAGCCCCTGAGGCAAGACCTGTAGGAGGCGCGGGGCGCCCCCGCCTGGAAGCCTAGTGCACAGCATGCGGGAAGCGAGCCTCCTCGGGAGAAGAGGAGACAGCCCAGCTGCGTGCGTCTGCAATCACTCCTTGGGCGGAGCCCAGTGAGCCTCCAGTACGGCAGAGCTCCAGCTCTGCTCAGAGGCCCGATCTGGCAGAGTTGCTGGCGTGAGGCTGCTCTGCCCTGGGCGAGACTTGCCCAGACTTGCCTCGCTGCTAGTCTTCCTGCCCGGGAAGGAGCAGGCTGCGCGAGACAGGCAGACGCTTCTGGCGCCTTCCTGGTCTCAGCTCCAATCCTGCCCTGCCTTTGCACCTAGTCCCCAGGCGTCCTTGCGGAGGGCTTAGGGGCCGCTGGGTTGCACGCTGCCAAGCCCTCCAGCCGTGAGAGCTCTGTCATAGGGAAGGGAATGGCAAGTGCAGGGCTCCTCCAGCGGTCGCTTGGCCGCCCAGACTCAGCACAGCTCGGAGAGCACCAGGTTCCCAGGGCCCCTGGCTGTGGTCTGCAGCCCCACACACCCGGAGGCTGACTCCGTGGGCGCCCAGAAGGTGCCTGACAGACGTCATTTCCCGAGTGCTCTCCCCACCAGCAGAGACGTGGGCAGGTGGTTGGGGCCTGCCCCTGCGTGTCTGGGCTTCCTCCCACAGCCTCAGCTCAGGGGAAGCAGCCCCTGTGCCAAGACTGGCAGGAGGCGCGGGGCGTCCCTGCCTGGAGCCAAGTGCAGAGCACGCTTGGAAGCGAGCCTCCTTGGGAAGAGTCGAGGGAGCCAAGCCGCGTGCAGCTGCAATCCCTGCTTGGGCCGAGCCGAGTGTGCCTCCAGGACGGCAGAGCTCCAGCTCTGCTCAGAGGCCGGATCCAGTCAAGTGCCTTGCGCGAGGCTGCTCTGCCCTGGGCGAGACTTGCCCAGGCTTGCCTCGCTGCTAGGCTTGCTGCCCAGGAAGGAGCAGGCTGCGCGATGCTGGGAGAGGCCACTGGCGCCTTCCTGGCCTCAGCTCCACTCCTGCCTTGCCTTTGCATCTAGGCCCCAGGCGTCCGTGGGGAAGGCTTAGGAGCCGGTGGCTTGCACACTGCCAAGCCCTCCAGCAGTGAGGCCTCTCTTAGAGGGGAGGGGAGGGCTAGTGCAGGGCTCCTCCAGCGCTCGCTTGGCCGCCCAGACTCAGCGCCGCACGGAGAGCACAAGGCTCCCAGGTCCCCTGGCTGTGGTCTGCAGCCCCACACACCCGGAGGCTGACTCCGTGGGCGCCCAGAAGGTGCCTGACAGATGTCATGTCCCTAGCGCTCTGCTCCCCAGCAGAGACGTGTGCAGGTGGTGGGGCCTGCCCCTGCGTGTCTGGGCTCCCGCCGGCAGCCCCAGCTCAAGGGAAGCAGCCCCTGAGGCAAGACCTGTAGGAGGGGCAGGGCGCCCCCGCCTGGAAGCCTAGTGCACAGCATGCGGGAAGCGAGCCTCCTCGGGAGAAGAGGAGAAAGCGCAGCTGCCTGCGTCTGCAATCACTCCTTGGGCGGAGCCCAGTGAGCCTCCAGTATGGCAGAGCTCCAGCTCTGCTCAGAGGCCCGATCTGGCAGAGTTCCTGGCGTGAGGCTGCTCTGCCCTGGGCGAGCCTTGCCCAGACTTGCCTCGCTGCTAGGCTTCCTGCCCGGGAAGGAGCAGGCTGCACCAGACAGGTAGACGCTCCTGGCGCTTTCCTGGCCTCAGCTCCACTCCTGCCTTGCCTTTGCACCTAGTCCCCAGGCGTCCTTGCGGAGGGCTTAGGGGCCGGTGGGTTGCACGCTGCCAAGCCGTCCAGCCGTGAGAGCTCTGTCATAGGGAAGGGAATGGCAAGTGCAGGGCTCCTCCAGCGCTCGCTTGGCCGCCCAGACTCAGCACAGCACGGAGAGCACCAGGCTCCCAGGGCCCCTGGCTGTGGTCTGCAGCCCCACACACCCGGAGGCTGACTCCGTGAGCGCCCAGAAGGTGCCTGACAGACGTCATTTCCCTAGTGCTCTCCCCACCAGCAGAGACGTGGGCAGGTGGTTGGGGCCTGCCTCTGCGTGTCTGGGCTGCTGTCCACAGCCTCAGCTCAGGGGAAGCAGCCCGTGTGCCAAGACTGGCAGGAGGCGCGGGGAGTCCTGCCTGGAAGCCAAGTGCAGAGTACGCTTGGAAGCGAGCCTCCTTGGGAAGAGTCGAGGGAGCCAAACCAGGTGCAGCTGCCATCCCTGCTTGGGCCGAGCCGAGTGTGCCTCCAGGACGGCAGAGCTCCAGCTCTGCTCAGAGGCCGGATCCAGTCAAGTGCCTTGCGCGAGGCTGCGCTGCCCTGGGCGAGACTTGCCCAGGCTTGCCTCGCTGCTAGGCTTGCTGCCCAGGAAGGAGCAGGCTGCGCAATGCTGGGAGAGGCCACTGGCGCCTTCCTGGCCTCAGCTCCACTCCTGCCTTGCCTTTGCATCTAGGCCCCAGGCGTCCGTGGGGAAGGCTTAGGAGCCGGTGGCTTGCACACTGCCAAGCCCTCCAGCAGTGAGGCCTCTCGTAGAGGGGAGGGGAGGGCAAGTGCAGGGCTCCTCCAGCGCTCGCTTGGCCGCCCAGACTCAGCGCCGCACGGAGAGCACAAGGCTCCCAGGTCCCCTGGCTGTGGTCTGCCTCCCCACCCACCCGGAGGCTGACTCCGTGGGCGCCCAGAAGGTGCCTGACAGACGTCATGTCCCTAGGGCTCTCCTCCCCAGCAGAGACGTGTGCAGGTGGTGGGGCCTGCCCCTGCGTGTCTGGGCTCCCGCCGGCAGCCCCAGCTCAAGGGAAGCAGCCCCTGAGGCAAGACCTGTAGGAGGCGCGGGGCGCCCCCGCCTGGAAGCCTAGTGCACAGCATGCGGGAAGCGAGCCTCCTCGGGAGAAGAGGAGACAGCCCAGCTGCGTGCGTCTGCAATCACTCCTTGGGCGGAGCCCAGTGAGCCTCCAGTACGGCAGAGCTCCAGCTCTGCTCAGAGGCCCGATCTGGCAGAGTTGCTGGCGTGAGGCTGCTCTGCCCTGGGCGAGACTTGCCCAGACGTGCCTCGCTGCTAGTCTTCCTGCCCGGGAAGGAGCAGGCTGCGCGAGACAGGCAGACGCTTCTGGCGCCTTCCTGGTCTCAGCTCCAATCCTGCCCTGCCTTTGCACCTAGTCCCCAGGCGTCCTTGCGGAGGGCTTAGGGGCCGCTGGGTTGCACGCTGCCAAGCCCTCCAGCCGTGAGAGCTCTGTCATAGGGAAGGGAATGGCAAGTGCAGGGCTCCTCCAGCGGTCGCTTGGCCGCCCAGACTCAGCACAGCTCAGAGAGCACCGGGTTCCCAGGGCCCCTGGCTGTGGTCTGCAGCCCCACACACCCGGAGGCTGACTCCGTGGGCGCCCAGAAGGTGCCTGACAGACGTCATTTCCCGAGTGCTCTCCCCACCAGCAGAGACGTGGGCAGGTGGTTGGGGCCTGCCCCTGCGTGTCTGGGCTTCCTCCCACAGCCTCAGCTCAGGGGAAGCAGCCCCTGTGCCAAGACTGGCAGGAGGCGCGGGGCGTCCCTGCCTGGAAGCCAAGTGCAGAGCACGCTTGGAAGCGAGCCTCCTTGGGAAGAGTCGAGGGAGCCAAGCCGCGTGCAGCTGCAATCCCTGCTTGGGCCGAGCCTAGTGTGCCTCCAGGACGGCAGAGCTCCAGCTCTGCTCAGAGGCCCGATCTGGCAGAGTTCCTGGCGTGAGGCTGCTCTGCCCTGGGCGAGCCTTGCCCAGACTTGCCTCGCTGCTAGGCTTCCTGCCCGGGAAGGAGCAGGCTGCACCAGACAGGTAGACGCTCCTGGCGCTTTCCTGGCCTCAGCTCCACTCCTGCCTTGCCTTTGCACCTAGTCCCCAGGCGTCCTTGCGGAGGGCTTAGGGGCCGGTGGGTTGCACGCTGCCAAGCCGTCCAGACGTGAGAGCTCTGTCATAGGGAAGGGAATGGCAAGTGCAGGGCTCCTCCAGCGCTCGCTTGGCCGCCCAGACTCAGCACAGCACGGAGAGCACCAGGCTCCCAGGGCCCCTGGCTGTGGTCTGCAGCCCCACACACCCGGAGGCTGACTCCGTGAGCGCCCAGAAGGTGCCTGACAGACGTCATTTCCCTAGTGCTCTCCCCACCAGCAGAGACGTGGGCAGGTGGTTGGGGCCTGCCCCTGCGTGTCTGGGCTGCTGTCCACAGCCTCAGCTCAGGGGAAGCAGCCCGTGTGCCAAGACTGGCAGGAGGCGCGGGGAGTCCTGCCTGGAAGCCAAGTGCAGAGTACGCTTGGAAGCGAGCCTCCTTGGGAAGAGTCGAGGGAGCCAAACCAGGTGCAGCTGCCATCCCTGCTTGGGCCGAGCCGAGTGTGCCTCCAGTACGGCAGAGCTCCAGCTCTGCTCAGAGGCCGGATCCAGTCAAGTGCCTTGCGCGAGGCTGCGCTGCCCTGGGCGAGACTTGCCCAGGCTTGCCTCGCTGCTAGGCTTGCTGCCCAGGAAGGAGCAGGCTGCGCAATGCTGGGAGAGGCCACTGGCGCCTTCCTGGCCTCAGCTCCACTCCTGCCTTGCCTTTGCATCTAGGCCCCAGGCGTCCGTGGGGAAGGCTTAGGAGCCGGTGGCTTGCACACTGCCAAGCCCTCCAGCAGTGAGGCCTCTCGTAGAGGGGAGGGGAGGGCAAGTGCAGGGCTCCTCCAGCGCTCGCTTGGCCGCCCAGACTCAGCGCCGCACGGAGAGCACAAGGCTCCCAGGTCCCCTGGCTGTGGTCTGCCTCCCCACCCACCCGGAGGCTGACTCCGTGGGCGCCCAGAAGGTGCCTGACAGACGTCATGTCCCTAGGGCTCTCCTCCCCAGCAGAGACGTGTGCAGGTGGTGGGGCCTGCCCCTGCGTGTCTGGGCTCCCGCCGGCAGCCCCAGCTCAAGGGAAGCAGCCCCTGAGGCAAGACCTGTAGGAGGCGCGGGGCGCCCCCGCCTGGAAGCCTAGTGCACAGCATGCGGGAAGCGAGCCTCCTCGGGAGAAGAGGAGACAGCCCAGCTGCGTGCGTCTGCAATCACTCCTTGGGCGGAGCCCAGTGAGCCTCCAGTACGGCAGAGCTCCAGCTCTGCTCAGAGGCCCGATCTGGCAGAGTTGCTGGCGTGAGGCTGCTCTGCCCTGGGCGAGACTTGCCCAGACTTGCCTCGCTGCTAGTCTTCCTGCCCGGGAAGGAGCAGGCTGCGCGAGACAGGCAGACGCTTCTGGCGCCTTCCTGGTCTCAGCTCCAATCCTGCCCTGCCTTTGCACCTAGTCCCCAGGCGTCCTTGCGGAGGGCTTAGGGGCCGCTGGGTTGCACGCTGCCAAGCCCTCCAGCCGTGAGAGCTCTGTCATAGGGAAGGGAATGGCAAGTGCAGGGCTCCTCCAGCGGTCGCTTGGCCGCCCAGACTCAGCACAGCTCGGAGAGCACCAGGTTCCCAGGGCCCCTGGCTGTGGTCTGCAGCCCCACACACCCGGAGGCTGACTCCGTGGGCGCCCAGAAGGTGCCTGACAGACGTCATTTCCCGAGTGCTCTCCCCACCAGCAGAGACGTGGGCAGGTGGTTGGGGCCTGCCCCTGCGTGTCTGGGCTTCCTCCCACAGCCTCAGCTCAGGGGAAGCAGCCCCTGTGCCAAGACTGGCAGGAGGCGCGGGGCGTCCCTGCCTGGAGCCAAGTGCAGAGCACGCTTGGAAGCGAGCCTCCTTGGGAAGAGTCGAGGGAGCCAAGCCGCGTGCAGCTGCAATCCCTGCTTGGGCCGAGCCGAGTGTGCCTCCAGGACGGCAGAGCTCCAGCTCTGCTCAGAGGCCGGATCCAGTCAAGTGCCTTGCGCGAGGCTGCTCTGCCCTGGGCGAGACTTGCCCAGGCTTGCCTCGCTGCTAGGCTTGCTGCCCAGGAAGGAGCAGGCTGCGCGATGCTGGGAGAGGCCACTGGCGCCTTCCTGGCCTCAGCTCCACTCCTGCCTTGCCTTTGCATCTAGGCCCCAGGCGTCCGTGGGGAAGGCTTAGGAGCCGGTGGCTTGCACACTGCCAAGCCCTCCAGCAGTGAGGCCTCTCTTAGAGGGGAGGGGAGGGCAAGTGCAGGGCTCCTCCAGCGCTCGCTTGGCCGCCCAGACTCAGCGCCGCACGGAGAGCACAAGGCTCCCAGGTCCCCTGGCTGTGGTCTGCAGCCCCACACACCCGGAGGCTGACTCCGTGGGCGCCCAGAAGGTGCCTGACAGATGTCATGTCCCTAGCCCTCTGCTCCCCAGCAGAGACGTGTGCAGGTGGTGGGGCCTGCCCCTGCGTGTCTGGGCTCCCGCCGGCAGCCCCAGCTCAAGGGAAGCAGCCCCTGAGGCAAGACCTGTAGGAGGGGCAGGGCGCCCCCGCCTGGAAGCCTAGTGCACAGCATGCGGGAAGCGAGCCTCCTCGGGAGAAGAGGAGGCAGCGCAGCTGCGTGCGTCTGCAATCACTCCTTGGGCGGAGCCCAGTGAGCCTCCAGTATGGCAGAGCTCCAGCTCTGCTCAGAGACTCGATCTGGCAGAGTTCCTGGCGTGAGGCTGCTCTGCCCTGGGCGAGCCTTGCCCAGACTTGCCTCGCTGCTAGGCTTCCTGCCCGGGAAGGAGCAGGCTGCACCAGACAGGTAGACGCTCCTGGCGCTTTCCTGGCCTCAGCTCCACTCCTGCCTTGCCTTTGCACCTAGTCCCCAGGCGTCCTTGCGGAGGGCTTAGGGGCCGGTGGGTTGCACGCTGCCAAGCCGTCCAGCCGTGAGAGCTCTGTCATAGGGAAGGGAATGGCAAGTGCAGGGCTCCTCCAGCGCTCGCTTGGCCGCCCAGACTCAGCACAGCACGGAGAGCACCAGGCTCCCAGGGCCCCTGGCTGTGGTCTGCAGCCCCACACACCCGGAGGCTGACTCCGTGAGCGCCCAGAAGGTGCCTGACAGACGTCATTTCCCTAGTGCTCTCCCCACCAGCAGAGACGTGGGCAGGTGGTTGGGGCCTGCCCCTGCGTGTCTGGGCTGCCGCCCACAGCCTCAGCTCAGGGGAAGCAGCCCCTGTGCCAAGACTGGCAGGAGGCGCGGGGCGTCCCTGCCTGGAAGCCCAGTGCAAAGTACGCTTGGAAGCGAGCCTCCTTGGGAAGAGTCGAGGGAGCCAAGCCGCGTGCAGCTGCAATCCCTGCTTGGGCCGAGCCGAGTGTGCCTCCAGTACGGCAGAGCTCCAGCTCTGCGCAGAGGCCGGATCTAGTCAAGTGCCTTGCGCGAGGCTGCTCTGCCCTGGGCGAGACTTGCCCAGGCTTGCCTCGCTGATAGGCTTGCTGCCCAGGAAAGAGCAGGCTGCGCGATGCTGGGAGAGGCCACTGACCCCTTCCTGGCCTCAGCTCCACTCCTGCCTTGCCTTTGCATCTAGGCCCCAGGCCTCCTTGGGAAAGTCTTAGGAGCCGGTGGCTTGCACACTGCCAAGCCCTCCAGCAGTGAGGCCTCTCGTAGAGGGGAGGGGAGGGCAAGTGCAGGGCTCCTCCAGCGCTCGCTTGGCCGCCCAGACTCAGCGCCGCACGGAGAGCACAAGGCTCCCAGGTCCCCTGGCTGTGGTCTGCCTCCCCACCCACCCGGAGGCTGACTCCGTGGGCGCCCAGAAGGTGCCTGACAGACGTCATGTCCCTAGGGCTCTCCTCCCCAGCAGAGACGTGTGCAGGTGGTGGGGCCTGCCCCTGCGTGTCTGGGCTCCCGCCGGCAGCCCCAGCTCAAGGGAAGCAGCCCCTGAGGCAAGACCTGTAGGAGGCGCGGGGCGCCCCCGCCTGGAAGCCTAGTGCACAGCATGCGGGAAGCGAGCCTCCTCGGGAGAAGAGGAGACAGCCCAGCTGCGTGCGTCTGCAATCACTCCTTGGGCGGAGCCCAGTGAGCCTCCAGTACGGCAGAGCTCCAGCTCTGCTCAGAGGCCCGATCTGGCAGAGTTGCTGGCGTGAGGCTGCTCTGCCCTGGGCGAGACTTGCCCAGACTTGCCTCGCTGCTAGTCTTCCTGCCCGGGAAGGAGCAGGCTGCGCGAGACAGGCAGACGCTTCTGGCGCCTTCCTGGTCTCAGCTCCAATCCTGCCCTGCCTTTGCACCTAGTCCCCAGGCGTCCTTGCGGAGGGCTTAGGGGCCGCTGGGTTGCACGCTGCCAAGCCCTCCAGCCGTGAGAGCTCTGTCATAGGGAAGGGAATGGCAAGTGCAGGGCTCCTCCAGCGGTCGCTTGGCCGCCCAGACTCAGCACAGCTCAGAGAGCACCGGGTTCCCAGGGCCCCTGGCTGTGGTCTGCAGCCCAACACACCCGGAGGCTGACTCCGTGGGCGCCCAGAAGGTGCCTGACAGACGTCATTTCCCGAGTGCTCTCCCCACCAGCAGAGACGTGGGCAGGTGGTTGGGGCCTGCCCCTGCGTGTCTGGGCTTCCTCCCACAGCCTCAGCTCAGGGGAAGCAGCCCCTGTGCCAAGACTGGCAGGAGGCGCGGGGCGTCCCTGCCTGGAAGCCAAGTGCAGAGCACGCTTGGAAGCGAGCCTCCTTGGGAAGAGTCGAGGGAGCCAAGCCGCGTGCAGCTGCAATCCCTGCTTGGGCCGAGCCGAGTGTGCCTCCAGGACGGCAGAGCTCCAGCTCTGCTCAGAGGCCCGATCTGGCAGAGTTCCTGGCGTGAGGCTGCTCTGCCCTGGGCGAGCCTTGCCCAGACTTGCCTCGCTGCTAGGCTTCCTGCCCGGGAAGGAGCAGGCTGCACCAGACAGGTAGACGCTCCTGGCGCTTTCCTGGCCTCAGCTCCACTCCTGCCTTGCCTTTGCACCTAGTCCCCAGGCGTCCTTGCGGAGGGCTTAGGGGCCGGTGGGTTGCACGCTGCCAAGCCGTCCAGACGTGAGAGCTCTGTCATAGGGAAGGGAATGGCAAGTGCAGGGCTCCTCCAGCGCTCGCTTGGCCGCCCAGACTCAGCACAGCACGGAGAGCACCAGGCTCCCAGGGCCCCTGGCTGTGGTCTGCAGCCCCACACACCCGGAGGCTGACTCCGTGAGCGCCCAGAAGGTGCCTGACAGACGTCATTTCCCTAGTGCTCTCCCCACCAGCAGAGACGTGGGCAGGTGGTTGGGGCCTGCCCCTGCGTGTCTGGGCTGCTGTCCACAGCCTCAGCTCAGGGGAAGCAGCCCGTGTGCCAAGACTGGCAGGAGGCGCGGGGAGTCCTGCCTGGAAGCCAAGTGCAGAGTACGCTTGGAAGCGAGCCTCCTTGGGAAGAGTCGAGGGAGCCAAACCAGGTGCAGCTGCCATCCCTGCTTGGGCCGAGCCGAGTGTGCCTCCAGTACGGCAGAGCTCCAGCTCTGCTCAGAGGCCGGATCCAGTCAAGTGCCTTGCGCGAGGCTGCGCTGCCCTGGGCGAGACTTGCCTAGGCTTGCCTCGCTGCTAGGCTTGCTGCCCAGGAAGGAGCAGGCTGCGCAATGCTGGGAGAGGCCACTGGCGCCTTCCTGGCCTCAGCTCCACTCCTGCCTTGCCTTTGCATCTAGGCCCCAGGCGTCCGTGGGGAAGGCTTAGGAGCCGGTGGCTTGCACACTGCCAAGCCCTCCAGCAGTGAGGCCTCTCGTAGAGGGGAGGGGAGGGCAAGTGCAGGGCTCCTCCAGCGCTCGCTTGGCCGCCCAGACTCAGCGCCGCACGGAGAGCACAAGGCTCCCAGGTCCCCTGGCTGTGGTCTGCCTCCCCACCCACCCGGAGGCTGACTCCGTGGGCGCCCAGAAGGTGCCTGACAGACGTCATGTCCCTAGGGCTCTCCTCCCCAGCAGAGACGTGTGCAGGTGGTGGGGCCTGCCCCTGCGTGTCTGGGCTCCCGCCGGCAGCCCCAGCTCAAGGGAAGCAGCCCCTGAGGCAAGACCTGTAGGAGGCGCGGGGCGCCCCCGCCTGGAAGCCTAGTGCACAGCATGCGGGAAGCGAGCCTCCTCGGGAGAAGAGGAGACAGCCCAGCTGCGTGCGTCTGCAATCACTCCTTGGGCGGAGCCCAGTGAGCCTCCAGTACGGCAGAGCTCCAGCTCTGCTCAGAGGCCCGATCTGGCAGAGTTGCTGGCGTGAGGCTGCTCTGCCCTGGGCGAGACTTGCCCAGACTTGCCTCGCTGCTAGTCTTCCTGCCCGGGAAGGAGCAGGCTGCGCGAGACAGGCAGACGCTTCTGGCGCCTTCCTGGTCTCAGCTCCAATCCTGCCCTGCCTTTGCACCTAGTCCCCAGGCGTCCTTGCGGAGGGCTTAGGGGCCGCTGGGTTGCACGCTGCCAAGCCCTCCAGCCGTGAGAGCTCTGTCATAGGGAAGGGAATGGCAAGTGCAGGGCTCCTCCAGCGGTCGCTTGGCCGCCCAGACTCAGCACAGCTCGGAGAGCACCAGGTTCCCAGGGCCCCTGGCTGTGGTCTGCAGCCCCACACACCCGGAGGCTGACTCCGTGGGCGCCCAGAAGGTGCCTGACAGACGTCATTTCCCGAGTGCTCTCCCCACCAGCAGAGACGTGGGCAGGTGGTTGGGGCCTGCCCCTGCGTGTCTGGGCTTCCTCCCACAGCCTCAGCTCAGGGGAAGCATCCCCTGTGCCAAGACTGGCAGGAGGCGCGGGGCGTCCCTGCCTGGAGCCAAGTGCAGAGCACGCTTGGAAGCGAGCCTCCTTGGGAAGAGTCGAGGGAGCCAAGCCGCGTGCAGCTGCAATCCCTGCTTGGGCCGAGCCGAGTGTGCCTCCAGGACGGCAGAGCTCCAGCTCTGCTCAGAGGCCGGATCCAGTCAAGTGCCTTGCGCGAGGCTGCTCTGCCCTGGGCGAGACTTGCCCAGGCTTGCCTCGCTGCTAGGCTTGCTGCCCAGGAAGGAGCAGGCTGCGCGTGCTGGGAGAGGCCACTGGCGCCTTCCTGGCCTCAGCTCCACTCCTGCCTTGCCTTTGCATCTAGGCCCCAGGCGTCCGTGGGGAAGGCTTAGGAGCCGGTGGCTTGCACACTGCCAAGCCCTCCAGCAGTGAGGCCTCTCTTAGAGGGGAGGGGAGGGCAAGTGCAGGGCTCCTCCAGCGCTCGCTTGGCCGCCCAGACTCAGCGCCGCACGGAGAGCACAAGGCTCCCAGGTCCCCTGGCTGTGGTCTGCAGCCCCACACACCCGGAGGCTGACTCCGTGGGCGCCCAGAAGGTGCCTGACAGATGTCATGTCCCTAGCGCTCTGCTCCCCAGCAGAGACGTGTGCAGGTGGTGGGGCCTGCCCCTGCGTGTCTGGGCTCCCGCCGGCAGCCCCAGCTCAAGGGAAGCAGCCCCTGAGGCAAGACCTGTAGGAGGCGCGGGGCGCCCCCGCCTGGAAGCCTAGTGCACAGCATGCGGGAAGCGAGCCTCCTCGGGAGAAGAGGAGACAGCCCAGCTGCGTGCGTCTGCAATCACTCCTTGGGCGGAGCCCAGTGAGCCTCCAGTACGGCAGAGCTCCAGCTCTGCTCAGAGGCCCGATCTGGCAGAGTTGCTGGCGTGAGGCTGCTCTGCCCTGGGCGAGACTTGCCCAGACTTGCCTCGCTGCTAGTCTTCCTGCCCGGGAAGGAGCAGGCTGCGCGAGACAGGCAGACGCTTCTGGCGCCTTCCTGGTCTCAGCTCCAATCCTGCCCTGCCTTTGCACCTAGTCCCCAGGCGTCCTTGCGGAGGGCTTAGGGGCCGCTGGGTTGCACGCTGCCAAGCCCTCCAGCCGTGAGAGCTCTGTCATAGGGAAGGGAATGGCAAGTGCAGGGCTCCTCCAGCGGTCGCTTGGCCGCCCAGACTCAGCACAGCTCGGAGAGCACCAGGTTCCCAGGGCCCCTGGCTGTGGTCTGCAGCCCCACACACCCGGAGGCTGACTCCGTGGGCGCCCAGAAGGTGCCTGACAGACGTCATTTCCCGAGTGCTCTCCCCACCAGCAGAGACGTGGGCAGGTGGTTGGGGCCTGCCCCTGCGTGTCTGGGCTTCCTCCCACAGCCTCAGCTCAGGGGAAGCATCCCCTGTGCCAAGACTGGCAGGAGGCGCGGGGCGTCCCTGCCTGGAGCCAAGTGCAGAGCACGCTTGGAAGCGAGCCTCCTTGGGAAGAGTCGAGGGAGCCAAGCCGCGTGCAGCTGCAATCCCTGCTTGGGCCGAGCCGAGTGTGCCTCCAGGACGGCAGAGCTCCAGCTCTGCTCAGAGGCCGGATCCAGTCAAGTGCCTTGCGCGAGGCTGCTCTGCCCTGGGCGAGACTTGCCCAGGCTTGCCTCGCTGCTAGGCTTGCTGCCCAGGAAGGAGCAGGCTGCGCGTGCTGGGAGAGGCCACTGGCGCCTTCCTGGCCTCAGCTCCACTCCTGCCTTGCCTTTGCATCTAGGCCCCAGGCGTCCGTGGGGAAGGCTTAGGAGCCGGTGGCTTGCACACTGCCAAGCCCTCCAGCAGTGAGGCCTCTCTTAGAGGGGAGGGGAGGGCAAGTGCAGGGCTCCTCCAGCGCTCGCTTGGCCGCCCAGACTCAGCGCCGCACGGAGAGCACAAGGCTCCCAGGTCCCCTGGCTGTGGTCTGCAGCCCCACACACCCGGAGGCTGACTCCGTGGGCGCCCAGAAGGTGCCTGACAGATGTCATGTCCCTAGCGCTCTGCTCCCCAGCAGAGACGTGTGCAGGTGGTGGGGCCTGCCCCTGCGTGTCTGGGCTCCCGCCGGCAGCCCCAGCTCAAGGGAAGCAGCCCCTGAGGCAAGACCTGTAGGAGGGGCAGGGCGCCCCCGCCTGGAAGCCTAGTGCACAGCATGCGGGAAGCGAGCCTCCTCGGGAGAAGAGGAGGCAGCGCAGCTGCGTGCGTCTGCAATCACTCCTTGGGCGGAGCCCAGTGAGCCTCCAGTATGGCAGAGCTCCAGCTCTGCTCAGAGACCCGATCTGGCAGAGTTCCTGGCGTGAGGCTGCTCTGCCCTGGGCGAGCCTTGCCCAGACTTGCCTCGCTGCTAGGCTTCCTGCCCGGGAAGGAGCAGGCTGCACCAGACAGGTAGACGCTCCTGGCGCTTTCCTGGCCTCAGCTCCACTCCTGCCTTGCCTTTGCACCTAGTCCCCAGGCGTCCTTGCGGAGGGCTTAGGGGCCGGTGGGTTGCACGCTGCCAAGCCGTCCAGACGTGAGAGCTCTGTCATAGGGAAGGGAATGGCAAGTGCAGGGCTCCTCCAGCGCTCGCTTGGCCGCCCAGACTCAGCACAGCACGGAGAGCACCAGGCTCCCAGGGCCCCTGGCTGTGGTCTGCAGCCCCACACACCCGGAGGCTGACTCCGTGAGCGCCCAGAAGGTGCCTGACAGACGTCATTTCCCTAGTGCTCTCCCCACCAGCAGAGACGTGGGCAGGTGGTTGGGGCCTGCCCCTGCGTGTCTGGGCTGCTGTCCACAGCCTCAGCTCAGGGGAAGCAGCCCGTGTGCCACGACTGGCAGGAGGAGCGGGGAGTCCTGCCTGGAAGCCAAGTGCAGAGTACGCTTGGAAGCGAGCCTCCTTGGGAAGAGTCGAGGGAGCCAAACCAGGTGCAGCTGCCATCCCTGCTTGGGCCGAGCCGAGTGTGCCTCCAGTACGGCAGAGCTCCAGCTCTGCTCAGAGGCCGGATCCAGTCAAGTGCCTTGCGCGAGGCTGCGCTGCCCTGGGCGAGACTTGCCCAGGCTTGCCTCGCTGCTAGGCTTGCTGCCCAGGAAGGAGCAGGCTGCGCAATGCTGGGAGAGGCCACTGGCGCCTTCCTGGCCTCAGCTCCACTCCTGCCTTGCCTTTGCATCTAGGCCCCAGGCGTCCGTGGGGAAGGCTTAGGAGCCGGTGGCTTGCACACTGCCAAGCCCTCCAGCAGTGAGGCCTCTCGTAGAGGGGAGGGGAGGGCAAGTGCAGGGCTCCTCCAGCGCTCGCTTGGCCGCCCAGACTCAGCGCCGCACGGAGAGCACAAGGCTCCCAGGTCCCCTGGCTGTGGTCTGCCTCCCCACCCACCCGGAGGCTGACACCGTGGGCGCCCAGAAGGTGCCTGACAGACGTCATGTCCCTAGGGCTCTCCTCCCCAGCAGAGACGTGTGCAGGTGGTGGGGCCTGCCCCTGCGTGTCTGGGCTCCCGCCGGCAGCCCCAGCTCAAGGGAAGCAGCCCCTGAGGCAAGACCTGTAGGAGGGGCAGGGCGCCCCCGCCTGGAAGCCTAGTGCACAGCATGCGGGAAGCGAGCCTCCTCGGGAGAAGAGGAGGCAGCGCAGCTGCGTGCGTCTGCAATCACTCCTTGGGCGGAGCCCAGTGAGCCTCCAGTATGGCAGAGCTCCAGCTCTGCTCAGAGACCCGATCTGGCAGAGTTCCTGGCGTGAGGCTGCTCTGCCCTGGGCGAGCCTTGCCCAGACTTGCCTCGCTGCTAGGCTTCCTGCCCGGGAAGGAGCAGGCTGCACCAGACAGGTAGACGCTCCTGGCGCTTTCCTGGCCTCAGCTCCACTCCTGCCTTGCCTTTGCACCTAGTCCCCAGGCGTCCTTGCGGAGGGCTTAGGGGCCGGTGGGTTGCACGCTGCCAAGCCGTCCAGCCGTGAGAGCTCTGTCATAGGGAAGGGAATGGCAAGTGCAGGGCTCCTCCAGCGCTCGCTTGGCCGCCCAGACTCAGCACAGCACGGAGAGCACCAGGCTCCCAGGGCCCCTGGCTGTGGTCTGCAGCCCCACACACCCGGAGGCTGACTCCGTGAGCGCCCAGAAGGTGCCTGACAGACGTCATTTCCCTAGTGCTCTCCCCACCAGCAGAGACGTGGGCAGGTGGTTGGGGCCTGCCCCTGCGTGTCTGGGCTGCTGTCCACAGCCTCAGCTCAGGGGAAGCAGCCCGTGTGCCAAGACTGGCAGGAGGCGCGGGGAGTCCTGCCTGGAAGCCAAGTGCAGAGTACGCTTGGAAGCGAGCCTCCTTGGGAAGAGTCGAGGGAGCCAAACCAGGTGCAGCTGCCATCCCTGCTTGGGCCGAGCCGAGTGTGCCTCCAGTACGGCAGAGCTCCAGCTCTGCTCAGAGGCCGGATCCAGTCAAGTGCCTTGCGCGAGGCTGCGCTGCCCTGGGCGAGACTTGCCCAGGCTTGCCTCGCTGCTAGGCTTGCTGCCCAGGAAGGAGCAGGCTGCGCGATGCTGGGAGAGGCCACTGGCGCCTTCCTGGCCTCAGCTCCACTCCTGCCTTGCCTTTGCATCTAGGCCCCAGGCGTCCGTGGGGAAGGCTTAGGAGCCGGTGGCTTGCACACTGCCAAGCCCTCCAGCAGTGAGGCCTCTCGTAGAGGGGAGGGGAGGGCAAGTGCAGGGCTCCTCCAGCGCTCGCTTGGCCGCCCAGACTCAGCGCCGCACGGAGAGCACAAGGCTCCCAGGTCCCCTGGCTGTGGTCTGCCTCCCCACCCACCCGGAGGCTGACTCCGTGGGCGCCCAGAAGGTGCCTGACAGACGTCATGTCCCTAGGGCTCTCCTCCCCAGCAGAGACGTGTGCAGGTGGTGGGGCCTGCCCCTGCGTGTCTGGGCTCCCGCCGGCAGCCCCAGCTCAAGGGAAGCAGCCCCTGAGGCAAGACCTGTAGGAGGCGCGGGGCGCCCCCGCCTGGAAGCCTAGTGCACAGCATGCGGGAAGCGAGCCTCCTCGGGAGAAGAGGAGACAGCCCAGCTGCGTGCGTCTGCAATCACTCCTTGGGCGGAGCCCAGTGAGCCTCCAGTACGGCAGAGCTCCAGCTCTGCTCAGAGGCCCGATCTGGCAGAGTTGCTGGCGTGAGGCTGCTCTGCCCTGGGCGAGACTTGCCCAGACTTGCCTCGCTGCTAGGCTTCCTGCCCGGGAAGGAGCAGGCTGCGCGAGACAGGCAGACGCTTCTGGCGCCTTCCTGGTCTCAGCTCCAATCCTGCCTTGCCTTTGCACCTAGTCCCCAGGCATCCTTGCGGAGGGCTTAGGGGCCGCTGGGTTGCACGCTGCCAAGCCCTCCAGCCGTGAGAGCTCTGTCATAGGGAAGGGAATGGCAAGTGCAGGGCTCCTCCAGCGGTCGCTTGGCCGCCCAGACTCAGCACAGCTCGGAGAGCACCAGGTTCCCAGGGCCCCTGGCTGTGGTCTGCAGCCCCACACACCCGGAGGCTGACTCCGTGGGCGCCCAGAAGGTGCCTGACAGACGTCATTTCCCGAGTGCTCTCCCCACCAGCAGAGACGTGGGCAGGTGGTTGGGGCCTGCCCCTGCGTGTCTGGGCTTCCTCCCACAGCCTCAGCTCAGGGGAAGCAGCCCCTGTGCCAAGACTGGCAGGAGGCGCGGGGCGTCCCTGCCTGGAGCCAAGTGCAGAGCACGCTTGGAAGCGAGCCTCCTTGGGAAGAGTCGAGGGAGCCAAGCCGCGTGCAGCTGCAATCCCTGCTTGGGCCGAGCTGAGTGTGCCTCCAGGACGGCAGAGCTCCAGCTCTGCTCAGAGGCCGGATCCAGTCAAGTGCCTTGCGCGAGGCTGCTCTGCCCTGGGCGAGACTTGCCCAGGCTTGCCTCGCTGCTAGGCTTGCTGCCCAGGAAGGAGCAGGCTGCGCGATGCTGGGAGAGGCCACTGGCGCCTTCCTGGCCTCAGCTCCACTCCTGCCTTGCCTTTGCATCTAGGCCCCAGGCGTCCGTGGGGAAGGCTTAGGAGCCGGTGGCTTGCACACTGCCAAGCCCTCCAGCAGTGAGGCCTCTCTTAGAGGGGAGGGGAGGGCAAGTGCAGGGCTCCTCCAGCGCTCGCTTGGCCGCCCAGACTCAGCGCCGCACGGAGAGCACAAGGCTCCCAGGTCCCCTGGCTGTGGTCTGCAGCCCCACACACCCGGAGGCTGACTCCGTGGGCGCCCAGAAGGTGCCTGACAGATGTCATGTCCCTAGCGCTCTGCTCCCCAGCAGAGACGTGTGCAGGTGGTGGGGCCTGCCCCTGCGTGTCTGGGCTCCCGCCGGCAGCCCCAGCTCAAGGGAAGCAGCCCCTGAGGCAAGACCTGTAGGAGGGGCAGGGCGCCCCCGCCTGGAAGCCTAGTGCACAGCATGCGGGAAGCGAGCCTCCTCGGGAGAAGAGGAGGCAGCGCAGCTGCGTGCGTCTGCAATCACTCCTTGGGCGGAGCCCAGTGAGCCTCCAGTATGGCAGAGCTCCAGCTCTGCTCAGAGACCCGATCTGGCAGAGTTCCTGGCGTGAGGCTGCTCTGCCCTGGGCGAGCCTTGCCCAGACTTGCCTCGCTGCTAGGCTTCCTGCCCGGGAAGGAGCAGGCTGCACCAGACAGGTAGACGCTCCTGGCGCTTTCCTGGCCTCAGCTCCACTCCTGCCTTGCCTTTGCACCTAGTCCCCAGGCGTCCTTGCGGAGGGCTTAGGGGCCGGTGGGTTGCACGCTGCCAAGCCGTCCAGCCGTGAGAGCTCTGTCATAGGGAAGGGAATGGCAAGTGCAGGGCTCCTCCAGCGCTCGCTTGGCCGCCCAGACTCAGCACAGCACGGAGAGCACCAGGCTCCCAGGGCCCCTGGCTGTGGTCTGCAGCCCCACACACCCGGAGGCTGACTCCGTGAGCGCCCAGAAGGTGCCTGACAGACGTCATTTCCCTAGTGCTCTCCCCACCAGCAGAGACGTGGGCAGGTGGTTGGGGCCTGCCCCTGCGTGTCTGGGCTGCTGTCCACAGCCTCAGCTCAGGGGAAGCAGCCCGTGTGCCAAGACTGGCAGGAGGCGCGGGGAGTCCTGCCTGGAAGCCAAGTGCAGAGTACGCTTGGAAGCGAGCCTCCTTGGGAAGAGTCGAGGGAGCCAAACCAGGTGCAGCTGCCATCCCTGCTTGGGCCGAGCCGAGTGTGCCTCCAGTACGGCAGAGCTCCAGCTCTGCTCAGAGGCCGGATCCAGTCAAGTGCCTTGCGCGAGGCTGCGCTGCCCTGGGCGAGACTTGCCCAGGCTTGCCTCGCTGCTAGGCTTGCTGCCCAGGAAGGAGCAGGCTGCGCGATGCTGGGAGAGGCCACTGGCGCCTTCCTGGCCTCAGCTCCACTCCTGCCTTGCCTTTGCATCTAGGCCCCAGGCGTCCGTGGGGAAGGCTTAGGAGCCGGTGGCTTGCACACTGCCAAGCCCTCCAGCAGTGAGGCCTCTCGTAGAGGGGAGGGGAGGGCAAGTGCAGGGCTCCTCCAGCGCTCGCTTGGCCGCCCAGACTCAGCGCCGCACGGAGAGCACAAGGCTCCCAGGTCCCCTGGCTGTGGTCTGCCTCCCCACCCACCCGGAGGCTGACTCCGTGGGCGCCCAGAAGGTGCCTGACAGACGTCATGTCCCTAGGGCTCTCCTCCCCAGCAGAGACGTGTGCAGGTGGTGGGGCCTGCCCCTGCGTGTCTGGGCTCCCGCCGGCAGCCCCAGCTCAAGGGAAGCAGCCCCTGAGGCAAGACCTGTAGGAGGCGCGGGGCGCCCCCGCCTGGAAGCCTAGTGCACAGCATGCGGGAAGCGAGCCTCCTCGGGAGAAGAGGAGACAGCCCAGCTGCGTGCGTCTGCAATCACTCCTTGGGCGGAGCCCAGTGAGCCTCCAGTACGGCAGAGCTCCAGCTCTGCTCAGAGGCCCGATCTGGCAGAGTTGCTGGCGTGAGGCTGCTCTGCCCTGGGCGAGACTTGCCCAGACTTGCCTCGCTGCTAGGCTTCCTGCCCGGGAAGGAGCAGGCTGCGCGAGACAGGCAGACGCTTCTGGCGCCTTCCTGGTCTCAGCTCCAATCCTGCCCTGCCTTTGCACCTAGTCCCCAGGCGTCCTTGCGGAGGGCTTAGGGGCCGCTGGGTTGCACGCTGCCAAGCCCTCCAGCCGTGAGAGCTCTGTCATAGGGAAGGGAATGGCAAGTGCAGGGCTCCTCCAGCGGTCGCTTGGCCGCCCAGACTCAGCACAGCTCGGAGAGCACCAGGTTCCCAGGGCCCCTGGCTGTGGTCTGCAGCCCCACACACCCGGAGGCTGACTCCGTGGGCGCCCAGAAGGTGCCTGACAGACGTCATTTCCCGAGTGCTCTCCCCACCAGCAGAGACGTGGGCAGGTGGTTGGGGCCTGCCCCTGCGTGTCTGGGCTTCCTCCCACAGCCTCAGCTCAGGGGAAGCAGCCCCTGTGCCAAGACTGGCAGGAGGCGCGGGGCGTCCCTGCCTGGAGCCAAGTGCAGAGCACGCTTGGAAGCGAGCCTCCTTGGGAAGAGTCGAGGGAGCCAAGCCGCGTGCAGCTGCAATCCCTGCTTGGGCCGAGCCGAGTGTGCCTCCAGGACGGCAGAGCTCCAGCTCTGCGCAGAGGCCGGATCTAGTCTAGTGCCTTGCGCGAGGCTGCTCTGCCCTGGGCGAGACTTGCCCAGGCTTGCCTCGCTGATAGGCTTGCTGCCCAGGAAAGAGCAGGCTGCGCGATGCTGGGAGAGGCCACTGACCCCTTCCTGGCCTCAGCTCCACTCCTGCCTTGCCTTTGCATCTAGGCCCCAGGCCTCCTTGGGAAAGTCTTAGGAGCCGGTGGCTTGCACACTGCCAAGCCCTCCAGCAGTGAGGCCTCTCGTAGAGGGGAGGGGAGGGCAAGTGCAGGGCTCCTCCAGCGCTCGCTTGGCCGCCCAGACTCAGCGCCGCACGGAGAGCACAAGGCTCCCAGGTCCCCTGGCTGTGGTCTGCCTCCCCACCCACCCGGAGGCTGACTCCGTGGGCGCCCAGAAGGTGCCTGACAGATGTCATGTCCCTAGGGCTCTCCTCCCCAGCAGAGACGTGTGCAGGTGGTGGGGCCTGCCCCTGCGTGTCTGGGCTCCCGCCGGCAGCCCCAGCTCAAGGGAAGCAGCCCCTGAGGCAAGACCTGTAGGAGGCGCGGGGCGCCCCCGCCTGGAAGCCTAGTGCACAGCATGCGGGAAGCGAGCCTCCTCGGGAGAAGAGGAGACAGCCCAGCTGCGTGCGTCTGCAATCACTCCTTGGGCGGAGCCCAGTGAGCCTCCAGTACGGCAGAGCTCCAGCTCTGCTCAGAGGCCCGATCTGGCAGAGTTCCTGGCGTGAGGCTGCTCTGCCCTGGGCGAGCCTTGCCCAGACTTGCCTCGCTGCTAGGCTTCCTGCCCGGGAAGGAGCAGGCTGCACCAGACAGGTAGACGCTCCTGGCGCTTTCCTGGCCTCAGCTCCACTCCTGCCTTGCCTTTGCACCTAGTCCCCAGGCGTCCTTGCGGAGGGCTTAGGGGCCGGTGGGTTGCACGCTGCCAAGCCGTCCAGCCGTGAGAGCTCTGTCATAGGGAAGGGAATGGCAAGTGCAGGGCTCCTCCAGCGCTCGCTTGGCCGCCCAGACTCAGCACAGCACGGAGAGCACCAGGCTCCCAGGGCCCCTGGCTGTGGTCTGCAGCCCCACACACCCGGAGGCTGACTCCGTGAGCGCCCAGAAGGTGCCTGACAGACGTCATTTCCCTAGTGCTCTCCCCACCAGCAGAGACGTGGGCAGGTGGTTGGGGCCTGCCCCTGCGTGTCTGGGCTGCTGTCCACAGCCTCAGCTCAGGGGAAGCAGCCCGTGTGCCAAGACTGGCAGGAGGCGCGGGGAGTCCTGCCTGGAAGCCAAGTGCAGAGTACGCTTGGAAGCGAGCCTCCTTGGGAAGAGTCGAGGGAGCCAAACCAGGTGCAGCTGCCATCCCTGCTTGGGCCGAGCCGAGTGTGCCTCCAGTACGGCAGAGCTCCAGCTCTGCTCAGAGGCCGGATCCAGTCAAGTGCCTTGCGCGAGGCTGCGCTGCCCTGGGCGAGACTTGCCCAGGCTTGCCTCGCTGCTAGGCTTGCTGCCCAGGAAGGAGCAGGCTGCGCAATGCTGGGAGAGGCCACTGGCCCCTTCCTGGCCTCAGCTCCACTCCTGCCTTGCCTTTGCATCTAGGCCCCAGGCGTCCGTGGGGAAGGCTTAGGAGCCGGTGGCTTGCACACTGCCAAGCCCTCCAGCAGTGAGGCCTCTCTTAGAGGGGAGGGGAGGGCAAGTGCAGGGCTCCTCCAGCGCTCGCTTGGCCGCCCAGACTCAGCGCCGCACGGAGAGCACAAGGCTCCCAGGTCCCCTGGCTGTGGTCTGCAGCCCCACACACCCGGAGGCTGACTCCGTGGGCGCCGAGAAGGTGCCTGACAGACGTCATATCCCTAGCGCTCTCCTCCCCAGCAGAGACGTGTGCAGGTGGTGGGGCCTGCCCCTGCGTGTCTGGGCTCCCGCCGGCAGCCCCAGCTCAAGGGAAGCAGCCCCTGAGGCAAGACCTGTAGGAGGCGCGGGGCGCCCCCGCCTGGAAGCCTAGTGCACAGCATGCGGGAAGCGAGCCTCCGCGGGAGAAGAGGAGGCAGCGCAGCCGCGTGCGTCTGCAATCACTCCTTGGGCGGAGCCCAGTGAGCCTCCAGTACGGCAGAGCTCCAGCTCTGCTCAGAGGCCCGATCTGGCAGAGTTCCTGGCGTGAGGCTGCTCTGCCCTGGGCGAGCCTTGCCCAGACTTGCCTCGCTGCTAGGCTTCCTGCCCGGGAAGGAGCAGGCTGCGCCAGACAGGCAGACGCTCCTGGCGCCTTCCTGGCCTCAGCTCCACTCCTGCCTTGCCTTTGCACCTAGTCCCCAGGCGTCCTTGTGGAGGGCTTAGGGGCCGGTGGGTTGCACGCTGCCAAGCCGTCCAGCCGTGAGAGCTCTGTCATAGGGAAGGGAATGGCAAGTGCAGGGCTCCTCCAGCGCTCGCTTGGCCGCCCAGACTCAGCACAGCACGGAGAGCACCAGGCTCCAAAGGGCCCCTGGCTGTGGTCTGCAGCCCCACACACCCGGAGGCTGACTCCGTGAGCGCCCAGAAGGTGCCTGACAGACGTCATTTCCCTAGTGCTCTCCCCACCAGCAGAGACGTGGGCAGGTGGTTGGGGCCTGCCCCTGCGTGTCTGGGCTGCCGCCCACAGCCTCAGCTCAGGGGAAGCAGCCCCTGTGCCAAGACTGGCAGGAGGCGCGGGGCGTCCCTGCCTGGAAGCCCAGTGCAAAGTACGCTTGGAAGCGAGCCTCCTTGGGAAGAGTCGAGGGAGCCAAGCCGCGTGCAGCTGCAATCCCTGCTTGGGCCGAGCCGAGTGTGCCTCCAGTACGGCAGAGCTCCAGCTCTGCGCAGAGGCCGGATCTAGTCAAGTGCCTTGCGCGAGGCTGCTCTGCCCTGGGCGAGACTTGCCCAGGCTTGCCTCGCTGATAGGCTTGCTGCCCAGGAAAGAGCAGGCTGCGCGATGCTGGGAGAGGCCACTGACCCCTTCCTGGCCTCAGCTCCACTCCTGCCTTGCCTTTGCATCTAGGCCCCAGGCCTCCTTGGGAAAGTCTTAGGAGCCGGTGGCTTGCACACTGCCAAGCCCTCCAGCAGTGAGGCCTCTCGTAGAGGGGAGGGGAGGGCAAGTGCAGGGCTCCTCCAGCGCTCGCTTGGCCGCCCAGACTCAGCGCCGCACGGAGAGCACAAGGCTCCCAGGTCCCCTGGCTGTGGTCTGCCTCCCCACCCACCCGGAGGCTGACTCCGTGGGCGCCCAGAAGGTGCCTGACAGACGTCATGTCCCTAGGGCTCTCCTCCCCAGCAGAGACGTGTGCAGGTGGTGGGGCCTGCCCCTGCGTGTCTGGGCTCCCGCCGGCAGCCCCAGCTCAAGGGAAGCAGCCCCTGAGGCAAGACCTGTAGGAGGCGCGGGGCGCCCCCGCCTGGAAGCCTAGTGCACAGCATGCGGGAAGCGAGCCTCCTCGGGAGAAGAGGAGACAGCCCAGCTGCGTGCGTCTGCAATCACTCCTTGGGCGGAGCCCAGTGAGCCTCCAGTACGGCAGAGCTCCAGCTCTGCTCAGAGGCCCGATCTGGCAGAGTTGCTGGCGTGAGGCTGCTCTGCCCTGGGCGAGACTTGCCCAGACTTGCCTCGCTGCTAGTCTTCCTGCCCGGGAAGGAGCAGGCTGCGCGAGACAGGCAGACGCTTCTGGCGCCTTCCTGGTCTCAGCTCCAATCCTGCCCTGCCTTTGCACCTAGTCCCCAGGCATCCTTGCGGAGGGCTTAGGGGCCGCTGGGTTGCACGCTGCCAAGCCCTCCAGCCGTGAGAGCTCTGTCATAGGGAAGGGAATGGCAAGTGCAGGGCTCCTCCAGCGGTCGCTTGGCCGCCCAGACTCAGCACAGCTCGGAGAGCACCAGGTTCCCAGGGCCCCTGGCTGTGGTCTGCAGCCCCACACACCCGGAGGCTGACTCCGTGGGCGCCCAGAAGGTGCCTGACAGACGTCATTTCCCGAGTGCTCTCCCCACCAGCAGAGACGTGGGCAGGTGGTTGGGGCCTGCCCCTGCGTGTCTGGGCTTCCTCCCACAGCCTCAGCTCAGGGGAAGCAGCCCCTGTGCCAAGACTGGCAGGAGGCGCGGGGCGTCCCTGCCTGGAGCCAAGTGCAGAGCACGCTTGGAAGCGAGCCTCCTTGGGAAGAGTCGAGGGAGCCAAGCCGCGTGCAGCTGCAATCCCTGCTTGGGCCGAGCCGAGTGTGCCTCCAGGACGGCAGAGCTCCAGCTCTGCTCAGAGGCCGGATCCAGTCAAGTGCCTTGCGCGAGGCTGCTCTGCCCTGGGCGAGACTTGCCCAGGCTTGCCTCGCTGCTAGGCTTGCTGCCCAGGAAGGAGCAGGCTGCGCGATGCTGGGAGAGGCCACTGGCGCCTTCCTGGCCTCAGCTCCACTCCTGCCTTGCCTTTGCATCTAGGCCCCAGGCGTCCGTGGGGAAGGCTTAGGAGCCGGTGGCTTGCACACTGCCAAGCCCTCCAGCAGTGAGGCCTCTCTTAGAGGGGAGGGGAGGGCAAGTGCAGGGCTCCTCCAGCGTTCGCTTGGCCGCCCAGACTCAGCGCCGCACGGAGAGCACAAGGCTCCCAGGTCCCCTGGCTGTGGTCTGCAGCCCCACACACCCGGAGGCTGACTCCGTGGGCGCCCAGAAGGTGCCTGACAGATGTCATGTCCCTAGCGCTCTGCTCCCCAGCAGAGACGTGTGCAGGTGGTGGGGCCTGCCCCTGCGTGTCTGGGCTCCCGCCGGCAGCCCCAGCTCAAGGGAAGCAGCCCCTGAGGCAAGACCTGTAGGAGGGGCAGGGCGCCCCCGCCTGGAAGCCTAGTGCACAGCATGCGGGAAGCGAGCCTCCTCGGGAGAAGAGGAGACAGCCCAGCTGCGTGCGTCTGCAATCACTCCTTGGGCGGAGCCCAGTGAGCCTCCAGTATGGCAGAGCTCCAGCTCTGCTCAGAGGCCCGATCTGGCAGAGTTCCTGGCGTGAGGCTGCTCTGCCCTGGGCGAGCCTTGCCCAGACTTGCCTCGCTGCTAGGCTTCCTGCCCGGGAAGGAGCAGGCTGCACCAGACAGGTAGACGCTCCTGGCGCTTTCCGGGCCTCAGCTCCACTCCTGCCTTGCCTTTGCACCTAGTCCCCAGGCGTCCTTGCGGAGGGCTTAGGGGCCGGTGGGTTGCACGCTGCCAAGCCGTCCAGCCGTGAGAGCTCTGTCATAGGGAAGGGAATGGCAAGTGCAGGGCTCCTCCAGCGCTCGCTTGGCCGCCCAGACTCAGCACAGCACGGAGAGCACCAGGCTCCCAGGGCCCCTGGCTGTGGTCTGCAGCCCCACACACCCGGAGGCTGACTCCGTGAGCGCCCAGAAGGTGCCTGACAGACGTCATTTCCCTAGTGCTCTCCCCACCAGCAGAGACGTGGGCAGGTGGTTGGGGCCTGCCCCTGCGTGTCTGGGCTGCTGTCCACAGCCTCAGCTCAGGGGAAGCAGCCCGTGTGCCAAGACTGGCAGGAGGCGCGGGGAGTCCTGCCTGGAAGCCAAGTGCAGAGTACGCTTGGAAGCGAGCCTCCTTGGGAAGA
This sequence comes from Budorcas taxicolor, assembly GCF_023091745.1. Lineage (NCBI taxonomy): Eukaryota > Metazoa > Chordata > Mammalia > Artiodactyla > Bovidae > Budorcas > Budorcas taxicolor. The sequence goes on from NW_026291768.1 coordinate 451,914, forward strand.
GTCGAGGGAGCCAAACCAGGTGCAGCTGCCATCCCTGCTTGGGCCGAGCCGAGTGTGCCTCCAGTACGGCAGAGCTCCAGCTCTGCTCAGAGGCCGGATCCAGTCAAGTGCCTTGCGCGAGGCTGCGCTGCCCTGGGCGAGACTTGCCCAGGCTTGCCTCGCTGCTAGGCTTGCTGCCCAGGAAGGAGCAGGCTGCGCAATGCTGGGAGAGGCCACTGGCCCCTTCCTGGCCTCAGCTCCACTCCTGCCTTGCCTTTGCATCTAGGCCCCAGGCGTCCGTGGGGAAGGCTTAGGAGCCGGTGGCTTGCACACTGCCAAGCCCTCCAGCAGTGAGGCCTCTCTTAGAGGGGAGGGGAGGGCAAGTGCAGGGCTCCTCCAGCGCTCGCTTGGCCGCCCAGACTCAGCGCCGCACGGAGAGCACAAGGCTCCCAGGTCCCCTGGCTGTGGTCTGCAGCCCCACACACCCGGAGGCTGACTCCGTGGGCGCCGAGAAGGTGCCTGACAGACGTCACGTCCCTAGCGCTCTCCTCCCCAGCAGAGACGTGTGCAGGTGGTGGGGCCTGCCCCTGCGTGTCTGGGCTCCCGCCGGCAGCCCCAGCTCAAGGGAAGCAGCCCCTGAGGCAAGACCTGTAGGAGGCGCGGGGCGCCCCCGCCTGGAAGCCTAGTGCACAGCATGCGGGAAGCGAGCCTCCGCGGGAGAAGAGGAGGCAGCGCAGCCGCGTGCGTCTGCAATCACTCCTTGGGCGGAGCCCAGTGAGCCTCCAGTACGGCAGAGCTCCAGCTCTGCTCAGAGGCCCGATCTGGCAGAGTTGCTGGCGTGAGGCTGCTCTGCCCTGGGCGAGCCTTGCCCAGACTTGCCTCGCTGCTAGGCTTCCTGCCCGGGAAGGAGCAGGCTGCGCCAGACAGGCAGACGCTCCTGGCGCCTTCCTGGCCTCAGCTCCACTCCTGCCTTGCCTTTGCACCTAGTCCCCAGGCGTCCTTGTGGAGGGCTTAGGGGCCGGTGGGTTGCACGCTGCCAAGCCGTCCAGCCGTGAGAGCTCTGTCATAGGGAAGGGAATGGCAAGTGCAGGGCTCCTCCAGCGCTCGCTTGGCCGCCCAGACTCAGCACAGCACGGAGAGCACCAGGCTCCAAAGGGCCCCTGGCTGTGGTCTGCAGCCCCACACACCCGGAGGCTGACTCCGTGAGCGCCCAGAAGGTGCCTGACAGACGTCATTTCCCTAGTGCTCTCCCCACCAGCAGAGACGTGGGCAGGTGGTTGGGGCCTGCCCCTGCGTGTCTGGGCTGCCGCCCACAGCCTCAGCTCAGGGGAAGCAGCCCCTGTGCCAAGACTGGCACGAGGCGCGGGGCGTCCCTGCCTGGAAGCCCAGTGCAAAGTACGCTTGGAAGCGAGCCTCCTTGGGAAGAGTCGAGGGAGCCAAGCCGCGTGCAGCTGCAATCCCTGCTTGGGCCGAGCCGAGTGTGCCTCCAGTACGGCAGAGCTCCAGCTCTGCGCAGAGGCCGGATCTAGTCAAGTGCCTTGCGCGAGGCTGCTCTGCCCTGGGCGAGACTTGCCCAGGCTTGCCTCGCTGATAGGCTTGCTGCCCAGGAAAGAGCAGGCTGCGCGATGCTGGGAGAGGCCACTGACCCCTTCCTGGCCTCAGCTCCACTCCTGCCTTGCCTTTGCATCTAGGCCCCAGGCCTCCTTGGGAAAGTCTTAGGAGCCGGTGGCTTGCACACTGCCAAGCCCTCCAGCAGTGAGGCCTCTCGTAGAGGGGAGGGGAGGGCAAGTGCAGGGCTCCTCCAGCGCTCGCTTGGCCGCCCAGACTCAGCGCCGCACGGAGAGCACAAGGCTCCCAGGTCCCCTGGCTGTGGTCTGCCTCCCCACCCACCCGGAGGCTGACTCCGTGGGCGCCCAGAAGGTGCCTGACAGACGTCATGTCCCTAGGGCTCTCCTCCCCAGCAGAGACGTGTGCAGGTGGTGGGGCCTGCCCCTGCGTGTCTGGGCTCCCGCCGGCAGCCCCAGCTCAAGGGAAGCAGCCCCTGAGGCAAGACCTGTAGGAGGCGCGGGGCGCCCCCGCCTGGAAGCCTAGTGCACAGCATGCGGGAAGCGAGCCTCCTCGGGAGAAGAGGAGACAGCCCAGCTGCGTGCGTCTGCAATCACTCCTTGGGCGGAGCCCAGTGAGCCTCCAGTACGGCAGAGCTCCAGCTCTGCTCAGAGGCCCGATCTGGCAGAGTTGCTGGCGTGAGGCTGCTCTGCCCTGGGCGAGACTTGCCCAGACTTGCCTCGCTGCTAGTCTTCCTGCCCGGGAAGGAGCAGGCTGCGCGAGACAGGCAGACGCTTCTGGCGCCTTCCTGGTCTCAGCTCCAATCCTGCCCTGCCTTTGCACCTAGTCCCCAGGCATCCTTGCGGAGGGCTTAGGGGCCGCTGGGTTGCACGCTGCCAAGCCCTCCAGCCGTGAGAGCTCTGTCATAGGGAAGGGAATGGCAAGTGCAGGGCTCCTCCAGCGGTCGCTTGGCCGCCCAGACTCAGCACAGCTCGGAGAGCACCAGGTTCCCAGGGCCCCTGGCTGTGGTCTGCAGCCCCACACACCCGGAGGCTGACTCCGTGGGCGCCCAGAAGGTGCCTGACAGACGTCATTTCCCGAGTGCTCTCCCCACCAGCAGAGACGTGGGCAGGTGGTTGGGGCCTGCCCCTGCGTGTCTGGGCTTCCTCCCACAGCCTCAGCTCAGGGGAAGCAGCCCCTGTGCCAAGACTGGCAGGAGGCGCGGGGCGTCCCTGCCTGGAGCCAAGTGCAGAGCACGCTTGGAAGCGAGCCTCCTTGGGAAGAGTCGAGGGAGCCAAGCCGCGTGCAGCTGCAATCCCTGCTTGGGCCGAGCCGAGTGTGCCTCCAGGACGGCAGAGCTCCAGCTCTGCTCAGAGGCCGGATCCAGTCAAGTGCCTTGCGCGAGGCTGCTCTGCCCTGGGCGAGACTTGCCCAGGCTTGCCTCGCTGCTAGGCTTGCTGCCCAGGAAGGAGCAGGCTGCGCGATGCTGGGAGAGGCCACTGGCGCCTTCCTGGCCTCAGCTCCACTCCTGCCTTGCCTTTGCATCTAGGCCCCAGGCGTCCGTGGGGAAGGCTTAGGAGCCGGTGGCTTGCACACTGCCAAGCCCTCCAGCAGTGAGGCCTCTCTTAGAGGGGAGGGGAGGGCAAGTGCAGGGCTCCTCCAGCGTTCGCTTGGCCGCCCAGACTCAGCGCCGCACGGAGAGCACAAGGCTCCCAGGTCCCCTGGCTGTGGTCTGCAGCCCCACACACCCGGAGGCTGACTCCGTGGGCGCCCAGAAGGTGCCTGACAGATGTCATGTCCCTAGCGCTCTGCTCCCCAGCAGAGACGTGTGCAGGTGGTGGGGCCTGCCCCTGCGTGTCTGGGCTCCCGCCGGCAGCCCCAGCTCAAGGGAAGCAGCCCCTGAGGCAAGACCTGTAGGAGGGGCAGGGCGCCCCCGCCTGGAAGCCTAGTGCACAGCATGCGGGAAGCGAGCCTCCTCGGGAGAAGAGGAGACAGCCCAGCTGCGTGCGTCTGCAATCACTCCTTGGGCGGAGCCCAGTGAGCCTCCAGTATGGCAGAGCTCCAGCTCTGCTCAGAGGCCCGATCTGGCAGAGTTCCTGGCGTGAGGCTGCTCTGCCCTGGGCGAGCCTTGCCCAGACTTGCCTCGCTGCTAGGCTTCCTGCCCGGGAAGGAGCAGGCTGCACCAGACAGGTAGACGCTCCTGGCGCTTTCCTGGCCTCAGCTCCACTCCTGCCTTGCCTTTGCACCTAGTCCCCAGGCGTCCTTGCGGAGGGCTTAGGGGCCGGTGGGTTGCACGCTGCCAAGCCGTCCAGCCGTGAGAGCTCTGTCATAGGGAAGGGAATGGCAAGTGCAGGGCTCCTCCAGCGCTCGCTTGGCCGCCCAGACTCAGCACAGCACGGAGAGCACCAGGCTCCCAGGGCCCCTGGCTGTGGTCTGCAGCCCCACACACCCGGAGGCTGACTCCGTGAGCGCCCAGAAGGTGCCTGACAGACGTCATTTCCCTAGTGCTCTCCCCACCAGCAGAGACGTGGGCAGGTGGTTGGGGCCTGCCTCTGCGTGTCTGGGCTGCTGTCCACAGCCTCAACTCAGGGGAAGCAGCCCGTGTGCCAAGACTGGCAGGAGGCGCGGGGAGTCCTGCCTGGAAGCCAAGTGCAGAGTACGCTTGGAAGCGAGCCTCCTTGGGAAGAGTCGAGGGAGCCAAACCAGGTGCAGCTGCCATCCCTGCTTGGGCCGAGCCGAGTGTGCCTCCAGTACGGCAGAGCTCCAGCTCTGCTCAGAGGCCGGATCCAGTCAAGTGCCTTGCGCGAGGCTGCGCTGCCATGGGCGAGACTTGCCCAGGCTTGCCTCGCTGCTAGGCTTGCTGCCCAGGAAGGAGCAGGCTGCGCAATGCTGGGAGAGGCCACTGGCCCCTTCCTGGCCTCAGCTCCACTCCTGCCTTGCCTTTGCATCTAGGCCCCAGGCGTCCGTGGGGAAGGCTTAGGAGCCGGTGGCTTGCACACTGCCAAGCCCTCCAGCAGTGTGGCCTCTCTTAGAGGGGAGGGGAGGGCAAGTGCAGGGCTCCTCCAGCGCTCGCTTGGCCGCCCAGACTCAGCGCCGCACGGAGAGCACAAGGCTCCCAGGTCCCCTGGCTGTGGTCTGCAGCCCCACACACCCGGAGGCTGACTCCGTGGGCGCCGAGAAGGTGCCTGACAGACGTCATATCCCTAGCGCTCTCCTCCCCAGCAGAGACGTGTGCAGGTGGTGGGGCCTGCCCCTGCGTGTCTGGGCTCCCGCCGGCAGCCCCAGCTCAAGGGAAGCAGCCCCTGAGGCAAGACCTGTAGGAGGCGCGGGGCGCCCCCGCCTGGAAGCCTAGTGCACAGCATGCGGGAAGCGAGCCTCCGCGGGAGAAGAGGAGGCAGCGCAGCCGCGTGCGTCTGCAATCACTCCTTGGGCGGAGCCCAGTGAGCCTCCAGTACGGCAGAGCTCCAGCTCTGCTCAGAGGCCCGATCTGGCAGAGTTGCTGGCGTGAGGCTGCTCTGCCCTGGGCGAGCCTTGCCCAGACTTGCCTCGCTGCTAGGCTTCCTGCCCGGGAAGGAGCAGGCTGCGCCAGACAGGCAGACGCTCCTGGCGCCTTCCTGGCCTCAGCTCCACTCCTGCCTTGCCTTTGCACCTAGTCCCCAGGCGTCCTTGTGGAGGGCTTAGGGGCCGGTGGGTTGCACGCTGCCAAGCCGTCCAGCCGTGAGAGCTCTGTCATAGGGAAGGGAATGGCAAGTGCAGGGCTCCTCCAGCGCTCGCTTGGCCGCCCAGACTCAGCACAGCACGGAGAGCACCAGGCTCCAAAGGGCCCCTGGCTGTGGTCTGCAGCCCCACACACCCGGAGGCTGACTCCGTGAGCGCCCAGAAGGTGCCTGACAGACGTCATTTCCCTAGTGCTCTCCCCACCAGCAGAGACGTGGGCAGGTGGTTGGGGCCTGCCCCTGCGTGTCTGGGCTGCCGCCCACAGCCTCAGCTCAGGGGAAGCAGCCCCTGTGCCAAGACTGGCAGGAGGCGCGGGGCGTCCCTGCCTGGAAGCCCAGTGCAAAGTACGCTTGGAAGCGAGCCTCCTTGGGAAGAGTCGAGGGAGCCAAGCCGCGTGCAGCTGCAATCCCTGCTTGGGCCGAGCCGAGTGTGCCTCCAGTACGGCAGAGCTCCAGCTCTGCGCAGAGGCCGGATCTAGTCAAGTGCCTTGCGCGAGGCTGCTCTGCCCTGGGCGAGACTTGCCCAGGCTTGCCTCGCTGATAGGCTTGCTGCCCAGGAAAGAGCAGGCTGCGCGATGCTGGGAGAGGCCACTGACCCCTTCCTGGCCTCAGCTCCACTCCTGCCTTGCCTTTGCATCTAGGCCCCAGGCCTCCTTGGGAAAGTCTTAGGAGCCGGTGGCTTGCACACTGCCAAGCCCTCCAGCAGTGAGGCCTCTCGTAGAGGGGAGGGGAGGGCAAGTGCAGGGCTCCTCCAGCGCTCGCTTGGCCGCCCAGACTCAGCGCCGCACGGAGAGCACAAGGCTCCCAGGTCCCCTGGCTGTGGTCTGCCTCCCCACCCACCCGGAGGCTGACTCCGTGGGCGCCCAGAAGGTGCCTGACAGACGTCATGTCCCTAGGGCTCTCCTCCCCAGCAGAGACGTGTGCAGGTGGTGGGGCCTGCCCCTGCGTGTCTGGGCTCCCGCCGGCAGCCCCAGCTCAAGGGAAGCAGCCCCTGAGGCAAGACCTGTAGGAGGCGCGGGGCGCCCCCGCCTGGAAGCCTAGTGCACAGCATGCGGGAAGCGAGCCTCCTCGGGAGAAGAGGAGACAGCCCAGCTGCGTGCGTCTGCAATCACTCCTTGGGCGGAGCCCAGTGAGCCTCCAGTACGGCAGAGCTCCAGCTCTGCTCAGAGGCCCGATCTGGCAGAGTTGCTGGCGTGAGGCTGCTCTGCCCTGGGCGAGACTTGCCCAGACTGGCCTCGCTGCTAGTCTTCCTGCCCGGGAAGGAGCAGGCTGCGCGAGACAGGCAGATGCTTCTGGCGCCTTCCTGGTCTCAGCTCCAATCCTGCCCTGCCTTTGCACCTAGTCCCCAGGCGTCCTTGCGGAGGGCTTAGGGGCCGCTGGGTTGCACGCTGCCAAGCCCTCCAGCCGTGAGAGCTCTGTCATAGGGAAGGGAATGGCAAGTGCAGGGCTCCTCCAGCGGTCGCTTGGCCGCCCAGACTCAGCACAGCTCGGAGAGCACCAGGTTCCCAGGGCCCCTGGCTGTGGTCTGCAGCCCCACACACCCGGAGGCTGACTCCGTGGGCGCCCAGAAGGTGCCTGACAGACGTCATTTCCCGAGTGCTCTCCCCACCAGCAGAGACGTGGGCAGGTGGTTGGGGCCTGCCCCTGCGTGTCTGGGCTTCCTCCCACAGCCTCAGCTCAGGGGAAGCAGCCCCTGTGCCAAGACTGGCAGGAGGCGCGGGGCGTCCCTGCCTGGAGCCAAGTGCAGAGCACGCTTGGAAGCGAGCCTCCTTGGGAAGAGTCGAGGGAGCCAAGCCGCGTGCAGCTGCAATCCCTGCTTGGGCCGAGCCGAGTGTGCCTCCAGGACGGCAGAGCTCCAGCTCTGCTCAGAGGCCGGATCCAGTCAAGTGCCTTGCGCGAGGCTGCTCTGCCCTGGGCGAGACTTGCCCAGGCTTGCCTCGCTGCTAGGCTTGCTGCCCAGGAAGGAGCAGGCTGCGCGATGCTGGGAGAGGCCACTGGCGCCTTCCTGGCCTCAGCTCCACTCCTGCCTTGCCTTTGCATCTAGGCCCCAGGCGTCCGTGGGGAAGGCTTAGGAGCCGGTGGCTTGCACACTGCCAAGCCCTCCAGCAGTGAGGCCTCTCTTAGAGGGGAGGGGAGGGCAAGTGCAGGGCTCCTCCAGCGTTCGCTTGGCCGCCCAGACTCAGCGCCGCATGGAGACCACAAGGCTCCCAGGTCCCCTGGCTGTGGTCTGCAGCCCCACACACCCGGAGGCTGACTCCGTGGGCGCCCAGAAGGTGCCTGACAGATGTCATGTCCCTAGCGCTCTGCTCCCCAGCAGAGACGTGTGCAGGTGGTGGGGCCTGCCCCTGCGTGTCTGGGCTCCCGCCGGCAGCCCCAGCTCAAGGGAAGCAGCCCCTGAGGCAAGACTGTAGGAGGGGCAGGGCGCCCCCGCCTGGAAGCCTAGTGCACAGCATGCGGGAAGCGAGCCTCCTCGGGAGAAGAGGAGGCAGCGCAGCTGCGTGCGTCTGCAATCACTCCTTGGGCGGAGCCCAGTGAGCCTCCAGTATGGCAGAGCTCCAGCTCTGCTCAGAGGCCCGATCTGGCAGAGTTCCTGGCGTGAGGCTGCTCTGCCCTGGGCGAGCCTTGCCCAGACTTGCCTCGCTGCTAGGCTTCCTGCCCGGGAAGGAGCAGGCTGCACCAGACAGGTAGACGCTCCTGGCGCTTTCCTGGCCTCAGCTCCACTCCTGCCTTGCCTTTGCACCTAGTCCCCAGGCGTCCTTGCGGAGGGCTTAGGGGCCGGTGGGTTGCACGCTGCCAAGCCGTCCAGCCGTGAGAGCTCTGTCATAGGGAAGGGAATGGCAAGTGCAGGGCTCCTCCAGCGCTCGCTTGGCCGCCCAGACTCAGCACAGCACGGAGAGCACCAGGCTCCCAGGGCCCCTGGCTGTGGTCTGCAGCCCCACACACCCGGAGGCTGACTCCGTGAGCGCCCAGAAGGTGCCTGACAGACGTCATTTCCCTAGTGCTCTCCCCACCAGCAGAGACGTGGGCAGGTGGTTGGGGCCTGCCTCTGCGTGTCTGGGCTGCTGTCCACAGCCTCAGCTCAGGGGAAGCAGCCCGTGTGCCAAGACTGGCAGGAGGCGCGGGGAGTCCTGCCTGGAAGCCAAGTGCAGAGTACGCTTGGAAGCGAGCCTCCTTGGGAAGAGTCGAGGGAGCCAAACCAGGTGCAGCTGCCATCCCTGCTTGGGCCGAGCCGAGTGTGCCTCCAGTACGGCAGAGCTCCAGCTCTGCTCAGAGGCCGGATCCAGTCAAGTGCCTTGCGCGAGGCTGCGCTGCCCTGGGCGAGACTTGCCCAGGCTTGCCTCGCTGCTAGGCTTGCTGCCCAGGAAGGAGCAGGCTGCGCAATGCTGGGAGAGGCCACTGGCCCCTTCCTGGCCTCAGCTCCACTCCTGCCTTGCCTTTGCATCTAGGCCCCAGGCGTCCGTGGGGAAGGCTTAGGAGCCGGTGGCTTGCACACTGCCAAGCCCTCCAGCAGTGAGGCCTCTCTTAGAGGGGAGGGGAGGGCAAGTGCAGGGCTCCTCCAGCGCTCGCTTGGCCGCCCAGACTCAGCGCCGCACGGAGAGCACAAGGCTCCCAGGTCCCCTGGCTGTGGTCTGCAGCCCCACACACCCGGAGGCTGACTCCGTGGGCGCCGAGAAGGTGCCTGACAGACGTCATATCCCTAGCGCTCTCCTCCCCAGCAGAGACGTGTGCAGGTGGTGGGGCCTGCCCCTGCGTGTCTGGGCTCCCGCCGGCAGCCCCAGCTCAAGGGAAGCAGCCCCTGAGGCAAGACCTGTAGGAGGCGCGGGGCGCCCCCGCCTGGAAGCCTAGTGCACAGCATGCGGGAAGCGAGCCTCCGCGGGAGAAGAGGAGGCAGCGCAGCCGCGTGCGTCTGCAATCACTCCTTGGGCGGAGCCCAGTGAGCCTCCAGTACGGCAGAGCTCCAGCTCTGCTCAGAGGCCCGATCTGGCAGAGTTCCTGGCGTGAGGCTGCTCTGCCCTGGGCGAGCCTTGCCCAGACTTGCCTCGCTGCTAGGCTTCCTGCCCGGGAAGGAGCAGGCTGCGCCAGACAGGCAGACGCTCCTGGCGCCTTCCTGGCCTCAGCTCCACTCCTGCCTTGCCTTTGCACCTAGTCCCCAGGCGTCCTTGTGGAGGGCTTAGGGGCCGGTGGGTTGCACGCTGCCAAGCCGTCCAGCCGTGAGAGCTCTGTCATAGGGAAGGGAATGGCAAGTGCAGGGCTCCTCCAGCGCTCGCTTGGCCGCCCAGACTCAGCACAGCACGGAGAGCACCAGGCTTCCCAGGGCCCCTGGCTGTGGTCTGCAGCCCCACACACCCGGAGGCTGACTCCGTAAGCGCCCAGAAGGTGCCTGACAGACGTCATTTCCCTAGTGCTCTCCCCACCAGCAGAGACGTGGGCAGGTGGTTGGGGCCTGCCCCTGCGTGTCTGGGCTGCCGCCCACAGCCTCAGCTCAGGGGAAGCAGCCCCTGTGCCAAGACTGGCAGGAGGCGCGGGGCGTCCCTGCCTGGAAGCCCAGTGCAAAGTACGCTTGGAAGCGAGCCTCCTTGGGAAGAGTCGAGGGAGCCAAGCCGCGTGCAGCTGCAATCCCTGCTTGGGCCGAGCCGAGTGTGCCTCCAGTACGGCAGAGCTCCAGCTCTGCGCAGAGGCCGGATCTAGTCAAGTGCCTTGCGCGAGGCTGCTCTGCCCTGGGCGAGACTTGCCCAGGCTTGCCTCGCTGATAGGCTTGCTGCCCAGGAAGGAGCAGGCTGCGCGATGCTGGGAGAGGCCACTGACCCCTTCCTGGCCTCAGCTCCACTCCTGCCTTGCCTTTGCATCTAGGCCCCAGGCGTCCGTGGGGAAGGCTTAGGAGCCGGTGGCTTGCACACTGCCAAGCCCTCCAGCAGTGAGGCCTCTCTTAGAGGGGAGGGGAGGGCAAGTGCAGGGCTCCTCCAGCGCTCGCTTGGCCGCCCAGACTCAGCGCCGCACGGAGAGCACAAGGCTCCCAGGTCCCCTGGCTGTGGTCTGCAGCCCCACACACCCGGAGGCTGACTCCGTGGGCGCCGAGAAGGTGCCTGACAGACGTCATATCCCTAGCGCTCTCCTCCCCAGCAGAGACGTGTGCAGGTGGTGGGGCCTGCCCCTGCGTGTCTGGGCTCCCGCCGGCAGCCCCAGCTCAAGGGAAGCAGCCCCTGAGGCAAGACCTGTAGGAGGCGCGGGGCGCCCCCGCCTGGAAGCCTAGTGCACAGCATGCGGGAAGCGAGCCTCCGCGGGAGAAGAGGAGGCAGCGCAGCCGCGTGCGTCTGCAATCACTCCTTGGGCGGAGCCCAGTGAGCCTCCAGTACGGCAGAGCTCCAGCTCTGCTCAGAGGCCCGATCTGGCAGAGTTGCTGGCGTGAGGCTGCTCTGCCCTGGGCGAGCCTTGCCCAGACTTGCCTCGCTGCTAGGCTTCCTGCCCGGGAAGGAGCAGGCTGCGCTAGACAGGCAGACGCTCCTGGCGCCTTCCTGGCCTCAGCTCCACTCCTGCCTTGCCTTTGCACCTAGTCCCCAGGCGTCCTTGTGGAGGGCTTAGGGGCCGGTGGGTTGCACGCTGCCAAGCCGTCCAGCCGTGAGAGCTCTGTCATAGGGAAGGGAATGGCAAGTGCAGGGCTCCTCCAGCGCTCGCTTGGCCGCCCAGACTCAGCACAGCACGGAGAGCACCAGGCTCCAAAGGGCCCCTGGCTGTGGTCTGCAGCCCCACACACCCGGAGGCTGACTCCGTGAGCGCCCAGAAGGTGCCTGACAGACGTCATTTCCCTAGTGCTCTCCCCACCAGCAGAGACGTGGGCAGGTGGTTGGGGCCTGCCCCTGCGTGTCTGGGCTGCCGCCCACAGCCTCAGCTTAGGGGAAGCAGCCCCTGTGCCAAGACTGGCAGGAGGCGCGGGGCGTCCCTGCCTGGAAGCCCAGTGCAAAGTACGCTGGGAAGCGAGCCTCCTTGTGAAGAGTCGAGGGAGCCAAGCCGCGTGCAGCTGCAATCCCTGCTTGGGCCGAACCGAGTGTGCCTCCAGTACGGCAGAGCTCCAGCTCTGCGCAGAGGCCGGATCTAGTCAAGTGCCTTGCGCGAGGCTGCTCTGCCCTGGGCGAGACTTGCCCAGGCTTGCCTCGCTGATAGGCTTGCTGCCCAGGAAAGAGCAGGCTGCGCGATGCTGGGAGAGGCCACTGACCCCTTCCTGGCCTCAGCTCCACTCCTGCCTTGCCTTTGCATCTAGGCCCCAGGCCTCCTTGGGAAAGTCTTAGGAGCCGGTGGCTTGCACACTGCCAAGCCCTCCAGCAGTGAGGCCTCTCGTAGAGGGGAGGGGAGGGCAAGTGCAGGGCTCCTCCAGCGCTCGCTTGGCCGCCCAGACTCAGCGCCGCACGGAGAGCACAAGGCTCCCAGGTCCCCTGGCTGTGGTCTGCCTCCCCACCCACCCGGAGGCTGACTCCGTGGGCGCCCAGAAGGTGCCTGACAGACGTCATGTCCCTAGGGCTCTCCTCCCCAGCAGAGACGTGTGCAGGTGGTGGGGCCTGCCCCTGCGTGTCTGGGCTCCCGCCGGCAGCCCCAGCTCAAGGGAAGCAGCCCCTGAGGCAAGACCTGTAGGAGGCGCGGGGCGCCCCCGCCTGGAAGCCTAGTGCACAGCATGCGGGAAGCGAGCCTCCTCGGGAGAAGAGGAGACAGCCCAGCTGCGTGCGTCTGCAATCATTCCTTGGGCGGAGCCCAGTGAGCCTCCAGTACGGCAGAGCTCCAGCTCTGCTCAGAGGCCCGATCTGGCAGAGTTGCTGGCGTGAGGCTGCTCTGCCCTGGGCGAGACTTGCCCAGACTTGCCTCGCTGCTAGTCTTCCTGCCCGGGAAGGAGCAGGCTGCGCGAGACAGGCAGACGCTTCTGGCGCCTTCCTGGTCTCAGCTCCAATCCTGCCCTGCCTTTGCACCTAGTCCCCAGGCGTCCTTGCGGAGGGCTTAGGGGCCGCTGGGTTGCACGCTGCCAAGCCCTCCAGCCGTGAGAGCTCTGTCATAGGGAAGGGAATGGCAAGTGCAGGGCTCCTCCAGCGGTCGCTTGGCCGCCCAGACTCAGCACAGCTCGGAGAGCACCAGGTTCCCAGGGCCCCTGGCTGTGGTCTGCAGCCCCACACACCCGGAGGCTGACTCCGTGGGCGCCCAGAAGGTGCCTGACAGACGTCATTTCCCGAGTGCTCTCCCCACCAGCAGAGACGTGGGCAGGTGGTTGGGGCCTGCCCCTGCGTGTCTGGGCTTCCTCCCACAGCCTCAGCTCAGGGGAAGCAGCCCCTGTGCCAAGACTGGCAGGAGGCGCGGGGCGTCCCTGCCTGGAGCCAAGTGCAGAGCACGCTTGGAAGCGAGCCTCCTTGGGAAGAGTCGAGGGAGCCAAGCCGCGTGCAGCTGCAATCCCTGCTTGGGCCGAGCCGAGTGTGCCTCCAGGACGGCAGAGCTCCAGCTCTGCTCAGAGGCCCGATCCAGTCAAGTGCCTTGCGCGAGGCTGCTCTGCCCTGGGCGAGACTTGCCCAGGCTTGCCTCGCTGCTAGGCTTGCTGCCCAGGAAGGAGCAGGCTGCGCAATGCTGGGAGAGGCCACTGGCGCCTTCCTGGCCTCAGCTCCACTCCTGCCTTGCCTTTGCATCTAGGCCCCAGGCGTCCGTGGGGAAGGCTTAGGAGCCGGTGGCTTGCACACTGCCAAGCCCTCCAGCAGTGAGGCCTCTCTTAGAGGGGAGGGGAGGGCTAGTGCAGGGCTCCTCCAGCGCTCGCTTGGCCGCCCAGACTCAGCGCCGCACGGAGAGCACAAGGCTCCCAGGTCCCCTGGCTGTGGTCTGCAGCCCCACACACCCGGAGGCTGACTCCGTGGGCGCCCAGAAGGTGCCTGACAGATGTCATGTCCCTAGCGCTCTGCTCCCCAGCAGAGACGTGTGCAGGTGGTGGGGCCTGCCCCTGCGTGTCTGGGCTCCCGCCGGCAGCCCCAGCTCAAGGGAAGCAGCCCCTGAGGCAAGACCTCTAGGAGGGGCAGGGCGCCCCCGCCTGGAAGCCTAGTGCACAGCATGCGGGAAGCGAGCCTCCTCGGGAGAAGAGGAGGCAGTGCAGCTGCGTGCGTCTGCAATCACTCCTTGGGCGGAGCCCAGTGAGCCTCCAGTATGGCAGAGCTCCAGCTCTGCTCAGAGGCCCGATCTGGCAGAGTTCCTGGCGTGAGGCTGCTCTGCCCTGGGCGAGCCTTGCCCAGACTTGCCTCGCTGCTAGGCTTCCTGCCCGGGAAGGAGCAGGCTGCACCAGACAGGTAGACGCTCCTGGCGCTTTCCTGGCCTCAGCTCCACTCCTGCCTTGCCTTTGCACCTAGTCCCCAGGCGTCCTTGCGGAGGGCTTAGGGGCCGGTGGGTTGCACGCTGCCAAGCCGTCCAGCCGTGAGAGCTCTGTCATAGGGAAGGGAATGGCAAGTGCAGGGCTCCTCCAGCGCTCGCTTGGCCGCCCAGACTCAGCACAGCACGGAGAGCACCAGGCTCCCAGGGCCCCTGGCTGTGGTCTGCAGCCCCACACACCCGGAGGCTGACTCCGTGAGCGCCCAGAAGGTGCCTGACAGACGTCATTTCCCTAGTGCTCTCCCCACCAGCAGAGACGTGGGCAGGTGGTTGGGGCCTGCCTCTGCGTGTCTGGGCTGCTGTCCACAGCCTCAGCTCAGGGGAAGCAGCCCGTGTGCCAAGACTGGCAGGAGGCGCGGGGAGTCCTGCCTGGAAGCCAAGTGCAGAGTACGCTTGGAAGCGAGCCTCCTTGGGAAGAGTCGAGGGAGCCAAACCAGGTGCAGCTGCCATCCCTGCTTGGGCCGAGCCGAGTGTGCCTCCAGTACGGCAGAGCTCCAGCTCTGCTCAGAGGCCGGATCCAGTCAAGTGCCTTGCGCGAGGCTGCGCTGCCCTGGGCGAGACTTGCCCAGGCTTGCCTCGCTGCTAGGCTTGCTGCCCAGGAAGGAGCAGGCTGCGCAATGCTGGGAGAGGCCACTGGCCCCTTCCTGGCCTCAGCTCCACTCCTGCCTTGCCTTTGCATCTAGGCCCCAGGCGTCCGTGGGGAAGGCTTAGGAGCCGGTGGCTTGCACACTGCCAAGCCCTCCAGCAGTGAGGCCTCTCTTAGAGGGGAGGGGAGGGCAAGTGCAGGGCTCCTCCAGCGCTCGCTTGGCCGCCCAGACTCAGCGCCGCACGGAGAGCACAAGGCTCCCAGGTCCCCTGGCTGTGGTCTGCAGCCCCACACACCCGGAGGCTGACTCCGTGGGCGCCGAGAAGGTGCCTGACAGACGTCACGTCCCTAGCGCTCTCCTCCCCAGCAGAGACGTGTGCAGGTGGTGGGGCCTGCCCCTGCGTGTCTGGGCTCCCGCCGGCAGCCCCAGCTCAAGGGAAGCAGCCCCTGAGGCAAGACCTGTAGGAGGCGCGGGGCGCCCCCGCCTGGAAGCCTAGTGCACAGCATGCGGGAAGCGAGCCTCCGCGGGAGAAGAGGAGGCAGCGCAGCCGCGTGCGTCTGCAATCACTCCTTGGGCGGAGCCCAGTGAGCCTCCAGTACGGCAGAGCTCCAGCTCTGCTCAGAGGCCCGATCTGGCAGAGTTCCTGGCGTGAGGCTGCTCTGCCCTGGGCGAGCCTTGCCCAGACTTGCCTCGCTGCTAGGCTTCCTGCCCGGGAAGGAGCAGGCTGCGCCAGACAGGCAGACGCTCCTGGCGCCTTCCTGGCCTCAGCTCCACTCCTGCCTTGCCTTTGCACCTAGTCCCCAGGCGTCCTTGTGGAGGGCTTAGGGGCCGGTGGGTTGCACGCTGCCAAGCCGTCCAGCCGTGAGAGCTCTGTCATAGGGAAGGGAATGGCAAGTGCAGGGCTCCTCCAGCGCTCGCTTGGCCGCCCAGACTCAGCACAGCACGGAGAGCACCAGGCTCCAAAGGGCCCCTGGCTGTGGTCTGCAGCCCCACACACCCGGAGGCTGACTCCGTGAGCGCCCAGAAGGTGCCTGACAGACGTCATTTCCCTAGTGCTCTCCCCACCAGCAGAGACGTGGGCAGGTGGTTGGGGCCTGCCCCTGCGTGTCTGGGCTGCCGCCCACAGCCTCAGCTCAGGGGAAGCAGCCCCTGTGCCAAGACTGGCAGGAGGCGCGGGGCGTCCCTGCCTGGAAGCCCAGTGCAAAGTACGCTTGGAAGCGAGCCTCCTTGGGAAGAGTCGAGGGAGCCAAGCCGCGTGCAGCTGCAATCCCTGCTTGGGCCGAGCCGAGTGTGCCTCCAGTACGGCAGAGCTCCAGCTCTGCGCAGAGGCCGGATCTAGTCAAGTGCCTTGCGCGAGGCTGCTCTGCCCTGGGCGAGACTTGCCCAGGCTTGCCTCGCTGATAGGCTTGCTGCCCAGGAAAGAGCAGGCTGCGCGATGCTGGGAGAGGCCACTGACCCCTTCCTGGCCTCAGCTCCACTCCTGCCTTGCCTTTGCATCTAGGCCCCAGGCCTCCTTGGGAAAGTCTTAGGAGCCGGTGGCTTGCACACTGCCAAGCCCTCCAGCAGTGAGGCCTCTCGTAGAGGGGAGGGGAGGGCAAGTGCAGGGCTCCTCCAGCGCTCGCTTGGCCGCCCAGACTCAGCGCCGCACGGAGAGCACAAGGCTCCCAGGTCCCCTGGCTGTGGTCTGCCTCCCCACCCACCCGGAGGCTGACTCCGTGGGCGCCCAGAAGGTGCCTGACAGACGTCATGTCCCTAGGGCTCTCCTCCCCAGCAGAGACGTGTGCAGGTGGTGGGGCCTGCCCCTGCGTGTCTGGGCTCCCGCCGGCAGCCCCAGCTCAAGGGAAGCAGCCCCTGAGGCAAGACCTGTAGGAGGCGCGGGGCGCCCCCGCCTGGAAGCCTAGTGCACAGCATGCGGGAAGCGAGCCTCCTCGGGAGAAGAGGAGACAGCCCAGCTGCGTGCGTCTGCAATCACTCCTTGGGCGAAGCCCAGTGAGCCTCCAGTACGGCAGAGCTCCAGCTCTGCTCAGAGGCCCGATCTGGCAGAGTTGCTGGCGTGAGGCTGCTCTGCCCTGGGCGAGACTTGCCCAGACTTGCCTCGCTGCTAGTCTTCCTGCCCGGGAAGGAGCAGGCTGCGCGAGACAGGCAGACGCTTCTGGCGCCTTCCTGGTCTCAGCTCCAATCCTGCCCTGCCTTTGCACCTAGTCCCCAGGCGTCCTTGCGGAGGGCTTAGGGGCCGCTGGGTTGCACGCTGCCAAGCCCTCCAGCCGTGAGAGCTCTGTCATAGGGAAGGGAATGGCAAGTGCAGGGCTCCTCCAGCGGTCGCTTGGCCACCCAGACTCAGCACAGCTCAGAGAGCACCGGGTTCCCAGGGCCCCTGGCTGTGGTCTGCAGCCCCACACACCCGGAGGCTGACTCCGTGGGCGCCCAGAAGGTGCCTGACAGACGTCATTTCCCGAGTGCTCTCCCCACCAGCAGAGACGTGGGCAGGTGGTTGGGGCCTGCCCCTGCGTGTCTGGGCTTCCTCCCACAGCCTCAGCTCAGGGGAAGCAGCCCCTGTGCCAAGACTGGCATTAGGCGCGGGGCGTCCCTGCCTGGAAGCCAAGTGCAGAGCACGCTTGGAAGCGAGCCTCCTTGGGAAGAGTCGAGGGAGCCAAGCCGCGTGCAGCTGCAATCCCTGCTTGGGCCGAGCCGAGTGTGCCTCCAGGACGGCAGAGCTCCAGCTCTGCTCAGAGGCCGGATCCAGTCAAGTGCCTTGCGCGAGGCTGCTCTGCCCTGGGCGAGACTTGCCCAGGCTTGCCTCGCTGCTAGGCTTGCTGCCCAGGAAGGAGCAGGCTGCGCGATGCTGGGAGAGGCCACTGGCGCCTTCCTGGCCTCAGCTCCACTCCTGCCTTGCCTTTGCATCTAGGCCCCAGGCGTCCGTGGGGAAGGCTTAGGAGCCGGTGGCTTGCACACTGCCAAGCCCTCCAGCAGTGAGGCCTCTCTTATAGGGGAGGGGAGGGCAAGTGCAGGGCTCCTCCAGCGCTCGCTTGGCCGCCCAGACTCAGCGCCGCACGGAGAGCACAAGGCTCCCAGGTCCCCTGGCTGTGGTCTGCAGCCCCACACACCCGGAGGCTGACTCCGTGGGCGCCCAGAAGGTGCCTGACAGATGTCATGTCCCTAGCGCTCTGCTCCCCAGCAGAGACGTGTGCAGGTGGTGGGGCCTGCCCCTGCGTGTCTGGGCTCCCGCCGGCAGCCCCAGCTCAAGGGAAGCAGCCCCTGAGGCAAGACCTGTAGGAGGGGCAGGGCGCCCCCGCCTGGAAGCCTAGTGCACAGCATGCGGGAAGCGAGCCTCCTCGGGAGAAGAGGAGGCAGCGCAGCTGCGTGCGTCTGCAATCACTCCTTGGGCGGAGCCCAGTGAGCCTCCAGTATGGCAGAGCTCCAGCTCTGCTCAGAGGCCCGATCTGGCAGAGTTCCTGGCGTGAGGCTGCTCTGCCCTGGGCGAGCCTTGCCCAGACTTGCCTCGCTGCTAGGCTTCCTGCCCGGGAAGGAGCAGGCTGCACCAGACAGGTAGACGCTCCTGGCGCTTTCCTGGCCTCAGCTCCACTCCTGCCTTGCCTTTGCACCTAGTCCCCAGGCGTCCTTGCGGAGGGCTTAGGGGCCGGTGGGTTGCACGCTGCCAAGCCGTCCAGCCGTGAGAGCTCTGTCATAGGGAAGGGAATGGCAAGTGCAGGGCTCCTCCAGCGCTCGCTTGGCCGCCCAGACTCAGCACAGCACGGAGAGCACCAGGCTCCCAGGGCCCCTGGCTGTGGTCTGCAGCCCCACACACCCGGAGGCTGACTCCGTGAGCGCCCAGAAGGTGCCTGACAGACGTCATTTCCCTAGTGCTCTCCCCACCAGCAGAGACGTGGGCAGGTGGTTGGGGCCTGCCTCTGCGTGTCTGGGCTGCTGTCCACAGCCTCAGCTCAGGGGAAGCAGCCCGTGTGCCAAGACTGGCAGGAGGCGCGGGGAGTCCTGCCTGGAAGCCAAGTGCAGAGTACGCTTGGAAGCGAGCCTCCTTGGGAAGAGTCGAGGGAGCCAAACCAGGTGCAGCTGCCATCCCTGCTTGGGCCGAGCCGAGTGTGCCTCCAGTACGGCAGAGCTCCAGCTCTGCTCAGAGGCCGGATCCAGTCAAGTGCCTTGCGCGAGGCTGCGCTGCCCTGGGCGAGACTTGCCCAGGCTTGCCTCGCTGCTAGGCTTGCTGCCCAGGAAGGAGCAGGCTGCGCAATGCTGGGAGAGGCCACTGGCCCCTTCCTGGCCTCAGCTCCACTCCTGCCTTGCCTTTGCATCTAGGCCCCAGGCGTCCGTGGGGAAGGCTTAGGAGCCGGTGGCTTGCACACTGCCAAGCCCTCCAGCAGTGAGGCCTCTCTTAGAGGGGAGGGGAGGGCAAGTGCAGGGCTCCTCCAGCGCTCGCTTGGCCGCCCAGACTCAGCGCCGCACGGAGAGCACAAGGCTCCCAGGTCCCCTGGCTGTGGTCTGCAGCCCCACACACCCGGAGGCTGACTCCGTGGGCGCCGAGAAGGTGCCTGACAGACGTCATATCCCTAGCGCTCTCCTCCCCAGCAGAGACGTGTGCAGGTGGTGGGGCCTGCCCCTGCGTGTCTGGGCTCCCGCCGGCAGCCCCAGCTCAAGGGAAGCAGCCCCTGAGGCAAGACCTGTAGGAGGGGCAGGGCGCCCCCGCCTGGAAGCCTAGTGCACAGCATGCGGGAAGCGAGCCTCCGCGGGAGAAGAGGAGGCAGCGCAGCTGCGTGTGTCTGCAATCACTCCTTGGGCGGAGCCCAGTGAGCCTCCAGTATGGCAGAGCTCCAGCTCTGCTCAGAGGCCCGATCTGGCAGAGTTGCTGGCGTGAGGCTGCTCTGCCCTGGGCGAGCCTTGCCCAGACTTGCCTCGCTGCTAGGCTTCCTGCCCGGGAAGGAGCAGGCTGCACCAGACAGGTAGACGCTCCTGGCGCTTTCCTGGCCTCAGCTCCACTCCTGCCTTGCCTTTGCACCTAGTCCCCAGGCGTCCTTGCGGAGGGCTTAGGGGCCGGTGGGTTGCACGCTGCCAAGCCGTCCAGCCGTGAGAGCTCTGTCATAGGGAAGGGAATGGCAAGTGCAGGGCTCCTCCAGCGCTCGCTTGGCCGCCCAGACTCAGCACAGCACGGAGAGCACCAGGCTCCCAGGGCCCCTGGCTGTGGTCTGCAGCCCCACACACCCGGAGGCTGACTCCGTGAGCGCCCAGAAGGTGCCTGACAGACGTCATTTCCCTAGTGCTCTCCCCACCAGCAGAGACTTGGGCAGGTGGTTGGGGCCTGCCCCTGCGTGTCTGGGCTGCTGTCCACAGCCTCAGCTCAGGGGATGCAGCCCGTGTGCCAAGACTGGCAGGAGGC
Source organism: Budorcas taxicolor (assembly GCF_023091745.1). Lineage (NCBI taxonomy): Eukaryota > Metazoa > Chordata > Mammalia > Artiodactyla > Bovidae > Budorcas > Budorcas taxicolor. Next base: position 471,503 of record NW_026291768.1, read on the forward strand.
GCGGGGAGTCCTGCCTGGAAGCCAAGTGCAGAGTACGCTTGGAAGCGAGCCTCCTTGGGAAGAGTCGAGGGAGCCAAACCAGGTGCAGCTGCCATCCCTGCTTGGGCCGAGCCGAGTGTGCCTCCAGTACGGCAGAGCTCCAGCTCTGCTCAGAGGCCGGATCCAGTCAAGTGCCTTGCGCGAGGCTGCGCTGCCCTGGGCGAGACTTGCCCAGGCTTGCCTCGCTGCTAGGCTTGCTGCCCAGGAAGGAGCAGGCTGCGCAATGCTGGGAGAGGCCACTGGCGCCTTCCTGGCCTCAGCTCCACTCCTGCCTTGCCTTTGCACCTAGGCCCCAGGCGTCCTTGGGGAAGGCTTAGGAGCCGGTGGCTTGCACTCTGCCAAACCCTCCAGCAGTGAGGCCTCTCTTAGAGGGGAGGGGAGGGCAAGTGCATGGCTCCTCCAGCGGGTGCTTGGCCGCCCAGACTCAGCACAGCACGGAGAGCACCAGGCTCCCAGGGCCCCTGGCTGTGGTCTGCAGCCCCACACACCCGGAGGCTGACTCCGTGGGCGCCCAGAAGTTGCCTGACAGACGTCATGTCCCTAGCGCTCTCCTCCCCAGCAGAGACGTGTGCAGGTGGTGGGGCCTGCCCCTGCGTGTCTGGGCTCCCGCCGGCAGCCCCAGCTCAAGGGAAGCAGCCCCTGAGGCAAGACCTGTAGGAGGCGCGGGGCGCCCCCGGCTGGAAGCCTAGTGCACACCATGCGGGAAGCGAGCCTCCTCGGGAGAAGAGGAGACAGCCTAGCTGCGTGCGTCTGCAATCACTCCTTGGGCGGAGCCCAGTGAGCCTCCAGTACGGCAGAGCTCCAGCTCTGCTCAGAGGCCCGATCTGGCAGAGTTGCTGGCGTGAGGCTGCTCTGCCCTGGGCGAGACTTGCCCAGACTTGCCTCGCTGCTAGTCTTCCTGCCCGGGAAGGAGCAGGCTGCGCGAGACAGGCAGACGCTTCTGGCGCCTTCCTGGCCTCAGCTCCAATCCTGCCCTGCCTTTGCACCTAGTCCCCAGGCGTCCTTGCGGAGGGCTTAGGGGCCGGTGGGTTGCACGCTGCCAAGCCCTCCAGCCGTGAGAGCTCTGTCATAGGGAAGGGAATGGCAAGTGCAGGGCTCCTCCAGCGCTCGCTTGGCCGCCCAGACTCAGCACAGCACGGAGAGCACCAGGCTCCCAGGGCCCCTGGCTGTGGTCTGCAGCCCCACACACCCGGAGGCTGACTCCGTGGGCGCCCAGAAGGTGCCTGACAGACGTCATTTCCCGAGTGCTCTCCCCACCAGCAGAGACGTGGGCAGGTGGTTGGGGCCTGCCCCTGCGTGTCTGGGCTGCCGCCCACAGCCTCAGCTCAGGGGAAGCAGCCCGAGTGCCAAGACTGGCAGGAGGCGCGGGGCGTCCCTGCCTGGAAGCCAAGTGCACAGTACGCTTGGAAGCGAGCCTCCTTGGGAAGAGTCGAGGGAGCCAAGCCGCGTGCAGCTGCAATCCCTGCTTGGGCCGAGCCGAGTGTGCCTCCAGTACGGCAGAGCTCCAGCTCTGCGCAGAGGCCGGATCTAGTCAAGTGCCTTGCGCGAGGCTGCTCTGCCCTGGGCGAGCCTTGCCCAGGCTTGCCTCGCTGATAGGCTTGCTGCCCAGGAAGGAGCAGGCTGCGCGATGCTGGGAGAGGCCACTGGCCCCTTCCTGGCCTCAGCTCCACTCCTGCCTTGCCTTTGCATCTAGGCCCCAGGCCTCCTTGGGAAAGTCTTAGGAGCCGGTGGCTTGCACACTGCCAAGCCCTCCAGCAGTGAGGCCTCTCGTAGAGGGGAGGGGAGGGCAAGTGCAGGGCTCCTCCAGCGCTTGCTTGGCCGCCCAGACTCAGCGCCGCACGGAGAGCACAAGGCTCCCAGGTCCCCTGGCTGTGGTCTGCCTCCCCACCCACCCGAAGGCTGACTCCGTGGGCGCCCAGAAGGTGCCTGACAGACGTCATGTCCCTAGCGCTCTCCTCCCCAGCAGAGAAGTGTGCAGGTGGTGGGGCCTGCCCCTGCGTGTCTGGGCTCCCGCCCACAGCCCCAGCTCAGGGGAAGCAGCCCCTGAGCCAAGACCTGCAGGAGGCGCGGGGCATCCATGCCTGGAAGCCAAGTGCACAGTATGCCGGAAGCGAGCCTCCTTGGGAGGATTCCTGGGATCCAAGTCACTTGCAGCTGCAAACCCTACTTGGGCGGAGCCGAGTGCGCCTCCAGTAAGGCAGAGCTCCGGGTCTGCTCTGAGGCCGGATCTAGTAAAGTTCCTTGCGCGTGGCTGCTCTGCTGTGGGCGAGTCTTTCCCAAACTTGCCTCGCTGATAGGCTTACTGCCCAGGAAGGAGCAGTCTGCCCGAGGTTGGGAGAGGCCACTGGCGCCTTCCTGGCCTCAGCTGCGCTCCTGCCTTGCCTTTGCCACTAGGCCCCAGGCCTCCTTTCGGAGGGCTCAGCGTCCGGTGGGTTCCACACTGCCAATCGATCCAGTCTTGAAAGTTCTCTCAGAGGAAATGGAAGGGCAACTGCAGGGCTCCTCCAGCTGTTGCTTGGACACCCAGACTCAGCGCCACACTGAGAGCACCAGGCACCCAGGTATCCTAGCTGGCGTCTGCAGCCCCCAGACACGGACATCTCCGTGGGTGCCCAGCAGTTTCCTGACAAACATAGGTTCCCTAGCGCTGTCCTCCTCAGCAGAGATGTGTGCAGGCGGGTGGGGCCTCCCCCTGCGTGTCTGGGCTCTCACCCACAGCCCCAATTCAGGGGAAGCAGTCCCTGAGCTAAGACCTGTAGGAGAAGCAGGACACCCCCACCTGGAAGCCGCGTGCACAGCATGTGGCGAAGCGAGCCTCCTTGGGTTAAGATGAGGCAGCCTAACCGCCTGAGGCTGCAAGCCCTTGTTATGCGGAGCCGAGTGCGCCTCCAGTAAGGCAGCATTTCAGCTCTGCTCAGAGGCCTGATCTGGCAGAGTTCCTGGCACGAGGCTGCTCTGCTCTTGGTGAGCCTTGCCCAGACTTGCCTCGCTGCTAGGCTTCCTGACCAGGAAGGAGCAGGCTGCGCGATGCTGGGAGACGCCACTGGCGCCTTCCTGGCCTCAGCTCCGCTCCTGACTTGCCTTTGCACCTAGGCCCTAGGTGTCTTTGCAGAGGTTTTAGGGGCTGGTGTGTTCCACAGTGCCAAGGGCTCCAGCAGTGTGAGCTCTGTTCGAGTGAAAGGAAGGGTATATTTGGAGTACAATCCTTTATCAGATATGAGGCCCACACCCTCACCCTGAACCCTTACCCTCACCCTTACCCTGACCCTGAACCCTCCACCTCACCCCTCACCCTAACATGTTGGGGGACTATTCCCCAAACTCTAAACTTAACCCTACCCTAACCCGACACCCTACCCACATCCTAAACCTAACCCACATCATAGTCACGCCCTCAACCCTATACTTACCCTTGAAGTAGGTACCCGCCTCAACTTCGTTTTTGACACCTCCTATGCATAACAAAAGACAAGGTCATAATGTTTCAAACATGGATCCGAGACCCATTATCCACATAAAAGGAATATACATACTGGGAGCACATCATTTAAATCTCTTGCATCACCAAAATACCTCTCCACCACGTATCCAATCGCCATTGATGGATCACATCTATCTCATACGTTGTATAACTTAGCAATCAAATATGCAGCAGTCATCTGGGTAATTATATACACAAGATATATTTACACCATAAATATTTCAACACATTCCGCTTTCTACGATGAGTTCAATCTTCACAAAAGTAGGATGAACAGCACCTGTTTCCACTAGGATCCATAGCATTGCACAAAGTGACAGTGAGCGTGAAAATCTTAATGATGACCACCAGAAAGAAGGTCAGCACGGTTGATATCACAGATTTTTCAGTGTTCCAATACAAGTTCTACCCAAATCCATAAAGAAAGACATACGCATAGGAAACTACACATTGAAAGCAAGTCTATTGAGATAAATATTGGACATCAATTGTATGAATCTTTAAGGCATAACTGCAGACATTCTTCAGACATTCTTCAAATTCATAGAATGACAACAAAGTATGGCTACGTACAATCCATTCGGTTTTATAAACCACTCATGAATGACCTCACAAGCCATTGAAAACCAGATGACAATTTCAAATAGCTTTGATCTACAAACAAGGCTGTAAGACAGAAAGTTAAAATCGAAATACATGAAGTAAATCCTCAGTAGATATGAAAACATCCCATGGTAGTGAAGTCAATTAACATTAGTTATTAGGGCTTTCATGCACAGACTCATCTCCGATCGATGTGATCTCAATTCATATTTGGCAAAAAATACAAAAGCTTATCTTAGCAGTCATATTATTTTTCTTTGTACCCCTAAAATGAACATGAAAAACTAAATTAAACTTGGAGGCTCACATTTCCCAATCGGTATACAAAGCAATGGCATGTCAAACTTTCCAATTCACATATGCATTTAAATGAAATTGGATGAGATACCCCTAAATAAACACATACTGCTATGCCCAATGTTTCACAAGGCAGAAAACACTCAATGAATGCAACGGAGAGGGTAACAGCCAGGAAGGCCAGGGGTCTCCAAAGGGAGGAGATGGGGTGCAAGTGTCAAGACAGTTATCTGTCACTTCTGAGGCAGGAGAAAACAAGCTGTTCTCTTTTTTCCCCTTCTCGATACAAATTTAAAAAGAGGTTTTCTCTTACAATTCTGTGTTGCTAGAATGACACCTGGTTCCACCTGAACTTCACTTTTCTCATACTTTGAGCTGACCAAGGCATTTTTCTTATGGAAAGGTTTGCCTTAAGCTATGTGACTGAACTATGTATTTACCCTAGACTCTGTCTTCAAGTAGGTTCTGCCTAAAGGCTCAGAACTGACTTGACAAACCAATATGCTTTACTCATACATGGTTCTCCTGATCTATGTGAATGAAGCTATCTATTTGCTCATATCAATCGTTTCATGGCCCAGGATGACTCACCTGGTGCCACGGTCATCTCCATATATCTTGTGGGTGAGGGGTCTGCTACCATTCCTTTCTCTAATGAGTAGACTGCTAGTAGCTGGATAACATCCAGCTAAAGATGAGTAGGGGGCACTCTTTCTGCCCCCTTCTGATGTCTATGTCAGAAGCTTTCTCTCTTTTATACTTTAATAAAACGTTGCGACACAAAAGCTCTGAGTGATCAAGCCTCATCACTGGCCCCGGGTTGAATTCTTCCTCTAAGGAGCCCAAGAATTCCAGCATCTTTCATGGTTAGACAACAACTTTTCCAAACAATGGTCTTTTCAAAAAAAATGATGATAAGTGATGAGTATGCAGATGTCTACGAATGAAATGGGACCCATATGTCAAACCACAGAAAAATATATCTTCCCTCAACATACATATAACACAATCAGGCCTTCATATGCATCGATTCGCCAACTATCAAGTCATACAAATATGGATGTAAAATATCACAATACATTCCAAAGTTGAAAAGTGATGGATATTGACTTTGGCCCGCTGGTGCTTCTTCTGATGTCATCTCCATTATATTAGCTATGACAATGAATCATGTGCTGTGCTAAGTCACTTACATTGTGTCCAACTCCTTGGCATCATATGGACTAGGCCCCACCAGGCTCTTCTCTCCATGAGATTCTCTAGGCAAGGATACTGGAGTGGGTTGCCATGCTCTCCCTCAGGAGATCTTCCCGCCCCAGGGATCGAATCCATATCTCCTATGTGTCCTGCATGGGTATGTTCCGCATGTTCTTTACCACTAGAACCACCTGGGAAGCCCCAAGACACATGAACATCAGTGGATTTGGGGATCCACGGGGCAAATACAGAACCATTCCTCCAACAAAACTGAAGAATGACTTGAAAATCTCAAACAACACATGAGTATATGTGTTCACAAACTTCACGGAGCACGGGTTTCTTCGATCTGAAAACTGGCGTCGATGAAGGACTGTGTGAAGAATGCTTCAAAGTCTATTTGGCAAACACAGCCTAAGTTGGCTATATTTAGTCCTCAGATGAATGGAATGTCATGAGTACTGGTCGTTTCAAATAAGTAGCATGTGAAGCTGTTTACACTTATTGGGATGCGTGGTATACCACATTCACACATTTCAGTAGCATTGGTGCCCAAACGATACATTTCTCAGGGGAAGCTTCTACATGGACTCTTGGGATCAGAGCTCTAACTCATACACACATACTTTTCCTTTTCAAATGATCCTGCATGATAAGCAAACAAAACACTGGATGAACACCTAGACGGTGAGCTCTGTACTAAATGACTTTAAAGCCAGTAGATGGAATGAGCTGATGAGGAAGACTACAAACGAGTCATCTTCTTCAACTTGGTCAAACTGCTCACAGTCATACAAGTGAATGAAAAGTTGAGCCTGTTGTCATTCAATCTGTTTAAAAGAAATTGAAGAATAAAACAAATTAGTAAATCTTATTTTCTTAGTAAACATTGTATGATTTCTGCACAGCTTTGTTACTGGCATGAATAGAATATCTACAATAATAACTTGTCACAGTGAAATGGATTCACATTCGATATCGAGTCACATCTATCATTGATGCCATAGCTGTTTGATACCATTGCTTGAATGAATGCAACTTATGTGACTTCACAAACTACAAACACGACTAACATAATAGGTATTACAAAACCTTGAGTGACGTGAGCGTGAAGACTTAGTAGAGTTGCTCTCAAGAATAACGATACTATTATTCACTCCAGCCATAGTACTGGAATCTGTACATTCACACCCCTGCAAAAGAAACGGAAAGGATAGAATAATAATAAAGGGACTTCATAACTATATTCCTACTGTAAACGTTCAACACTATGTTTTCTTTTAAACTGACTTTCATATTTGGTCTACTGTAACCTCTTCTGTGTTCATTTTATGCTAAACTTACTGCTAACAGTAAAATTACCATACGAGCTCTAATTAATTTTTTTTTTACTTGCAAAGCTAGTGATAGAACCAAAGGCCGATATCTACATCAAACAGGAGGAACGGAATGGAAACTGTAAACAATTTTATGGAATAACATTTCCGTGCTCCTGTTCAGTCAAACGGACATTCAAAAGGACGTGATTTTTCTGAAAGTTTATTTCGGAAACTTGGAATTGGATGACTGCAAACAATAAAACGAATAATATATTGATACATAATATTAAGGATATACAGTGGGTCATTCTTTTTCCTATTCTGCCACAGCTAACTGACTGGAAGTCAGTTGTCGTAACTACTACTAACATAAGACCCTCACCGATAAGTGAAGATACATAGGAAAATCCATAATAGATCTAAAAACCATCAAAGATAAAATGGTAATTAAAAAAATACAGTGACAGTTTAGTTGGTATAAGAAACAGGATGATTATGAAAGCAAAGCCAACAATCATGTATAGGCCATGGAAGCCCGTGGCTGTCACGAGTGTTGACTTGTATCCTTCATCTGAGGTTGTTAAAAGTGCGTGGTAAAATCCAGAGGTTTGCAGCAGCAGTGGTAACCTCCTGAACAGACTGAAATAAAAAGGGTTTCCAGAATATCCTGACGATTTCCATCTACTAGGCTGCGGTGAGCTCAAGCAATACATACTCCAGAGGACAGAAGACAGACAGGTTGGGAACACGTCTACTGCACTTAGGGAGAAAGGGAATGTTGCTACTCAGCCTAGTCCAAGTGTAGAAGCGACACCTCGGTGATTCGACCTTTAAAGACTCGATACATATGAGAACGACTGGTATGAATAAACCTTCAGAAGTGCCTTCTCAGACCTCCTCCCATCATAAGCACAAGCATAATGAAAACACTGAGTTTTCATGGTCTCACGCAAAATTCGACTCACTTATGACTTTGCTTTGAGAAGAGTTGAACTACTCATTGTTTAAGAGAAATGATCCTTTCTTCTCGGAAGATCTGTGAATCATTCATAGGGTGTGGTGAATAAACTACTTAAGGATCTAATACGTAAAAATGCAATAGGCTAAGCACAGAGATGTTTTTCTCCCTTTCTCAAAGGATGGAACATTTTGTATTTGCACTGATTTTATGTCTTGACTTCATGTACAATTATATATTGATTTTTTTAGTTGACATACAATAGGACTAAAAATATTGATATAATACTAATAACTCATGTTGGTATGCGTGGTTGTCACACAGGATTCACAGGAGATTTAAATTCACAGTTGTCAACATAAAGGATGACTGCTATTTAGCTTCTTCGTGAATCTAGACCATGAATGAAGAGTTTTCCTCCACATATTTCACTGAGGGAAATACAAGGATGATAGGCATAATACTATGCTTCGACTCATGGATATCTAAGCATTGCTCACAATACAGATCTGATTTTCGACATCAGGGTTCTTTCAGTGTCCTTGAACAGCATTTGTTTTTCTGTATACAGAAGAAACAAACTCATGAGTATCAAACTTGTTCACATAAAACATGTGTATGAATTGTTATCTTCCTGAACCAGGGGTCAAACCCACATCACTTCCACCTCCTGCACTGGTAGGCAGATTATTTATCAACTGCGCCACCTGGGAATCGACATACATTTCAAGGACCACTGCCATCAGCTCCTACTGTTCATGACCAAAGTAGGAGAAACAACATTGGAAGTACTCATAAGGGTACTCATAGGAAGTACTCATAAGTCAAGGAACTGTTATACTGGGTACTCTCGTTGTTACTGGGACAAGTCAGTTCCTCCGATGATGATGGGTATAACTGAAAAATTATTACAAATGCATGGGATGCGATGTCTACATGATAAATGTGTTCCTCTTATACTATTTCTTCAGGGATGCCTACTTCAGCATGAAGGACTGCACTTCAAGGGATGCCTGCTATTCCAGCTCAAGCAACAGATAGTGAAGTGCAGATCACTGTCCTTTGTTGAAAATAATCTGCAGTTTGTCAACACAGGGAACATGCCGGAGGAACCCTCGGGATGGAACTCTAAAAACAGGTTGGGCCCTCTTTTTGCCAAGCCCTGCGATAAAATACAAATCAGAAAAAGAAAAATAGCATCAGTTTGGTCAGGACTTTCTCATCTTTTCTTTCTCGGTAGCAGGAAGCAGACATTGAGGCCAGAGGACGGCAGGATTTCATTGTGAACTAACGTTGGGTGGGGTGGAAGCTCATCACTCTAATCAGAATGTGGTTCAATAAAACGGAATTTCATTCGCTTCATGGACATAGAGTTCTATAATCCTTCATTAAGGAATTCAATAAGTTATATTTCCTTACACCTTCACAATCTCTTGGTTTACAAGAATGTCAATTGCTAGTCCAGCACTTATACAATGAGTGTTACAGGTAGTATGAGTGTATACATGATGAGGAGCAATGGCAGGAAGTTTATTTATTCTCTGTTTGAATTCTTGATTTTTAATATAATTTTTTATAATATCCTTACAGATGTGAATATTTTAGTGACATGTATAAATACACGTTGAGTAGTGCTATGATACTCATAGTGTTGGCACAATAAATATCATGCTTACTATGTGCTTTTCCTATATTCCTTTTGAGATTCTCGTCCATTATACATTATCATAAGATATTTAATAGTTTCCTAAACTGTACAGTAGGTCCTTGTGGCTTCTTTTATATATAGTAATGTATTTGTTAATTATTCAAACAAAAACTGGTACACAAATATTCACAGTGTCATTCACAATAGCTCAAAGGTAGAGCTCATTCAAGTGTCCGTTGGTGGGAGACTGAATATGCAACACAAGGTATATTCGGAAGCTTGAACGGTATTCCACCATACAAAAAAGTCCATGAAATGGTGCTGCCACTCTGCAAGACATCACAGAAATGACTCCAAAATGAACACATGGAATAAACACATAGTTCGAATCCAATTCATGCTATGTACCCAAAAGGACTGGGAAAGGGGGCTGAAAAAATGGATACTTCTTCAGTCATACTCACACCAGCATGATTCACACTGGCAAACAAAGAGAAGTAATCTAAGTGTCCATGGCAGCCAATTCCATAAACAAACTGTGGTATACACACAATGGAATCTGATTCGGCCCTTCAAAGTCAGTAATTCTGACAATGCGACAATGTGGACAAACCTTATGGTCATTAGATTAAGTGAAATAAACCAGACCAAGAAAAAGACAAACGTTCTGTGATTCCCCTCGTATGAGATATCCAAACAAGTCAAATCTGTCAGAAATAGCAGAAAGTGATTCCGACCGATCGAAGAGAGTTCATGTCTCATGGACCTCAGTTTCCCTTGGAAAAACTGACTTCCCGTGATATCTCCAAAACCAATTAGACAAATAATTGGAAGCTATATCCAGTCAAATCAATGTCAACATAATGTTACAGTGTACACCAAGCTCACTCAAACTTCTCAACAGACAAAAGGCAAAACTGTATCTATGGTACCTCAGCTTAGCTTAAAACCGTATCTACAGTACCTCACATCTGCTTATAAAATTTAACAACAACAACACACTAAAGTCTATCCAAAAAAGGATATAAAACATATATAACATCAACTTTAAACAATTAGAAATTTAAACTGTGAAAAACCTTATTCACAAAACTTAAACACAAGCCACAGGAAAATATATTTATAAAATACATATCTGATAAAGGATTGTACTCCAAATATACCAAAAAATCTAGAACAATCTCATAGAAAATGTATACGCCTAAACACCCGGCCTACAAAAATATAAAGATAGATAGTAAATAAGCCTATCAAAAAGCCTCAAAATCACCTATCATTAGGAAATGACAAACGAAAATAACAGTGAGGTAGCACTGCACACCTATTAGATCCAGTCAACTCCAAAGAAAGGGGGTAGGGCACAGCTTCTCCGGTGGCTGCAAGACACTCTCGTTCGATCCCTTACCCCAGAAGATCCCACATGCCACAGAGAAACATAGCTGGATTTTCCCACAGCTAAACAAGGCTCACCTGTGACCTGAATACTGCATGTCTAGCGCTTACTAAACAGCTTTGAAAACGTCCAGACAAAAAGGATCGCATGATTATATACAACAGCTCTACTTGTAATAACTAAACACTTTCAAATATCAGGATGTCTTCAGTAGATGACAGTGTAAACAAATGCGGATACATCCAAAGTGAAGGGGAGCAAATGCTACCACAAAATATACCACCTCAGCATGAGAGTTAGTTGGACCCAATTAACTTTTATTTTTTTAGAGGACACATGATCATCTCTGAAACCCAAGTTCAAGACAGCTCTTCTGTGAGTCACATTTACCAGAGAAATCTCATTTCAAAGGAATCCTCTCTATATGCCAGATAGAAGGATGAGACACAGTCTTTTGAAACTCTTTTTTCTTTTCTACCCATAGGGAAAGCTAAGCCATAAATCTGCACAACAACCATACCCTTCCTTTCCTTTGGTTGTATTTTTTAAATATTTGTTTCTTTTTTAATTTGGCTGCGCCAGGTCAACCTTCATTGAGGCAAGCCAGATATTTAGCTACAGCATGCAAATTCTCCGTTGTGGCATGGGAGATCTACTTCTTGGATCAGGGAATGAACCTGGGCCTCCTGAGTGTCCAGTCTCAGCCACTGGACCACCAGGAAGTGCCTGTTTTGTTTTTAGATGAAGATGGAATCTAAAGTGATATCTTGGGCCATTTCAGTCACTGACTCAGTTTCCTGAGTTTCTCCAAAGCACGCACAAGGTGCACATTATTACACTGGTTTGCAAAACAAGAAAAGGTTGTCTGCTACAACACTGTATGCTTACAAATGTCTAAATGGTAAATGGCATATTATTTATTTTTAATTACTATGGGGGGAGAAAGAATGCAGGATTCATACATGTTACAACATGAAGAAATATTAAAACCATCTTCAGTGAAAAAAAAATCCATATAGGAAAGGCCACCCAGAACCCTTATTCACCATGTCTGCTTTCAATCCATCAAGTCTGTCCAAATAACTGAAAATCTCAGTAACACTCTAAATAAAGAAAAAAGGATGAAGATGGAAAAAAAAAGATATACTCATACACTTGAACAATTGCTAAAAGCGGAAGTGGGGCTGTGGATTACATTATAATGTAGATACCATATGATTTCCTGATTTTGGAGATTATGTGCTGGTTCTGCAGAAGGTACCCATTTTGGATAAAACACAGAGAGTATTTTAGATGATGTGGCAAATGCTAGCACTTGTTCCCATTGCTAGGCATTTTCTGTACATTTTAAATGACTGGAAAGTATACTAGGTTTCAAAACAACCATGTCAATACCACAAAAGACATTTAGAGTAGACAGGCAGGAAACTTTCTTACACAGGCCAAGACTTACCCAGACGAAGTTCAAGGGAAGCTGCGATGCTCACTGCCCTTGAAGGAGTCCACGTGGAATGAAGAAGTACTGTGGGAAGTCTATTAGTAACCACCATGTCTTGGGTCCTCTGGATGACCTACTGCAGGAGAAACAGATTTGACAGATAAAATGTTCCACATAACTTCACAAAAAGTTGTTAGACTACATTCAGTAAAGCTGAATCATTTCGGATCAATTTACAATCCTATAAAATACTACCATTTACAGTCCAAAAATCACTTGCATTTCTATACACTAATAACAATCAGAAAAAAAAAATTAAGACAATCCCACTTAAATAAAACATCTAGCAACAAACTTAATCAAGAGCATAAAAGACCAGTAGTCAGAAAACTAGAAAGCCCTGATATAGAAACCAAAGAAAATACAAATACACAGAAAATTATTCCACGCGCATGCACTGGAACAATGAGGAATTAAAAGGTCCATTCCAACCAAAGTCATCAACAAATACACTGACTGCAATCACAAAATGATATTCAATGGCATTTTTCACAGAAATAGAAATATTCCTAATATTAGACTGCTAATGTTGAACAGGACCTTAAACGGCCAAAAAGACTCTGAGAAAGAGGAACACAGCCGGAGGCATCTTCCTATCCCTCTTCAAACGACATCACGGAGCTGGAGTGACCACCACAGTGAGGAACTGGCAGGAACACAGACACATGGCCTCCAGGAGAGAATAGAGAGCCCAGAAACGAACCCACATGAACATGGTCAATTCCTGAAAATCAAACCAGGAACGAGCGAAGAGGAAAGGACAGTCTTCTCAAGAAACAGTGACAGGGAAACGGCCACCTACACGGAAGAACATCAGTGTTCATCCTCTACATCATCTAACGCAAATCTAACTAAAAACCCACCGTTTTGCACACGGAGCTCTTTCCCCCTGAGTCCTCTGAGATGGACCTCCACTCAGCCCTCAGCTGGACACAGGAAACGTCTACTCGGTCCTCATTTTTCGCTTTGGCAGCGCCTCCCTGCTGGTGGGCACTGAGGCAACCCTGCTCCTCTCAGCCTGGATGCAGCCCTGTTCTCCAGAAGCCTGAGCCCTGATGGTCCTGACGAGACAAAGCTCCCGCCAGCTGCTCACGGAGCAGAGTCTAAAGGCAAAGCGCCCTGCGCCCGCGGCTCAGAGGGGGGTTTGGCGCCCCCTGCGGGCCACAAGAGGAGAGCGGGCAGCCCGGCGCTCACAGACCTCAGAGGGCTCACCCAGAAGCAGCTCTGCTGCGAGCGCTCAGACTGGAAGCCCAAACTGAAATGGAGCAGAATAGCTCCGTGACCCTCCGCAAAACATGGCTAAGGAGCAATCAGAGCCTGTATGGAATGCAGCCATAAAAAGGAACACATTTGAGTCTGTTCTAATAAAGGGGAGGGAGTCAGTCAAAGAGAGAAAAACATGGAATCTAGAAGGATGGTACTGACGAGTCTGTTCACAGAGCAGCAATGGAGATCCAGACATGGAGAACAGACTTACAGACGAGGGTGGGGAACAAGAGGGAGAGGGTGAGAGGAATGGAGAGAGCAGCATGGATGCAGGTACACCAACATTTGTAAATAGACAACCAATGGGAATTTGCTGTATGATTCAGGGAACTCAAACTGGGGCTCTGTAGTAACCTAGAGAGGTGGGAATGGGTGTGAAGTGGGAGGGAGATTCCAGAGCAAGAGGACATAGGTACACCTAATGTGGATGTATGATAAATCAAACCAATATTGTAAAGCAATGATCAATCAACTAAAAAGAAATAACTGTTTAAAAAAATATGAACATAAACACAAACTTTGCAACAAGGTAACTCCATTTAAAATACTATGGAAATTTTAGAAAACTACAAAAGTTCTACATGACCTTTGGTCTGGTGATCAGGTCTAACATACACAAAAAAAGCCAGCTTACCAAATTATGAATATAAATTATTTAAAACATTGCCTTTTATCATTTCATACATTTACCCTGTGGAGGACCTTACTCGAGAGAACCAAAAACAAACGGTTAAATGAACCACGGACCACCCACCCTGGCCAGGCGACAGAGAAAAGAAAGCACTTGCAGCAGTCATCTTACAACAGGAGGTCCTGGGAAGGAACAAGGAACGAACAAGCTACCACCAACCAGAATTCTGGAGAGGTCAGGTGATGGGAGGCTCCAGTTCAGAGGTCCTACCAACCTCCCAGGATCCACTTCGCTGGAATCCATCTCGGCTGAGTGATGTGTGTGCCCCCAAGACGGATCCCAGTTCAGAATGCCTGGCAAGAGACAAACCAGAAATGAACCCAATGACCATAAAACCTGAGACTGTGAGCCACGTGACAGAGTGGTTCTCTCCGTTTCCCTCGCCCTCCTGCCCTCCACCCCGGCAGCCCTTCCCAATAAAGCCTCTCGCTTGGACAGCACTCCTCTCCTCAGACAACTCATTGCCCAGTGTCAGACAAGAACTCACTCTCAAGCCCTGGAAGGGATCCCCCTTCCTTCATCAAAAGCAATATCCAGGAGAAAATATCTTCAAAACGCTATCTTGTAGAGAAGGAAATGGCAATGGCAGCCGCTCCGGTACCATTGCCTGGAGAATCCCATGGACAGAGGAGCCTGGTAGGCTGCAACCCCGGGGTCACTAAGAGTCGGACACGACTTCACTGAGTGACTTCCCTTTCACTTTTCACTTTCATGCACTGGAGAAGCACATGGCAACCCACTCCAGTGTTCTTGCCTGGAGAATCCCAGGGACAGAGGAGCCTGGGAGGCTGCTGTCTATGGGGTCATGCAGAGTCAGGCACGACTGAAGCGACGCAGCAGCAGCAGCAGAGAAAGAAATGGCACCACCTGCAGTACTCTGGTCTCAGAAATCCCAGGGACAGAGGAGCTTGGTGGGCTGCAGTCCAAAAGCAGGGCATTTCTGAGGGGAGGAAACAGTCCCAGGGAAGCTGAGCTGCTCACCAAAGGCCCCAGAGCTTTGGATAGCACACCAGAGCTGTGGCTGAGGATTCCCAGCTGCCATGCCTCTTGATCCTGGCCTCTTTCACTAGATACATGTGTGGAAAACTAGAATCTAAAATATGCCCTGGTGGTTCCATAGTAAAGAATCCACCTGCCAGTGCTGGAGATGCATGTGCGATCCCTAGGATGGGAAGATCCCACATCCTATGGAGCCCGTGTGCCACAACTGCCCAGCCTGTGCTCTAGATCCTGGAAGCCACGATGCCGAGTTCACATGCTGCAGCCACTGAAGCCCGTGAGCCTGTGCCCCTCAACAAGAAGAGACACTGCAGTGAGAAGCCTGCAAACCACTAGTTATGGCCCATGCTCACCAAAACTAGAGAAAAGCCCACACACAAAGATGCAACACAGCCAACAATAAATAAAACTGTTTTCCTAAAAAAAATGCATATCTGACAAAGAAACTGTACTCGAATTGTCCAAGAACACTAGAGCAAACAAGCCCATTCATAATTGGTAGCGACTGAAATAGACACCTGGCCACTGAGGGTATACTGATAGTAAACTAGCATACAAAAACATCCTCAAGATACTGGTGCAATGCACGCAGAGCCCCCTTTGAAAGACAATCTGACAGTTTTTTCTCAGTAACCACATGGGACAAGCACTGAATTCTGTGTATGACAAGCGGTGGAAGCCAGGTATCTTACCATTGGAATGCAAAGTTACAGATAAACAAAAGGAAACGTTACAATGTCCATGTCCTGGCGGATCGGGTTGGAGACATCATCACAAATTACCTTTAACTGCATATGTTCAAAGGTGAGCTGGAATACATGTATATATATATCCATGTATTGTCAGCTGAGCATATTGAGCTCCTCCATGTATGTTTTAAATATCATTCTCTAATAAAAGGGAACAGGAAACATCTCCGATGGCCCGGTGGTAAAGAATCTGCCTACCGATGCAGGGAACACGGGTTCAATCCCTGTGTAGAAGATTCCACACGCCCAGGGACAACGAAGCCTTTGAACAACTCTTGAAGTTTGCATGCTCCAGAGCCCAAGTTCTGCAAACAGAGAAAGCACTGCAATGAGAAGCCATGGCACAGCAACTAGAGGGTAGCCTCTGCTCACTACAACTAGACAAACTAGCAGTAAAGACCCAGCATAGTCAAAAATAATGTAATGTTAAAAAAAGGGACAGTTCTTTGAAGAAATGACTGAGACTAGGGGTGAGACTGTAAATATATGAGCCAGGGTCATCTTAAATTATGAGAAATTAAAGAAATTAAAGAAATTAAAGACAACTATCAAGCTGTCCAAACTGATACAAATGAATGATGACACAGTGTTATCTGTATACACCAGCAAATAACAATCTGAAAAGGAATTTAAACAAACAATTCCCTTTCAATCATGTCAACATTAATAAAAGACTTTGCTATGGACGGAATGAGGATGACAAGACTGGCACACTGGAAATGATACATGATTGCTGAAAAATACCCTAAAGACATGGACAGATACTCCATAGCGATGAGAAGACTTCAGTTGGCAATACCGTGGAATGCATCTTCAATCTGAAATGAAGATTCAACATGAATTACAAAAGGCTGAAAGGTGGTTGCTAAACCACAAAAGATGCCAGCATTCTTGGCCTCCAGAGGAGAATTCAATCCAGGGCAAGTGACGAAGCTTGATGGCTCAGAGGTTTTCTGTTAAAAAGTTTTATTAAAGTATAAAAGAGATCGAGAGAGCTGCTGACGTAGACATTAGAAGGCGGAAGAAAGAGGACCCCCTGCTAGTCTTTAGCCAGATGTTATACAGCCACTAGCAGTCTGCTAATGAAAGAAAGACAATGTCTCCGAGAATGGCACCAGGCCCCTCACCCACAGCATGCATTGAGATAACACTGGCAGCAGATGAGTCATCCCAGGCCATAAAATGATGGACATGAATCTTGAAGAAAGGCAGATTTCCAAGCAAATATATAGTTTCATCCACATAGATTAAGAGAACAAGGTATGAGTAAACAGACTGGTTTGTCAAGTCGTTTCTGAGCCTTTAGGGGGAACTGACAGGAAGACAGAGCCTTGGGTAAATAGTACATTAACATAACTTAAGACTAACATTTCCATACCTTAAGACAAACATTTCCATAAGAAAAAGGCATTGCTTAGTTCAAGGTTTGAGAAAAGTTACATTCAGGTGGAGCCAGGAGTTGTCATGGCAACACAGAATCTTCCCAGAAACCTCCTTTTAAATTTGTATCAAGATGGAGAAAAAAAAATGCAACAGTCTTTTGTCTCCTCCTGCCTCTTCAGAGAGAGAAAAAAACGTCTGACACTTGCAGTCTATTTTCTCTGTCTGGAGACCCCTGGCCTTCCTGCCTGTTATCCTCTCCAGGCCTGTAGGAAGCAATACACTAAGCTGCTTGGGAAAACCGCGCGGGTCTGAGCTTTATGCAAAGGGGTAAAGCGGTAAAACCCTTGGCCCCAAAGGCGAGGCTTTTCTGCGACCGCTGTGTTAGTCGCCTCCGAGACTGCAAACAAAGAGGGCAGAATACATGGTTCCCTGCTCCGCCGAGTCCGAGTTCCCTTACCTGTGGTCCACAGCCCTCCGCTCTGCTCGCTGGATGCCGATCGACGGGGACCCAGGAGCCCACGAAACGAGCATTCCCAGCTGCAATGGCGAGCCCTGAGAGCACAACCCGGAACCCCTGGCCCCGACGCGCCGCCGTGTTCATCCCGCCCCAGACCCGCCCAGGTTCGCCCCGCCCCCACGCCCCCTCCAGGACAGCCCGCGGGACCGCGCCTGCCTCCAGGTGAAACACAAGGACAAGCAAATCCACCCCACCGAGACAATCCACGCTTTTTCTCAGCTGATCTGTCTATGATTTTGGGATAAAACGATGACTACAGAAAGCAAAGATGACCTAGGACAGCCATGATATTCTATAGAACCAGACCCTGGCGGGCAGAGGCTTGAAGAGGGCCCGGGAGCTCTGTCAGAAGCAGCCAGCCTCTGTAGTGAAGCGGTTAGGCGGGCTGGTAGGCAGGCAGGCTATGGTCTGTAAGTCAGGAGTTCAAGTCCACAGTTTAACCCTTTTGCTCTTAGGGGGCGGGAGACCGCAAGAGGCGGGGCTTCGACCAGAAAAGTTTATTTTTAGTTTAGAGGTTTATTGTTAAGCTTAGGGTTAGGGTTCGGGCAACCCCCCAACTTGTTGTGGTTCGGGGTTAGGGTTAGAATTCGGGGAACCCCCCTCTTCTTAGAGTTCAGGTTTGGGTTAGGGTTCAGGTTAGGGTTGGCATTAGGGTTAGGGTTACAACTTAAAGTGAGCGCTAATAGGGCCCATAGTTCTTTATTAGCCTGCCCTGGCGGGGCGAGGCTTGAAGAGGCTGCGGAGCCCTATCAGAAACAACAAGCCTCTGTAACATAGGGGTTAGGTGGGCGGTGAGGAAGGCAGACTATGGCCTGTAAGTCAGGAGTTCAAATCCCCCCTGTCCCCCTTTTGCTTTTAGGGGGCAGGGGACTGCAAGACGTGGGGCTTAAACCAGAAAAGCTTATTTTTATTTTAGAGGTTTACTGTTACGTTTAGGGTTAGGGTTTGGGCAACCCCCCCATTTGTTAGGGTTCAGGTTCGGGTTCGGGGTTAGGGTTAGAATTCGGGGACCCCCCTCTTCTTAGAGTTTGGATTCGGGTTAGGGTTCAGGTCAGGGTCAGGGTCAGGGTTCAGGTTACGGTTAGGGTTGGCATTAGCGTTAGGGATACAGCTTAAAGTGAGCGCTAATAGGGCCCATAGTTCTTTATTAGTCTGCCCTGGCGGGCCGAGGCTTGAAGGGTGCCTGGGAGCAACGCAAAACCTAGTGAGCCTGAGTAGTATAGGGGTTAGGGGGGCGGCTAAATAAACAGGCAATCTGGTTCTTTGGGTTAGAAGTTCAAGTCCAGGTTTGTCTCTTCTGCTTTTAGCGGGTGGGGGACCGCAAGGGGCGGGGCTTAGGCCAGAAAAGTTTCTTTTTATTTTAGAGTTTTATTGTGAGGGTTAGGGTTAGGGTTCCGGCATCCCCTCAACTTGTTAGGGTTCAGGTTCAGAGTTCGGGTTCAGGGAATCCCCTCTCTCCTTAGGGTTTGGATTCAGGTTCGGGTTAGAGTTCAGGGTTCGGGTTTGCGGTACGCGGTTCGTGTTTGGGGTTTGGAGTTCAGGGTTTGGGGTTAGGGCTTCGCGGTTCTAGTTTGGGGTTTGGGGTTCCGATTAGGGGTTCAAGGTCCATCTTAGGGGTTTGGGATTTGGGGTTCGGGTTAGGGGTTCGCGGTTCGGGTTTGGGATTTGAGGATCGGGTTAAGGGTTTGGGGTTTGGGGTATGGGGATCAGGTTAGGGGTTCTCGGTTTGGGTTAGGGGTTCACAGTTCGGGTTTGGGGTATGAGGTTAGGGTTAGGGGTTTGGGGATCGTGGTTTGGGTTGGGGGTTTGGGATTTGGGTTAAGGGTTTTGGGTTTGGGATTCGGGTTAGGGGTTTGGGGTTTGGGCTTCGCGGTTTGGGTTTGGGGTTTGGGGTTCGGGTTAGGGGTTCTCGGTTTAGGTTAAGGTTTAGGGGTTTGGGGTTTGGAGTTTGGAATTTGGTCAGGGGTTCGCGGTTTGGGGTTCCTGTTATGGGTTTGGGGTTTGGGTTCAGGGTTGGGGATTGGGGGTTTTGGGTTCAGTTTATGGCTTCGCGGTTCGGGTTAGGGATTAGGGGTTTGGGGTTCGGGGATTGGGGTTCGGGGTTCCGATTAGGGGTTCAGTATGTGAGGTTTGTGGTTTGGGGGCCGAGATTAGAGGTTTGGGGTTTGGGGTTCGGGGGTTTGGGTTCATGGTTTGGGGTTGGGGGTGTGGGGTGCAGTTTAGAGTTTCGCTGTTCGGGTTAGGAGTTAGGGGTTGGCGGTTCGGGGTTCGGCTTAGGGGATTGGGGTGTGCGGTTTGGGGTTTGAGGATTGGGATTCCGGTTAGGGGTTTGGGGTTTGGGGTTCGGGTTAGGGGTTTGGAGTTTGGGTTTGGGGGTTTGGGTTTGGGGGTTTGGGTTTCGGGTTTTAGGGTTCAGTTTTGGTGCTCGCGGTTGGACTCTGGGGTTCGGGATAGGGGTTTGCGATTCGGGTTAGGGGTTTGGGGTTATGGTTCGGGGTGTGGGGTGTGGGGTACAGGTTAGGGGTTTGGGTTCAGGGTTTAGGGTTCGGTTTAGGGGTTTGCGGTTCCGGTAAGGGATTAGGGGTGTGCGATTTGGGTTTGGGTTTAGGTTTGGGGTTCGGGTTAGCGGTTTGGCGTTCGGGGTTTGGGTTCCGGATTTGGGGTTCGGGGTTCGAGTTATGGATTCGGGGTTTGGGCTACGTGGTTCGGTGTTTGCGGTTTGGGGTATGGGGGTCGGGGTTTGGGTTTGGGGTTTGGGGCTCGGGTTAGGGTTCGGGTTAGGGGTTCACGGTTCGGGTTAGGGGTTTGGGGTTCGGAGTTTGTGGTTTGGGGTTCCCGGATCAGGGTTTGGGTTTTGCAGTTGGGATAGGGGTTCGGATTCAGGGTATGGGGTTTGGGGTTCGGGTTCCATGTTTGGGGTATGTGGTTCGGGGTTTGGGGTACGTGGTTCGTTGTTTGGGGTATGCGGTTCCAGTTAGGGATTTGCAGTTTGGACTTTGGGGTATGGGTTAGGAGTTTGGGGTCTGGGGTTTAGGTTTTGGGGTTTCGATTCAGTTTAGGGGTTAGCAGTTTGGGTTGGGCGTCGGGCTTTGGGGTTTGGGGTATGGGGTTCGAGGTTCGGGATTCATGGATTGGGGTTCGGCTTAGGGGTTCGCTGTTCAGGTTAGGGGATAGTGATTGGGGTTGGTGTTTTCAGGTAGGGGTTCGCAGTTCAGGTTATGGGTTAGAGGTTTGGTGCTTGGTTTTCGGGTTTGGATTAGGGGTTCAGGTAGGGGTTTGGGTTAGGGGATCCTGCTTCAGGTTGGGAGTTCGGTCCTTGGGGTTCGAGATTTGGATTCGGTATATGGGTTGGGGTACACGGTTTGGTGTTCGGGTTAGGGGTTTAGGGTTTGGATTTTGGGGTTTCTGGTTCTGATTATGGGCTTGGGGTTTGGGGTATGGGGTTCGGCTTGGGGTTAGAGGTTCGCGCTTTGGGATTTCGGTTTAGAGACTGGAATTTGTGTTTGGGGTTCAGGGGTCGGTGATCGGGCTCGGGGTTGGGTTCGGGTTCAGGTTCACGGTTTGGAGACTGGAGCTCGGGATTCGGTTTCCGGGTTCGGGATATAGGGTTTTGAGGTCAGGGTCGAGTTCATGGTTTGGGGTTGCGGTTAGGGGCTAGTGAGTGCCACAAAGCCAAGGGCTCCAGCAATACAAGCTCTGTCAGAGGGAAGGGAAGGGCAACTGCGGGGCTCCTCCAGTGATTGCTTGGCCGCCCAGACTCAGCACAGCGCGGAGAGCACCAGACTCACAGGGCCCCTGGCTGTGGTCTGCAGCCCCACATACCCGGAGGCTTCCTCTGTGGGCGCCCAGAAGGTGCCTGACAGACGTCATTTCCCTAGTGCTCTCCTCCCCAGCAGAGACGTGTGCAGGTGGTTGGGGCCTGCCCCTGCGTGTCTGGGCTCCCGCCCACAGCCCCAGCTCAGGGGAAGCAGCCCCTGAGCCAAGACCTGCAGGAGGTGCTGGGCGCCCCCGCCTGCAAGCTGTGTGCACAGCATGAACGGAAGCCAGCCTCCTCGGGGGACGACGAGGGAGCCCAGACGCGCCAGCTGCAAGCCCTTCTGGGGCAGAGCCGAGTGCGCCTCCAGTGGGACAGAGCTCCAGCTCTGCTCAGAAGCCCGATTTGCCAGAGTTCCTGGCGCCAGGCTGCTCTGCCCTGGGCGAGTCTTGCCCAGACCTGCCTGGCTGCTAGGCTTCCTGCCCAGGAAAGAGCAGGCTGCGTGAGGCTGGGAGACGCCACATTCACCTTCCTGGCCTCAGCTCCCCTTATTCCTTTTCTTTGCACCTAGGCCCCAGGCGTCCTTGGGGAGGGCTTAGGAGCCGGTGAGTTGCACACTGGCAAGGGCTCCAGCAGTGAGAGCTCTGTCAGAGGGAAGGGAAGGGCAAGTGCAGGGCTCCTCCAACGGTTGCTTGCTCGCCCAGACTCAGTGCCGCATGGAGAGCACCAGGCTCCCAGGGCCCCTGGCTGTGGTCTGCAGCCCCGCACTCCCAGTGGCTGACGCCATGCGCGCCCAGCAGGTGCCTGACAGACGTAGGTTCCCTAGGGCTCTCCTCCCCAGCAGAGACGTGTGCAGGTTGTTGGGGCCTGCCCCTGCGTGTCTGGGATCCCACCGACGGCCCCACCTCAGGGGAAGCAGCCCCTGAGCCATGTCCTTCAGGGGCGCGGGGCGCACCCGCCTGCAGGCCGAGTGCACAGCAGGCGTGGACGCGAACCTCCTCAGGGGACGACGAGGCAGCCCTGCCGCGTGCGAAGCAATCCCTGCTTGGGCGGACCTGAGTGCGCCTCCAGAACGGCAGATCTCCAGGTCTTCTCAGAGGCCCGATTGGGCAGTGTTCAGGGTGCGAGGCTGCTCTGCCCTGGGCGAACCTTGCCCAGCCCTGCCTGGCTGCTAGGCTTCCGCTCAGGAAGGAGCAGGCTGCGCGTTGCTGGGAGATGCCACAGGCGACTTCCTGGCCTCAGCTCCGCTCCTGCTTTGCCTTTGCATCTAGGCCCCAGGCGTCCTTGTTGAGGGCTTTGGGGCGGGCGGGTTGCACACTGCCAAGGGCTCCAGCAGTGAGAGCTCTGTCAGAGGGATGGGAAGGGTAAGTGCAGGGCTCCTCCAGCGGTTGCTTGGCCGCCCAGACTCAGCATCGCACGGAGAGCACCAGTCTCCCAGGGCCCCTGGCTGGGGTTTGCAGCCCAGCACACATGGAGGCTGACTCCGCGGGCGCCCGGCAGGTGCCTGACAGTCTTAGGTTCCCTAGCGCTCTCCTCCCCAGCAGAGACATGTGCAGGTGGTTGGGGCCTGCACCTGCGTGTCTGGGCTCCCACCCACAGCTGCAGCTCAGGGGAAGCAGCCCCTGAGCTAAGACATGCAGGAGGAGCTGGGCGCCCCAGCCTGGAAGCCGAGTGGACAGCATGCGGGGATGGAGCCTCCTCGGGGGAAGGTGAGCCAGCCCAGCCACGTGCGGCTGGAAGCCCTGCTTTGGCGGAGCCGAGTGCGCCTCCAGTATGGCAGAGCTCCAGCTCGGCTCAGAGTCCCGATCTGGCACAGCCCAGGGCGCGAGGCAGTTCTGTCCTGGGCGAGCCTTTCCCAGACTTTCCTCGCTGCTAGGCTTCCTGCCCAGGAAGGAGCAGGCTGGGCGAGTTTGGGAGATGCCGCTTGTGCCTTCCTGGCCTCAGCTACGCTCCTTCTTTGCCTTTGAACCTATTCCCCAGGCGTCCTTGTGGATGGGTTAGGGGCCAGTGTGTTCCAACCTGCCGAGGGCTACAGCAGTTAGAGGTCTGTCAGATGGATGGGAAGTGAAACTTCAGGGCTTCTACAGCCTTTGTTTGGCTGCCCAGACTCACCGCCGCACGGAGAGCACCAGGCTCCCTGGGGTTGTGGATGAGGTCTGCAGCCCTCAACACCCGGAGGCTGACTCCGTAGGAGCCTAGCAGGTGCCTGACAAACATGGGTTCCCGAGCACTCTCCTCCCATCAGAGACGTGTACAGGTGGTTTCGGCCTGGCCCTCGTGTCTGGGCTCCGTTCCACAGCCGCAGCTCAGCGGAAGCAGCCCCTGAGATAAACATGCTGGAGGTGTCCAGGAGAGATGAGGCCCTTTAACGCTGAGGCATATCCTGGCAAAATGCACCATCCCTCTAGAACTTCCAAATGGTCCTTCACATTTTTGCTGCAACTCAGGAAGTTCACCAACAATGCCGTCTCCACTTGAGAGGAAGAAAGAGGGTTCAGGAAACATCAAGAGGAGCCTTGTTTCCACCTCGTAATCGAGATGAGAGATCCTTTCTCTGCTTCGTCGGGAAAGGATTCCTGGCGTTCCCATCGCGTCTCAAGAGTAGGAGGTCTCAACGAGAAAGTCAAGAGGAACTATAGGGTTCATGCCACAGTGCAAAAGTCCCCCAAATGTCTCAGCCCACTCCGAGGGACCTGATTTCCCTGAACTGACTCGAATTTCATGCCGAGTATTGATTCACACACGGTGTCACCTGTGACAGACCTGTGCGAAAGCCACGTGGGAAATCCTTGAGGAAGAGCCACAGATCCCTTGATCCACGCGATGGGAAGCCTGACACGGCTGCTACACCTCGGGAGGAAAGTGCACGTACATACCCCCCTTCAGAATGAGAATGGAATCACCTGGGGTGCCTCCAGAAGTACCCCGAGATCCATGTCAGCACTGGAGAGGAATCCTCAGGTTCCGGCCCCGACTCCACACAAGGTCTTAGGCCCCGACATCGATGGGAGAGGAATCCCGAGATGGCCCCTAGCAACTCGCATGGGGACTGGCCCTTCCTGAGGCCACCACAGCGGGTCCCTGAGGTCCCCGTCGTAACTCGAGAACACCTGCCGCAACTCGAGAAAATCCAGGAGGTTCTCCCCTGCAGGCGAGATGAGGCCCATTTCCGCAGAGGCTTCTCGGGGCTAATCACACCTCACCTCTGGAACGTTGAAAGGGTCCTTCCCACCCTTGGTGCAACTCAAGAAGTTCCCCGACATACCCGTCTCCACTCGAGAGGAAGCACGAGGGTCCCGCCCATATCCAGAGGAGCACCGTTTCCGCCTCGTAGCTCGAGGTGAGGGATCCTTTCCCTGCTTCTTCGGGAAAGAATTCCGGGCGTTCCCGTCGCATCTCAAGAGGAGAGGCTCTCAACAGGATAGGCGAGAGGAACTCCAGGGTCGCGCCACCATTTCAGGAGTCCCAGAGATATCTCAGTCCATTCCAGAGGAACGTCTTTCCCTGCACTGGCTCGTTTCTCACGCCGAGGATTGACTTACACCACAGTGGCACGTGGCACAGCCCTGTGGGAAAGCCTCGAGGGAAAGCCTCGAGGGAAAGCCACAGATCCCTTGATCCACGTGACGGGAAGTGTGACACAAATGCTCCAGCTCGGGAGGAAAGCGCACGTGCATACCCCCACTAAAGACGAGGCCTGACTCCCCTGGGGAGACTCCAGAAGTACCCAAAGATCCATGTCAGCACTGGAGAGGAGTCCTCAGGTTCAGGCCGCGACTCCACACAAGGTTTTAGGCCCCAGTATCGATGGGAGAGGAATCCCGAGAGGCCCCCTAGCAACTCGCCTGGGGACTGGCCTTTCCTGAGGCCACCTGAGCGGGTCCCTGAGGTCCCTGTCGTAACTCGAGAACCCCTGCCGCAACTCGAGAAAATCCAGGAGGTTCTCCCCTCCAGGCGAGATGAGGCCCATTTCCGCTGAGGCGTCCCGAGGCTAATCACACCTAACCTCTGGAACTTAGAAAGAGTCCTTCACACTGTTGCTGCAACTCAAAAAGTTCCCCGACATACCCGTCTCCACCCGAGAGGAAGCACGAGGGTCTCGCCCACATCCAGAGTAGCCCCGATTCCTCCTCGTAGCTCGAGATGAGGGATCGTGTCCCTGCTTCGTCGGGAAAGAATTCCCTTCGTTCCCGTCGCATCTTAAGAGGAGGCGCTCTCAACAGGAAAGGCGATAGGAAGTCCAGGGTCGTGTCACCATTCCAAGAGTGCCAGAGATCTCTCAGTCCATTCGAGAGGAAGCTCTTTTCCCTGCACTGGCTCGTCCTTCACGCCAAGGATCGACTCACACCATGGTGGAACGTGGTACAGCCCTGTGAGATAGCCTCATGGAACGCCACGAGGGAGAGCAACAGATCCCTTGATCCACGTGGCGGGAAGCGTGACACTGCTGCTACGGATCGGAAGGAAAGCACACGTGCATGCCCCCACTCGAGATGAGGCTTAACTCCTCTGGAGAGACTCCAGAAGTACTCTAATATCCATGTCCGCACTGGAGAGGAATCCTCAGGTTCCGGCCCCGATTCAACACAAGGTCTTAGGCCCTGGCATCGACGGGCAGGGAAATCCTAGAGGCCCCCTAGCAACTCGCCTGGGGACTGGCCGTTCCTGAGGCCACCGAAGCGGGTCCCTGAGGTCCCCGTCGTAACTCAAGAACACCTGCTGCAACTCGAGAAAATCCAGGAGGTTCTCCCCTCCTGGCGAGATGAGGCCCATTTCCGCTGAGCGCATCGAGGCTAATCACACCTAACCTCTGGAACTTCCAAAGGGTCACTCACACCCTTGCTGCAGTTCAAGAATTTCCCCGACATACCCGTCTCCACTCGAAAGGAACTACGAGGGTCCCGCCCACATCCAGAGGAGAACCGTTTCCGCCTCGTAGCTCGAGATGAGGGAACCTTTCCCTGCTTCGTCGGGAAAGAATTCCCGGCGTTCCCATCGCATCTCAAGAGGAGGCGCTCTCAACAGGAAAGGCCAGAGGAGCTCCAGGGTTTGGCCACCATTCCAAGAGTCCCCCAGATGTCTCAGTCCATTCCAGAGGAACCTCTTTTCCTGTACTGGCTCGTCTTTCACGCTGAGGATCCAGTCACACCACGGTGGCACGTGGCACAGCCCTGTGGGAAATCCTCGTAGGAAAGTTCCAGGGAAAGCCACAGATCCTGTGACTCACGCGACGGGAGGAGTGACACCGCTGCTACAGCTCGGGAGCAAAGCGCACGTGCATACCCCCACTAGAGACGAGGCCTGACTCCCCTGGGGAGACTCCAGAAGTACCCAAAGATCCTTGTCAGCACTGGAGAGGAATCCTCAGGTTCCTGCCCCGCCTCCACAAGGTCTTAGCTCCTCTGGAGAGACTCCAGAAGTACTCTAATATCCATGTCCGCACTGGAGAGGAATCCTCAGGTTCTGGACCTGATTCAACACAAGGTCTTAGGCCCCGGCATCGACGGGCAGGGAATCCCTAGAGGCCCCCTAGCAACTCGCCTGGGGACTGGCCGTTCTTGAGGCTGCCAAAGCGGGACCCTGAGGTCCCCGTCGTAACTCAAGAACACCTGTTGCAACTCGAGAAAATCCAGGAGGTTCTCCCCTCCAGGCGAAATGAGGCCCATTTCCGCTGAGCGCCTCGAGGCTAATCACACCTAACCTCTGGAACTTTGAAAGGGTCACTCACACCCTTCCGGCAGTTCAAGAATTTCCCCGACATACCCGTCTCCACTCGAAAGGAACTAGGAGGGTCCCGCCCACATCCAGAGGAGAACCGATTCCGCCTCGTAGCTCGAGATGAGGGATTCTTTCCCTGCTTCGTCGGGAAAGAATTCCCGGCGTTCCCATCGCATCTCAAGAGGAGGCGCTCTCAACAGGAAAGGCGAGAGGAATTCCAGGTTCGTGTCACCATTCCAGGACTCTCCCAGATGTCTCAGTCCATTCCAGAGGAAACTCTATTGCCTGCACTGGCTCGTCTTTCACGCCGAGGATAGACTCACACCACGGTGGCACGTGGCACAGCCCTGTGGGAAATCCTCGTGGGAAAGCCTCGAGGGAAAGCCACAGATCCCTGGATCCACGTGACGGGAAGCATCACACTGCTGCTACAGCTTGGGAAGAACGCACAAGTGCATGCCTCCACGCGAAAAGAGGCCTGACTCCCCTGTGGAGACTCCAGAAGTACTCCAAGGTCCATGTTCGCACTGGAGAGGAATCCTCAGCTTCCAAACCCGAGTACACACAAGGTCTTAGGCCCTGGCATCGAAGGGAGAGGAATCCCGAGGGGCCCCATAGCAACTCGCATGGGGACTGGCCTTTCCTGAGGCCACCTGAGCGGGTCCCTGAGGTCCCCGTCGTAACTCGAGAACACCTGCCGCAACTCGAGAAAATCCAGGAGGTTCTCCCCTCCAGGCGAGATGAGGCCCATTTCCGCTGAGGCGTCTCGAGGCTAATCAGACCTAACCTCTGGAACTTCGAAAGGGTCCTTCACACCCTTGGTGCAACTCAAGAAGTTCCCCGACATACCCGTCTCCACTCGAGAGGAAGCACGAGGGCCCGCCCACATCCTGAGGAGCCCCGGTTCCGCCTCGTAGCTCGAGATGAGGGATCCTGTCCCTGAGTCGTCGGTACAGAATTCCCGTCGTTCCCGTCGCATCTCAGGAGGAGGCGCTCTCAATAGAAAAGGCGAGAGGAACTCCATGGTCGTGCCACTGTTCCAAGAGTTCCCCACATATCAGTCCATTCCAGAGGAACCTCTTTTCCTTTCACTGGCTCGTCTTTCACGCCGAGGATCGACTCACACCACGGTGACACGTGGCACAGCCCTGCGGGAAATTCTCATGGGAAAGCCTCGAGGGAAAGCCACAGATCCCTTGATCCACGTGACAGGAAGCGTGACACTGCTGCTACAACTCGGGAGGATAGCGCACGTGCATGCCCCCACTCGAGATGAGGCCTGACTCCCCTGGGGAGACTCTAGAAGTACCCCAAGATCCATGTCAGCACTGGAGAGTGGTCCTCAGGTTCAGGCCCCGACTCCACACAAGGTTTTAGGCCCCAGAATCGATGGGAGAGGAATTCCGAGAGGCCCCCTAGCAACTCGCCTGGGGACTGGCCTTTCCTGAGGCCACCTGAGCGGGTCCCTGAGGTCCCCGTCGGAACTCGAGAACTCCTGCCGCAACTCGAGAAAATCCAGGAGGTTCTCCCCTCCAGGCGAGATGAGGCCCATTTCCGCTGAGCGCCTCGAGGCTAATCACACCTAACCTCTGGAACTTCGAAAGGGTCACTCACACCCTGGCTGCAGTTCAAGAATTTCCCCGACATACCCGTCTCCACTCGAGAGGAAGCACGAGGGTCCCGCCCACATCCAGAGGAGCCCCGATTCCGCCTCGTAGGTCGAGATGAGGGATCCTTTCCCTGCTTCTTCGGGAAAGAATTCCCAGCGTTCCCGTCGCATCTCAAGAGGAGGCGCTCTCAACAGGAAAGGCCAGAGGAGCTCCAGGGTTTTGCCACCATTCCAAGAGTCCCCCAGATGTCTCAGTCCATTCCAGAGGAACCTCTTTTCCTGTACTGGCTCGTCTTTCACGCTGAGGATCCAGTCACACCACGGTGGCACGTGGCACAGCCCTGTGGGAAATCCTCGTTGGAAAGTTCCAGGGAAAGCCACAGATCCTGTGACTCACGCGACGGGAGGAGTGACACCGCTGCTACAGCTCGGGAGGAAAGCGCACGTGCATACCCCCACTCGAGACGAGGCCTGACTCCCCTGGGGAGACTCCAGAAGTACCCAAAGATCCTTGTCAGCACTGGAGAGGAATCCTCAGGTTCCTGCCCCGCCTCCACAAGGTCTAAGGGCCCGACATCGAAGGGAGAGGAATCGCGAGATGCCCCCTAGTAAGTCGAATCGGGACTGTCCTTTCTCGAGGCCACCAGAGCGGGTCCCTGAGGTCCCCGTCGGAACTCGAGAACACCTGCCACAACTCGAGAAAATCCAGGAGGTTCTCCCCTCCAGGCGAGATGAGGCCCATTTCCACTGAGGCGTCTCGAAGAAAATCACACCTAATCTCTGGAACATCGATAGGGTCCTTCACACCCTTCCTGCAACTCAGGAAGTTCCCCGAAATACCCGTCTCCCCTCGAGAGGAAGCAAGAGGGTGCCGCCCACATTCAGAGGAGCCCCGTTTCCGCCTCGTAGCTCGAGAGGAGGGATCCTTTCCCTGCTTCGTCGGGAAAGAATTCCCAGCGTTCCCTTCGCATCTCAAGAGGAGGCGCTCTGAACAGGAAAGGCCAGAGGAATTCCAGGGTCGTGTCACCATTCCAAGAGTCCCCCAGGTGTCTCAGTCCATTCCAGAGGATCCTCTTTTCACTTCTCTGGCTCGTCTTTCACGCTGAGGATAGACTCACCCCACAGTGGCACGTGGCACAGCCCTGTGGGAAATCCTCGTGGGAAAGCCTCCAGGGCAAGCCACAGATCCCTTGTTCCACATGACGGGAAGCGTGAGACTGCTGCTACAGCACGGGAGGAAAGCGAAATGCATGCCCCCAGTCGAGACGACGACTGACTCCCCTGGGGAGACACCAGAATTTCCCCAAGATCCATGTCAGCACTGGAGAGGAGTCCTCAGGTTCAGGCCCCGAGTCCACACAAGGTTTTAGGCCCCGGTATCGATGGGAGAGGAATCCCGAGAGGCCCCCTAGCAACTCGCATGTGGACTGGCCTTTCCTGAGGCCACCTGAGCGGGTCCCTGAGGTCCCCGTCGTAACTCGAGAACACCTGCCGCAACTCGAGAAAATCCAGGAGGTTCCCCCCTCCAGGCGAGATGAGGCCCATTTCCGCTGAGCGCCTCGAGGCTAATCACACCTAACGTCTGGAACTTCGAGAGGGTCACTCACACCCTTGCTGCAGTTCAAGAATTTCCCCGACATACCCGTCTCCACTCGAGAGGAAGCACGAGGGTCCCGCCCACATCCAGAGGAGCCCCGTTTTCCCCTCATGGGTCGAGATGAGGGATTCTTTCCCTGCATTTTCGGGAAAGAATGCCCGGCGTTCCCGTCGCATCTCAAGAGGAGACGCTCTCAACAGGATAGGCGAGAGGAACTCCAGGGTCGTGCCACCATTCCAGGAGTCCCAGAGATATCTCAGTCCATTCCAGAGGAACGTCTTTCCCTGCACTGGCTCGTTTCTCACGCCGAGGATGGACTTACACTACGGTGGCACGTGGCACAACCCTGTGGGAAAGCCTCGGGGGAAAGCCACAGATCCCTTTATCCACGTGACAAGAAGCGTGACACTACTTCAGCAGATCGGGTGGAAAGCGCACGTGCATGCCCCCACTGGAGACGAGGCCTCAACTCCACTGGAGAGACTCAGAGGCACCCAAAGATCCATGTCAACACTGGAGAGGAATCCTCAGGTTCTGGCCCAAACTCCACAAAAGGTCTTAGGCCCCGGCATCGACGGGAGAGGAATCCCGAGATGGCCCCTAGAAACTCGCATGGGGACTGGCCTTTCCTGAGGCCACCAGAGCGGCTCCCTGAGGTCCCCGTCATAACTCGAGAAGACCTGCCGCAACTCGAGTAAATCAAGGAGGTTCTCCCCTCCAGGCGACATGAGGCCCATTTCCGCTGCGGCGTCTCGAGGCTAATCACACCTCACCTCTGGAACTTCGAAAGGGTCCTTCACACCTTTGGTGCAACTCAAGAAGTTCCCCGACATACCCGTCTCCACTCGAGAGGAAACACGAAGTTCCCGCCGAAATCCAGAGGAGCCCCGTTTCTGGCTCGTAGCTCGAGATGAGGGATCCTTTCCCTGCTTCGTCGGGAAAGAGTTCCTGGCCTTTCCGTCGCATCTCAAGAGGAGGCCCTCTCAACAGGAACGGCGAGAGGAACTCCAGGGTCGTGCCACCATTCCAAGAGTCCCCCAGATGTCTCAGACCATTCCAGAGGAACCTCTTTTCCCTTCACCGGCTCGTCTTTCATGCCGAGGATCGACTCACACCAAGGTGGCACTTGGCACAGCCCTGTGGGAAAGCCTCGAGGGAAAGCCACAGATCCCTTGATCCACGTGACAGGAAGCGTGACCCTAGTGCTGCAGCTCGGGAGGAAAGCGCAAGTGCATGCCCCTACTCGAGACGAGGCCTGACCCCCCTGGGGAGACTCAGAAGTACCCCAAGATCCATGTCAACACTGGAGAGGAATGCTCAGGTTCCGGCCCCGTCTCCACACAAGGTCTTAGGCCCCGGCATCGACGGGAGAGGAATCCCGAGATGGCCCCAAGCAAATCGCATGGGGACTGGCCCTTCCTGAGGCCACAAGAGCGGCTCCCTGAGGTCCCCGTCGTAACTCGAGAAGACCTGCCGCAACTCGAGAATATCCCGGAGGTTCTCCCCTGCAGGCGAGATGAGGCCCATTTCCGCAGAGGCTTCCCGGGGCTAATCACACCTCACCTCTGGAACGTCGAAAGGGTCCTTCACACCCTTGGTGCAACTCAAGAAGTTCCCCGACATACCCGTCTCCACTCGAGAGGAAACACGAGGGTCCCGCCCACATCCAGAGGAGACCCGTTTCCGCCTCGTAGCTCGAGGTGACGGATACTTTCCCTGCTTCGTCGGGAAAGAATTCCCGACGTTCCCGTCGCATCTCAAGAGAAGGCCCTCTCAACAGGAACGGCGAGAGGAACTCCAGGGTCGTGCCACCATTCCAAGAGTCCCCCAGATGTCTCAGTCCATTCCAGAGGAACCTCTTTTCCCTTCACCGGCTCGTCTTTCACGCCGAGGATCGACTCACACCAAGGTGGCACTTGGCATAGCCCTGTGGGAAAGCCTCGTGGGAAAGCCTCGAGGGAAAGCCATAAGGGAAAGCCACAGATCCCTTGATCCACGTGACAGGAATCGTGACCCTACTGCTGCAGCTCGGGAGGAAAGAGAACGTGCATGCCCCCACTCGAGACGAAGCCTGATTCCCCTGGGGAGACTCAGAGGCAGCCCAAGATCCATGTCAACACTGGAAGGGAATGCTCAGGTTCGGCCCCGACTCCACACAAGGTCTTAGGCCCCGGCATCGACGGGAGAGGAATCCCGAGATGGCCCCTAGCAACTCGCATGGGGACTGGCCCTTCCTGAGGCCACCAGAGCGGGTCCCTGAGATCCCCGTCGTAACTCGAGAACACCTGCAGAAACTCGAGAACATCCAGGAGGTTCTCCTCTGCAGGCGAGATGAGGCCCATTTCGGCAGAGGCTTCTCTGGGCTAATCACATCTCACCTCTGGAACGTCGAAATGGTCCTTCACACCCTTGGTGCAACTGTAGACGTTCCGCGACATACCCGTCTCCACTCGAGAGGAAACACGAGGGTCCCACCCACATCAAGAGGAGCCCCGTTTCCGCCTCGTAGCTCGAGGTGAGGGTTCCTTTCCCTGCTTCGTCGGGAAAGAATTCCCGGCCTTCCCGTCGCATCTCCAGAGGAGGCCCTCTCAACAGGAACGGCGAGAGGAACTCCAGGGTCGTGCCACCATTCCAAGAGTCCCCCAGATGTCTCAGTCCATTCCAGAGGAAACTCTTTTCCCTTCACCGACTCGTCTTTCACGCCGAGGATCGACTCACACCAAGGTGGCACGTGGCACAGCCCTGTTGGAAAGCCTCATGGGAAAGCCTCGAGGGAAAACCTCGAGGGAAAGCCACAGATCCCTTGATCCACGTGACAGGAAGCGAGACACTACTGCTGCAGCTCGGGAGGAAAGCGCACGTGCATGACCCCACACAAGACGAGGCCTGACTCCCCTGGGGAGACTCAGAGGCACCCCAAGATCCATGTCAACACTGGAGAGGAATCCTCAGGTTCCGGCCCCGACTCCACACAAGGTCTTAGGCCCCGGTATCGATGGGAGAGGAATCCCGAGATGGCCCCTAGCAACTCGCATGGGGACTGGCCCTTCCTGAGGCCACCAGAGCGGGTCCCTGAGGTCCCCGTCGTAACTCGAGAAGACCTGCCGCAACTCGAGAATATCCAGGACGTTCTCCCCTGCAGGCGAGATGAGGCCCATTTCAGCAGAGGCTTCTCGGGGCTAATCACACCTGACCTCTGGAACGTCGAATGGGTCCTTCCCACCCTTGGTGCAACTCAAGAAGTTCCCCGACATACCCGTCTCCACTCGAGAGGAAACACGAGGGTCCCGCCCACATCCAGAGGAGCCCCGTTTCCGCCTCGTAGCTCGAGGTGAGGGATCCTTTCCCTGCTTCGTCGGGAAAGAATTCCCGGCGTTCCCGTCGCATCTCAAGAGGAGGCCCTCTCAACAGGAATGGCGAGAGGAACTCCAGGTTCGTGCCACCATTCCAAGAGTCCCCCAGATGTCTCAGTCCATTTCAGAGGAACCTCTTTTCCCTTCACCGCCTCGTCTTTCACGCCGAGGATCGACTCACACCAAGGTGGCACTTGGCATAGCCCTGTGGGAAAGCCTCGAGGGAAAGACTCGAGGGAAAGCCACAGATCCCTTGATCCACGTGACAGGAAGCGTTACCCTACTGCTGCAGCTCGGGAGGGAAGCGCACGTGCATACCCCCACTCGAGACGAGGCCTGACTCCCCTGGGGAGACTCAGAGGCACCCCAAGATCCATGTCAACACTGGAGAGGAATCCTCAGGTTCCGGCACCGACTCCACACAAGGTCTTAGGCTCCGCCATCGATGGGAGAGGAATCCCGAGATGGCCCCTAGTACCTCGCATGGGGACTGGCCCTTACTGAGGCCACCAGAGCGGGTCCCTGAGGTCCCCGTTGTAACTCGAGAAGATCTGCCGCAACTCGAGAATATCCAGGAGGTTCTCCCCTGCAGGCGAGATGAGGCCCATTTCCGCAGAGGCTTCTCTGGGCTAATCACACCTCACCTCTGGAACGTCGAAAGGGTCCTTCACACCCTTGGTGCAACTCAAGAAGTTCCCTGACATACCCGTCTCCACTCGAGAGGAATCACGAGGGTCCCGCCCACATCCAGAGGAGCCCCGTTTCCGCCTCGTAGCTCGAGGTGAGGAATCCTTTCCCTGCTTCGTCGGGAAAGAGTTCCCGGCATTCCCGTCGCATCTCAAGAGGAGGCCCTCTCAACAGGAACGGCGAGAGGAACTCCAGGGTCGTGCCACCATTCCAAGAGTACCCCAGATGTCTCAGTCCATTCCAGAGGAACCCCTTTTCCCTTCACCTGCTCGTCTTTCACGCCGAGGATCGACTCACACCAAGGTGTCACTTGGCACAGCCCTGTGGGAAAGCCTCGTGTGAAAGCCTCGAGGGAAAGCCTCGAGGGAAAGCCACAGATCCCTTGATCCACGTGACAGGAAGCGTGACCCCACTGCTGCAGCTCGGGAGGGAAGCGTACATGCATGCCCATACTCGAGACGAGGCCTGACTCCCCTGGGGAGACTCTGAGGCACCCCAAGATCCATGTCAACACTGGAGAGGAATCCTCAGGTTCCGGCCCCGACTCCACATGTGGTCTTAGGCCCCGGCATCGATGGGAGCGGAATCCCGAGTTGGCGCCTAGCAAGGCGCATGGGGACTGGCCCTTCCTGAGGCCTCCAGAGCGGGTCCCTGAGGTCCCCGTCGTAACTCGAGAACACCTGCCGCAACTCGAGAATATCCAGGAGGTTCTCCCATGCAGGCGAGATGAGGCCCATTTCCGCAGAGGCTTCTCCGGGCTAATCACACCTCACCTCTGGAACGTCGAAAGGGTCCTTCACACCCTTGGTGCAACTCAAGAAGTTCCCCGACGTACCCGTCTCCACTCGAGAGGAAACACGAGGGTCCCGCCCACATCCAGAGGAGCCGGGTTTCTGCCTCGTAGCTCGAGGTGAGGGATCCTTTCCCTGCTTCGTCGGGAAAGAATTCCGGGCGTTCCCGTCCCATCTCAAGAGGAGGCCCTCTCAACAGGAACGGCGAGAGGAACTCCAGGGTCGTGCCACCATTCCAAGAGTCCCCCAGATGTCTCAGTCCATTCCAGAGGAACCTCTTTTCCCGTCACCGGCTCGTCTTTCACTCCGAGGATCGACTCACACCAAGGTGGCACGTGGCACAGCCCTGTGGGAAAGCCTCGTGGGAAAGCCTCGAGGGAAACCCTCGAGGGAAAACCACAGATCCCTTGATCCACGTGACAGGAAGCGTGACCCTACTGCTGCAGCTCGGGAGGGAAGCGCACGTGCATGCCCCCACTCGAGACGAAGCCTGACTCCCCTGGGGAGACTGAGAGGCACCCCAAGATCCATGTCAACACTGGAGAGGAATGCTCAGGTTCGGCCCCGACTCCACATAAGGTCTTAGGCCCCGTCCTCGACGGGAGAGGAATCCCGAGATGGCCCCTAGCACCTCGCATGGGGACTGGCCCTTCCTGAGGCCACAAGAGCGGGTCCCTGAGGTCCCCGTCGTAACTCGAGAAGACCTGCCGCAACTCGAGAATATCCAGGAGGTTCTCCTCTGCAGGCGAGATGAGGCCCATTTCCGCAGAGGCTTCTTTGGGCTAATCACACCTCACCTCTGGAACGTCGAAAGGGTCCTTCACACCCTTGGTGCAACTCAAGAAGTTTCCCGACATACCTGTCTCCACTCGAGAGGAAACACGAGGGTCCCGCCCACATCCAGAGGAGCCCCGTTTTCGCCTCGTAGCTCGAGGTGAGGGATCCTTTCCCTGCTTCGTCGGGAAAGAGTTCCCGGCGTTCCCGTCGCATCTCAAGAGGAGGCCCTCTCAACAGGAACGGCGAGAGGAACTCCAGGGTCGTGCCACCATTCCAAGAGTTCCCCAGATGTCTCAGTCCATTCCAGAGGAACCCCTTTTCCCTTCACCTGCTCGTTTTTCACGCCGAGGATCGACTCACACCAAGGTGTCACTTGGCACAGCCCTGTGGGAAAGCCTCGTGTGAAAGCCTCGAGGGAAAGCCTCGAGGGAAAGCCACAGATCCCTTGATCCACGTGACAGGAAGCGTGACCCCACTGCTGCAGCTCGGGAGGGAAGCGTACGTGCATGCCCATACTCGAGACGAGGCCTGATTCCCCTGGGGAGACTCTGAGGCACCCCAAGATCCATGTCAACACTGGAGAGGAATCCTCAGGTTCCGGCCCCGACTCCACACGAGGTCTTAGGCCCCGGCATCGATGGGAGCGGAATCCCGAGTTGGCGCCTAGCAAGGCGCATGGGGACTGGCCCTTCCTGAGGCCTCCAGAGCGTGTCCCTGAGGTCCCCGTCGTAACTCGAGAACACCTGCCGCAACTCGAGAATATCCAGGAGGTTCTCCCATGCAGGCGAGATGAGGCCCATTTCCGCAGAGGCTTCTCCGGGCTAATCACACCTCACCTCTGGAACGTCGAAAGGGTCCTTCACACCCTTGGTGCAACTCAAGAAGTTCCCCGACGTACCCGTCTCCACTCGAGAGGAAACACGAGG
Organism: Budorcas taxicolor; assembly: GCF_023091745.1. Taxonomy (NCBI): domain Eukaryota; kingdom Metazoa; phylum Chordata; class Mammalia; order Artiodactyla; family Bovidae; genus Budorcas; species Budorcas taxicolor. The sequence goes on from NW_026291768.1 coordinate 508,753, forward strand.
GTCCCGCCCACATCCAGAGGAGCCGGGTTTCTGCCTCGTAGCTCGAGGTGAGGGATCCTTTCCCTGCTTCGTCGGGAAAGAATTCCGGGCGTTCCCGTCCCATCTCAAGAGGAGGCCCTCTCAACAGGAACGGCGAGTGGAACTGCAGGGTCGTGCCACCATTCCAAGAGTCCCCCAGATGTCTCAGTCCATTCCAGAGGAACCTCTTTTCCCGTCACCGGCTCGTCTTTCACTCCGAGGATCGACTCACACCAAGGTGGCACGTGGCACAGCCCTGTGGGAAAGCCTCGTGGGAAAGCCTCGAGGGAAACCCTCGAGGGAAAACCACAGATCCCTTGATCCACGTGACAGGAAGCGTGACCCTACTGCTGCAGCTCGGGAGGGAAGCGCACGTGCATGCCCCCACTCGAGACGAAGCCTGACTCCCCTGGGGAGACTGAGAGGCACCCCAAGATCCATGTCAACACTGGAGAGGAATGCTCAGGTTCGGCCCCGACTCCACATAAGGTCTTAGGCCCCGTCCTCGACGGGAGAGGAATCCCGAGATGGCCCCTAGCACCTCGCATGGGGACTGGCCCTTCCTGAGGCCACAAGAGCGGGTCCCTGAGGTCCCCGTCGTAACTCGAGAAGACCTGCCGCAACTCGAGAATATCCAGGAGGTTCTCCTCTGCAGGCGAGATGAGGCCCATTTCCGCAGAGGCTTCTTTGGGCTAATCACACCTCACCTCTGGAACGTCGAAAGGGTCCTTCACACCCTTGGTGCAACTCAAGAAGTTTCCCGACATACCTGTCTCCACTCGAGAGGAAACACGAGGGTCCCGCCCACATCCAGAGGAGCCCCGTTTTCGCCTCGTAGCTCGAGGTGAGGGATCCTTTCCCTGCTTCGTCGGGAAAGAGTTCCCGGCGTTCCCGTCGCATCTCAAGAGGAGGCCCTCTCAACAGGAACGGCGAGAGGAACTCCAGGGTCGTGCCACCATTCCAAGAGTTCCCCAGATGTCTCAGTCCATTCCAGAGGAACCCCTTTTCCCTTCACCTGCTCGTTTTTCACGCCGAGGATCGACTCACACCAAGGTGTCACTTGGCACAGCCCTGTGGGAAAGCCTCGTGTGAAAGCCTCGAGGGAAAGCCTCGAGGGAAAGCCACAGATCCCTTGATCCACGTGACAGGAAGCGTGACCCCACTGCTGCAGCTCGGGAGGGAAGCGTACGTGCATGCCCATACTCGAGACGAGGCCTGATTCCCCTGGGGAGACTCTGAGGCACCCCAAGATCCATGTCAACACTGGAGAGGAATCCTCAGGTTCCGGCCCCGACTCCACACGAGGTCTTAGGCCCCGGCATCGATGGGAGCGGAATCCCGAGTTGGCGCCTAGCAAGGCGCATGGGGACTGGCCCTTCCTGAGGCCTCCAGAGCGTGTCCCTGAGGTCCCCGTCGTAACTCGAGAACACCTGCCGCAACTCGAGAATATCCAGGAGGTTCTCCCATGCAGGCGAGATGAGGCCCATTTCCGCAGAGGCTTCTCCGGGCTAATCACACCTCACCTCTGGAACGTCGAAAGGGTCCTTCACACCCTTGGTGCAACTCAAGAAGTTCCCCGACGTACCCGTCTCCACTCGAGAGGAAACACGAGGGTCCCGCCCACATCCAGAGGAGCCGGGTTTCTGCCTCGTAGCTCGAGGTGAGGGATCCTTTCCCTGCTTCGTCGGGAAAGAATTCCGGGCGTTCCCGTCCCATCTCAAGAGGAGGCCCTCTCAACAGGAACGGCGAGTGGAACTGCAGGGTCGTGCCACCATTCCAAGAGTCCCCCAGATGTCTCAGTCCATTCCAGAGGAACCTCTTTTCCCGTCACCGGCTCGTCTTTCACTCCGAGGATCGACTCACACCAAGGTGGCACGTGGCACAGCCCTGTGGGAAAGCCTCGTGGGAAAGCCTCGAGGGAAACCCTCGAGGGAAAACCACAGATCCCTTGGTCCACGTGACAGGAAGCGTGACCCTACTGCTGCAGCTCGGGAGGGAAGCGCACGTGCATGCCCCCACTCGAGACGAAGCCTGACTCCCCTGGGGAGACTGAGAGGCACCCCAAGATCCATGTCAACACTGGAGAGGAATGCTCAGGTTCGGCCCCGACTCCACATAAGGTCTTAGGCCCCGTCCTCGACGGGAGAGGAATCCCGAGATGGCCCCTAGCACCTCGCATGGGGACTGGCCCTTCCTGAGGCCACCAGAGCGGGTCCCTGAGGTCCCCGTCGTAACTCGAGAAGACCTACCGCAACTCTAGAATATCCAGGAGGTTCTCCTCTGCGGGCGAGATGAGGCCCATTTCCGCAGAGGCTTCTCTGGGCTAATCACACCTCACCTCTGGAACGTCGAAAGGGTCCTTCACACCCTTGGTGCAACTCAAGAAGTTCCCCGACATACCCGTCTCCACTCGAGAGGAATCACGAGGGTCCCGCCCACATCCAGAGGAGCCCCGTTTCCGCCTCGTAGCTCGAGGTGAGGGATCCTTTCCCTGCTTCATCGGGAAAGAGTTCCCGGCGTTCCCGTCGCATCTCAAGAGGAGGCCCTCTCAACAGGAACGGCGAGAGGAACTCCAGGGTCGTGCCACCATTCCAAGAGTACCCCAGATGTCTCAGTCCATTCCAGAGGAACCCCTTTTCCCTTCACCTGCTCGTCTTTCACGCCGAGGATCGACTCACAGCAAGGTGTCACTTGGCACAGACCTGTGGGAAAGCCTCGTGTGAAAGCCTCGTGGGAAAGCCTCGAGGGAAAGCCACAGATCCCTTGATCCACGTGACAGGAAGCGTGACCCCACTGCTGCAGCTCGGGAGGGAATCGTACGTGCATGCCCATACTCGAGACGAGGCCTGACTCCCCTGGGGAGACTCTGAGGCACCCCAAGATCCATGTCAACACTGGAGAGGAATCCTCAGGTTCCGGCCCCGACTCCACACGAGGTCTTAGGCCCCGGCATCGATGGGAGCGGAATCCCGAGTTGGCGCCTAGCAAGGCGCATGGGGACTGGCCCTTCCTGAGGCCTCCAGAGTGGGTCCCTGAGGTCCCCGTCGTAACTCGAGAAGACCTGCCGCAACTCGAGAATATCCAGGAGGTTCTCCCATGCAGGCGAGATGAGGCCCATTTCCGCAGAGGCTTCTCCGGGCTAATCACACCTCACCTCTGGAACGTCGAAAGGGTCCTTCACACCCTTGGTGCAACTCAAGAAGTTCCCCGACATACCCGTCTCCACTCGAGAGGAAACACGAGGGTCCCGCCCACATCCAGAGGAGCCCCGTTTCCGCCTCGTAGCTCGAGGTGAGGGATCCTTTCCCTGCTTCGTCGGGAAAGAGTTCCCGGCGTTCCCGTCGCATCTCAAGAGGAGGCCCTCTCAACAGGAACGGCGAGAGGAACTCCAGGGTCCTGCCACCGTTCCAAGAGTCCCCCAGATATCTCAGTCCATTCCAGAGGAACCTCTTTTCCCATCACCGGCTCGTCTTTCACTCCGAGGATCGACTCACACCAAGGTGGCACGTGGCACAGCCCTGTGGGAAAGCCTCGTGTGAAAGCCTCGAGGGAAAGCCTCGAGGGAAAGCCACAGATCCCTTGATCCACGTCACAGGAAGCGTGACCCTACTGCTGCAGCTCGGGAGGGAAGTGCACGTGCATGCCCCCACTCAAGACGAGGCCTGACTCCCCTGGGGAGACTGAGAGGCACCCAAAGATCCATGTCAACACTGGAGAGGAATCCTCAGGTTCTGGCCCAAACTCCACAAAAGGTCTTAGGCCCCGGCATCGACGGGAGAGGAATCCCGAGATGGCCCCTAGAAACTCGCATGGGGACTGGCCTTTCCTGAGGCCACCAGAGCGGCTCCCTGAGGTCCCCGTCATAACTCGAGAAGACCTGCCGCAACTCGAGTAAATCAAGGAGGTTCTCCCCTCCAGGCGACATGAGGCCCATTTCCGCTGCGGCGTCTCGAGGCTAATCACACCTCACCTCTGGAACTTCGAAAGGGTCCTTCACACCTTTGGTGCAACTCAAGAAGTTCCCCGACATACCCGTCTCCACTCGAGAGGAAACACGAAGTTCCCGCCGAAATCCAGAGGAGCCCCGTTTCTGGCTCGTAGCTCGAGATGAGGGATCCTTTCCCTGCTTCGTCGGGAAAGAGTTCCTGGCCTTTCCGTCGCATCTCAAGAGGAGGCCCTCTCAACAGGAACGGCGAGAGGAACTCCAGGGTCGTGCCACCATTCCAAGAGTCCCCCAGATGTCTCAGACCATTCCAGAGGAACCTCTTTTCCCTTCACCGGCTCGTCTTTCATGCCGAGGATCGACTCACACCAAGGTGGCACTTGGCACAGCCCTGTGGGAAAGCCTCGAGGGAAAGCCACAGATCCCTTGATCCACGTGACAGGAAGCGTGACCCTAGTGCTGCAGCTCGGGAGGAAAGCGCAAGTGCATGCCCCTACTCGAGACGAGGCCTGACCCCCCTGGGGAGACTCAGAAGTACCCCAAGATCCATGTCAACACTGGAGAGGAATGCTCAGGTTCCGGCCCCGTCTCCACACAAGGTCTTAGGCCCCGGCATCGACGGGAGAGGAATCCCGAGATGGCCCCAAGCAAATCGCATGGGGACTGGCCCTTCCTGAGGCCACAAGAGCGGCTCCCTGAGGTCCCCGTCGTAACTCGAGAAGACCTGCCGCAACTCGAGAATATCCCGGAGGTTCTCCCCTGCAGGCGAGATGAGGCCCATTTCCGCAGAGGCTTCCCGGGGCTAATCACACCTCACCTCTGGAACGTCGAAAGGGTCCTTCACACCCTTGGTGCAACTCAAGAAGTTCCCCGACATACCCGTCTCCACTCGAGAGGAAACACGAGGGTCCCGCCCACATCCAGAGGAGACCCGTTTCCGCCTCGTAGCTCGAGGTGACGGATACTTTCCCTGCTTCGTCGGGAAAGAATTCCCGACGTTCCCGTCGCATCTCAAGAGAAGGCCCTCTCAACAGGAACGGCGAGAGGAACTCCAGGGTCGTGCCACCATTCCAAGAGTCCCCCAGATGTCTCAGTCCATTCCAGAGGAACCTCTTTTCCCTTCACCGGCTCGTCTTTCACGCCGAGGATCGACTCACACCAAGGTGGCACTTGGCATAGCCCTGTGGGAAAGCCTCGTGGGAAAGCCTCGAGGGAAAGCCATAAGGGAAAGCCACAGATCCCTTGATCCACGTGACAGGAATCGTGACCCTACTGCTGCAGCTCGGGAGGAAAGAGAACGTGCATGCCCCCACTCGAGACGAAGCCTGATTCCCCTGGGGAGACTCAGAGGCAGCCCAAGATCCATGTCAACACTGGAAGGGAATGCTCAGGTTCGGCCCCGACTCCACACAAGGTCTTAGGCCCCGGCATCGACGGGAGAGGAATCCCGAGATGGCCCCTAGCAACTCGCATGGGGACTGGCCCTTCCTGAGGCCACCAGAGCGGGTCCCTGAGATCCCCGTCGTAACTCGAGAACACCTGCAGAAACTCGAGAACATCCAGGAGGTTCTCCTCTGCAGGCGAGATGAGGCCCATTTCGGCAGAGGCTTCTCTGGGCTAATCACATCTCACCTCTGGAACGTCGAAATGGTCCTTCACACCCTTGGTGCAACTGTAGACGTTCCGCGACATACCCGTCTCCACTCGAGAGGAAACACGAGGGTCCCACCCACATCAAGAGGAGCCCCGTTTCCGCCTCGTAGCTCGAGGTGAGGGTTCCTTTCCCTGCTTCGTCGGGAAAGAATTCCCGGCCTTCCCGTCGCATCTCCAGAGGAGGCCCTCTCAACAGGAACGGCGAGAGGAACTCCAGGGTCGTGCCACCATTCCAAGAGTCCCCCAGATGTCTCAGTCCATTCCAGAGGAAACTCTTTTCCCTTCACCGACTCGTCTTTCACGCCGAGGATCGACTCACACCAAGGTGGCACGTGGCACAGCCCTGTTGGAAAGCCTCATGGGAAAGCCTCGAGGGAAAACCTCGAGGGAAAGCCACAGATCCCTTGATCCACGTGACAGGAAGCGAGACACTACTGCTGCAGCTCGGGAGGAAAGCGCACGTGCATGACCCCACACAAGACGAGGCCTGACTCCCCTGGGGAGACTCAGAGGCACCCCAAGATCCATGTCAACACTGGAGAGGAATCCTCAGGTTCCGGCCCCGACTCCACACAAGGTCTTAGGCCCCGGTATCGATGGGAGAGGAATCCCGAGATGGCCCCTAGCAACTCGCATGGGGACTGGCCCTTCCTGAGGCCACCAGAGCGGGTCCCTGAGGTCCCCGTCGTAACTCGAGAAGACCTGCCGCAACTCGAGAATATCCAGGACGTTCTCCCCTGCAGGCGAGATGAGGCCCATTTCAGCAGAGGCTTCTCGGGGCTAATCACACCTGACCTCTGGAACGTCGAATGGGTCCTTCCCACCCTTGGTGCAACTCAAGAAGTTCCCCGACATACCCGTCTCCACTCGAGAGGAAACACGAGGGTCCCGCCCACATCCAGAGGAGCCCCGTTTCCGCCTCGTAGCTCGAGGTGAGGGATCCTTTCCCTGCTTCGTCGGGAAAGAATTCCCGGCGTTCCCGTCGCATCTCAAGAGGAGGCCCTCTCAACAGGAATGGCGAGAGAGGAACTCCAGGTTCGTGCCACCATTCCAAGAGTCCCCCAGATGTCTCAGTCCATTCCAGAGGAACCTCTTTTCCCTTCACCGCCTCGTCTTTCACGCCGAGGATCGACTCACACCAAGGTGGCACTTGGCATAGCCCTGTGGGAAAGCCTCGAGGGAAAGACTCGAGGGAAAGCCACAGATCCCTTGATCCACGTGACAGGAAGCGTTACCCTACTGCTGCAGCTCGGGAGGGAAGCGCACGTGCATACCCCCACTCGAGACGAGGCCTGACTCCCCTGGGGAGACTCAGAGGCACCCCAAGATCCATGTCAACACTGGAGAGGAATCCTCAGGTTCCGGCACCGACTCCACACAAGGTCTTAGGCTCCGCCATCGATGGGAGAGGAATCCCGAGATGGCCCCTAGTACCTCGCATGGGGACTGGCCCTTACTGAGGCCACCAGAGCGGGTCCCTGAGGTCCCCGTTGTAACTCGAGAAGATCTGCCGCAACTCGAGAATATCCAGGAGGTTCTCCCCTGCAGGCGAGATGAGGCCCATTTCCGCAGAGGCTTCTCTGGGCTAATCACACCTCACCTCTGGAACGTCGAAAGGGTCCTTCACACCCTTGGTGCAACTCAAGAAGTTCCCTGACATACCCGTCTCCACTCGAGAGGAATCACGAGGGTCCCGCCCACATCCAGAGGAGCCCCGTTTCCGCCTCGTAGCTCGAGGTGAGGAATCCTTTCCCTGCTTCGTCGGGAAAGAGTTCCCGGCATTCCCGTCGCATCTCAAGAGGAGGCCCTCTCAACAGGAACGGCGAGAGGAACTCCAGGGTCGTGCCACCATTCCAAGAGTACCCCAGATGTCTCAGTCCATTCCAGAGGAACCCCTTTTCCCTTCACCTGCTCGTCTTTCACGCCGAGGATCGACTCACACCAAGGTGTCACTTGGCACAGCCCTGTGGGAAAGCCTCGTGTGAAAGCCTCGAGGGAAAGCCTCGAGGGAAAGCCACAGATCCCTTGATCCACGTGACAGGAAGCGTGACCCCACTGCTGCAGCTCGGGAGGGAAGCGTACATGCATGCCCATACTCGAGACGAGGCCTGACTCCCCTGGGGAGACTCTGAGGCACCCCAAGATCCATGTCAACACTGGAGAGGAATCCTCAGGTTCCGGCCCCGACTCCACATGTGGTCTTAGGCCCCGGCATCGATGGGAGCGGAATCCCGAGTTGGCGCCTAGCAAGGCGCATGGGGACTGGCCCTTCCTGAGGCCTCCAGAGCGGGTCCCTGAGGTCCCCGTCGTAACTCGAGAACACCTGCCGCAACTCGAGAATATCCAGGAGGTTCTCCCATGCAGGCGAGATGAGGCCCATTTCCGCAGAGGCTTCTCCGGGCTAATCACACCTCACCTCTGGAACGTCGAAAGGGTCCTTCACACCCTTGGTGCAACTCAAGAAGTTCCCCGACGTACCCGTCTCCACTCGAGAGGAAACACGAGGGTCCCGCCCACATCCAGAGGAGCCGGGTTTCTGCCTCGTAGCTCGAGGTGAGGGATCCTTTCCCTGCTTCGTCGGGAAAGAATTCCGGGCGTTCCCGTCCCATCTCAAGAGGAGGCCCTCTCAACAGGAACGGCGAGAGGAACTCCAGGGTCGTGCCACCATTCCAAGAGTCCCCCAGATGTCTCAGTCCATTCCAGAGGAACCTCTTTTCCCGTCACCGGCTCGTCTTTCACTCCGAGGATCGACTCACACCAAGGTGGCACGTGGCACAGCCCTGTGGGAAAGCCTCGTGGGAAAGCCTCGAGGGAAACCCTCGAGGGAAAACCACAGATCCCTTGATCCACGTGACAGGAAGCGTGACCCTACTGCTGCAGCTCGGGAGGGAAGCGCACGTGCATGCCCCCACTCGAGACGAAGCCTGACTCCCCTGGGGAGACTGAGAGGCACCCCAAGATCCATGTCAACACTGGAGAGGAATGCTCAGGTTCGGCCCCGACTCCACATAAGGTCTTAGGCCCCGTCCTCGACGGGAGAGGAATCCCGAGATGGCCCCTAGCACCTCGCATGGGGACTGGCCCTTCCTGAGGCCACAAGAGCGGGTCCCTGAGGTCCCCGTCGTAACTCGAGAAGACCTGCCGCAACTCGAGAATATCCAGGAGGTTCTCCTCTGCAGGCGAGATGAGGCCCATTTCCGCAGAGGCTTCTTTGGGCTAATCACACCTCACCTCTGGAACGTCGAAAGGGTCCTTCACACCCTTGGTGCAACTCAAGAAGTTTCCCGACATACCTGTCTCCACTCGAGAGGAAACACGAGGGTCCCGCCCACATCCAGAGGAGCCCCGTTTTCGCCTCGTAGCTCGAGGTGAGGGATCCTTTCCCTGCTTCGTCGGGAAAGAGTTCCCGGCGTTCCCGTCGCATCTCAAGAGGAGGCCCTCTCAACAGGAACGGCGAGAGGAACTCCAGGGTCGTGCCACCATTCCAAGAGTTCCCCAGATGTCTCAGTCCATTCCAGAGGAACCCCTTTTCCCTTCACCTGCTCGTTTTTCACGCCGAGGATCGACTCACACCAAGGTGTCACTTGGCACAGCCCTGTGGGAAAGCCTCGTGTGAAAGCCTCGAGGGAAAGCCTCGAGGGAAAGCCACAGATCCCTTGATCCACGTGACAGGAAGCGTGACCCCACTGCTGCAGCTCGGGAGGGAAGCGTACGTGCATGCCCATACTCGAGACGAGGCCTGATTCCCCTGGGGAGACTCTGAGGCACCCCAAGATCCATGTCAACACTGGAGAGGAATCCTCAGGTTCCGGCCCCGACTCCACACGAGGTCTTAGGCCCCGGCATCGATGGGAGCGGAATCCCGAGTTGGCGCCTAGCAAGGCGCATGGGGACTGGCCCTTCCTGAGGCCTCCAGAGCGTGTCCCTGAGGTCCCCGTCGTAACTCGAGAACACCTGCCGCAACTCGAGAATATCCAGGAGGTTCTCCCATGCAGGCGAGATGAGGCCCATTTCCGCAGAGGCTTCTCCGGGCTAATCACACCTCACCTCTGGAACGTCGAAAGGGTCCTTCACACCCTTGGTGCAACTCAAGAAGTTCCCCGACGTACCCGTCTCCACTCGAGAGGAAACACGAGGGTCCCGCCCACATCCAGAGGAGCCGGGTTTCTGCCTCGTAGCTCGAGGTGAGGGATCCTTTCCCTGCTTCGTCGGGAAAGAATTCCGGGCGTTCCCGTCCCATCTCAAGAGGAGGCCCTCTCAACAGGAACGGCGAGTGGAACTGCAGGGTCGTGCCACCATTCCAAGAGTCCCCCAGATGTCTCAGTCCATTCCAGAGGAACCTCTTTTCCCGTCACCGGCTCGTCTTTCACTCCGAGGATCGACTCACACCAAGGTGGCACGTGGCACAGCCCTGTGGGAAAGCCTCGTGGGAAAGCCTCGAGGGAAACCCTCGAGGGAAAACCACAGATCCCTTGGTCCACGTGACAGGAAGCGTGACCCTACTGCTGCAGCTCGGGAGGGAAGCGCACGTGCATGCCCCCACTCGAGACGAAGCCTGACTCCCCTGGGGAGACTGAGAGGCACCCCAAGATCCATGTCAACACTGGAGAGGAATGCTCAGGTTCGGCCCCGACTCCACATAAGGTCTTAGGCCCCGTCCTCGACGGGAGAGGAATCCCGAGATGGCCCCTAGCACCTCGCATGGGGACTGGCCCTTCCTGAGGCCTCCAGAGTGGGTCCCTGAGGTCCCCGTCGTAACTCGAGAAGACCTGCCGCAACTCGAGAATATCCAGGAGGTTCTCCCATGCAGGCGAGATGAGGCCCATTTCCGCAGAGGCTTCTCCGGGCTAATCACACCTCACCTCTGGAACGTCGAAAGGGTCCTTCACACCCTTGGTGCAACTCAAGAAGTTCCCCGACATACCCGTCTCCACTCGAGAGGAAACACGAGGGTCCCGCCCACATCCAGAGGAGCCCCGTTTCCGCCTCGTAGCTCGAGGTGAGGGATCCTTTCCCTGCTTCGTCGGGAAAGAGTTCCCGGCGTTCCCGTCGCATCTCAAGAGGAGGCCCTCTCAACAGGAACGGCGAGAGGAACTCCAGGGTCCTGCCACCGTTCCAAGAGTCCCCCAGATATCTCAGTCCATTCCAGAGGAACCTCTTTTCCCATCACCGGCTCGTCTTTCACTCCGAGGATCGACTCACACCAAGGTGGCACGTGGCACAGCCCTGTGGGAAAGCCTCGTGTGAAAGCCTCGAGGGAAAGCCTCGAGGGAAAGCCACAGATCCCTTGATCCACGTCACAGGAAGCGTGACCCTACTGCTGCAGCTCGGGAGGGAAGTGCACGTGCATGCCCCCACTCAAGACGAGGCCTGACTCCCCTGGGGAGACTGAGAGGCACCCCAAGATCCATGTCAACACTGGAGAGGAATCCTCAGGTTCCGGCCCCGACTCCACACAAAGTCTTAGGTCCCGGCATCGATGGGAGAGGAATCCCGAGATGGCCCCTAGCACCTCGCATGGGGACTGGCCCTTCCTGAGGCCACCAGAGCGGGTCCCTGAGGTCCCCGTCGTAACTCGAGAAGACCTGCCGCAACTCGAGTATATCCAGGAGGTTCTCCCCTGCAGGCGAGATGAGGCCGATTTCGGCAGAGGTTTCTCAGGGCTAATCACACCTCACCTCTGGAACATCGAAAGGTTCCTTCCCACCCTTGGTACAACTCAAGAAGGTCCCCGACATACCCGTCTCCACTCGAGAGGAAACACGAGGGTCCCGCCCACATCCAGAGGAGCCCCGTTTCCGCCTCGTAGCTCGAGGTGAGGGATCCTTTACGTGCTTCTTCAGGAAAGAATTCCCGGCGTTCCGGTCGCAACTCAAGAGGAGGCCCTCTCAACAGGAACGGCGAGAGGAACTCCAGGGTCGTGCCACCGTTCCAAGAGTCCTGCAGATGTCTCAGTCCATTCCAGAGGAACCTCTTTTCCCTTCACCGGCTCGTCTTTTACGCTGAGGATCGACTCACACCAACGTGGCTCTTGGCATAGTCCTTTGGGAAAGCCTCGTTTGAAAGCCTCGAGGGAAAGCCTAGAGAGAAGGACACAGATCCCTTGATCCACGTGACAGGAAGCGTGACCCTACTGCTGCAGCTCGGGAGGGAAGCGCACGTGCATGCCCCCACTCGAGACGAGGCCTGACTCCCCTGGGGAGACTCAGAGGCACCCCAAAATCCATGTCAACACTGGAGAGGAATGCTCAGGTTCCGGCCCCGACTCCACACAAGGACTTAGGCCCCGGCATCGACGGGACAGGAATCCCGAGAAGGTCCCTAGCAACTCGCATGGGGTCTGGCCCTTCCTGAGGCCACCAGAGCGGGTCCCTGAGGTCCCCGTCGTAACTCGAGAAGAGCTGCCGCAACTCGAGAATATCCAGGAGGTTCTCCCCTGCAGGCGAGATGAGGCCCATTTCCGCAGAGGCTTCTCGGAGCTAATCACACCTCACCTCTGGAACGTCGAAAGGTTCCTTCCCACTCTTGGTACAACTCAAGAAGTTCCCCGACTTACCTGTCTCCACTCGAGAGTAAACACGAGGGTCCCGCCCACATCCAGAGGAGTCCCGTTTCCGCCTCGTAGCTCGAGGTGACGGATCCTTTCCCTGCTTCGTCGGGAAAGAATTCCCGGCGTTCCCGTCCCATCTCAAGAGGAGGCCCTCTCAACAGGAACGGCGAGAGGAACTCCAAGGTCGTGCCACCATTCCAAGAGTCCCCCAGATGTCTCAGTCCATTCCAGAGGAACCTCTTTTCCCTTCACCGGCTCTTCTTTCACGCCGAGGATCGACTCTCACCAAGGTGGCCTTTGGCATAGCCCTGTGGGAAAGCCTCGTGGGAAAGCCTCGAGGGAAAGCCTCCAGGGAAAGCCACAGATACCTTGATCCACGTGACAGGAAGCGTGACCCTACTGCTGCAGCTCGGGAGGAAAGCGCACGTGCATGCCCCCACTCGAGACGAAGCCTGACTCCCCTGGGGAGACTGAGAGGCACCCCAAGATCCATGTCAACACTGGAGAGGAATGCTCAGGTTCGGCCCCGACTCCACACAAGGTCTTAGGCCCCGTCATTGACGGGAGAGGAATCCCGAGATGGCCCCTAGCACCTCGCATGGGGACTGGCCCTTCCTGAGGCCACCAGAGCGGATCCCTGAGGTCCCCGTCGTAACTCGAGAAGACCTGCCGCAACTCCAGAATATCCAGGAGGTTCTCCCCTGCAGGCGAGATGAGGCCCATTTCCGCAGAGGCTTCTCGGAGCTAATCACACCTCACCTCTGGAACGTCAAAAGGGTCCTTCACACCCTTGGTGCAACTCAAGAAGTTCCCCGACATACCCGTCTCCACTCGAGAGGAAACACGAGGGTCCCGCCCACATCCAGAGGAGCCCCGTTTCCGCCTCGTAGCTCGAGGTGAGGGATCCTTTCCCTGCTTCATCGGGAAAGAGTTCCCGGCGTTCCCGTCGCATCTCAAGAGGAGGCCCTCTCAACAGGAACGACGAGAGGAACTCCAGGGTCGTGCCACCATTCCAAGAGTACCCCAGATGTCTCAGTCCATTCCAGAGGAACCCCTTTTCCCTTCACCTGCTCGTCTTTCACGCCGAGGATCGACTCACAGCAAGGTGTCACTTGGCACAGCCCTGTGGGAAAGCCTCGTGTGAAAGCCTCGTGGGAAAGCCTCGAGGGAAAGCCACAGATCCCTTGATCCACGTGACAGGAAGCGTGACCCCACTGCTGCAGCTCGGGAGGGAATCGTACGTGCATGCCCATACTCGAGACGAGGCCTGACTCCCCTGGGGAGACTCTGAGGCACCCCAAGATCCATGTCAACACTGGAGAGGAATCCTCAGGTTCCGGCCCCGACTCCACACGAGGTCTTAGGCCCCGGCATCGATGGGAGCGGAATCCCGAGTTGGCGCCTAGCAAGGCGCATGGGGACTGGCCCTTCCTGAGGCCTCCAGAGTGGGTCCCTGAGGTCCCCGTCGTAACTCGAGAAGACCTGCCGCAACTCGAGAATATCCAGGAGGTTCTCCCATGCAGGCGAGATGAGGCCCATTTCCGCAGAGGCTTCTCCGGGCTAATCACACCTCACCTCTGGAACGTCGAAAGGGTCCTTCACACCCTTGGTGCAACTCAAGAAGTTCCCCGACGTACCCGTCTCCACTCGAGAGGAAACACGAGGGTCCCGCCCACATCCAGAGGAGCCGGATTTCTGCCTCGTAGCTCGAGGTGAGGGATCCTTTCCCTGCTTCGTCGGGAAAGAATTCCGGGCATTCCCGTCCCATCTCAAGAGGAGGCCCTCTCAACAGGAACGGCGAGAGGAACTCCAGGGTCGTGCCACCATTCCAAGAGTCCCCCACATGTCTCAGTCCATTCCAGAGGAAACTCTTTTCCCGTCACCGGCTCGTCTTTCACTCCGAGGATCGACTCACACCAAGGTGGCACGTGGCACAGCCCTGTGGGAAATCCTCGTGGGAAAGCCTCGAGGGAAACCCTCGAGGGAAAACCACAGATCCCTTGATCCACGTGACAGGAAGCGTGACCCTACTGCTGCAGCACGGGAGGGAAGCGCACGTGCATGTCCCCACTCGAGACGAAGCCTGACTCCCCTGGGGAGACTGAGAGGCACCCCAAGATCCATGTCAACACTGGAGAGGAATGCTCAGGTTCGGCCCCGACTCCACATAAGGTCTTAGGCCCCGTCATCGACGGGAGAGGAATCCCGAGATGGCCCCTAGCACCTCGCATGGGGACTGGCCCTTTCTGAGGCCACCAGAGTGGGTCCCTGAGGTCCCCGTCGTAACTCGAGAAGACCTGCCGCAACTCCAGAATATCCAGGAGGTTCTCCCCTGCAGGCGAGATGAGGCCCATTTCCGCAGAGGCTTCTCGGAGCCAATCACACCTCACCTCTGGAACGTCGAAAGGGTCTTTCACACCCTTGGTGCAACTCAAGAAGTTCCCCGACATACCCGTCTCCACTCGAGAGGAAACACGAGGGTCCCGCCCACATCCAGAGGAGCCCCGTTTCCGCCTCGTAGCTCGAGGTGATGGATCCTTTCCCTGCTTCGTCGGGAAAGAATTCCCGGCGTTCCCGTCGCATCTCAAGAGGAGGTCCTCTAAAGAGGAACGGCGAGAGGAACTCCAGGGTCGTGCCACCATTCCAAGAGTCCCCCAGATGTCTCAGTCCATTCCAGAGGAACCTCTTTTCCCTTCACCGGCTCGTCTTTCACACCGAGGATCGACTCACACCAAGGTGGCACGTGGCACAGCCCTGTGGGAAAGCCTCGTGGGAAAGCCTCGAGGGAAAGCCTCGAGGGAAAGCCACAGATCCCTTGATCCACGTGACAGGAAGCGTGACCCTACTGCTGCAGCTCGGGAGGGAAGCGCACGTGCATGCCCCCACTCGAGACGAGGCCTGACTCCCCTGGGGAGACTGAGAGGCACCCCAAGATCCATGTCAACACTGGAGAGGAATCCTCAGGTTCCGGCCGCGACTCCACACAAGGAATTAGGCCCCGGCATCGATGGGAGAGGAATCCCGATAAGATCCCTAACAACTCGCATGGGGTTTGGCCCTTCCTGAGGCCACCAGAGCGGGTCCCTGAGGTCCCCGTCGTAACTCGAGAAGACCTGGCGCAACTCGAGAATATCCAGGAGGTTCTCCCCTGCAGGCGAAATGAGGCCCGTTTCGCAGAGGCTTCTCGGGGCTAATCACACCTCACCTCTGGAACGTCGAAAGGTCCCTTCCCACCCTTGGTACAACTCAAGAAGTTCCCCGACTTACCCGTCTCCACTCGAGAGTAAACACGAGGGTCCCGCCCACATCCAGAGGAGCCCCGTTTCCGCATCGTAGCTCGAGGTGATGGATCCTTTCCCTGCTTCGTCGGGAAAGAATTCCCGGCGTTCCCGTGGCATCTCAAGAGGAGGCCCTCTAAAGAGGAACGGCGAGAGGAACTCCAGGGTCGTGCCACCATTCCAAGAGTCCCCCAGATGTCTCAGTCCATTCCAGAGGAACCTCATTTCCCTTCACCGGCTCGTCTTTCACACCGAGGATCGACTCACACCAAGGTGGCACGTGGCACAGCCCTGTGGGAAAGCCTCGTGGGAAAGCCTCGAGGGAAAGCCTCGAGGGAAAGCCACAGATCCCTTGATCCACGTGACAGGAAGCGTGACCCTACTGCTGCAGCTCGGGAGGGAAGCGCACGTGCATGCCCCCACTCGAGACGAGGCCTGACTCCCCTGGGGAGACTGAGAGGCACCCCAAGATCCATGTCAACACTGGAGAGGAATGCTCAGGTTCGGCCCCGACTCCACATAAGGTCTTAGGCCCCGTCATCGACGGGAGAGGAATCCCGAGATGGCCCCTAGCACCTCGCATGGGGACTGGCCCTTTCTGAGGCCACCAGAGCGGGTCCCTGAGGTCCCCGTCGTAACTCGAGAAGACCTGCCGCAACTCCAGAATATCCAGGAGGTTCTCCCCTGCAGGCGAGATGAGGCCCATTTCCGCAGAGGCTTCTCGGGGCTAATCACACCTCACCTCTGGAACGTCGAAAGGGTCCTTCACACCCTTGGTGCAACCGAAGAAGTTTCCCGACATACCCGTCTCCACTCGAGAGGAAACACGAGGGGTCCGCCCACATCCAGAGGAGCCCCATTTCCGCCTCGTAGCTCGAGGTGAGGGATCCTTTCCCTCCTTCGTCGGGAAAGAATTCAGGGCGTTCCTGTCGAATCTCAAGAGGAGGCCCTCTCAACAGGAACGGCGAGAGGAACTCCAGGGTCCTGCCACCATTCCAAGAGTCCCCCAGGTGTCTCAGTCCATTCCAGAGGAACCTCTTTTCCCGTCACCGGCTCGTCTTGCACTCCGAGGATCGACTCTCACCAAGGTGGCACGTGGCACAGACCTGTGGGAAAGCCTCGTGGGAAAGCCTCGAGGGAAAGCCTCGAGGGAAAGCCACAGATCCCTTGATCCACGTGACAGGAAGCGTGACCCTACTGCTGCAGCTCGGGAGGGAAGCGCACGTGCATGCCCCCACTCGAAACGAAGCCTGACTCCCCTGGGGAGACTGAGAGGCACCCCAAGATCCATGTCAACACTGGAGAGGAATCCTCAGGTTCCGGCCGCGACTCCACACAAGGAATTAGGCCCCGGCATCGATGGGAGAGGAATCCCGATAAGATCCCTAACAACTCGCATGGGGTTTGGCCCTTCCTGAGGCCACCAGAGCGGGTCCCTGAGGTCCCCGTCGTAACTCGAGAAGACCTGGCGCAACTCGAGAATATCCAGGAGGTTCTCCCCTGCAGGCGAAATGAGTCCCGTTTCGCAGAGGCTTCTCGGGGCTAATCACACCTCACCTCTGGAACGTCGAAAGGTCCCTTCCCACCCTTGGTACAACTCAAGAAGTTCCCCGACTTACCCGTATCCACTCGAGAGTAAACACGAGGGTCCCGCCCACATCCAGAGGAGCCCCGTTTCCGCCTCGTAGCTCGAGGTTGCGGATCCTTTCCCTGCTTCGTCGGGAAAGAATTCCCGGCGTTCCTGTCGCATCTCAAAAGGAGGCCCTCTCAACAGGAACGGCGAGAGGAACTCCAGGGTCGTGCCACCATTCCAAGAGTCCCCCAGATGTCTCAGTCCATTCCAGAGGAACCTCTTTTCCCTTCAATGGCTCGTCTTTCATGCCGAGGATCGATTCACACCAAGGTGGCACTTGGCATAGCCCTGTGGGAAAGCCTCGTGGGAAAGCCTCGAGGTAAAGCCTCCATGGAAAGCCACAGATACCTTGATCCACGTGACAGGAAGCGTGACCCTACTGCCGTAGCTCGGGAGGAAAGCGCACGTGCATGCCCCCACTCGAGACGAAGCCTGACTCCCCTGGGGAGACTGAGAGGCACCCCAAGATCCATGTCAACACTGGAGAGGAATGCTCAGGTTCGGCCCCGACTCCACACAAGGTCTTAGGCCCCGTCATTGACGGGAGAGGAATCCCGAGATGGCCCCTAGCACCTCGCATGGGGACTGGCCCTTCCTGAGGCCACCCGAGTGGATCCCTGAGGTCCCCGTCGTAACTCGAGAAGACCTGCCGCAACTCCAGAATATCCAGGAGGTTCTCCCCTGCAGGCGAGATGAGGCCCATTTCCGCAGAGGCTTCTCGGAGCTAATCACACCTCACCTCTGGAACGTCAAAAGGGTCCTTCACACTCTTGGTGCAACTCAAGAAGTTCCCCGACATACCCGTCTCCACTCGAGAGGAAACACGAGGGTCCCGCCCACATCCAGAGGAGCCCCGTTTCCGCCTCGTAGCTCGAGGTGAGGGATCCTTTCCCTGCTTCGTCGGGAAAGAGTTCCCGGCGTTCCCGTCGCATCTCAAGAGGAGGCCCTCTCAACAGGAACGGCGAGAGGAACTCCAGGGTCCTGCCACCATTCCAAGAGTCCCCCAGGTGTCTCAGTCCATTCCAGAGGAACCTCTTTTCCCGTCACCGGCTCGTCTTTCACTCCGAGGATCGACTCACACCAAGGTGGCACGTGGCACAGACCTGTGGGAAAGACTCGTGTGAAAGCCTCGAGGGAAAGCCTCGAGGGAAAGCCACAGATCCCTTGATCCACGTGACAGGAAGCGTGACCCTACTGCTGCAGCTCGGGAGGGAAGCGCACGTGCATGCCCCCACTCGAGACGAAGCCTGACTCCCCTGGGGAGACTGAGAGGCACCCCAAGATCCATGTCAACACTGGAGAGGAATCCTCAGGTTCCGGCCCCGACTCCACACAAAGTCTTAGGTCCCGGCATCGATGGGAGAGGAATCCCGAGATGGCCCCTAGCACCTCGCATGGGGACTGGCCCTTCCTGAGGCCACCAGAGCGGGTCCCTGAGGTCCCCGTCGTAACTCGAGAAGACCTGCCGCAACTCGAGTATATCCAGGAGGTTCTCCCCTGCAGGCGAGATGAGGCCGATTTCGGCAGAGGTTTCTCAGGGCTAATCACACCTCACCTCTGGAACATCGAAAGGTTCCTTCCCACCCTTGGTACAACTCAAGAAGGTCCCCGACATACCCATCTCCACTCGAGAGGAAACACGAGGGTCCCGCCCACATCCAGAGGAGCCCCGTTTCCGCCTCGTAGCTCGAGGTGAGGGATCCTTTACGTGCTTCTTCAGGAAAGAATTCCCGGCGTTCCGGTCGCAACTCAAGAGGAGGCCCTCTCAACAGGATCGGCGAGAGGAACTCCAGGGTCGTGCCACCGTTCCAAGAGTCCTGCAGATGTCTCAGTCCATTCCAGAGGAACCTCTTTTCCCTTCACCGGCTCGTCTTTTACGCTGAGGATCGACTCACACCAACGTGGCTCTTGGCATAGTCCTTTGGGAAAGCCTCGTTTGAAAGCCTCGAGGGAAAGCCTAGAGAGAAGGACACAGATCCCTTGATCCACGTGACAGGAAGCGTGACCCTACTGCTGCAGCTCGGGAGGGAAGCGCACGTGCATGCCCCCACTCGAGACGAGGCCTGACTCCCCTGGGGAGACTCAGAGGCACCCCAAAATCCATGTCAACACTGGAGAGGAATGCTCAGGTTCCGACCCCGACTCCACACAAGGTCTTAGGCCCCGGCATCGATGGGAGGGGAATCCCGAGATGGCCCCTAGCAACTCGCATGGGGCTTGGCCCTTCCTGAGGCCACCAGAGCGGGTCCCTGAGGTCCCCGTCGTAACTCGAGAAGACCTGGCGCAACTCGAGAATATCCAGGAGGTTCTCCCCTGCAGGCGAAATGAGACCCGTTTCGCAGAGGCTTCTCGGGGCTAATCACACCTCACCTCTGGAACGTCGAAAGGTCCCTTCCCACCCTTGGTACAACTCAAGAAGTTCCCCGACTTACCCGTATCCACTCGAGAGTAAACACGAGGGTCCCGCCCACATCCAGAGGAGCCCCGTTTCCGCCTCGTAGCTCGAGGTTGCGGATCCTTTCCCTGCTTCGTCGGGAAAGAATTCCCGGCGTTCCCGTCGCATCTCAAAAGGAGGCCCTCTCAACAGGAACGGCGAGAGGAACTCCAGGGTCGTGCCACCATTCCACGAGTCCCCCAGATGTCTCAGTCCATTCCGGAGGAACCTCTTTTCCCGTCACCGGCTCGTCTTTCACGCCGAGGATCGACTCACACCAACGTGGCTCTTGGCAAAGCCCTTTGGGAAAGCCTCGTTTGAAAGCCTCGAGGGAAAGCCTCGAGAGAAAGACACAGATCCCTTGATCCACATGACAGGAAGCGTGACCCTACTGCTGCAGCTCGGGAGGGAAGCGCACGTGCATGCCCCCACACGAGACGAGGCCTGACTCCCCTGGGGAGACTCAGAGGCACCCCAAAATCCATGTCAACACTGGAGAGGAATGCTCAGGTTCCGGCCCCGACTCCACACAAGGTCTTAGGCCCCGGCATCGACGGGAGAGGAATCCCGAGATGGCCCCTAGCAACTCGCATGGGGACTGGCCCTTCCTGAGTCCACCAGAGCGGGTCCCTGAGGTCCCCGTCGTAACTCGAGAACACCTGCCGCAACTCGAGAATATCCAGGAGGTTCTCCCATGCAGGCGAGATGAGGCCCATTTCCGCAGAGGCTTCTCGGGGCTAATCACACCTCACCTCTGGAACGTCGAAAGGGTCCTTCCCACCCTTGGTGCAACTCAAGAAGTTTCCCGACATACCCGTCTCCACACGAGAGGAAACACGAGGGTCCCGCCCACATCCAGAGGAGCACCGTTTCCGCCTCGTAGCTTGAGGTGAGGGATCCTTTCCCTGCTTCGTCGGGAAAGAATTTCGGGCGTTCCCGTCGCATGTCAAGAGGAGGCCCTCTCAACAGGAACGGCGAGAGGAACTCCAGGGTCGTGCCACCATTCCAAGAGTCCCCCAGATGTCTCAGTCCATTCCAGAGGAACCTCTTTTCCCGTCACCGGCTCGTCTTTCACTCCGAGGATCGACTCACACCAAGGTGGCACGTGGCACAGCCCTGTGGGAAAGCCTCGTGGGAAAGCCACAAGGGAAACCCTCGAGGGAAAACCACAGATCCCTTGATCCACGTGACAGGAAGCGTGACCCTACTACTGCAGCTCGGGAGGGAAGCGCACGTGCATGCCCCCACTCGAGACGAAGCCTGACTCCCCTGGGGAGACTGAGAGGCACCCCAAGATCCATGTCAACACTGGAGAGGAATGCTCAGGTTCGGCCCCGACTCCACATAAGGTCTTAGGCCCCGTCATCAACGGGAGAGGAATCCCGAGATGGCCCCTAGCACCTCGCATGGGGACTGGCCCTTCCTGAGGCCACAAGAGCGGGTCCCTGAGGTCCCCGTCGTAACTCGAGAAGACCTGCCGCAACTCGAGAATATCCAGGAGGTTCTCCTCTGCAGGCGAGATGAGGCCCATTTCCGCAGAGGCTTCTTTGGGCTAATCACACCTCACCTCTGGAACGTCGAAAGGGTCCTTCACACCCTTGGTGCAACTCAAGAAGTTCCCCGACATACCCGTCTCCACTCGAGAGGAAACACGAGGGTCCCGCCCACATCCAGAGGAGCCCCGTTTCCGCCTCGTAGCTCGAGGTGAGGGATCCTTTCCCTGCTTCGTCGGGAAAGAGTTCCCGGCGTTCCCGTCGCATCTCAAGAGGAGGCCCTCTCAACAGGAACGGCGAGAGGAACTGCAGGGTCGTGCCACCATTCCAAGAGTCCCCCAGATGTCTCAGTCCATTCCAGAGGAACCCCTTTTCCCTTCACCTGCTCGTCTTTCACGCCGAGGATCGACTCACACCAAGGTGTCACTTGGCACAGCCCTGTGGGAAAGCCTCGTGTGAAAGCCTCGAGGGAAAGCCTCGAGGGAAAGCCACAGATCCCTTGATCCACGTGACAGGAAGCGTGACCCCACTGCTGCAGCTCGGGAGGGAATCGTACGTGCATGCCCATACTCGAGACGAGGCCTGACTCCCCTGGGGAGACTCTGAGGCACCCCAAGATCCATGTCAACACTGGAGAGGAATCCTCAGGTTCCGGCCCCGACTCCACACGAGGTCTTAGGCCCCGGCATCGATGGGAGCGGAATCCCGAGTTAGCGCCTAGCAAGGCGCATGGGGACTGGCCCATCCTGAGGCCTCCAGAGTGGGTCCCTGAGGTCCCCGTCGTAACTCGAGAACACCTGCCGCAACTCGAGAATATCCAGGAGGTTCTCCCATGCAGGCGAGATGAGGCCCATTTCCGCAGAGGCTTCTCCGGGCTAATCACACCTCACCTCTGGAACGTCGAAAGGGTCCTTCACACCCTTGGTGCAACTCAAGAAGTTCCCCGACGTACCCGTCTCCACTCGAGAGGAAACACGAGGGTCCCGCCCACATCCAGAGGAGCCGGGTTTCTGCCTCGTAGCTCGAGGTGAGGGATCCTTTCCCTGCTTCTTCGGGAAAGAATTCCGGGCGTTCCCGTCCCATCTCAAGAGGAGGCCCTCTCAACAGGAACGGCGAGAGGAACTCCAGGGTCGTGCCACCATTCCAAGAGTCCCCCAGATGTCTCAGTCCATTCCAGAGGAAACTCTTTTCCCGTCACCGGCTCGTCTTTCACTCCGAGGATCGACTCACACCAAGGTGGCACGTGGCACAGCCCTGTGGGAAAGCCTCGTGGGAAAGCCTCGAGGGAAACCCTCGAGGGAAAACCACAGATCCCTTGATCCACGTGACAGGAAGCGTGACCCTACTGCTGCAGCACGGGAGGGAAGCGCACGTGCATGCCCCCACTCGAGACGAAGCCTGACTCCCCTGGGGAGACTGAGAGGCACCCCAAGATCCATGTCAACACTGGAGAGGAATGCTCAGGTTCGGCCCCGACTCCACATAAGGTCTTAGGCCCCGTCATCGACGGGAGAGGAATCCCGAGATGGCCCCTAGCACCTCGCATGGGGACTGGCCCTTTCTGAGGCCACCAGAGTGGGTCCCTGAGGTCCCCGTCGTAACTCGAGAAGACCTGCCGCAACTCCAGAATATCCAGGAGGTTCTCCCCTGCAGGCGAGATGAGGCCCATTTCCGCAGAGGCTTCTCGGAGCCAATCACACCTCACCTCTGGAACGTCGAAAGGGTCTTTCACACCCTTGGTGCAACTCAAGAAGTTCCCCGACATACCCGTCTCCACTCGAGAGGAAACACGAGGGTCCCGCCCACATCCAGAGGAGCCCCGTTTCTGCCTCGTAGCTCGAGGTGATGGATCCTTTCCCTGCTTCGTCGGGAAAGAATTCCCGGCGTTCCCGTCGCATCTCAAGAGGAGGCCCTCTAAAGAGGAACGGCGAGAGGAACTCCAGGGTCGTGCCACCATTCCAAGAGTCCCCCAGATGTCTCAGTCCATTCCAGAGGAACCTCTTTTCCCTTCACCGGCTCGTCTTTCACACCGAGGATCGACTCACACCAAGGTGGCACGTGGCACAGCCCTGTGGGAAAGCCTCGTGGGAAAGCCTCGAGGGAAAGCCTCGAGGGAAAGCCACAGATCCCTTGATCCACGTGACAGGAAGCGTGACCCTACTGCTACAGCTCGGGAGGGAAGCGCACGTGCATGCCCCCACTCGAGACGAGGCCTGACTCCCCTGGGGAGACTGAGAGGCACCCCAAGATCCATGTCAACACTGGAGAGGAATCCTCAGGTTCCGGCCGCGACTCCACACAAGGAATTAGGCCCCGGCATCGATGGGAGAGGAATCCCGATAAGATCCCTAACAACTCGCATGGGGTTTGGCCCTTCCTGAGGCCACCAGAGCGGGTCCCTGAGGTCCCCGTCGTAACTCGAGAAGACCTGGCGCAACTCGAGAATATCCAGGAGGTTCTCCCCTGCAGGCGAAATGAGGCCCGTTTCGCAGAGGCTTCTCGGGGCTAATCACACCTCACCTCTGGAACGTCGAAAGGTCCCTTCCCACCCTTGGTACAACTCAAGAAGTTCCCCGACTTACCCGTCTCCACTCGAGAGTAAACACGAGGGTCCCGCCCACATCCAGAGGAGCCCCGTTTCCGCCTCGTAGCTCGAGGTTGCGGATCCTTTCCCTGCTTCGTCGGGAAAGAATTCCCGGCGTTCCTGTCGCATCTCAAAAGGAGGCCCTCTCAACAGGAACGGCGAGAGGAACTCCAGGGTCGTGCCACCATTCCAAGAGTCCCCCAGATGTCTCAGTCCATTCCAGAGGAACCTCTTTTCCCTTCAATGGCTCGTCTTTCATGCCGAGGATCGACTCACACCAAGGTGGCACTTGGCATAGCCCTGTGGGAAAGCCTCGTGGGAAAGCCTCGAGGGAAAGCCTCCAGGGAAAGCCACAGATCCCTTGATCCACGTGACAGGAAGCGTGACCCTACTGCTGCAGCTCGGGAGGAAAGCGCACGTGCATGCCCCCACTCGAGACGAAGCCTGACTCCCTGGGGAGACTGAGAGGCACCCCAAGATCCATGTCAACACTGGAGAGGAATGCTCAGGTTCGGCCCCGACTCCACACAAGGTCTTAGGCCCCGTCATTGACGGGAGAGGAATCCCGAGATGGCCCCTAGCACCTCGCATGGGGACTGGCCCTTTCTGAGGCCACCAGAGTGGGTCCCTGAGGTCCCCGTCGTAACTCGAGAAAACCTGCCGCAACTCCAGAATATCCAGGAGGTTCTCCCCTGCAGGCGAGATGAGGCCCATTTCCGCAGAGGCTTCTCGGAGCCAATCACACCTCACCTCTGGAACGTCGAAAGGGTCTTTCACACCCTTGGTGCAACTCAAGAAGTTCCCCGACATACCCGTCTCCACTCGAGAGGAAACACGAGGGTCCCGCCCACATCCAGAGGAGCCCCGTTTCCTCCTCGTAGCTCGAGGTGATGGATCCTTTCCCTGCTTCGTCGGGAAAGAATTCCCGGCGTTCCCGTCGCATCTCAAGAGGAGGCCCTCTAAAGAGGAACGGCGAGAGGAACTCCAGGGTCGTGCCACCATTCCAAGAGTCCCCCAGATGTCTCAGTCCATTCCAGAGGAACCTCTTTTCCCTTCACCGGCTCGTCTTTCACACCGAGGATCGACTCACACCAAGGTGGCACGTGGCACAGCCCTGTGGGAAAGCCGCGTGGGAAAGCCTCGAGGGAAAGCCTCGAGGGAAAGCCACAGATCCCTTGATCCACGTGACAGGAAGCGTGACCCTACTGCTGCAGCTCGGGAGGGAAGCGCACGTGCATGCCCCCACTCGAGACGAGGCCTGACTCCCCTGGGGAGACTGAGAGGCACCCCAAGATCCATGTCAACACTGGAGAGGAATGCTCAGGTTCGGCCCCGACTCCACATAAGGTCTTAGGCCCCGTCATCGACGGGAGAGTAATCCCGAGATGGCCCCTAGCACCTCGCATGGGGACTGGCCCTTCCTGAGGCCACCAGAGCGGGTCCCTGAGGTCCCCGTCGTAACTCGAGAAGACCTGCCGCAACTCCAGAATATCCAGGAGGTTCTCCCCTGCAGGCGAGATGAGGCCCATTTCCGCAGAGGCTTCTCGGGGCTAATCACACCTCACCTCTGGAACGTCGAAAGGGTCCTTCACACCCTTGGTGCAACTCAAGAAGTTTCCCGACATACCCGTCTCCACTCGAGAGGAAACACGAGGGGTCCGCCCACATCCAGAGGAGCCCCATTTCTGCCTCGTAGCTCGAGGTGAGGGATCCTTTCCCTCCTTCGTCGGGAAAGAATTCAGGGCGTTCCCGTCGAATCTCAAGAGGAGGCCCTCTCAACAGGAACGGCGAGAGGAACTCCAGGGTCCTGCCACCATTCCAAGAGTCCCCCAGGTGTCTCAGTCCATTCCAGAGGAACCTCTTTTCCCGTCACCGGCTCGTCTTTCACTCCGAGGATCGACTCACACCAAGGTGGCACGTGGCACAGACCTGTGGGAAAGCCTCGTGGGAAAGCCTCGAGGGAAAGCCTCGAGGGAAAGCCACAGATCCCTTGATCCACGTGACAGGAAGCGTGACCCTACTGCTGCAGCTCGGGAGGGAAGCGCACGTGCATGCCCCCACTCGAAACGAAGCCTGACTCCCCTGGGGAGACTGAGAGGCACCCCAAGATCCATGTCAACACTGGAGAGGAATCCTCAGGTTCCGGCCGCGACTCCACACAAGGAATTAGGCCCCGGCATCGATGGGAGAGGAATCCCGATAAGATCCCTAACAACTCGCATGGGGTTTGGCCCTTCCTGAGGCCACCAGAGCGGGTCCCTGAGGTCCCTGTCGTAACTCGAGAAGACCTGGCGCAACTCGAGAATATCCAGGAGGTTCTCCCCTGCAGGCGAAATGAGGCCCGTTTCGCAGAGGCTTCTCGGGGCTAATCACACCTCACCTCTGGAACGTCGAAAGGTCCCTTCCCACCCTTGGTGCAACTCAAGAAGTTCCCCGACATACCCGTCTCCACTCGAGAGGAAACACGAGGGTCCCGCCCACATCCAGAGGAGCCCCGTTTCCGCCTCGTAGCTCGAGGTGATGGATCCTTTCCCTGCTTCGTCGGGAAAGAATTCCCGGCGTTCCCGTCGCATCTCAAGAGGAGGCCCTCTAAAGAGGAACGGCGAGAGGAACTCCAGGGTCGTGCCACCATTCCAAGAGTCCCCCAGATGTCTCAGTCCATTCCAGAGGAACCTCTTTTCCCTTCACCGGCTCGTCTTTCACACCGAGGATCGACTCACACCAAGGTGGCACGTGGCACAGCCCTGTGGGAAAGCCGCGTGGGAAAGCCTCGAGGGAAAGCCTCGAGGGAAAGCCACAGATCCCTTGATCCACGTGACAGGAAGCGTGACCCTACTGCTGCAGCTCGGGAGGGAAGCGCACGTGCATGCCCCCACTCGAGACGAGGCCTGACTCCCCTGGGGAGACTGAGAGGCACCCCAAGATCCATGTCAACACTGGAGAGGAATGCTCAGGTTCGGCCCCGACTCCACACAAGGTCTTAGGCCCCGTCATTGACGGGAGAGGAATCCCGAGATGGCCCCTAGCACCTCGCATGGGGACTGGCCCTTCCTGAGGCCACCAGAGCGGATCCCTGAGGTCCCCGTCGTAACTCGAGAAGACCTGCCGCAACTCCAGAATATCCAGGAGGTTCTCCCCTGCAGGCGAGATGAGGCCCATTTCCGCAGAAGCTTCTCGGAGCTAATCACACCTCACCTCTGGAACGTCAAAAGGGTCCTTCACACTCTTGGTGCAACTCAAGAAGTTCCCCGACATACCCGTCTCCACTCGAGAGGAAACACGAGGGTCCCGCCCACATCCAGAGGAGCCCCGTTTCCGCCTCGTAGCTCGAGGTGAGGGATCCTTTCCCTGCTTCGTCGGGAAAGAGTTCCCGGCGTTCCCGTCGCATCTCAAGAGGAGGCCCTCTCAACAGGAACGGCGAGAGGAACTCCAGGGTCCTGCCACCGTTCCACGAGTCCCCCAGATATCTCAGTCCATTCCAGAGGAACCTCTTTTCCCATCACCGGCTCGTCTTTCACTCCGAGGATCGACTCACACCAAGGTGGCACGTGGCACAGCCCTGTGGGAAAGCCTCGTGTGAAAGCCTCGAGGGAAAGCCTCGAGGGAAAGCCACAGATCCCTTGATCCACGTCACAGGAAGCGTGACCCTACTGCTGCAGCTCGGGAGGGAAGTGCACGTGCATGCCCCCACTCGAGACGAGGCCTGACTCCCCTGGGGAGACTGAGAGGCACCCCAAGATCCATGTCAACACTGGAGAGGAATCCTCAGGTTCCGGCCCCGACTACACACAAAGTCTTAGGCCCCGGCATCGATGGGAGAGGAATCCCGAGATGGCCCCTAGCACCTCGCATGGGGACTGGCCCTTCCTGAGGCCACCAGAGCGGGTCCCTGAGGTCCCCGTCGTAACTCGAGAAGACCTGCCGCAACTCGAGTATATCCAGGAGGTTCTCCCCTGCAGGCGAGATGAGGCCCATTTCGGCAGAGGTTTCTCAGGGCTAATCACACCTCACCTCTGGAACATCGAAAGGTTCCTTCCCACCCTTGGTACAACTCAAGAAGGTCCCCGACATACCCGTCTCCACTCGAGAGGAAACACGAGGGTCCCGCCCACATCCAGAGGAGCCCCGTTTCCGCCTCGTAGCTCGAGGTGAGGGATCCTTTACGTGCTTCTTCAGGAAAGAATTCCCGGCGTTC
Organism: Budorcas taxicolor; assembly: GCF_023091745.1. Taxonomy (NCBI): domain Eukaryota; kingdom Metazoa; phylum Chordata; class Mammalia; order Artiodactyla; family Bovidae; genus Budorcas; species Budorcas taxicolor. Next base: position 536,534 of record NW_026291768.1, read on the forward strand.
CGGTCGCAACTCAAGAGGAGGCCCTCTCAACTGGAACGGCGAGAGGAACTCCAGGGTCGTGCCACCATTCCAAGAGTCCTGCAGATGTCTCAGTCCATTCCAGAGGAACCTCTTTTCCCTTCACCGGCTCGTCTTTCACGCTGAGGATCGACTCACACCAACGTGGCTCTTGGCATAGTCCTTTGGGAAAGCCTCGTTTGAAAGCCTCGAGGGAAAGCCTAGAGAGAAGGACACAGATCCCTTGATCCACGTGACAGGAAGCGTGACCCTACTGCTGCAGCTCGGGAGGGAAGCGCACGTGCATGCCCCCACTCGAGACGAGGCCTGACTCCCCTGGGGAGACTGAGAGGCACCCCAAGATCCATGTCAACACTGGAGAGGAATGCTCAGGTTCGGCCCCGACTCCACATAAGGTCTTAGGCCCCGTCATCGACGGGAGAGGAATCCCGAGATGGCCCCTAGCACCTCGCATGGGGACTGGCCCTTTCTGAGGCCACCAGAGCGGGTCCCTGAGGTCCCCGTCGTAACTCGAGAAGACCTGCCGCAACTCCAGAATATCCAGGAGGTTCTCCCCTGCAGGCGAGATGAGGCCCATTTCCGCAGAGGCTTCTCGGGGCTAATCACACCTCACCTCTGGAACGTCGAAAGGGTCCTTCACACCCTTGGTGCAACTCAAGAAGTTTCCCGACATACCCGTCTCCACTCGAGAGGAAACACGAGGGGTCCGCCCACATCCAGAGGAGCCCCATTTCCGCCTCGTAGCTCAAGGTGAGGGATCCTTTCCCTCCTTCGTCGGGAAAGAATTCAGGGCGTTCCCGTCGAATCTCAAGAGGAGGCCCTCTCAACAGGAACGGCAAGAGGAACTCCAGGATCCTGCCACCATTCCAAGAGTCCCCCAGATGTCTCAGTCCATTCCAGAGGAACCTCTTTTCCCGTCACCGGCTCGTCTTTCACTCCGAGGATCGACTCACACCAAGGTGGCACGTGGCACAGACCTGTGGGAAAGCCTCGTGGGAAAGCCTCGAGGGAAAGCCTCGAGGGAAAGCCACAGATCCCTTGATCCACGTGACAGGAAGCGTGACCCTACTGCTGCAGCTCGGGAGGGAAGCGCACGTGCATGCCCCCACTCGAAACGAAGCCTGACTCCCCTGGGGAGACTGAGAGGCACCCCAAGATCCATGTCAACACTGGAGAGGAATCCTCAGGTTCCGGCCGCGACTCCACACAAGGAATTAGGCCCCGGCATCGATGGGAGAGGAATCCCGATAAGATCCCTAACAACTCGCATGGGGTTTGGCCCTTCCTGAGGCCACCAGAGCGGGTCCCTGAGGTCCCCGTCGTAACTCGAGAAGACCTGGCGCAACTCGAGAATATCCAGGAGGTTCTCCCCTGCAGGCGAAATGAGGCCCGTTTCGCAGAGGCTTCTCGGGGCTAATCACACCTCACCTCTGGAACGTCGAAAGGTCCCTTCCCACCCTTGGTACAACTCAAGAAGTTCCCCGACTTACCCGTATCCACTCGAGAGTAAACACGAGGGTCCCGCCCACATCCAGAGGAGCCCCGTTTCCGCCTCGTAGCTCGAGGTTGCGGATCCTTTCCCTGCTTCGTCGGGAAAGAATTCCCGGCGTTCCTGTCGCATCTCAAAAGGAGGCCCTCTCAACAGGAACGGCGAGAGGAACTCCAGGGTCGTGCCACCATTCCAAGAGTCCCCCAGATGTCTCAGTCCATTCCAGAGGAACCTCTTTTCCCTTCAATGGCTCGTCTTTCATGCCGAGGATTGACTCACACCAAGGTGGCACTTGGCATAGCCCTGTGGGAAAGCCTCGTGGGAAAGCCTCGAGGGAAAGCCTCCAGGGAAAGCCACAGATCCCTTGATCCACGTGACAGGAAGCGTGACCCTACTGCTGCAGCTCGGGAGGAAAGCGCACGTGCATGCCCCCACTCGAGACGAAGCCTGACTCCCCTGGGGAGACTGAGAGGCACCCCAAGATCCATGTCAACACTGGAGAGGAATGCTCAGGTTCGGCCCCGACTCCACACAAGGTCTTAGGCCCCGTCATTGACGGGAGAGGAATCCCGAGATGGCCCCTAGCACCTCGCATGGGGACTGGCCCTTCCTGAGGCCACCAGAGCGGATCCCTGAGGTCCCCGTCGTAACTCGAGAAGACCTGGCGCAACTCGAGAATATCCAGGAGGTTCTCTCCTGCAGGCGAGATGAGTCCCATTTCCGCAGAGGCTTCTCGGAGCCAATCACACCTCACCTCTGGAACGTCGAAAGGGTCTTTCACACCCTTGGTGCAACTCAAGAAGTTCCCCGACATACCCGTCTCCACTCGAGAGGAAACACGAGGGTCCCGCCCACATCCAGAGGAGCCCCGTTTCCGCCTCGTAGCTCGAGGTGAGGGATCCTTTCCCTGCTTCGTCGGGAAAGAGTTCCCGGAGTTCCCGTCGCATCTCAAGAGGAGGCCCTCTCAACAGGAACGGCGAGAGGAACTCCAGGGTCCTGCCACCGTTCCAAGAGTCCCCCAGATATCTCAGTCCATTCCAGAGGAACCTCTTTTCCCATCACCGGCTCGTCTTTCACTCCGAGGATCGACTCACACCAAGGTGGCACGTGGCACAGCCCTGTGGGAAAGCCTCGTGTGAAAGCCTCGAGGGAAAGCCTCGAGGGAAAGCCACAGATCCCTTGATCCACGTCACAGGAAGCGTGACCCTACTGCTGCAGCTCGGGAGGGAAGTGCACGTGCATGCCCCCACTCGAGACGAGGCCTGACTCCCCTGGGGAGACTGAGAGGCACCCCAAGATCCATGTCAACACTGGAGAGGAATCCTCAGGTTCCGGCCTCGACTCCACACAAAGTCTTAGGCCCCGGCATCGATGGGAGAGGAATCCCGAGATGGCCCCTAGCACATCGCATGGGGACTGGCCCTTCCTGAGGCCACCAGAGCGGGTCCCTGAGGTCCCCGTCGTAACTCGAGAAGACCTGCCGCAACTCGAGTATATCCAGGAGGTTCTCCCCTGCAGGCGAGATGAGGCCCATTTCAGCAGAGGTTTCTCAGGGCTAATCACACCTCACCTCTGGAACATCGAAAGGTTCCTTCCCACCCTTGGTACAACTCAAGAAGGTCCCCGACATACCCGTCTCCACTCGAGAGGAAACACGAGGGTCCCGCCCACATCCAGAGGAGCCCCGTTTCCGCCTCGTAGCTCGAGGTGAGGGATCCTTTACGTGCTTCTTCAGGAAAGAATTCCCGGCGTTCCGGTCGCAACTCAAGAGGAGGCCCTCTCAACAGGAACGGTGAGAGGAACTCCAGGGTCGTGCCACCATTCCAAGAGTCCTGCAGATGTCTCAGTCCATTCCAGAGGAACCTCTTTTCCCTTCACCGGCTCGTCTTTCATGCTGAGGATCGACTCACACCAACGTGGCTCTTGGCATAGTCCTTTGGGAAAGCCTCGTTTGAAAGCCTCGAGGGAAAGCCTAGAGAGAAGGACACAGATCCCTTGATCCACGTGACAGGAAGCGTGACCCTACTGCTGCAGCTCGGGAGGGAAGCGCACGTGCATGCCCCCACTCGAGACGAGGCCTGACTCCCCTGGGGAGACTCAGAGGCACCCCAAGATCCATGTCAACACTGGAGAGGAATGCTCAGGTTCCGGCCCCGACTCCACACAAGGACTTAGGCCCCGGCATCGACGGGACAGGAATCCTGAGAAGGTCCCTAGCACCTCGCATGGGGACTGGCCCTTCCTGAGGCCACCAGAGCGGGTCCTTGAGGTCCCCGTCGTAACTCGAGAACACCTGCCGCAACTCGAGAATATCCAGGAGGTTCTCCCCTGCAGGCGAGATGAGGCCCATTTCCGCAGAGGCTTCTCGGAGCTAATCACACCTCACCTCTGGAATGTCAAAAGGGTCCTTCACACCCTTGGTGCAAGTCAAGAAGTTCCCCGACATACCCGTCTCCACTCGAGAGGAAACACGAGGGTCCCGCCCACATCCAGAGGAGCCCCGTTTCCGCCTCGTAGCTCGAGATGAGGGATCCTTTCTCTGCTTCGTCGGGAAAGCATTCCCGGCATTCCCATCGCATCTCAAGAGGAGGCCCTCTCAACAGGAACGGCGAGAGGAACTCCAGGGTCCTGCCACCGTTCCAAGAGTCCCCCAGATGTCTCAGTCCATTCCAGAGGAACCTCTTTTCCCGTCACCGGCTCGTCTTTCACTCCGAGGATCGACTCACACCAAGGTGGCACGTGGCACAGCCCTGTGGGAAAGCCTCGTGGGAAAGCCTCGAGGGAAAGCCTCGAGGGAAAGCCACAGATCCCTTGATCCACGTGACAGGAAGCGTGACCCTACTACTGCAGCTTGGGAGGAAGCGCACGTGCATGCCCCCACTCGAGACGAGGCCTGACTCCCCTGGGGAGACTGAGAGGCACCCCAAGATCCATGTCAACACTGGAGAGGAATGCTCAGGTTCGGCCCCGACTCCACATAAGGTCTTAGGCCCCGTCATCGACGGGAGAGGAATCCCGAGATGGCCCCTAGCACCTCGCATGGGGACTGGCCCTTTCTCAGGCCACCAGAGCGGGTCCCTGAGGTCCCCGTCGTAACTCGAGAAGACCTGCCGCAACTCCAGAATATCCAGGAGGTTCTCCCCTGCAGGCGAGATGAGGCCCATTTCCGCAGAGGCTTCTCGGGGCTAATCACACCTCACCTCTGGAACGTCGAAAGGGTCCTTCACACCCTTGGTGCAACTCAAGAAGTTTCCCGACATACCCGTCTCCACTCGAGAGGAAACACGAGGGGTCCGCCCACATCCAGAGGAGCCCCATTTCCGCCTCGTAGCTCGAGGTGAGGGATCTTTTCCCTCCTTCGTCGGGAAAGAATTCAGGGCGTTCCCGTCGAATCTCAAGAGGAGGCCCTCTCAACAGGAACGGCGAGAGGAACTCCAGGATCCTGCCACCATTCCAAGAGTCCCCCAGATGTCTCAGTCCATTCCAGAGGAACCTCTTTTCCCGTCACCGGCTCGTCTTTCACTCCGAGGATCGACTCACACCAAGGTGGCACGTGGCACAGACCTGTGGGAAAGCCTCGTGGGAAAGCCTCGAGGGAAAGCCTCGAGGGAAAGCCACAGATCCCTTGATCCACGTGACAGGAAGCGTGACCCTACTGCTGCAGCTCGGGAGGGAAGCGCACGTGCATGCCCCCACTCGAAACGAAGCCTGACTCCCCTGGGGAGACTGAGAGGCACCCCAAGATCCATGTCAACACTGGAGAGGAATCCTCAGGTTCCGGCCGCGACTCCACACAAGGAATTAGGCCCCGGCATCGATGGGAGAGGAATCCCGATAAGATCCCTAACAACTCGCATGGGGTTTGGCCCTTCCTGAGGCCACCAGAGCGGGTCCCTGAGGTCCCCGTCGTAACTCGAGAAGACCTGGCGCAACTCGAGAATATCCAGGAGGTTCTCCCCTGCAGGCGAAATGAGGCCCGTTTCGCAGAGGCTTCTCGGGGCTAATCACACCTCACCTCTGGAACGTCGAAAGGTCCCTTCCCACCCTTGGTACAACTCAAGAAGTTCCCCGACTTACCCGTATCCACTCGAGAGTAAACACGAGGGTCCCGCCCACATCCAGAGGAGCCCCGTTTCCGCCTCGTAGCTCGAGGTTGCGGATCCTTTCCCTGCTTCGTCGGGAAAGAATTCCCGGCGTTCCTGTCGCATCTCAAAAGGAGGCCCTCTCAACAGGAACGGCGAGAGGAACTCCAGGGTCGTGCCACCATTCCAAGAGTCCCCCAGATGTCTCAGTCCATTCCAGAGGAACCTCTTTTCCCTTCAATGGCTCGTCTTTCATGCCGAGGATTGACTCACACCAAGGTGGCACTTGGCATAGCCCTGTGGGAAAGCCTCGTGGGAAAGCCTCGAGGGAAAGCCTCCAGGGAAAGCCACAGATCCCTTGATCCACGTGACAGGAAGCGTGACCCTACTGCTGCAGCTCGGGAGGAAAGCGCACGTGCATGCCCCCACTCGAGACGAAGCCTGACTCCCCTGGGGAGACTGAGAGGCACCCCAAGATCCATGTCAACACTGGAGAGGAATGCTCAGGTTCGGCCCCGACTCCACACAAGGTCTTAGGCCCCGTCATTGACGGGAGAGGAATCCCGAGATGGCCCCTAGCACCTCGCATGGGGACTGGCCCTTCCTGAGGCCACCAGAGCGGATCCCTGAGGTCCCCGTCGTAACTCGAGAAGACCTGCCGCAACTCGAGAATATCCAGGAGGTTCTCCCCTGCAGGCGAGATGAGGCCCATTTCCGCAGAGGCTTCTCGGAGCCAATCACACCTCACCTCTGGAACGTCGAAAGGGTCTTTCACACCCTTGGTGCAACTCAAGAAGTTCCCCGACATACCCGTCTCCACTCGAGAGGAAACACGAGGGTCCCGCCCACATCCAGAGGAGCCCCGTTTCCGCCTCGTAGCTCGAGGTGAGGGATCCTTTCCCTGCTTCCTCGGGAAAGAGTTCCCGGCGTTCCCGTCGCATCTCAAGAGGAGGCCCTCTCAACAGGAACGGCGAGAGGAACTCCAGGGTCCTGCCACCGTTCCAAGAGTCCCCCAGATATCTCAGTCCATTCCAGAGGAACCTCTTTTCCCATCACCGGCTCGTCTTTCACTCCGAGGATCGACTCACACCAAGGTGGCACGTGGCACAGCCCTGTGGGAAAGCCTCGTGTGAAAGCCTCGAGGGAAAGCCTCGAGGGAAAGCCACAGATCCCTTGATCCACGTCACAGGAAGCGTGACCCTACTGCTGCAGCTCGGGAGGGAAGTGCACGTGCATGCCCCCACTCGAGACGAGGCCTGACTCCCCTGGGGAGACTGAGAGGCACCCCAAGATCCATGTCAACACTGGAGAGGAATCCTCAGGTTCCGGCCCCGACTCCACACAAAGTCTTAGGCCCCGGCATCGATGGGAGAGGAATCCCGAGATGGCCCCTAGCACATCGCATGGGGACTGGCCCTTCCTGAGGCCACCAGAGCGGGTCCCTGAGGTCCCCGTCGTAACTCGAGAAGACCTGCCGCAACTCGAGTATATCCAGGAGGTTCTCCCCTGCAGGCGAGATGAGGCCCATTTCAGCAGAGGTTACTCAGGGCTAATCACACCTCACCTCTGGAACATCGAAAGGTTCCTTCCCACCCTTGGTACAACTCAAGAAGTTCCCCGACATACCCGTCTCCACTCGAGAGGAAACACGAGGGTCCCGCCCACATCCAGAGGAGCCCCGTTTCCGCCTCGTAGCTCGAGGTGAGGGATCCTTTACGTGCTTCTTCAGGAAAGAATTCCCGGCGTTCCGGTCGCAACTCAAGAGGAGGCCCTCTCAACAGGAACGGTGAGAGGAACTCCAGGGTCGTGCCACCATTCCAAGAGTCCTGCAGATGTCTCAGTCCATTCCAGAGGAACCTCTTTTCCCTTCACCGGCTCGTCTTTCATGCTGAGGATCGACTCACACCAACGTGGCTCTTGGCATAGTCCTTTGGGAAAGCCTCGTTTGAAAGCCTCGAGGGAAAGCCTAGAGAGAAGGACACAGATCCCTTGATCCACGTGACAGGAAGCGTGACCCTACTGCTGCAGCTCGGGAGGGAAGCGCACGTGCATGCCCCCACTCGAGACGAGGCCTGACTCCCCTGGGGAGACTCAGAGGCACCCCAAGATCCATGTCAACACTGGAGAGGAATGCTCAGGTTCCGGCCCCGACTCCACACAAGGACTTAGGCCCCGGCATCGACGGGACAGGAATCCTGAGAAGGTCCCTAGCACCTCGCATGGGGACTGGCCCTTCCTGAGGCCACCAGAGCGGGTCCTTGAGGTCCCCGTCGTAACTCGAGAACACCTGCCGCAACTCGAGAATATCCAGGAGGTTCTCCCCTGCAGGCGAGATGAGGCCCATTTCCGCAGAGGCTTCTCGGAGCTAATCACACCTCACCTCTGGAATGTCAAAAGGGTCCTTCACACCCTTGGTGCAAGTCAAGAAGTTCCCCGACATACCCGTCTCCACTCGAGAGGAAACACGAGGGTCCCGCCCACATCCAGAGGAGCCCCGTTTCCGCCTCGTAGCTCGAGATGAGGGATCCTTTCTCTGCTTCGTCGGGAAAGCATTCCCGGCATTCCCGTCGCATCTCAAGAGGAGGCCCTCTCAACAGGAACGGCGAGAGGAACTCCAGGGTCCTGCCACCGTTCCAAGAGTCCCCCAGATGTCTCAGTCCATTCCAGAGGAACCTCTTTTCCCGTCACCGGCTCGTCTTTCACTCCGAGGATCGACTCACACCAAGGTGGCACGTGGCACAGCCCTGTGGGAAAGCCTCGTGGGAAAGCCTCGAGGGAAAGCCTCGAGGGAAAGCCACAGATCCCTTGATCCACGTGACAGGAAGCGTGACCCTACTACTGCAGCTTGGGAGGAAGCGCACGTGCATGCCCCCACTCGAGACGAGGCCTGACTCCCCTGGGGAGACTGAGAGGCACCCCAAGATCCATGTCAACACTGGAGAGGAATCCTCAGGTTCCGGCCCCGACTCCACACAAGGTCTTAGGCCCCGGCATCGATGGGAGAGGAATCCCGAGATGGCCCCTAGCACCTCGCATGGGGACTGGCCCTTCCTGAGGCCACCAGAGCGGGTCCCTGAGGTCCCCGTCGTAACTCGAGAAGACCTGCCGCAACTCGAGTATATCCAGGAGGTTCTCCCCTGCAGGCGAGATGAGGCCCATTTCGGCAGAGGCTTCTCAGGGCTAATCACACCTCACCTCTGGAACATCGAAAGGTTCCTTCCCACCCTTGGTACAACTCAAGAAGGTCCCCGACATACCCGTCTCCACTCGAGAGGAAACACGAGGGTCCCGCCCACATCCAGAGGAGCCCCGTTTCCGCCTCGTAGCTCGAGGTGAGGGATCCTTTACGTGCTTCTTCAGGAAAGAATTCCCGGCGTTCCGGTCGCAACTCAAGAGGAGGCCCTCTCAACAGGAACGGTGAGAGGAACTCCAGGGTCGTGCCACCATTCCAAGAGTCCTGCAGATGTCTCAGTCCATTCCAGAGGAACCTCTTTTCCCTTCACCGGCTCGTCTTTCATGCTGAGGATCGACTCACACCAACGTGGCTCTTGGCATAGTCCTTTGGGAAAGCCTCGTTTGAAAGCCTCGAGGGAAAGCCTAGAGAGAAGGACACAGATCCCTTGATCCACGTGACAGGAAGCGTGACCCTACTGCTGCAGCTCGGGAGGGAAGCGCACGTGCATGCCCCCACTCGAGACGAGGCCTGACTCCCCTGGGGAGACTCAGAGGCACCCCAAGATCCATGTCAACACTGGAGAGGAATGCTCAGGTTCCGGCCCCGACTCCACACAAGGACTTAGGCCCCGGCATCGACGGGACAGGAATCCTGAGAAGGTCCCTAGCACCTCGCATGGGGACTGGCCCTTCCTGAGGCCACCAGAGCGGGTCCTTGAGGTCCCCGTCGTAACTCGAGAACACCTGCCGCAACTCGAGAATATCCAGGAGGTTCTCCCCTGCAGGCGAGATGAGGCCCATTTCCGCAGAGGCTTCTCGGAGCTAATCACACCTCACCTCTGGAATGTCAAAAGGGTCCTTCACACCCTTGGTGCAAGTCAAGAAGTTCCCCGACATACCCGTCTCCACTCGAGAGGAAACACGAGGGTCCCGCCCACATCCAGAGGAGCCCCGTTTCCGCCTCGTAGCTCGAGATGAGGGATCCTTTCTCTGCTTCGTCGGGAAAGCATTCCCGGCATTCCCGTCGCATCTCAAGAGGAGGCCCTCTCAACAGGAACGGCGAGAGGAACTCCAGGGTCCTGCCACCGTTCCAAGAGTCCCCCAGATGTCTCAGTCCATTCCAGAGGAACCTCTTTTCCCGTCACCGGCTCGTCTTTCACTCCGAGGATCGACTCACACCAAGGTGGCACGTGGCACAGCCCTGTGGGAAAGCCTCGTGGGAAAGCCTCGAGGGAAAGCCTCGAGGGAAAGCCACAGATCCCTTGATCCACGTGACAGGAAGCGTGACCCTACTACTGCAGCTTGGGAGGAAGCGCACGTGCATGCCCCCACTCGAGACGAGGCCTGACTCCCCTGGGGAGACTGAGAGGCACCCCAAGATCCATGTCAACACTGGAGAGGAATCCTCAGGTTCCGGCCCCGACTCCACACAAGGTCTTAGGCCCCGGCATCGATGGGAGAGGAATCCCGAGATGGCCCCTAGCACCTCGCATGGGGACTGGCCCTTCCTGAGGCCACCAGAGCGGGTCCCTGAGGTCCCCGTCGTAACTCGAGAAGACCTGCCGCAACTCGAGTATATCCAGGAGGTTCTCCCCTGCAGGCGAGATGAGGCCCATTTCGGCAGAGGCTTCTCAGGGCTAATCACACCTCACCTCTGGAACATCGAAAGGTTCCTTCCCACCCTTGGTACAACTCAAGAAGGTCCCCGACATACCCGTCTCCACTCGAGAGGAAACACGAGGGTCCCGCCCACATCCAGAGGAGCCCCGTTTCCGCCTCGTAGCTCGAGGTGAGGGATCCTTTACGTGCTTCTTCAGGAAAGAATTCCCGGCGTTCCGGTCGCACCTCAAGAGGAGGCCCTCTAAACAGGAACGGCGAGAGGAAATCCAGGGTCGTGCCACCATTCCAAGAGTCCTCCAGATGTCTCAGTCCATTCCAGAGGAACCTCTTTTCCCTTCACCGGCTCGTCTTTCACGCCGAGGATCGACTCACACCAACGTGGCTCTTGGCATAGCCCTTTGGGAAAGCCTCGTTTGAAAGCCTCGAGGGAAAGCCTCGAGAGAAGGACACAGATCCCTTGATCCACGTGACAGGAAGTGTGACCCTACTGCTGCAGCTCGGGAGGGAAGCGCACGTGCATGCCCCCACTCGAGACGAAGCCTGATTCCCCTGGGGAGACTCAGAGGCACCCCAAAATCCATGTCAACACTGGAGAGGAATGCTCAGGTTCCAGCCCCGACTCCACATAAGGTCTTAGGACCCGGCATCGATGGGAGAGGAATCACGAGATGGCCCCTAGCAACTCGCATGGGGACTGGCCCTTCCTGAGGCCACCAGAGCGGGTCCTTGAGGTCCCCGTCGTAACTCTAGAACACCTGCCGCAACTCGAGAATATCCAGGAGGTTCTCCCATGCAGGCAAGATGAGGCCCATTTCCGCAGAGGCTTCTCGGGGCTAATCACACCTCACCTCTGGAACGTCGAAAGGGTCCTTCACACCCTTGGTGCAACTCAAGAAGTTTACCGACATACCCGTCACCACTCGAGAGGAAACACGAGAGTCCCGCCCACATCCAGAGGAGCCCCGTTTCCGCCTCGTAGCTCGAGGTGAGGGATCCTTTCCCTACTTCGTCGGGAAAGAATTCCGGGCGTTCCCGTCGCATCTCAAGAGGAGGCCCTCTCAACAGGAACGGCGAGAGGAACTCCAGGGTCCTGCCACCATTCCAAGAGTACCCCAGATGTCTCAGTCCATTCCAGAGGAACCTCTTTTCCCTTCACCGGCTCGTCTTTCACGCCGAGGATCGACTCACACCAAGGTGGCACTTGGCACAGCCCTGTGGGAAAGCCTCGTGGGAAAGCCTCGAGGGATAGCCTCGAGGGAAAGCCACAGATCCCTTGATCCACGTGACAGGAAGCGTGACCCTACTGCTGCCGCTCGGGAGGGAAGTGCACGTGCATGCCCCCACTCGAGACGAGGCCTGACTCCCCTGGGGAGACTGAGAGGCACCCCAAGATCCATGTCAACACTGGAGAGGAATGCTCAGGTTCCGGCCCCGACTCCACACAAGGTCTTAGGCCCCGGCATCGATGGGAGGGGAATCCCGAGATGGCCCCTAGCACCTCGCATGGGGACTGGCCCTTCCTGAGGCCACAAGAGCGGGTCCCTGAGGTCCCCGTCGTAACTCGAGAAGACCTGCCGCAACTCGAGAATATCCAGGAGGTTCTCCCATGCAGGCGAGATGAGGCCCATTTCCGCAGAGGCTTCTTTGGGCTAATCACACCTCACCTCTGGAACGTCGAAAGGGTCCTTCACACCCTTGGTGCAACTCAAGAAGTTCCCCGACATACCCGTCTCCACTCGAGAGGAAACACGAGGGTCCCGCCCACATCCAGAGGAGCCCCGTTTCCGCCTCGTAGCTCGAGGTGAGGGATCCTTTCCCTGCTTCGTCGGGAAAGAGTTCCCGGCGTTCCCGTCGCATCTTAAGAGGAGGCCCTCTCAACAGGAACGGCGAGAGGAACTGCAGGGTCGTGCCACCATTCCAAGAGTCCCCCAGATGTCTCAGTCCATTCCAGAGGAACCCCTTTTCCCTTCACCTGCTCGTCTTTCACGCCGAGGATCGACTCACACCAAGGTGTCACTTGGCACAGCCCTGTGGGAAAGCCTCGTGTGAAAGCCTCGAGGGAAAGCCTCGAGGGAAAGCCACAGATCCCTTGATCCACGTGACAGGAAGCGTGACCCTACTGCTGCAGCTCGGGAGGGAAGCGCACGTGCATGCCCCCACTCGAATCGAAGCCTGACTCCCCTGGGGAGACTGAGAGGCACCCCAAGATCCATGTCAACACTGGAGAGGAATCCTCAGGTTCCGGCCGCGACTCCACACAAGGAATTAGGCCCCGGCATCGATGGGAGAGGAATCCCGATAAGATCCCTAACAACTCGCATGGGGTTTGGCCCTTCCTGAGGCCACCAGAGCGGGTCCCTGAGGTCCCCGTCGTAACTCGAGAAGACCTGGCGCAACTCGAGAATATCCAGGAGGTTCTCCCCTGCAGGCGAAATGAGGCCCGTTTCGCAGAGGCTTCTCGGGGCTAATCACACCTCACCTCTGGAACGTCGAAAGGTCCCTTCCCACCCTTGGTACAACTCAAGAAGTTCCCCGACTTACCCGTATCCACTCGAGAGTAAACACGAGGGTCCCGCCCACATCCAGAGGAGCCCCGTTTCTGCCTCGTAGCTCGAGGTTGCGGATCCTTTCCCTGCTTCGTCGGGAAAGAATTCCCGGCGTTCCTGTCGCATCTCAAAAGGAGGCCCTCTCAACAGGAACGGCGAGAGGAACTCCAGGGTCGTGCCACCATTCCAAGAGTCCCCCAGATGTCTCAGTCCATTCCAGAGGAACCTCTTTTCCCGTCACCGGCTCGTCTTTCACTCCGAGGATCGACTCACACCAAGGTGGCACGTGGCACAGCCCTGTGGGAAAGCCTCGTGGGAAAGCCTCGAGGGAAAGCCTCGAGGGAAAGCCACAGATCCCTTGATCCACGTGACAGGAAGCGTGACCCTACTGCTGCAGCTCGGGAGGGAAGCGCACGTGCATGCCCCCACTCGAAACGAAGCCTGACTCCCCTGGGGAGACTGAGAGGCACCCCAAGATCCATGTCAACACTGGAGAGGAATCCTCAGGTTCCGGCCGCGACTCCACACAAGGAATTAGGCCCCGGCATCGATGGGAGAGGAATCCCGATAAGATCCCTAACAACTCGCATGGGGTTTGGCCCTTCCTGAGGCCACCAGAGCGGGTCCCTGAGGTCCCCGTCGTAACTCGAGAAGACCTGGCGCAACTCGAGAATATCCAGGAGGTTCTCCCCTGCAGGCGAAATGAGGCCCGTTTCGCAGAGGCTTCTCGGGGATAATCACACCTCACCTCTGGAACGTCGAAAGGTCCCTTCCCACCCTTGGTACAACTCAAGAAGTTCCCCGACTTACCCGTATCCACTCGAGAGTAAACACGAGGGTCCCGCCCACATCCAGAGGAGCCCCGTTTCCGCCTCGTAGCTCGAGGTTGCGGATCCTTTCCCTGCTTCGTCGGGAAAGAATTCCCGGCGTTCCTGTCGCATCTCAAAAGGAGGCCCTCTCAACAGGAACGGCGAGAGGAACTCCAGGGTCGTGCCACCATTCCAAGAGTCCCCCAGATGTCTCAGTCCATTCCAGAGGAACCTCTTTTCCCTTCAATGGCTCGTCTTTCATGCCGAGGATTGACTCACACCAAGGTGGCACTTGGCATAGCCCTGTGGGAAAGCCTCGTGGGAAAGCCTCGAGGGAAAGCCTCCAGGGAAAGCCACAGATCCCTTGATCCACGTGACAGGAAGCGTGACCCTACTGCTGCAGCTCGGGAGGAAAGCGCACGTGCATGCCCCCACTCGAGACAAAGCCTGACTCCCCTGGGGAGACTGAGAGGCACCCCAAGATCCATGTCAACACTGGAGAGGAATGCTCAGGTTCGGCCCCGACTCCACACAAGGTCTTAGGCCCCGTCATTGACGGGAGAGGAATCCCGAGATGGCCCCTAGCACCTCGCATGGGGACTGGCCCTTCCTGAGGCCACCAGAGCGGATCCCTGAGGTCCCCGTCGTAACTCGAGAAGACCTGCCGCAACTCGAGAATATCCAGGAGGTTCTCCCCTGCAGGCGAGATGAGGCCCATTTCCGCAGAGGCTTCTCGGAGCCAATCACACCTCACCTCTGGAACGTCGAAAGGGTCTTTCACACCCTTGGTGCAACTCAAGAAGTTCCCCGACATACCCGTCTCCACTCGAGAGGAAACACGAGGGTCCCGCCCACATCCAGAGGAGCCCCGTTTCCGCCTCGTAGCTCGAGGTGATGGATCCTTTCCCTGCTTCGTCGGGAAAGAATTCGCGGCGTTCCCGTCGCATCTCAAGAGGAGGCCCTCTAAAGAGGAACGGCGAGAGGAACTCCAGGGTCGTGCCACCATTCCAAGAGTCCCCCAGATGTCTCAGTCCATTCCAGAGGAACCTCTTTTCCCTTCACCGGCTCGTCTTTCACACCGAGGATCGACTCACACCAAGGTGGCACGTGGCACAGCCCTGTGGGAAAGCCGCGTGGGAAAGCCTCGAGGGAAAGCCTCGAGGGAAAGCCACAGATCCCTTGATCCACGTGACAGGAAGCGTGACCCTACTGCTGCAGCTCGGGAGGGAAGCGCACGTGCATGCCCCCACTCGAGACGAGGCCTGACTCCCCTGGGGAGACTGAGAGGCACCCCAAGATCCATGTCAACACTGGAGAGGAATGCTCAGGTTCGGCCCCGACTCCACATAAGGTCTTAGGCCCCGTCATCGACGGGAGAGTAATCCCGAGATGGCCCCTAGCACCTCGCATGGGGACTGGCCCTTTCTGAGGCCATCAGAGCGGGTCCCTGAGGTCCCCGTCGTAACTCGAGAAGACCTGCCGCAACTCCAGAATATCCAGGAGGTTCTCCCCTGCAGGCGAGATGAGGCCCATTTCCGCAGAGGCTTCTCGGGGCTAATCACACCTCACCTCTGGAACGTCGAAAGGGTCCTTCACACCCTTGGTGCAACTCAAGAAGTTTCCCGACATACCCGTCTCCACTCGAGAGGAAACACGAGGGGTCCGCCCACATCCAGAGGAGCCCCATTTCTGCCTCGTAGCTCGAGGTGAGGGATCCTTTCCCTCCTTCGTCGGGAAAGAATTCAGGGCGTTCCCGTCGAATCTCAAGAGGAGGCCCTCTCAACAGGAACGGCGAGAGGAACTCCAGGGTCCTGCCACCATTCCAAGAGTCCCCCAGGTGTCTCAGTCCATTCCAGAGGAACCTCTTTTCCCGTCACCGGCTCGTCTTTCACTCCGAGGATCGACTCACACCAAGGTGGCACGTGGCACAGACCTGTGGGAAAGCCTCGTGGGAAAGCCTCGAGGGAAAGCCTCGAGGGAAAGCCACAGATCCCTTGATCCACGTGACAGGAAGCGTGACCCTACTGCTGCAGCTCGGGAGGGAAGCGCACGTGCATGCCCCCACTCGAAACGAAGCCTGACTCCCCTGGGGAGACTGAGAGGCACCCCAAGATCCATGTCAACACTGGAGAGGAATCCTCAGGTTCCGGCCGCGACTCCACACAAGGAATTAGGCCCCGGCATCGATGGGAGAGGAATCCCGATAAGATCCCTAACAACTCGCATGGGGTTTGGCCCTTCCTGAGGCCACCAGAGCGGGTCCCTGAGGTCCCTGTCGTAACTCGAGAAGACCTGGCGCAACTCGAGAATATCCAGGAGGTTCTCCCCTGCAGGCGAAATGAGGCCCGTTTCGCAGAGGATTCTCGGGGCTAATCACACCTCACCTCTGGAACGTCGAAAGGTCCCTTCCCACCCTTGGTGCAACTCAAGAAGTTCCCCGACATACCCGTCTCCACTCGAGAGGAAACACGAGGGTCCCGCCCACATCCAGAGGAGCCCCGTTTCCGCCTCGTAGCTCGAGGTGATGGATCCTTTCCCTGCTTCGTCGGGAAAGAATTCCCGGCGTTCCCGTCGCATCTCAAGAGGAGGCCCTCTAAAGAGGAACGGCGAGAGGAACTCCAGGGTCGTGCCACCATTCCAAGAGTCCCCCAGATGTCTCAGTCCATTCCAGAGGAACCTCTTTTCCCTTCACCGGCTCGTCTTTCACACCGAGGATCGACTCACACCAAGGTGGCACGTGGCACAGCCCTGTGGGAAAGCCGCGTGGGAAAGCCTCGAGGGAAAGCCTCGAGGGAAAGCCACAGATCCCTTGATCCACGTGACAGGAAGCGTGACCCTACTGCTGCAGCTCGGGAGGGAAGCGCACGTGCATGCCCCCACTCGAGACGAGGCCTGACTCCCCTGGGGAGACTGAGAGGCACCCCAAGATCCATGTCAACACTGGAGAGGAATGCTCAGGTTCGGCCCCGACTCCACACAAGGTCTTAGGCCCCGTCATTGACGGGAGAGGAATCCCGAGATGGCCCCTAGCACCTCGCATGGGGACTGGCCCTTCCTGAGGCCACCAGAGCGGATCCCTGAGGTCCCCGTCGTAACTCGAGAAGACCTGCCGCAACTCCAGAATATCCAGGAGGTTCTCCCCTGCAGGCGAGATGAGGCCCATTTCCGCAGAGGCTTCTCGGAGCTAATCACACCTCACCTCTGGAACGTCAAAAGGGTCCTTCACACTCTTGGTGCAACTCAAGAAGTTCCCCGACATACCCGTCTCCACTCGAGAGGAAACACGAGGGTCCCGCCCACATCCAGAGGAGCCCCGTTTCCGCCTCGTAGCTCGAGGTGAGGGATCCTTTCCCTGCTTCGTCGGGAAAGAGTTCCCGGCGTTCCCGTCGCATCTCAAGAGGAGGCCCTCTCAACAGGAACGGCGAGAGGAACTCCAGGGTCCTGCCACCGTTCCACGAGTCCCCCAGATATCTCAGTCCATTCCAGAGGAACCTCTTTTCCCATCACCGGCTCGTCTTTCACTCCGAGGATCGACTCACACCAAGGTGGCACGTGGCACAGCCCTGTGGGAAAGCCTCGTGTGAAAGCCTCGAGGGAAAGCCTCGAGGGAAAGCCACAGATCCCTTGATCCACGTCACAGGAAGCGTGACCCTACTGCTGCAGCTCGGGAGGGAAGTGCACGTGCATGCCCCCACTCGAGACGAGGCCTGACTCCCCTGGGGAGACTGAGAGGCACCCCAAGATCCATGTCAACACTGGAGAGGAATCCTCAGGTTCCGGCCCCGACTCCACACAAAGTCTTAGGCCCCGGCATCGATGGGAGAGGAATCCCGAGATGGCCCCTAGCACCTCGCATGGGGACTGGCCCTTCCTGAGGCCACCAGAGCGGTTCCCTGAGGTCCCCGTCGTAACTCGAGAAGACCTGCCGCAACTCGAGTATATCCAGGAGGTTCTCCCCTGCAGGCGAGATGAGGCCCATTTCGGCAGAGGTTTCTCAGGGCTAATCACACCTCACCTCTGGAACATCGAAAGGTTCCTTCCCACCCTTGGTACAACTCAAGAAGGTCCCCGACATACCCGTCTCCACTCGAGAGGAAACACGAGGGTCCCGCCCACATCCAGAGGAGCCCCGTTTCCGCCTCGTAGCTCGAGGTGAGGGATCCTTTACGTGCTTCTTCAGGAAAGAATTCCCGGCGTTCCGGTCGCAACTCAAGAGGAGGCCCTCTCAACTGGAACGGCGAGAGGAACTCCAGGGTCGTGCCACCATTCCAAGAGTCCTGCAGATGTCTCAGTCCATTCCAGAGGAACCTCTTTTCCCTTCACCGGCTCGTCTTTCACGCTGAGGATCGACTCACACCAACGTGGCTCTTGGCATAGTCCTTTGGGAAAGCCTCGTTTGAAAGCCTCGAGGGAAAGCCTAGAGAGAAGGACACAGATCCCTTGATCCACGTGACAGGAAGCGTGACCCTACTGCTGCAGCTCGGGAGGGAAGCGCACGTGCATGCCCCCACTCGAGACGAGGCCTGACTCCCCTGGGGAGACTGAGAGGCACCCCAAGATCCATGTCAACACTGGAGAGGAATGCTCAGGTTCGGCCCCGACTCCACATAAGGTCTTAGGCCCCGTCATCGACGGGAGAGGAATCCCGAGATGGCCCCTAGCACCTCGCATGGGGACTGGCCCTTTCTGAGGCCACCAGAGCGGGTCCCTGAGGTCCCCGTCGTAACTCGAGAAGACCTGCCGCAACTCCAGAATATCCAGGAGGTTCTCCCCTGCAGGCGAGATGAGGCCCATTTCCGCAGAGGCTTCTCGGGGCTAATCACACCTCACCTCTGGAACGTCGAAAGGGTCCTTCACACCCTTGGTGCAACTCAAGAAGTTTCCCGACATACCCGTCTCCACTCGAGAGGAAACACGAGGGGTCCGCCCACATCCAGAGGAGCCCCATTTCCGCCTCGTAGCTCGAGGTGAGGGATCCTTTCCCTCCTTCGTCGGGAAAGAATTCAGGGCGTTCCCGTCGAATCTCAAGAGGAGGCCCTCTCAACAGGAACGGCGAGAGGAACTCCAGGATCCTGCCACCATTCCAAGAGTCCCCCAGATGTCTCAGTCCATTCCAGAGGAACCTCTTTTCCCGTCACCGGCTCGTCTTTCACTCCGAGGATCGACTCACACCAAGGTGGCACGTGGCACAGACCTGTGGGAAAGCCTCGTGGGAAAGCCTCGAGGGAAAGCCTCGAGGGAAAGCCACAGATCCCTTGATCCACGTGACAGGAAGCGTGACCCTACTGCTGCAGCTCGGGAGGGAAGCGCACGTGCATGCCCCCACTCGAAACGAAGCCTGACTCCCCTGGGGAGACTGAGAGGCACCCCAAGATCCATGTCAACACTGGAGAGGAATCCTCAGGTTCCGGCCGCGACTCCACACAAGGAATTAGGCCCCGGCATCGATGGGAGAGGAATCCCGATAAGATCCCTAACAACTCGCATGGCGTTTGGCCCTTCCTGAGGCCACCAGAGCTGGTCCCTGAGGTCCCCGTCGTAACTCGAGAAGACCTGGCGCAACTCGAGAATATCCAGGAGGTTCTCCCCTGCAGGCGAAAAGAGGCCCGTTTCGCAGAGGCTTCTCGGGGCTAATCACACCTCACCTCTGGAACGTCGAAAGGTCCCTTCCCACCCTTGGTACAACTCAAGAAGTTCCCCGACTTACCCGTATCCACTCGAGAGTAAACACGAGGGTCCCGCCCACATCCAGAGGAGCCCCGTTTCCGCCTCGTAGCTCGAGGTTGCGGATCCTTTCCCTGCTTCGTCGGGAAAGAATTCCCGGCGTTCCTGTCGCATCTCAAAAGGAGGCCCTCTCAACAGGAACGGCGAGAGGAACTCCAGGGTCGTGCCACCATTCCAAGAGTCCCCCAGATGTCTCAGTCCATTCCAGAGGAACCTCTTTTCCCTTCAATGGCTCGTCTTTCATGCCGAGGATTGACTCACACCAAGGTGGCACTTGGCATAGCCCTGTGGGAAAGCCTCGTGGGAAAGCCTCGAGGGAAAGCCTCCAGGGAAAGCCACAGATCCCTTGATCCACGTGACAGGAAGCGTGACCCTACTGCTGCAGCTCGGGAGGAAAGCGCACGTGCATGCCCCCACTCGAGACGAAGCCTGACTCCCCTGGGGAGACTGAGAGGCACCCCAAGATCCATGTCAACACTGGAGAGGAATGCTCAGGTTCGGCCCCGACTCCACACAAGGTCTTAGGCCCCGTCATTGACGGGAGAGGAATCCCGAGATGGCCCCTAGCACCTCGCATGGGGACTGGCCCTTCCTGAGGCCACCAGAGCGGATCCCTGAGGTCCCCGTCGTAACTCGAGAAGACCTGCCGCAACTCGAGAATATCCAGGAGGTTCTCCCCTGCAGGCGAGATGAGGCCCATTTCCGCAGAGGCTTCTCGGAGCCAATCACACCTCACCTCTGGAACGTCGAAAGGGTCTTTCACACACTTGGTGCAACTCAAGAAGTTCCCCGACATACCCGTCTCCACTCGAGAGGAAACACGAGGGTCCCGCCCACATCCAGAGGAGCCCCGTTTCCGCCTCGTAGCTCGAGGTGAGGGATCCTTTCACTGCTTCGTCGGGAAAGAGTTCCCGGCGTTCCCGTCGCATCTCAAGAGGAGGCCCTCTCAACAGGAACGGCGAGAGGAACTCCAGGGTCCTGCCACCGTTCCAAGAGTCCCCCAGATATCTCAGTCCATTCCAGAGGAACCTCTTTTCCCATCACCGGCTCGTCTTTCACTCCGAGGATCGACTCACACCAAGGTGGCACGTGGCACAGCCCTGTGGGAAAGCCTCGTGTGAAAGCCTCGAGGGAAAGCCTCGAGGGAAAGCCACAGATCCCTTGATCCACGTCACAGGAAGCGTGACCCTACTGCTGCAGCTCGGGAGGGAAGTGCACGTGCATGCCCCCACTCGAGACGAGGCCTGACTCCCCTGGGGAGACTGAGAGGCACCCCAAGATCCATGTCAACACTGGAGAGGAATCCTCAGGTTCCGGCCTCGACTCCACACAAAGTCTTAGGCCCCGGCATCGATGGGAGAGGAATCCCGAGATGGCCCCTAGCACATCGCATGGGGACTGGCCCTTCCTGAGGCCACCAGAGCGGGTCCCTGAGGTCCCCGTCGTAACTCGAGAAGACCTGCCGCAACTCGAGTATATCCAGGAGGTTCTCCCCTGCAGGCGAGATGAGGCCCATTTCAGCAGAGGTTTCTCAGGGCTAATCACACCTCACCTCTGGAACATCGAAAGGTTCCTTCCCACCCTTGGTACAACTCAAGAAGGTCCCCGACATACCCGTCTCCACTCGAGAGGAAACACGAGGGTCCCGCCCACATCCAGAGGAGCCCCGTTTCCGCCTCGTAGCTCGAGGTGAGGGATCCTTTACGTGCTTCTTCAGGAAAGAATTCCCGGCGTTCCGGTCGCAACTCAAGAGGAGGCCCTCTCAACAGGAACGGTGAGAGGAACTCCAGGGTCGTGCCACCATTCCAAGAGTCCTGCAGATGTCTCAGTCCATTCCAGAGGAACCTCTTTTCCCTTCACCGGCTCGTCTTTCATGCTGAGGATCGACTCACACCAACGTGGCTCTTGGCATAGTCCTTTGGGAAAGCCTCGTTTGAAAGCCTCGAGGGAAAGCCTAGAGAGAAGGACACAGATCCCTTGATCCACGTGACAGGAAGCGTGACCCTACTGCTGCAGCTCGGGAGGGAAGCGCACGTGCATGCCCCCACTCGAGACGAGGCCTGACTCCCCTGGGGAGACTCAGAGGCACCCCAAGATCCATGTCAACACTGGAGAGGAATGCTCAGGTTCCGGCCCCGACTCCACACAAGGACTTAGGCCCCGGCATCGACGGGACAGGAATCCTGAGAAGGTCCCTAGCACCTCGCATGGGGACTGGCCCTTCCTGAGGCCACCAGAGCGGGTCCTTGAGGTCCCCGTCGTAACTCGAGAACACCTGCCGCAACTCGAGAATATCCAGGAGGTTCTCCCCTGCAGGCGAGATGAGGCCCATTTCCGCAGAGGCTTCTCGGAGCTAATCACACCTCACCTCTGGAATGTCAAAAGGGTCCTTCACACCCTTGGTGCAAGTCAAGAAGTTCCCCGACATACCCGTCTCCACTCGAGAGGAAACACGAGGGTCCCGCCCACATCCAGAGGAGCCCCGTTTCCGCCTCGTAGCTCGAGATGAGGGATCCTTTCTCTGCTTCGTCGGGAAAGCATTCCCGGCATTCCCGTCGCATCTCAAGAGGAGGCCCTCTCAACAGGAACGGCGAGAGGAACTCCAGGGTCCTGCCACCGTTCCAAGAGTCCCCCAGATGTCTCAGTCCATTCCAGAGGAACCTCTTTTCCCGTCACCGGCTCGTCTTTCACTCCGAGGATCGACTCACACCAAGGTGGCACGTGGCACAGCCCTGTGGGAAAGCCTCGTGGGAAAGCCTCGAGGGAAAGCCTCGAGGGAAAGCCACAGATCCCTTGATCCACGTGACAGGAAGCGTGACCCTACTACTGCAGCTTGGGAGGAAGCGCACGTGCATGCCCCCACTCGAGACGAGGCCTGACTCCCCTGGGGAGACTGAGAGGCACCCCAAGATCCATGTCAACACTGGAGAGGAATCCTCAGGTTCCGGCCCCGACTCCACACAAGGTCTTAGGCCCCGGCATCGATGGGAGAGGAATCCCGAGATGGCCCCTAGCACCTCGCATGGGGACTGGCCCTTCCTGAGGCCACCAGAGCGGGTCCCTGAGGTCCCCGTCGTAACTCGAGAAGACCTGCCGCAACTCGAGTATATCCAGGAGGTTCTCCCCTGCAGGCGAGATGAGGCCCATTTCGGCAGAGGCTTCTCAGGGCTAATCACACCTCACCTCTGGAACATCGAAAGGTTCCTTCCCACCCTTGGTACAACTCAAGAAGTTCCCCGACATACCCGTCTCCACTCGAGAGGAAACACGAGGGTCCCGCCCACATCCAGAGGAGCCCCGTTTCCGCCTCGTAGCTCGAGGTGAGGGATCCTTTACGTGCTTCTTCAGGAAAGAATTCCCGGCGTTCCGGTCGCACCTCAAGAGGAGGCCCTCTAAACAGGAACGGCGAGAGGAAATCCAGGGTCGTGCCACCATTCCAAGAGTCCTCCAGATGTCTCAGTCCATTCCAGAGGAACCTCTTTTCCCTTCACCGGCTCGTCTTTCACGCCGAGGATCGACTCACACCAACGTGGCTCTTGGCATAGCCCTTTGGGAAAGCCTCGTTTGAAAGCCTCGAGGGAAAGCCTCGAGAGAAGGACACAGATCCCTTGATCCACGTGACAGGAAGTGTGACCCTACTGCTGCAGCTCGGGAGGGAAGCGCACGTGCATGCCCCCACTCGAGACGAAGCCTGATTCCCCTGGGGAGACTCAGAGGCACCCCAAAATCCATGTCAACACTGGAGAGGAATGCTCAGGTTCCAGCCCCGACTCCACATAAGGTCTTAGGACCCGGCATCGATGGGAGAGGAATCACGAGATGGCCCCTAGCAACTCGCATGGGGACTGGCCCTTCCTGAGGCCACCAGAGCGGGTCCTTGAGGTCCCCGTCGTAACTCTAGAACACCTGCCGCAACTCGAGAATATCCAGGAGGTTCTCCCATGCAGGCGAGATGAGGCCCATTTCCGCAGAGGCTTCTCGGGGCTAATCACACCTCACCTCTGGAACGTCGAAAGGGTCCTTCACACCCTTGGTGCAACTCAAGAAGTTTCCCGACATACCCGTCACCACTCGAGAGGAAACACGAGAGTCCCGCCCACATCCAGAGGAGCACCGTTTCCGCCTCGTAGCTCGAGGTGAGGGATCCTTTCCCTACTTCATCGGGAAAGAATTCCGGGCGTTCCCGTCGCATCTCAAGAGGAGGCCCTCTCAACAGGAACGGCGAGAGGAACTCCAGGGTCCTGCCACCATTCCAAGAGTACCCCAGATGTCTCAGTCCATTCCAGAGGAACCTCTTTTCCCTTCACCGGCTCGTCTTTCACGCCGAGGATCGACTCACACCAAGGTGGCACTTGGCACAGCCCTGTGGGAAAGCCTCGTGGGAAAGCCTCGAGGGATAGCCTCGAGGGAAAGCCACAGATCCCTTGATCCACGTGACAGGAAGCGTGACCCTACTGCTGCCGCTCGGGAGGGAAGCGCACGTGCATGCCCCCACTCGAGACGAGGCCTGACTCCCCTGGGGAGACTGAGAGGCACCCCAAGATCCATGTCAACACTGGAGAGGAATGCTCAGGTTCCGGCCCCGACTACACACAAGGTCTTAGGCCCCGGCATCGACGGGAGGGGAATCCCGAGATGGCCCCTAGCAACTCGCATGGGGAATGGCCCTTCCTGAGGCCACCAGAGCGGGTCCTTGAGGTCCCCGTCGTAACTCGAGAAGACCTGCCGCAACTCGAGAATATCCAGGAGGTTCTCCCCTGCAGGCGAGATGAGGCCCATTTCCGCAGAGGCGTCTCGGGGCTAATCACACCTCACCTCTGGAACGTCGAAAGGTTCCTTCCCACCCTTGGTGCAACTCAAGAAATTCCCCGACATACCCGTCTCCACTCGAGAGGAAACACGAGGGTCCCGCCCACATCCAGAGGAGCCCCGTTTCCGCCTCGTAGCTCGAGGTGAGGGATCCTTTCCCTGCTTCGTCGGGAAAGAGTTCCCGGCGTTCCCGTCGCATCTTAAGAGGAGGCCCTCTCAACAGGAACGGCGAGAGGAACTGCAGGGTCGTGCCACCATTCCAAGAGTCCCCCAGATGTCTCAGTCCATTCCAGAGGAACCCCTTTTCCCTTCACCTGCTCGTCTTTCACGCCGAGGATCGACTCACACCAAGGTGTCACTTGGCACAGCCCTGTGGGAAAGCCTCGTGTGAAAGCCTCGAGGGAAAGCCTCGAGGGAAAGCCACAGATCCCTTGATCCACGTGACAGGAAGCGTGACCCTACTGCTGCAGCTCGGGAGGGAAGCGCACGTGCATGCCCCCACTCGAATCGAAGCCTGACTCCCCTGGGGAGACTGAGAGGCACCCCAAGATCCATGTCAACACTGGAGAGGAATCCTCAGGTTCCGGCCGCGACTCCACACAAGGAATTAGGCCCCGGCATCGATGGGAGAGGAATCCCGATAAGATCCCTAACAACTCGCATGGGGTTTGGCCCTTCCTGAGGCCACCAGAGCGGGTCCCTGAGGTCCCCGTCGTAACTCGAGAAGACCTGGCACAACTCGAGAATATCCAGGAGGTTCTCCCCTGCAGGCGAAATGAGGCCCGTTTCGCAGAGGCTTCTCGGGGCTAATCACACCTCACCTCTGGAACGTCGAAAGGTCCCTTCCCACCCTTGGTACAACTCAAGAAGTTCCCCGACTTACCCGTATCCACTCGAGAGTAAACACGAGGGTCCCGCCCACATCCAGAGGAGCCCCGTTTCTGCCTCGTAGCTCGAGGTTGCGGATCCTTTCCCTGCTTCGTCGGGAAAGAATTCCCGGCGTTCCTGTCGCATCTCAAAAGGAGGCCCTCTCAACAGGAACGGCGAGAGGAACTCCAGGGTCGTGCCACCATTCCAAGAGTCCCCCAGATGTCTCAGTCCATTCCAGAGGAACCTCTTTTCCCTTCAATGGCTCGTCTTTCATGCCGAGGATTGACTCACACCAAGGTGGCACTTGGCATAGCCCTGTGGGAAAGCCTCGTGGGAAAGCCTCGAGGGAAAGCCTCCAGGGAAAGCCACAGATCCCTTGATCCACGTGACAGGAAGCGTGACCCTACTGCTGCAGCTCGGGAGGAAAGCGCACGTGCATGCCCCCACTCGAGACGAAGCCTGACTCCCCTGGGGAGACTGAGAGGCACCCCAAGATCCATGTCAACACTGGAGAGGAATGCTCAGGTTCGGCCCCGACTCCACACAAGGTCTTAGGCCCCGTCATTGACGGGAGAGGAATCCCGAGATGGCCCCTAGCACCTCGCATGGGGACTGGCCCTTCCTGAGGCCACCAGAGCGGATCCCTGAGGTCCCCGTCGTAACTCGAGAAGACCTGCCGCAACTCCAGAATATCCAGGAGGTTCTCCCCTGCAGGCGAGATGAGGCCCATTTCCGCAGAGGCTTCTCGGAGCTAATCACACCTCACCTCTGGAACGTCAAATGGGTCCTTCACACTCTTGGTGCAACTCAAGAAGTTCCCCGACATACCCGTCTCCACTCGAGAGGAAACACGAGGGTCCCGCCCACATCCAGAGGAGCCCCGTTTCCGCCTCGTAGCTCGAGGTGAGGGATCCTTTCCCTGCTTCGTCGGGAAAGAGTTCCCGGCGTTCCCGTCGCATCTCAAGAGGAGGCCCTCTCAACAGGAACGGCGAGAGGAACTCCAGGGTCCTGCCACCGTTCCAAGAGTCCCCCAGATATCTCAGTCCATTCCAGAGGAACCTCTTTTCCCATCACCGGCTCGTCTTTCACTCCGAGGATCGACTCACACCAAGGTGGCACGTGGCACAGCCCTGTGGGAAAGCCTCGTGTGAAAGCCTCGAGGGAAAGCCTCGAGGGAAAGCCACAGATCCCTTGATCCACGTCACAGGAAGCGTGACCCTACTGCTGCAGCTCAGGAGGGAAGCGCACGTGCATGCCCCCACTCGAGACGAGGCCTGACTCCCCTGGGGAGACTGAGAGGCACCCCAAGATCCATGTCAACACTGGAGAGGAATGCTCAGGTTCGGCTCCGACTCCACACAAGGACTTAGGCCCCGGCATCGACGGGACAGGAATCCTGAGAAGGTCCCTAGCACCTCGCATGGGGACTGGCCCTTCCTGAGGCCACCAGAGCGGGTCCCTGAGGTCCCCGTCGTAACTCGAGAAGACCTGCCGCAACTCGAGAATATCCAGGAGGTTCTCCCCTGCAGGCGAGATGAGGCCCATTTCCGCAGAGGCTTCTCGGAGCTAATCACACCTCACCTCTGGAACGTCGAAAGGTTCCTTCCCACTCTTGGTACAACTCAAGAAGTTCCCCGACTTACCTGTCTCCACTCGAGAGTAAACACGAGGGTCCCGCCCACATCCAGAGGAGCCCCGTTTCCGCCTCGTAGCTCGAGGTGACGGATCCTTTCCCTGCTTCGTCGGGAAAGAATTCCCGGCGTTCCCGTCCCATCTCAAGAGGAGGCCCTCTCAACAGGAACGGCGAGAGGAACTCCAGGGTCCTGCCACCGTTCCAAGAGTCCCCCAGATGTCTCAGTCCATTCCAGAGGAACCTGTTTTCCCGTCACCGGCTCATCTTTCACTCCGAGGATCGACTCACAACAAGGTGGCACGTGGCACAGCCCTGTGGGAAAGCCTCGTGGGAAAGCCTCGAGGGAAAGCCTCGAGGGAAAGCCACAGATCCCTTGATCCACGTGACAGGAAGCGTGACCCTACTGCTGCAGCTCGGGAGGGAAGCGCACGTGCATGCCCCCACTCGAGACGAGGCCTGACTCCCCTGGGGAGACTGAGAGGCACCCCAAGATCCATGTCAACACTGGAGAGGAATCCTCAGGTTCCGGCCCCGACTCCACACAAGGTCTTAGGCCCCGGCATCGATAGGAGAGGAATCCCGAGAGGTCCCCTAGCACCTCGCATGGGGACTGGCCCTTCCTGAGGCCACCAGAGCGGGTCCCTGAGGTCCCCGTCGTAACTCGAGAAGACCTGCCGCAACTCGAGTATATCCAGGAGGTTCTCCCCTGCAGGCGAGATGAGGCCCATTTCGGCAGAGGCTTCTCAGGGCTAATCACACCTCACCTCTGGAACATCGAAAGGTTCCTTCCCACCCTTGGTACAACTCAAGAAGGTCCCCGACATACCCGTCTCCACTCGAGAGGAAACACGAGGGTCCGGCCCACATCCAGAGGAGCCCCGTTTCCGCCTCGTAGCTCGAGGTGAGGGATCCTTTACGTGCTTCTTCAGGAAAGAATTCCCGGCGTTCCGGTCGCATCTCAAGAGGAGGCCCTCTCAACAGGAACGGCGAGAGGAACTCCAGGGTCGTGCCACCATTCCAAGAGTCCTCCAGATGTCTCAGTCCATTCCAGAGGAACCTCTTTTCCCTTCACCGGCTCGTCTTTCACGCCGAGGATCGACTCACACCAACGTGGCTCTTGGCATAACCCTTTGGGAAAGCCTCGTTTGAAAGCCTCGAGGGAAAGCCTCGAGAGAAGGACACAGATTCCTTGATCCACGTGACAGGAAGTGTGACCCTAGTGCTGCAGCTCGGGAGGGAAGCGCACGTGCATGCCCCCACTCGAGACGAAGCCTGATTCCCCTGGGGAGACTCAGAGGCACCCCAAAATCCATGTCAACACTGGAGAGGAATGCTCAGGTTCCGGCCCCGACTCCACATAAGGTCTAAGGCCCCGGGATCGACGGGAGAGGAATCCCGAGATGGCCCCTAGCAACTCGCATGGGGACTGGCCCTTCCTGAGGCCACCAGAGCGGGTCCCTGAGGTCCCCGTCATAACTCGAGAACACCTGCCGCAACTCGAGAATATCCAGGAGGTTCTCCCATGCAGGCGAGATGAGGCCCATTTCCGCAGAGGCTTCTCGGGGCTAATCACACCTCACCTCTGGAACGTCGAAAGGGTCCTTCCCACCCTTGGTGCAACTCAAGAAGTTTCCCGACATACCCGTCTGCACTCGAGAGGAAACACGAGGGTCCCGCCCACATCCAGAGGAGCACCGTTTCCGCCTCGTAGCTCGAGGTGAGGGTCCTTTCCCTGCTTCGTCGGGAAAGAATTTCGGGCGTTCCCGTCGCATGTCAAGAGGAGGCCCTCTCAACAGGAACGGCGAGAGGAACTCCAGGGTCGTGCCACCATTCCAAGAGTCCCCCAGATGTCTCAGTCCATTCCAGAGGAACCTCTTTTCCCGTCACCGGCTCGTCTTTCACTCCGAGGATCGACTCACACCAAGGTGGCACGTGGCACAGCCCTGTGGGAAAGCCTCGTGGGAAAGCCTCGAGGGAAACCCTCGAGGGAAAACCACAGATCCCTTGATCCACGTGACAGGAAGCGTGACCCTACTGCTGCAGCTCGGGAGGGAAGCGCACGTGCATGCCCCCACTCGAGACGAAGCCTGACTCCCCTGGGGAGACTGAGAGGCACCCCAAGATCCATGTCAACACTGGAGAGGAATGCTCAGGTTCGGCCCCGACTCCACATAAGGTCTTAGGCCCCGTCATCGACGGGAGAGGAATCCCGAGATGGCCCCTAGCACCTCGCATGGGGACTGGCCCTTCCTGAGGCCACAAGAGCGGGTCCCTGAGGTCCCCGTCGTAACTCGAGAAGACCTGCCGCAACTCGAGAATATCCAGGAGGTTCTCCCATGCAGGCGAGATGAGGCCCATTTCCGCAGAGGCTTCTTTGGGCTAATCACACCTCACCTCTGGAACGTCGAAAGGGTCCTTCACACCCTTGGTGCAACTCAAGAAGTTCCCCGACATACCCGTCTCCACTCGAGAGGAAACACGAGGGTCCCGCCCACATCCAGAGGAGCCCCGTTTCCGCCTCGTAGCTCGAGGTGAGGGATCCTTTCCCTGCTTCGTCGGGAAAGAGTTCCCGGCGTTCCCGTCGCATCTCAAGAGGAGGCCCTCTCAACAGGAACGGCGAGAGGAACTGCAGGGTCGTGCCACCATTCCAAGAGTCCCCCAGATGTCTCAGTCCATTCCAGAGGAACCCCTTTTCCCTTCACCTGCTCGTCTTTCACGCCGAGGATCGACTCACACCAAGGTGTCACTTGGCACAGCCCTGTGGGAAAGCCTCGTGTGAAAGCCTCGAGGGAAAGCCTCGAGGGAAAGCCACAGATCCCTTGATCCACGTGACAGGAAGCGTGACCCCACTGCTGCAGCTCGGGAGGGAAGCGTACGTGCATGCCCATACTCGAGACGAGGCCTGACTCCCCTGGGGAGACTCTGAGACACCCCAAGATCCATGTCAACACTGGAGAGGAATCCTCAGGTTCCGGCCCCGACTCCACACGAGGTCTTAGGCCCCGGCATCGATGGGAGCGGAATCCCGAGTTGGCGCCTAGCAAGGCGCATGGGGACTGGCCCTTCCTGAGGCCTCCAGAGTGGGTCCCTGAGGTCCCCGTCGTAACTCGAGAAAACCTGCCGCAACTCGAGAATATCCAGGAGGTTCTCCCATGCAGGCGAGATGAGGCCCATTTCCGCAGAGGCTTCTCCGGGCTAATCACACCTCACCTCTGGAACGTCGAAAGGGTCCTTCACACCCTTGGTGCAACTCAAGAAGTTCCCCGACGTACCCGTCTCCACTCGAGAGGAAACACGAGGGTCCCGCCCACATCCAGAGGAGCCGGGTTTCTGCCTCGTAGCTCGAGGTGAGGGATCCTTTCCCTGCTTCGTCGGGAAAGAATTCCGGGCGTTCCCGTCCCATCTCAAGAGGAGGCCCTCTCAACAGGAACGGCGAGAGGAACTCCAGGGTCGTGCCACCATTCCAAGAGTCCCCCAGATGTCTCAGTCCATTCCAGAGGAAACTCTTTTCCCGTCACCGGCTCGTCTTTCACTCCGAGGATCGACTCACACCAAGGTGGCACGTGCACAGCCCTGTGGGAAAGCCTCGTGGGAAAGCCTCGAGGGAAAGCCTCGAGGGAAAACCACAGATCCCTTGATCCACGTGACAGGAAGCGTGACCCTACTGCTGCAGCACGGGAGGGAAGCGCACGTGCATGCCCCCACTCGAGACGAAGCCTGACTCCCCTGGGGAGACTGAGAGGCACCCCAAGATCCATGTCAACACTGGAGAGGAATGCTCAGGTTCGGCCCCGACTCCACATAAGGTCTTAGGCCCCGTCATCGACGGGAGAGGAATCCCGAGATGGCCCCTAGCACCTCGCATGGGGACTGGCCCTTTCTGAGGCCACCAGAGTGGGTCCCTGAGGTCCCCGTCGTAACTCGAGAAGACCTGCCGCAACTCCAGAATATCCAGGAGGTTCTCCCCTGCAGGCGAGATGAGGCCCATTTCCGCAGAGGCTTCTCGGAGCCAATCACACCTCACCTCTGGAACGTCGAAAGGGTCTTTCACACCCTTGGTGCAACTCAAGAAGTTCCCCGACATACCCGTCTCCACTCGAGAGGAAACACGAGGGTCCCGCCCACATCCAGAGGAGCCCCGTTTCCGCCTCGTAGCTCGAGGTGATGGATCCTTTCCCTGCTTCGTCGGGAAAGAATTCCCGGCGTTCCCGTCGCATCTCAAGAGGAGGCCCTCTAAAGAGGAACGGCGAGAGGAACTCCAGGGTCGTGCCACCATTCCAAGAGTCCCCCAGATGTCTCAGTCCATTCCAGAGGAACCTCTTTTCCCTTCACCGGCTCGTCTTTCACACCGAGGATCGACTCACACCAAGGTGGCACGTGGCACAGCCCTGTGGGAAAGCCTCGTGGAAAGCCTCGAGGGAAAGCCTCGAGGGAAAGCCACAGATCCCTTGATTCACGTGACAGGAAGCGTGACCCTACTGCTGCAGCTCGGGAGGGGAAGCGCACGTGCATGCCCCCACTCGAGACGAGGCCTGACTCCCCTGGGGAGACTGAGAGGCACCCCAAGATCCATGTCAACACTGGAGAGGAATCCTCAGGTTCCGGCCGCGACTCCACACAAGGAATTAGGCCCCGGCATCGATGGGAGAGGAATCCCGATAAGATCCCTAACAACTCGCATGGGGTTTGGCCCTTCCTGAGGCCACCAGAGCGGGTCCCTGAGGTCCCCGTCGTAACTCGAGAAGACCTGGCGCAACTCGAGAATATCCAGGAGGTTCTCCCCTGCAGGCGAAATGAGGCCCGTTTCGCAGAGGCTTCTCGGGGCTAATCACACCTCACCTCTGGAACGTCGAAAGGTCCCTTCCCACCCTTGGTACAACTCAAGAAGTTCCCCGACTTACCCGTCTCCACTCGAGAGTAAACACGAGGGTCCCGCCCACATCCAGAGGAGCCCCGTTTCCGCCTCGTAGCTCGAGGTTGCGGATCCTATCCCTGCTTCGTCGGGAAAGAATTCCCGGCGTTCCCGTCGCATCTCAAGAGGAGGCCCTCTCAACAGGAACGGCGAGAGGAACTCCAGGGCCGTGCCACCATTCCACGAGTCCCCCAGATGTCTCAGTCCATTCCGGAGGAACCTCTTTTCCCATCACCGGCTCGTCTTTCACGCTGAGGATCGACTCACACCAACGTGGCTCTTGTCAAAGCCATTTGGGAAAGCCTCGTTTGAAAGCCTCGAGGGAAAGCCTCGAGGGAAAACCACAGATCCCTTGATCCACGTGACAGGAAGCGTGACCCTACTACTGCAGCTCGGGAGGGAAGCGCACGTGCATGCCCCCACACGAGACGAGGCCTGACTCCCTGGGGAGACTCAGAGGCACCCCAAAATCCATGTCAACCCTGGAGAGGAATGCTCAGGTTCCGGCCCCGACTCCACACAAGGTCTTAGGCCCCGGCATCGACGGGAGAGGAATCCCGAGATGGCCCCTAGCAACTCGCATGGGGACTGGCCCTTCCTGAGGCCACCAGAGCGGGTCCCTGAGGTCCCCGTCGTAACTCGAGAACACCTGCCGCAACTCGAGAATATTCAGCAGGTTCTCCCATGCAGGCGAGATGAGGCCCATTTCCGCAGAGGCTTCTCGGGGCTAATCACACCTCACCTCTGGAACGTCGAAAGGGTCCTTCCCACCCTTGGTGCAACTCAAGAAGTTTCCCGACATACCCGTCTCCACTCGAGAGGAAACACGAGGGTCCCGCCCACATCCAGAGGAGCACCGTTTCCGCCTCGTAGCTCGAGGTGAGGGATCCTTTCCCTGCTTCGTCGGGAAAGAATTTCGGGCGTTCCCGTCGCATGTCAAGAGGAGGCCCTCTCAACAGGAACGGCGAGAGGAACTCCAGGGTCGTGCCACCATTCCAAGAGTCCCCCAGATGTCTCAGTCCATTCCAGAGGAACCTCTTTTCCCGTCACCGGCTCGTCTTTCACTCCGAGGATCGACTCACACGAAGGTGGCACGTGGGCACAGCCCTGTGGGAAAGCCTCGTGGGAAAGCCTCGAGGGAAACCCTCGAGGGAAAACCACAGATCCCTTGATCCACGTGACAGGAAGCGTGACCCTACTGCTGCAGCTCGGGAGGGAAGCGCACGTGCATGCCCCCACTCGAGACGAAGCCTGACTCCCCTGGGGAGACTGAGAGGCACCCCAAGATCCATGTCAACACTGGAGAAGAATGCTCAGGTTCGGCCCCGACTCCACATAAGGTCTTAGGCCCCCGTCCTCGACGGGAGAGGAATCCCGAGATGGCCCCTAGCACCTCGCATGGGGACTGGCCCTTCCTGAGGCCACAAGAGCGGGTCCCTGAGGTCCCCGTCGTAACTCGAGAAGACCTGCCGCAACTCGAGAATATCCAGGAGGTTCTCCTCTGCAGGCGAAATGAGGCCCATTTCCGCAGAGGCTTCTTTGGGCTAATCACACCTCACCTCTGGAACGTCGAAAGGGTCCTTCACACCCTTGGTGAAACTCAAGAAGTTCCCCGACATACCCGTCTCCACTCGAGAGGAAACACGAGGGTCCCGCCCACATCCAGAGGAGCCCCGTTTCCGCCTCGTAGCTCGAGGTGAGGGATCCTTTCCCTGCTTCGTCGGGAAAGAGTTCCCGGCGTTCCCGTCGCATCTCAAGAGGAGGCCCTCTCAACCGGAACGGCGAGAGGAACTGCAGGGTCGTGCCACCATTCCAAGAGTCCCCCAGATGTCTCAGTCCATTCCAGAGGAACCCCTTTTCCCTTCACCTGCTCGTCTTTCACGCCGAGGATCGACTCACACCAAGGTGTCACTTGGCACAGCCCTGTGGGAAAGCCTCGTGTGAAAGCCTCGAGGGAAAGCCTCGAGGGAAAGCCACAGATCCCTTGATCCACGTGACAGGAAGCGTGACCCCACTGCTGCAGCTCGGGAGGGAAGCGTACGTGCATGCCCATACTCGAGACGAGGCCTGACTCCCCTGGGGAGACTCTGAGGCACCCCAAGATCCATGTCAACACTGGAGAGGAATCCTCAGGTTCCGGCCCCGACTCCACACGAGGTCTTAGGCCCCGGCATCGATGGGAGCGGAATCCCGAGTTGGCGCCTAGCAAGGCGCATGGGGACTGGCCCTTCCTGAGGCCTCCAGAGTGGGTCTCTGAGGTCCCCGTCGTAACTCGAGAACACCTGCCGCAACTCGAGAATATCCAGGAGGTTCTCCCATGCAGGCGAGATGAGGCCCATTTCCGCAGAGGCTTCTCCGGGCTAATCACACATCACTTCTGGAACGTCGAAAGGGTCCTTCACACCCTTGGTGCAACTCAAGAAGTTCCCCGACGTACCCGTCTCCACTCGAGAGGAAACACGAGGGTCCCGCCCACATCCAGAGGAGCCGGGTTTCTGCCTCGTAGCTCGAGGTGAGGGATCCTTTCCCTGCTTCGTCGGGAAAGAATTCCGGGCGTTCCCGTCCCATCTCAAGAGGAGGCCCTCTCAACAGGAACGGCGAGAGGAACTCCAGGGTCGTGCCACCATTCCAAGAGTCCCCCCAGATGTCTCAGTCCATTCCAGAGGAAACTCTTTTCCCGTCACCGGCTCGTCTTTCACTCCGAGGATCGACTCACACCAAGGTGGCACGTGGCACAGCCCTGTGGGAAAGCCTCGTGGGAAAGCCTCGAGGGAAAGCCTCGAGGGAAAACCACAGATCCCTTGATCCACGTGACAGGAAGCGTGACCCTACTGCTGCAGCACGGGAGGGGAAGCGCACGTGCATGCCCCCACTCGAGACGAAGCCTGACTCCCCTGGGGAGACTGAGAGGCACCCCAAGATCCATGTCAACACTGGAGAGGAATGCTCAGGTTCGGCCCCGACTCCACATAAGGTCTTAGGCCCCGTCATCGACGGGAGAGGAATCCCGAGATGGCCCCTAGCACCTCGCATGGGGACTGGCCCCTTTCTGAGGCCACCAGAGTGGGTCCCTGAGGTCCCCGTCGTAACTCGAGAAGACCTGCCGCAACTCCAGAATATCCAGGAGGTTCTCCCCTGCAGGCGAGATGAGGCCCATTTCCGCAGAGGCTTCTCGGAGCCAATCACACCTCACCTCTGGAACGTCGAAAGGGTCTTTCACACCCTTGGTGCAACTCAAGAAGTTCCCCGACATACCCGTCTCCACTCGAGAGGAAACACGAGGGTCCCGCCCACATCCAGAGGAGCCCCGTTTCCGCCTCGTAGCTCGAGGTGATGGATCCTTTCCCTGCTTCGTCGGGAAAGAATTCCCGGCGTTCCCGTCGCATCTCAAGAGGAGGCCCTCTAAAGAGGAACGGCGAGAGGAACTCCAGGGTCGTGCCACCATTCCAAGAGTCCCCCAGATGTCTCAGTCCATTCCAGAGGAACCTCTTTTCCCTTCACCGGCTCGTCTTTCACACCGAGGATCGACTCACACCAAGGTGGCACGTGGCACAGCCTGTGGGAAAGCCTCGTGGGAAAGCCTCGAGGGAAAGCCTCGAGGGAAAGCCACAGATCCCTTGATCCACGTTACAGGAAGCGTGACCCTACTGCTGCAGCTCGGAAGGGAAGCGCACGTGCATGCCCCCACTCGAGACGAGGCCTGACTCCCCTGGGGAGACTGAGAGGCACCCCAAGATCCATGTCAACACTGGAGAGGAATCCTCAGGTTCCGGCCGCGACTCCACACAAGGAATTAGGCCCCGGCATCGATGGGAGAGGAATCCCGATAAGATCCCTAACAACTCGCATGGGGTTTGGCCCTTCCTGAGGCCACCAGAGCGGGTCCCTGAGGTCCCCGTCGTAACTCGAGAAGACCTGGCGCAACTCGAGAATATCCAGGAGGTTCTCCCCTGCAGGCGAAATGAGGCCCGTTTCGCAGAGGCTTCTCGGGGCTAATCACACCTCACCTCTGGAACGTCGAAAGGTCCCTTCCCACCCTTGTACAACTCAAGAAGTTCCCCGACTTACCCGTCTCCACTCGAGAGTAAACACGAGGGTCCCGCCCACATCCAGAGGAGCCCCGTTTCCGCCTCGTAGCTCGAGGTTGCGGATCCTTTCCCTGCTTCGTCGGAAAGAATTCCCGGCGTTCCTGTCGCATCTCAAAAGGAGGCCCTCTCAACAGGAACGGCGAGAGGAACTCCAGGGTCGTGCCACCATTCCAAGAGTCCCCCAGATGTCTCAGTCCATTCCAGAGGAACCTCTTTTCCCTTCAATGGCTCGTCTTTCATGCCGAGGATCGACTCTCACCAAGGTGGCACTTGGAATAGCCCTGTGGAAAGCCTCGTGGGAAAGCCTCGAGGGAAAGCCTCCAGGGAAGCCACAGATCCCTTGATCCACGTGACAGGAAGCGTGACCCTACTGCTGCAGCTTGGGAGGAAAGCGCACGTGCATGCCCCCCACTCGAGACGAAGCCTGACTCCCCTGGGGAGACTGAGAGGCACCCCAAGATCCATGTCAACACTGGAGAGGAATGCTCAGGTTCGGCCCCGACTCCACACAAGGTCTTAGGCCCCGTCATTGATGGGAGAGGAATCCCGAGATGGCCCCTAGCACCTCGCATGGGGACTGGCCCTTTCTGAGGCCACCAGAGTGGGTCCTTGAGGTCCCCGTCGTAACTCGAGAAGACCTGCCGCAACTCCAGAATATCCAGGAGGTTCTCCCCTGCAGGCGAGATGAGGCCCATTTCCGCAGAGGCTTCTCGGAGCCAATCACACCTCACCTCTGGAACGTCGAAAGGGTCTTTCACACCCTTGGTGCAACTCAAGAAGTTCCCCGACATACTCGTCTCCACTCGAGAGGAAACACGAGGGTCCCGCCCACATCCAGAGGAGCCCCGTTTCCGCCTCGTAGCTCGAGGTGATGGATCCTTTCCCTGCTACGTCGGGAAAGAATTCCCGGCGTTCCCGTCGCATCTCAAGAGGAGGCCCTCTAAAGAGGAACGGCGAGAGGAACTCCAGGGTCGTGCCACCATTCCAAGAGTCCCCAGATGTCTCAGTCCATTCCAGAGGAACCTCTTTTCCCTTCACCGGCTCGTCTTTCACACCGAGGATCGACTCACACCAAGGTGGCACGTGGCACAGCCCTGTGGGAAAGCCTCGTGGGAAAGCCTCGTAGGGAAAGCCTCGAGGGAAAGCCACAGATCCCTTGATCCACGTGACAGGAAGCGTGACCCTACTGCTGCAGCTCGGGAGGGAAGCGCACGTGCATGCCCCCACTCGAGACGAGGCCTGACTCCCCCTGGGGAGACTGAGAGGCACCCCAAGATCCATGTCAACACTGGAGAGGAATGCTCAGGTTCGGCCCCGACTCCACATAAGGTCTTAGGCCCCGTCATCGACGGGAGAGGAATCCCGAGATGGACCCTAGCACCTCGCATGGGGACTGGCCCTTTCTGAGGCCACCAGAGCGGGTCCCTGAGGTCCCCGTCGTAACTCGAGAAGACCTGCCGCAACTCCAGAATATCCAGGAGGTTCTCCCCTGCAGGCGAGATGAGGCCCATTTCCGCAGAGGCTTCTCGGGGCTAATCACACCTCACCTCTGGAACGTCGAAAGGGTCCTTCACACCCTTGGTGCAACTCAAGAAGTTTCCCGACATACCCGTCTCCACTCGAGAGGAAACACGAGGGGTCCGCCCACATCCAGAGGAGCCCCATTTCTGCCTCGTAGCTCGAGGTGAGGGATCCTTTCCCTCCTTCGTCGGGAAAGAATTCAGGGGCGTTCCCGTCGAATCTCAAGAGGAGGCCCTCTCAACAGGAACGGCGAGAGGAACTCCAGGGTCCTGCCACCCATTCCAAGAGTCCCCCAGGTGTCTCAGTCCATTCCAGAGGAACCTCTTTTCCCGTCACCGGCTCGTCTTTCACTCCGAGGATCGACTCACACCAAGGTGGCACGTGGCACAGACCTGTGGGAAAGCCTCGTGGGAAAGCCTCGAGGGAAAGCCTCGAGGGAAAGCCACAGATCCCTTGATCCACGTGACAGGAAGCGTGACCCTACTGCTGCAGCTCGGGAGGGAAGCGCACGTGCATGCCCCCACTCGAAACGAAGCCTGACTCCCCTGGGGAGACTGAGAGGCACCCCAAGATCGATGTCAACACTGGAGAGGAATCCTCAGGTTCCGGCCGCGACTCCACACAAGGAATTAGGCCCCGGCATCGATGGGAGAGGAATCATGATAAGATCCCTAACAACTCGCATGGGGTTTGGCCCTTCCTGAGGCCACCAGAGCGGGTCCCTGAGGTCCCCGTCGTAACTCGAGAAGACCTGGCGCAACTCGAGAATATCCAGGAGGTTCTCCCCTGCAGGCGAAATGAGGCCCGTTTCGCAGAGGCTTCTCGGGGCTAATCACACCTCACCTCTGGAACGTCGAAAGGTCCCTTCCCACCCTTGGTACAACTCAAGAAGTTCCCCCGACTTACCCGTATCCACTCGAGAGTAAACACGAGGGTCCCGCCCACATCCAGAGGAGCCCCGTTTCCGCCTCGTAGCTCGAGGTTGCGGATCCTTTCCCTGCTTCGTCGGGAAAGAATTCCCGGCGTTCCTGTCGCATCTCAAAAGGAGGCCCTCTCAACAGGAACGGCGAGAGGAACTCCAGGGTCGTGCCACCATTCCAAGAGTCCCCCAGATGTCTCAGTCCATTCCAGAGGAACCTCTTTTCCCTTCAATGGCTCGTCTTTCATGCCGAGGATCGACTCACACCAAGGTGGCACTTGGCATAGCCCTGTGGGAAAGCCTCGTGGGAAAGCCTCGAGGGAAAGCCTCGAGGGAAAGCCACAGATTCCTTGATCCACGTGACAGGAAGCGTGACCCTACTGCTGCAGCTCGGGAGGAAAGCGCACGTGCATGCCCCCACTCGAGACGAAGCCTGACTCCCCTGGGGAGACTGAGAGGCACCCCAAGATCCATGTCAACACTGGAGAGGAATGCTCAGGTTCGGCCCCGACTCCACACAAGGTCTTAGGCCCCGTCATTGACGGGAGAGGAATCCCGAGATGGCCCCTAGCACCTCGCATGGGGACTGGCCCTTCCTGAGGCCACCAAGCGGATCCCTGAGGTCCCCGTTGTAACTCGAGAAGACCTGCCGCAACTCCAGAATATCCAGGAGGTTCTCCCCTGCAGGCGAGATGAGGCCCATTTCCGCAGAGGCTTCTCGGAGCTAATCACACCTCACCTCTGGAACGTCAAAAGGGTCCTTCACACTCTTGGTGCAACTCAAGAAGTTCCCCGACATACCCGTCTCCACTCGAGAGGAAACACGAGGGTCCCGCCCACATCCAGAGGAGCCCCGTTTCCGCCTCGTAGCTCGAGGTGAGGGATCCTTTCCCTGCTTCGTCGGGAAAGAGTTCCCGGCGTTCCCGTCGCATCTCAAGAGGAGGCCCTCTCAACAGGAACGGCGAGAGGAACTCCAGGGTCCTGCCACCGTTCCAAGAGTCCCCCAGATATCTCAGTCCATTCCAGAGGAACCACTTTTCCCATCACCGGCTCGTCTTTCACTCCGAGGATAGACTCACACCAAGGTGGCACGTGGCACAGCCCTGTGGGAAAGCCTCGTGGGAAAGCCTCGAGGGAAAGCCTCGAGGGAAAGCCACAGATCCCTTGATCCACGTCACAGGAAGCGTGACCCTACTGCTGCAGCTCGGGAGGGAAGTGCACGTGCATGCCCCCACTCGAGACGAGGCCTGACTCCCCTGGGGAGACTGAGAGGCAACCCAAGATCCATGTCAACACTGGAGAGGAATCCTCAGGTTCCGGCCCCGACTCCACACAAAGTCTTAGGTCCCGGCATCGATGGGAGAGGAATCCCGAGATGGCCCCTAGCACCTCGCATGGGGACTGGCCCTTCCTGAGGCCACCAGAGCGGGTCCCTGAGGTCCCCGTCGTAACTCGAGAAGACCTGCCGCAACTCGAGTATATCCAGGAGGTTCTCCCCTGCAGGCGAGATGAGGCCGAATTCGGCAGAGGTTTCTCAGGGCTAATCACACCTCACCTCTGGAACATCGAAAGGTTCCTTCCCACCCTTGGTACAACTCAAGAAGGTCCCCGACATACCCGTCTCCACTCGAGAGGAAACACGAGGGTCCCGCCCACATCCAGAGGAGCCCCGTTTCCGCCTCGTAGCTCGAGGTGAGGGATCCTTTACGTGCTTCTTCAGGAAAGAATTCCCGGCGTCCCGGTCGCAACTCAAGAGGAGGCCCTCTCAACAGGAACGGCGAGAGGAACTCCAGGGTCGTGCCACCATTCCAAGAGTCCTGCAGATGTCTCAGTCCATTCCAGAGGAACCTCTTTTCCCTTCACCGGCTCGTCTTTCACGCTGAGGATCGACTCACACCAACGTGTCTCTTGGCATAGCCCTTTGGGAAAGCCTCGTTTGAAAGCCTCGAGGGAAAGCCTAGAGAGAAGGACACAGATCCCTTGATCCACGTGACAGGAAGCGTGACCCTACTGCTGCAGCTCGGGAGGGAAGCGCACGTGCATGACCCCACTCGAGACGAGGCCTGACTCCCCTGGGGAGACTCAGAGGCACCCCAAGATCCATGTCAACACTGGAGAGGAATGCTCAGGTTCCGGCCCCGACTCCACACAAGGACTTAGGCCCCGGCATCGACGGGACAGGAATCCCGAGAAGGTCCCTAGCAACTCGCATGGGGTCTGGCCCTTCCTGAGGCCACCAGAGCGGGTCCCTGAGGTCCCCGTCGTAACTCGAGAAGACCTGCCGCAACTCGAGAATATCCAGGAGGTTCTCCCCTGCAGGCGAGATGAGGCCCATTTCCGCAGAGGCTTCTCGGGGCTAATCACACCTCACCTCTGGAACGTCGAAAGGGTCCTTCACACCCTTGGTGCACTCAAGAAGTTTCCCGACATACCCGTCTCCACTCGAGAGGAAACACGAGGGGTCCGCCCACATCCAGAGGAGCCCCATTTCTGCCTCGTAGCTCGAGGTGAGGGATCCTTTCCCTCCTTCGTCGGGAAAGAATTCAGGACGTTCCCGTCGAATCTCAAGAGGAGGCCCTCTCAACAGGAACGGCGAGAGGAACTCCAGGGTCCTGCCACCATTCCAAGAGTCCCCCAGGTGTCTCAGTCCATTCCAGAGGAACCTCTTTTCCCGTCACCGGCTCGTCTTTCACTCCGAGGATCGACTCACACCAAGGTGGCACGTGGCACAGACCTGTGGGAAAGCCTCGTGGGAAAGCCTCGAGGGAAAGCCTCGAGGGAAAGCCACAGATCCCTTGATCCACGTGACAGGAAGCGTGACCCTACTGCTGCAGCTCGGGAGGGAAGCGCACGTGCATGCCCCCACTCGAAACGAAGCCTGACTCCCCTGGGGAGACTGAGAGGCACCCCAAGATCCATGTCAACACTGGAGAGGAATCCTCAGGTTCCGGCCGCGACTCCACACAAGGAATTAGGCCCCGGCATCGATGGGAGAGGAATCATGATAAGATCCCTAACAACTCGCATGGGGTTTGGCCCTTCCTGAGGCCACCAGAGCGGGTCCCTGAGGTCCCCGTCGTAACTCGAGAAGACCTGGCGCAACTCGAGAATATCCAGGAGGTTCTCCCCTGCAGGCGAAATGAGGCCCGCTTCGCAGAGGCTTCTCGGGGCTAATCACACCTCACCTCTGGAACGTCGAAAGGTCCCTTCCCACCCTTGGTACAACTCAAGAAGTTCCCCGACTTACCCGTATCCACTCGAAAGTAAACACGAGGGTCCCGCCCACATCCAGAGGAGCCCCGTTTCCGCCTCGTAGCTCGAGGTTGCGGATCCTTTCCCTGCTTCGTCGGGAAAGAATTCCCGGCGTTCCTGTCGCATCTCAAAAGGAGGCCCTCTCAACAGGAACGGCGAGAGGAACTCCAGGGTCGTGCCACCATTCCAAGAGTCCCCCAGATGTCTCAGTCCATTCCAGAGGAACCTCTTTTCCCTTCAATGGCTCGTCTTTCATGCCGAGGATCGACTCACACCAAGGTGGCACTTGGCATAGCCCTGTGGGAAAGCCTCGTGGGAAAGCCTCGAGGGAAAGCCTCGAGGGAAAGCCACAGATCCCTTGATCCACGTGACAGGAAGCGTGACCCTACTGCTGCAGCTCGGGAGGAAAGCGCACGTGCATGCCCCCACTCGAGACGAAGCCTGACTCCCCTGGGGAGACTGAGAGGCACCCCAAGATCCATGTCAACACTGGAGAGGAATGCTCAGGTTCGGCCCCGACTCCACACAAGGTCTTAGGCCCCGTCATTGACGGGAGAGGAATCCCGAGATGGCCCCTAGCACCTCGCATGGGGACTGGCCCTTCCTGAGGCCACCAGAGCGGATCCCTGAGGTCCCCGTCGTAACTCGAGAAGACCTGCCGCAACTCCAGAATATCCAGGAGGTTCTCCCCTGCAGGCGAGATGAGGCCCATTTCCGCAGAGGCTTCTCGGAGCTAATCACACCTCACCTCTGGAACGTCAAAAGGGTCCTTCACACTCTTGGTGCAACTCAAGAAGTTCCCCGACATACCCGTCTCCACTCGAGAGGAAACACGAGGGTCCCGCCCACATCCAGAGGAGCCCCGTTTCCGCCTCGTAGCTCGAGGTGACGGATCCTTTCCCTGCTTCGTCGGGAAAGAATTCCCGGCGTTCCCGTCCCATCTCAAGAGGAGGCCCTCTCAACAGGAACGGCGAGAGGAACTCCAGGGTCGTGCCACCATTCCAAGAGTCCCCCAGATGTCTCAGTCCATTCCAGAGGAACCTCTTTTCCCTTCACCGGCTCTTCTTTCACGCCGAGGATCGACTCACACCAAGGTGGCACTTGGCATAGCCCTGTGGGAAAGCCTCTTGGGAAAGCCTCGAGGGAAAGCCTCCAGGGAAAGCCACAGATCCCTTGATCCACGTGACAGGAAGCGTGACCCTACTGCTGCAGCTCGGGAGGAAAGCGCACGTGCATGCCCCCACTCGAGACGAAGCCTGACTCCCCTGGGGAGACTGAGAGGCACCCCAAGATCCATGTCAACACTGGAGAGGAATGCTCAGGTTCGGCCCCGACTCCACACAAGGTCTTAGGCCCCGTCATTGACGGGAGAGGAATCCCGAGATGGCCCCTAGCACCTCGCATGGGGACTGGCCCTTCCTGAGGCCACCAGAGCGGATCCCTGAGGTCCCCGTCGTAACTCGAGAAGACCTGCCGCAACTCGAGAATATCCAGGAGGTTCTCCCCTGCAGGCGAGATGAGGCCCATTTCGGCAGAGGCTTCTCAGGGCTAATCACACCTCACCTCTGGAACATCGAAAGGTTCCTTCCCACCCTTGGTACAACTCAAGAAGGTCCCCGACATACCCGTCTCCACTCGAGAGGAAACACGAGGGTCCCGCCCACATCCAGAGGAGCCCCGTTTCCGCCTCGTAGCTCGAGGTGAGGGATCCTTTACGTGCTTCTTCAGGAAAGAATTCCCGGCGTTCCGGTCGCATCTCAAGAGGAGGCCCTCTCAACAGGAACGGCGAGAGGAACTCCAGGGTCGTGCCACCATTCCAAGAGTCCTCCAGATGTCTCAGTCCATTCCAGAGGAACCTCTTTTCCCTTCACCGGCTCGTCTTTCACGCCGAGGATCGACTCACACCAACGTGGCTCTTGGCATAGCCCTTTGGGAAAGCCTCGTTTGAAAGCCTCGAGGGAAAGCCTCGAGAGAAGGACACAGATTCCTTGATCCACGTGACAGGAAGTGTGACCCTACTGCTGCAGCTCGGGAGGGAAGCGCACGTGCATGCCCCCACTCGAGACGAAGCCTGATTCCCCTGGGGAGACTCAGAGGCACCCCAAAATCCATGTCAACACTGGAGAGGAATGCGCAGGTTCCGGCCCCGACTCCACATAAGGTCTAAGGCCCCGGGATCGACGGGAGAGGAATCCCGAGATGGCCCCTAGCAACTCGCATGGGGACTGGCTCTTCCTGAGGCCACCAGAGCGGGTCCTTGAGGTTCCCGTCGTAACTCGAGAACACCTGCCGCAACTTGAGAATATCCAGGAGGTTCTCCCCTGCAGGCGAGATGAGGCCCATTTCCGCAGAGGCTTCTCGGAGCTAATCACACCTCACCTCTGGAACGTCAAAAGGGTCCTTCACACCCATGGTGCA
Source organism: Budorcas taxicolor (assembly GCF_023091745.1). Taxonomy (NCBI): domain Eukaryota; kingdom Metazoa; phylum Chordata; class Mammalia; order Artiodactyla; family Bovidae; genus Budorcas; species Budorcas taxicolor. The sequence continues at coordinate 580,418 of NW_026291768.1, forward strand.
ACTCAAGAAGTTCCCCGACATACCGGTCTCCACTCGAGAGGAAACACGAGGGTCCCGCCCACATCCAGAGGAGCCCCGTTTCCGCCTCGTAGCTCGAGATGAGGGATCCTTTGTCTGCTTCGTCGGGAAAGCATTCCCGGCATTCCCGTCGCATCTCAAGGGGAGGCCCTCTCAACAGGAACGGCGAGAGGAACTCCAGGGTCCTGCCACCGTTCCAACAGTCCCCCAGATGTCTCAGTCCATTCCAGAGGAACCTCTTTTCCCGTCACCGGCTCGTCTTTCACTCCGAGGATCGACTCACACCAAGGTGGCACGTGGCACAGCCCTGTGGGAAAGCCTCGTGGGAAAGCCTCGAGGGAAAGCCTCGAGGGAAAGCCACAGATCCCTTGATCCACGTGACAGGAAGCGTGACCCTACTGCTGCAGCTCGGGAGGGAAGCGCACGTGCATGACCCCACTCGAGACGAGGCCTGACTCCCCTGGGGAGACTCAGAGGCACCCCAAGATCCATGTCAACACTGGAGAGGAATGCTCAGGTTCCGGCCCCGACTCCACACAAGGACTTAGGCCCCGGCATCGACGGGACAGGAATCCCGAGAAGGTCCCTAGCAACTCGCATGGGGTCTGGCCCTTCCTGAGGCCACCAGAGCGGGTCCCTGAGGTCCCCGTCGTAACTCGAGAAGACCTGCCGCAACTCGAGAATATCCAGGAGGTTCTCCCCTGCAGGCGAGATGAGGCCCATTTCCGCAGAGGCTTCTCGGGGCTAATCACACCTCACCTCTGGAACGTCGAAAGGGTCCTTCACACCCTTGGTGCACTCAAGAAGTTTCCCGACATACCCGTCTCCACTCGAGAGGAAACACGAGGGGTCCGCCCACATCCAGAGGAGCCCCATTTCTGCCTCGTAGCTCGAGGTGAGGGATCCTGTCCCTCCTTCGTCGGGAAAGAATTCAGGGCGTTCCCGTCGAATCTCAAGAGGAGGCCCTCTCAACAGGAACGGCGAGAGGAACTCCAGGGTCCTGCCACCATTCCAAGAGTCCCCCAGGTGTCTCAGTCCATTCCAGATGAACCTCTTTTCCCGTCACCGGCTCGTCTTTCACTCCGAGGATCGACTCACACCAAGGTGGCACGTGGCACAGACCTGTGGGAAAGCCTCGTGGGAAAGCCTCGAGGGAAAGCCTCGAGGGAAAGCCACAGATCCCTTGATCCACGTGACAGGAAGCGTGACCCTACTGCTGCAGCTCGGGAGGGAAGCGCACGTGCATGCCCCCACTCGAAACGAAGCCTGACTCCCCTGGGGAGACTGAGAGGCACCCCAAGATCCATGTCAACACTGGAGAGGAATCCTCAGGTTCCGGCCGCGACTCCACACAAGGAATTAGGCCCCGGCATCGATGGGAGAGGAATCATGATAAGATCCCTAACAACTCGCATGGGGTTTGGCCCTTCCTGAGGCCACCAGAGCGGGTCCCTGAGGTCCCCGTCGTAACTCGAGAAGACCTGGCGCAACTCGAGAATATCCAGGAGGTTCTCCCCTGCAGGCGAAATGAGGCCCGTTTCGCAGAGGCTTCTCGGGGCTAATCACACCTCACCTCTGGAACGTCGAAAGGTCCCTTCCCACCCTTGGTACAACTCAAGAAGTTCCCCGACTTACCCGTATCCACTCGAGAGTAAACACGAGGGTCCCGCCCACATCCAGAGGAGCCCCGTTTCCGCCTCGTAGCTCGAGGTTGCGGATCCTTTCCCTGCTTCGTCGGGAAAGAATTCCCGGCGTTCCTGTCGCATCTCAAAAGGAGGCCCTCTCAACAGGAACGGCGAGAGGAACTCCAGGGTCGTGCCACCATTCCAAGAGTCCCCCAGATGTCTCAGTCCATTCCAGAGGAACCTCTTTTCCCTTCAATGGCTCGTCTTTCATGCCGAGGATCGACTCACACCAAGGTGGCACTTGGCATAGCCCTGTGGGAAAGCCTCGTGGGAAAGCCTCGAGGGAAAGCCTCGAGGGAAAGCCACAGATCCCTTGATCCACGTGACAGGAAGCGTGACCCTACTGCTGCAGCTCGGGAGGAAAGCGCACGTGCATGCCCCCACTCGAGACGAAGCCTGACTCCCCTGGGGAGACTGAGAGGCACCCCAAGATCCATGTCAACACTGGAGAGGAATGCTCAGGTTCGGCCCCGACTCCACACAAGGTCTTAGGCCCCGTCATTGACGGGAGAGGAATCCCGAGATGGCCCCTAGCACCTCGCATGGGGACTGGCCCTTCCTGAGGCCACCAGAGCGGATCCCTGAGGTCCCCGTCGTAACTCGAGAAGACCTGCCGCAACTCCAGAATATCCAGGAGGTTCTCCCCTGCAGGCGAGATGAGGCCCATTTCCGCAGAGGCTTCTCGGAGCTAATCACACCTCACCTCTGGAACGTCAAAAGGGTCCTTCACACTCTTGGTGCAACTCAAGAAGTTCCCCGACATACCCGTCTCCACTCGAGAGGAAACACGAGGGTCCCGCCCACATCCAGAGGAGCCCCGTTTCCGCCTCGTAGCTCGAGGTGACGGATCCTTTCCCTGCTTCGTCGGGAAAGAATTCCCGGCGTTCCCGTCCCATCTCAAGAGGAGGCCCTCTCAACAGGAACGGCGAGAGGAACTCCAGGGTCGTGCCACCATTCCAAGAGTCCCCCAGATGTCTCAGTCCATTCCAGAGGAACCTCTTTTCCCTTCACCGGCTCTTCTTTCACGCCGAGGATCGACTCACACCAAGGTGGCACTTGGCATAGCCCTGTGGGAAAGCCTCTTGGGAAAGCCTCGAGGGAAAGCCTCCAGGGAAAGCCACAGATCCCTTGATCCACGTGACAGGAAGCGTGACCCTACTGCTGCAGCTCGGGAGGAAAGCGCACGTGCATGCCCCCACTCGAGACGAAGCCTGACTCCCCTGGGGAGACTGAGAGGCACCCCAAGATCCATGTCAACACTGGAGAGGAATGCTCAGGTTCGGCCCCGACTCCACACAAGGTCTTAGGCCCCGTCATTGACGGGAGAGGAATCCCGAGATGGCCCCTAGCACCTCGCATGGGGACTGGCCCTTCCTGAGGCCACCAGAGCGGATCCCTGAGGTCCCCGTCGTAACTCGAGAAGACCTGCCGCAACTCGAGAATATCCAGGAGGTTCTCCCCTGCAGGCGAGATGAGGCCCATTTCGGCAGAGGCTTCTCAGGGCTAATCACACCTCACCTCTGGAACATCGAAAGGTTCCTTCCCACCCTTGGTACAACTCAAGAAGGTCCCCGACATACCCGTCTCCACTCGAGAGGAAACACGAGGGTCCCGCCCACATCCAGAGGAGCCCCGTTTCCGCCTCGTAGCTCGAGGTGAGGGATCCTTTACGTGCTTCTTCAGGAAAGAATTCCCGGCGTTCCGGTCGCATCTCAAGAGGAGGCCCTCTCAACAGGAACGGCGAGAGGAACTCCAGGGTCGTGCCACCATTCCAAGAGTCCTCCAGATGTCTCAGTCCATTCCAGAGGAACCTCTTTTCCCTTCACCGGCTCGTCTTTCACGCCGAGGATCGACTCACACCAACGTGGCTCTTGGCATAGCCCTTTGGGAAAGCCTCGTTTGAAAGCCTCGAGGGAAAGCCTCGAGAGAAGGACACAGATTCCTTGATCCACGTGACAGGAAGTGTGACCCTAGTGCTGCAGCTCGGGAGGGAAGCGCACGTGCATGCCCCCACTCGAGACGAAGCCTGATTCCCCTGGGGAGACTCAGAGGCACCCCAAAATCCATGTCAACACTGGAGAGGAATGCGCAGGTTCCGGCCCCGACTCCACATAAGGTCTAAGGCCCCGGGATCGACGGGAGAGGAATCCCGAGATGGCCCCTAGCAACTCGCATGGGGACTGGCCCTTCCTGAGGCCACCAGAGCGGGTCCTTGAGGTCCCCGTCGTAACTCGAGAACACCTGCCGCAACTCGAGAATATCCAGGAGGTTCTCCCCTGCAGGCGAGATGAGGCCCATTTCCGCAGAGGCTTCTCGGAGCTAATCACACCTCACCTCTGGAACGTCGAAAGGGTCCTTCACACCCTTGGTGCAACTCAAGAAGTTCCCCGACATACCCGTCTCCACTCGAGAGGAAACACGAGGGTCCCGCCCACATCCAGAGGAGCCCCGTTTCCGCCTCGTAGCTCGAGATGAGGGATCCTTTCTCTGCTTCGTCGGGAAAGCATTCCCGGCATTCCCGTCGCATCTCAAGAGGAGGCCCTCTCAACAGGAACGGCGAGAGGAACTCCAGGCTCCTGCCACCGTTCCAAGAGTCCCCCCGATGTCTCAGTCCATTCCAGAGGAACCTCTTTTCCCGTCACCGGCTCGTCTTTCACTCCGAGGATCGACTCACACCAAGGTGGCACGTGGCACAGCCCTGTGGGAAAGCCTCGTGGGAAAGCCTCGAGGGAAAGCCTCGAGGGAAAGCCACAGATCCCTTGATCCACGTGACAGGAAGCGTGACCCTACTACTGCAGCTTGGGAGGAAGCGCACGTGCATGCCCCCACTCGAGACGAGGCCTGACTCCCCTGGGGAGACTGAGAGGCACCCCAAGATCCATGTCAACACTGGAGAGGAATCCTCAGGTTCCGGCCCCGACTCCACACAAGGTCTTAGGCCCCGGCATCGATGGGAGAGGAATCCCGAGATGGCCCCTAGCACCTCGCATGGGGACTGGCCCTTCCTGAGGCCACCAGAGCGGGTCCCTGAGGTCCTCGTCGTAACTCGAGAACACCTGCCGCAACTCGAGAATATCCAGGAGGTTCTCCCATGCAGGCGAGATGAGGCCCATTTCCGCAGAGGCTTCTCGGGGCTAATCACACCTCACCTCTGGAACGTCGAAAGGGTCCTTCCCACCCTTGGTGCAACTCAAGAAGTTTCCCGACATACCCGTCTCCACTCGAGAGGAAACACGAGGGTCCCGCCCACATCCAGAGGAGCACCGTTTCCGCCTCGTAGCTCGAGGTGAGGGATCCTTTCCCTGCTTCGTCGGGAAAGAATTTCGGGCGTTCCCGTCGCATGTCAAGAGGAGGCCCTCTCAACAGGAACGGCGAGAGGAACTCCAGGGTCGTGCCACCATTCCAAGAGTCCCCCAGATGTCTCAGTCCATTCCAGAGGAACCTCTTTTCCCGTCACCGGCTCGTCTTTCACTCCGAGGATCGACTCACAACAAGGTGGCACGTGGCACAGCCCTGTGGGAAAGCCTCGTGGGAAAGCCTCGAGGGAAAGCCTCGAGGGAAAGCCACAGATCCCTTGATCCACGTGACAGGAAGCGTGACCCTACTGCTGCAGCTCGGGAGGGAAGCGCACGTGCATGCCCCCACTCGAGACGAGGCCTGACTCCCCTGGGGAGACTGAGAGGCACCCCAAGATCCATGTCAACACTGGAGAGGAATCCTCAGGTTCCGGCCCCGACTCCACACAAGGTCTTAGGCCCCGGCATCGATGGGAGAGGAATCCCGAGACGGCCCCTAGCACCTCGCATGGGGACTGGCCCTTCCTGAGGCCACCAGAGCGGGTCCCTGAGGTCCCCGTCGTAACTCGAGAAGACCTGCCGCAACTCGAGTATATCCAGGAGGTTCTCCCCTGCAGGCGAGATGAGGCCCATTTCGGCAGAGGCTTCTCAGGGCTAATCACACCTCACCTCTGGAACATCGAAAGGTTCCTTCCCACCCTTGGTACAACTCAAGAAGGTCCCCGACATACCCGTCTCCACTCGAGAGGAAACACGAGGGTCCGGCCCACATCCAGAGGAGCCCCGTTTCCGCCTCGTAGCTCGAGGTGAGGGATCCTTTACGTGCTTCTTCAGGAAAGAATTCCCGGCGTTCCTGTCGCCTGTCAAGAGGAGGCCCTCTCAACAGGAACGGCGAGAGGAACTCCAGGGTCGTGCCACCATTCCAAGAGTCCTCCAGATGTCTCAGTCCATTCCAGAGGAACCTCTTTTCCCTTCACCGGCTCGTCTTTCACGCCGAGGATCGACTCACACCAACGTGGCTCTTGGCATAGCCCTTTGGGAAAGCCTCGTTTGAAAGCCTCGAGGGAAAGCCTCGAGAGAAGGACACAGATTCCTTGATCCACGTGACAGGAAGTGTGACCCTAGTGCTGCAGCTCGGGAGGGAAGCGCACGTGCATGCCCCCACTCGAGACGAAGCCTGATTCCCCTGGGGAGACTCAGAGGCACCCCAAAATCCATGTCAACACTGGAGAGGAATGCTCAGGTTCCGGCCCCGACTCCACATAAGGTCTAAGGCCCCGGGATCGACGGGAGAGGAATCCCGAGATGGCCCCTAGCAACTCGCATGGGGACTGGCCCTTCCTGAGGCCACCAGAGCGGGTCCTTGAGGTCCCCGTCGTAACTCGAGAACACCTGCCGAAACTCGAGAATATCCAGGAGGTTCTCCCCTGCAGGCGAGATGAGGCCCATTTCCGCAGAGGCTTCTCGGAGCTAATCACACCTCACCTCTGGAATGTCAAAAGGGTCCTTCACACCCTTGGTGCAAGTCAAGAAGTTCCCCGACACACCCGTCTCCACTCGAGAGGAAACACGAGGGTCCCGCCCACATCCAGAGGAGCCCCGTTTCCGCCTCGTAGCTCGAGATGAGGGATCCTTTGTCTGCTTCGTCGGGAAAGCATTCCCGGCATTCCCGTCCCATCTCAAGAGGAGGCCCTCTCAACAGGAACGGCGAGAGGAACTCCAGGGTCCTGCCACCGTTCCAAGAGTCCCCCAGATGTCTCAGTCCATTCCAGAGGAACCTCTTTTCCCGTCACCGGCTCGTCTTTCACTCCGAGGATCGACTCACACCAAGGTGGCACGTGGCACAGCCCTGTGGGAAAGCCTCGTGGGAAAGCCTCGAGGGAAAGCCTCGAGGGAAAGCCACAGATCCCTTGATCCACGTGACAGGAAGCGTGACCCTACTGCTGCAGCTCGGGAGGGAAGCGCACGTGCATGCCCCCACTCGAGACGAGGCCTGACTCCCCTGGGGAGACTGAGAGGCACCCCAAGATCCATGTCAACACTGGAGAGGAATCCTCAGGTTCCGGCCCCGACTCCACACAAGGTCTTAGGCCCCGGCATCGATGGGAGAGGAATCCCGAGACGGCCCCTAGCACCTCGCATGGGGACTGGCCCTTCCTGAGGCCACCAGAGCGGGTCCCTGAGGTCCCCGTCGTAACTCGAGAAGACCTGCCGCAACTCGAGTATATCCAGGAGGTTCTCCCCTGCAGGCGAGATGAGGCCCATTTCGGCAGAGGCTTCTCAGGGCTAATCACACCTCACCTCTGGAACATCGAAAGGTTCCTTCCCACCCTTGGTACAACTCAAGAAGGTCCCCGACATACCCGTCTCCACTCGAGAGGAAACACGAGGGTCCCGCCCACATCCAGAGGAGCCCCGTTTCCGCCTCGTAGCTCGAGGTGAGGGATCCTTTACGTGCTTCTTCAGGAAAGAATTCCCGGCGTTCCCGTCGCAACTCAAGAGGAGGCCCTCTCAACAGGAACGGCGAGAGGAACTCCAGGGTCGTGCCACCATTCCAAGAGTCCTGCAGATGTCTCAGTCCATTCCAGAGGAACCTCTTTTCCCTTCACCGGCTCGTCTTTCATGCTGAGGATCGACTCACACCAACGTGGCTCTTGGCATAGCCCTTTGGGAAAGCCTCGTTTGAAAGCCTCGAGGGAAAGCCTAGAGAGAAGGACACAGATCCCTTGATCCACGTGACAGGAAGCGTGACCCTACTGCTGCAGCTCGGGAGGGAAGCGCACGTGCATGCCCCCACTCGAGACGAGGCCTGACTCCCCTGGGGAGACCCAGAGGCACCCCAAGATCCATGTCAACACTGGAGAGGAATGCTCAGGTTCCGGCCCCGACTCCACACAAGGACTTAGGCCCCGGCATCGACGGGACAGGAATCCCGAGAAGGTCCCTAGCAACTCGCATGGGGTCTGGCCCTTCCTGAGGCCACTAGAGCGGGTCCCTGAGGTCCCCGTCGTAACTCGAGAAGACCTGCCGCAACTCGAGAATATCCAGGAGGTTCTCCCCTGCAGGCGAGATGAGGCCCATTTCCGCAGAGGCTTCTCGGAGCTAATCACACCTCACCTCTGGAACGTCGAAAGGTTCCTTCCCACTCTTGGTACAACTCAAGATGTTCCCCGACTTACCTCTCTCCACTCGAGAGTAAACACGAGGGTCCCGCCCACATCCAGAGGAGCCCCGTTTCCGCCTCGTAGCTCGAGGTGACGGATCCTTTAACTGCTTCGTCGGGAAAGAATTCCCGGCGTTCCCGTCCCATCTCAAGAGGAGGCCCTCTCAACAGGAACGGCGAGAGGAACTCCAAGATCGTGCCACCATTCCAAGAGTCCCCCAGATGTCTCAGTCCATTCCAGAGGAACCTCTTTTCCCTTCACCGGCTCTTCTTTCACGCCGAGGATCGACTCACACCAAGGTGGCACGTGGCATAGCCCTGTGGGAAAGCCTCGTGGGAAAGCCTCGAGGGAAAGCCTCCAGGGAAAGCCACAGATACCTTGATCCACGTGACAGGAAGCGTGACCCTACTGCTGCAGCTCGGGAGGAAAGCGCACGTGCATGCCCACACTCGAGACGAAGCCTGACTCCCCTGGGGAGACTGAGAGGCACCCCAAGATCCATGTCAACACTGGAGAGGAATGCTCAGGTTCGGCCCCGACTCCACACAAGGTCTTAGGCCCCGTCATTGACGGGAGAGGAATCCCGAGATGGCCCCTAGCACCTCGCATGGGGACTGGCCCTTCCTGAGGCCACCAGAGCGGATCCCTGAGGTCCCCGTCGTAACTCGAGAAGACCTGCCGCAACTCGAGAATATCCAGGAGGTTCTCCCCTGCAGGCGAGATGAGGCCCATTTCCGCAGAGGCTTCTCGGAGCTAATCACACCTCACCTCTGGAACGTCAAAAGGGTCCTTCACACCCTTGGTGCAACTCAAGAAGTTCCCCGACATACCCGTCTCCACTCGAGAGGAAACACGAGGGTCCCGCCCACATCCAGAGGAGCCCCGTTTCCGCCTCGTAGCTCGAGATGAGGGATCCTTTCTCTGCTTCGTCAGGAAAGCATTCCCGGCATTCCCGTCCCATCTCAAGAGGAGGCCCTCTCAACAGGAACGGCGAGAGGAACTCCAGGGTCCTGCCACCGTTCCAAGAGTCCCCCAGATGTCTCAGTCCATTCCAGAGGAACCTCTTTTCCCGTCACCGGCTCGTCTTTCACTCAGAGGATCGACTCACAACAAGGTGGCACGTGGCACAGCCCTGTGGGAAAGCCTCGTGGGAAAGCCTCGAGGGAAAGCCTCGAGGGAAAGCCACAGATCCCTTGATCCACGTGACAGGAAGCGTGACCCTACTGCTGCAGCTCGGGAGGGAAGCGCACGTGCATGCCCCCACTCGAGACGAGGCCTGACTCCCCTGGGGAGACTGAGAGGCACCCCAAGATCCATGTCAACACTGGAGAGGAATCCTCAGGTTCCGGCCCCGACTCCACACAAGGTCTTAGGCCCCGGCATCGATGGGAGAGGAATCCCGAGACGGCCCCTAGCACCTCGCATGGGGACTGGCCCTTCCTGAGGCCACCAGAGCGGGTCACTGAGGTCCCCGTCGTAACTCGAGAAGACCTGCCGCAACTCGAGTATATCCAGGAGGTTCTCCCCTGCAGGCGAGATGAGGCCCATTTCGGCAGAGGCTTCTCAGGGCTAATCACACCTCACCTCTGGAACATCGAAAGGTTCCTTCCCACCCTTGGTACAACTCAAGAAGGTCCCCGACATACCCGTCTCCACTCGAGAGGAAACACGAGGGTCCGGCCCACATCCAGAGGAGCCCCGTTTCCGCCTCGTAGCTCGAGGTGAGGGATCCTTTACGTGCTTCTTCAGGAAAGAATTCCCGGCGTTCCGGTCGCATCTCAAGAGGAGGCCCTCTCAACAGGAACGGCGAGAGGAACTCCAGGGTCGTGCCACCATTCCAAGAGTCCCCCAGATGTCTCAGTCCATTCCAGAGGAACCTCTTTTCCCTTCACCGGCTCGTCTTTCACGCCGAGGATCGACTCACACCAACGTGGCTCTTGGCATAGCCCTTTGGGAAAGCCTCGTTTGAAAGCCTCGAGGGAAAGCCTCGAGAGAAGGACACAGATTCCTTGATCCACGTGACAGGAAGTGTGACCCTAGTGCTGCAGCTCGGGAGGGAAGCGCACGTGCATGCCCCCACTCGAGACGAAGCCTGATTCCCCTGGGGAGACTCAGAGGCACCCCAAAATCCATGTCAACACTGGAGAGGAATGCTCAGGTTCCGGCCCCGACTCCACATAAGGTCTAAGGCCCCGGGATCGACGGGAGAGGAATCCCGAGATGGCCCCTAGCAACTCGCATGGGGACTGGCCCTTCCTGAGGCCACCAGAGCGGGTCCTTGAGGTCCCCGTCGTAACTCGAGAACACCTGCCGCAACTCGAGAATATCCAGGAGGTTCTCCCCTGCAGGCGAGATGAGGCCCATTTCCGCAGAGGCTTCTCGGAGCTAATCACACCTCACCTCTGGAATGTCAAAAGGGTCCTTCACACCCTTGGTGCAAGTCAAGAAGTTCCCCGACATACCCGTCTCCACTCGAGAGGAAACACGAGGGTCCCGCCCACATCCAGAGGAGCCCCGTTTCCGCCTCGTAGCTCGAGATGAGGGATCCTTTCTCTGCTTCGTCGGGAAAGCATTCCCGGCATTCCCGTCCCATCTCAAGAGGAGGCCCTCTCAACAGGAACGGCGAGAGGAACTCCAGGGTCCTGCCACCGTTCCAAGAGTCCCCCAGATGTCTCAGTCCATTCCAGAGGAACCTCTTTTCCCGTCACCGGCTCGTCTTTCACTCCGAGGATCGACTCACAACAAGGTGGCACGTGGCACAGCCCTGTGGGAAAGCCTCGTGGGAAAGCCTCGAGGGAAAGCCTCGAGGGAAAGCCACAGATCCCTTGATCCACGTGACAGGAAGCGTGACCCTACTGCTGCAGCTCGGGAGGGAAGCGCACGTGCATGCCCCCACTCGAGACGAGGCCTGACTCCCCTGGGGAGACTGAGAGGCACCCCAAGATCCATGTCAACACTGGAGAGGAATCCTCAGGTTCCGGCCCCGACTCCACACAAGGTCTTAGGCCCCGGCATCGATGGGAGAGGAATCCCGAGACGGCCCCTAGCACCTCGCATGGGGACTGGCCCTTCCTGAGGCCACCAGAGCGGGTCCCTGAGGTCCCCGTCGTAACTCGAGAAGACCTGCCGCAACTCGAGTATATCCAGGAGGTTCTCCCCTGCAGGCGAGATGAGGCCCATTTCGGCAGAGGCTTCTCAGGGCTAATCACACCTCACCTCTGGAACATCGAAAGGTTCCTTCCCACCCTTGGTACAACTCAAGAAGGTCCCCGACATACCCGTCTCCACTCGAGAGGAAACACGAGGGTCCCGCCCACATCCAGAGGAGCCCCGTTTCCGCCTCGTAGCTCGAGGTGAGGGATCCTTTACGTGCTTCTTCAGGAAAGAATTCCCGGCGTTCCCGTCGCAACTCAAGAGGAGGCCCTCTCAACAGGAACGGCGAGAGGAACTCCAGGGTCGTGCCACCATTCCAAGAGTCCTGCAGATGTCTCAGTCCATTCCAGAGGAACCTCTTTTCCCTTCACCGGCTCGTCTTTCACGCTGAGGATCGACTCACACCAACGTGGCTCTTGGCATAGCCCTTTGGGAAAGCCTCGTTTGAAAGCCTCGAGGGAAAGCCTAGAGAGAAGGACACAGATCCCTTGATCCACGTGACAGGAAGCGTGACCCTACTGCTGCAGCTCGGGAGGGAAGCGCACGTGCATGCCCCCACTCGAGACGAGGCCTGACTCCCCTGGGGAGACCCAGAGGCACCCCAAGATCCATGTCAACACTGGAGAGGAATGCTCAGGTTCCGGCCCCGACTCCACACAAGGACTTAGGCCCCGGCATCGACGGGACAGGAATCCCGAGAAGGTCCCTAGCAACTCGCATGGGGTCTGGCCCTTCCTGAGGCCACTAGAGCGGGTCCCTGAGGTCCCCGTCGTAACTCGAGAAGACCTGCCGCAACTCGAGAATATCCAGGAGGTTCTCCCCTGCAGGCGAGATGAGGCCCATTTCCGCAGAGGCTTCTCGGAGCTAATCACACCTCACCTCTGGAACGTCGAAAGGTTCCTTCCCACTCTTGGTACAACTCAAGAAGTTCCCCGACTTACCTCTCTCCACTCGAGAGTAAACACGAGGGTCCCGCCCACATCCAGAGGAGCCCCGTTTCCGCCTCGTAGCTCGAGGTGACGGATCCTTTAACTGCTTCGTCGGGAAAGAATTCCCGGCGTTCCCGTCCCATCTCAAGAGGAGGCCCTCTCAACAGGAACGGCGAGAGGAACTCCAAGGTCGTGCCACCATTCCAAGAGTCCCCCAGATGTCTCAGTCCATTCCAGAGGAACCTCTTTTCCCTTCACCGGCTCTTCTTTCACGCCGAGGATCGACTCACACCAAGGTGGCACTTGGCATAGCCCTGTGGGAAAGCCTCGTGGGAAAGCCTCGAGGGAAAGCCTCCAGGGAAAGCCACAGATACCTTGATCCACGTGACAGGAAGCGTGACCCTACTGCTGCAGCTCGGGAGGAAAGCGCACGTGCATGCCCACACTCGAGACGAAGCCTGACTCCCCTGGGGAGACTGAGAGGCACCCCAAGATCCATGTCAACACTGGAGAGGAATGCTCAGGTTCGGCCCCGACTCCACACAAGGTCTTAGGCCCCGTCATTGACGGGAGAGGAATCCCGAGATGGCCCCTAGCACCTCGCATGGGGACTGGCCCTTCCTGAGGCCACCAGAGCGGATCCCTGAGGTCCCCGTCGTAACTCGAGAAGACCTGCCGCAACTCGAGAATATCCAGGAGGTTCTCCCCTGCAGGCGAGATGAGGCCCATTTCCGCAGAGGCTTCTCGGAGCTAATCACACCTCACCTCTGGAACGTCAAAAGGGTCCTTCACACCCTTGGTGCAACTCAAGAAGTTCCCCGACATACCCGTCTCCACTCGAGAGGAAACACGAGGGTCCCGCCCACATCCAGAGGAGCCCCGTTTCCGCCTCGTAGCTCGAGATGAGGGATCCTTTCTCTGCTTCGTCGGGAAAGCATTCCCGGCATTCCCGTCCCATCTCAAGAGGAGGCCCTCTCAACAGTAACGGCGAGAGGAACTCCAGGGTCCTGCCACCGTTCCAAGAGTCCCCCAGATGTCTCAGTCCATTCCAGAGGAACCTGTTTTCCCGTCACCGGCTCGTCTTTCACTCAGAGGATCGACTCACAACAAGGTGGCACGTGGCACAGCCCTGTGGGAAAGCCTCGTGGGAAAGCCTCGAGGGAAAGCCTCGAGGGAAAGCCACAGATCCCTTGATCCACGTGACAGGAAGCGTGACCCTACTGCTGCAGCTCGGGAGGGAAGCGCACGTGCATGCCCCCACTCGAGACGAGGCCTGACTCCCCTGGGGAGACTGAGAGGCACCCCAAGATCCATGTCAACACTGGAGAGGAATCCTCAGGTTCCGGCCCCGACTCCACACAAGGTCTTAGGCCCCGGCATCGATGGGAGAGGAATCCCGAGACGGCCCCTAGCACCTCGCATGGGGACTGGCCCTTCCTGAGGCCACCAGAGCGGGTCCCTGAGGTCCCCGTCGTAACACGAGAAGACCTGCCGCAACTCGAGTATATCCAGGAGGTTCTCCCCTGCAGGCGAGATGAGGCCCATTTCGGCAGAGGCTTCTCAGGGCTAATCACACCTCACCTCTGGAACATCGAAAGGTTCCTTCCCACCCTTGGTACAACTCAAGAAGGTCCCCGACATACCCGTCTCCACTCGAGAGGAAACACGAGGGTCCGGCCCACATCCAGAGGAGCCCCGTTTCCGCCTCGTAGCTCGAGGTGAGGGATCCTTTACGTGCTTCTTCAGGAAAGAATTCCCGGCGTTCCGGTCGCATGTCAAGAGGAGGCCCTCTCAACAGGAACGGCGAGAGGAACTCCAGGGTCGTGCCACCATTCCAAAGTCCACCAGATGTCTCAGTCCATTCCAGAGGAACCTCTTTTCCCTTCACCGGCTCGTCTTTCACGCCGAGGATCGACTCACACCAAGGTGGCACGTGGCACAGCCCTGTGGGAAAGCCTCGTGGGAAAGCCTCGAGGGAAAGCCTCGAGGGAAAGCCACAGATCCCTTGATCCACGTGACAGGAAGCGTGACCCTACTACTGCAGCTTGGGAGGAAGCGCACGTGCATGCCCCCACTCGAGACGAGGCCTGACTCCCCTGGGGAGACTGAGAGGCACCCCAAGATCCATGTCAACACTGGAGAGGAATCCTCAGGTTCCGGCCCCGACTCCACACAAGGTCTTAGGCCCCGGCATCGATGGGAGAGGAATCCCGAGATGGCCCCTAGCACGTCGCATGGGGACTGGCCCTTCCTGAGGCCACCAGAGCGGGTCCCTGAGGTCCCCGTCGTAACTCGAGAACACCTGCCGCAACTCGAGAATATCCAGGAGGTTCTCCCATGCAGGCGAGATGAGGCCCATTTCCGCAGAGGCTTCTCGGGGCTAATCACACCTCACCTCTGGAACGTCGAAAGGGTCCTTCCCACCCTTGGTGCAACTCAAGAAGTTTCCCGACATACCCGTCTCCACTCGAGAGGAAACACGAGGGTCCCGCCCACATCCAGAGGAGCCCCGTTTCCGCCTCGTAGCTCGAGGTGAGGGATCCTTTCCCTGCTTCGTCGGGAAAGAATTTCGGGCGTTCCCGTCGCATGTCAAGAGGAGGCCCTCTCAACAGGAACGGCGAGAGGAACTCCAGGGTCGTGCCACCATTCCAAGAGTCCCCCAGATGTCTCAGTCCATTCCAGAGGAACCTCTTTTCCCGTCACCGGCTCGTCTTTCACTCCGAGGATCGACTCACAACAAGGTGGCACGTGGCACAGCCCTGTGGGAAAGCCTCGTGGGAAAGCCTCGAGGGAAAGCCTCGAGGGAAAGCCACAGATCCCTTGATCCACGTGACAGGAAGCGTGACCCTACTGCTGCAGCTCGGGAGGGAAGCGCACGTGCATGCCCCCACTCGAGACGAGGCCTGACTCCCCTGGGGAGACTGAGAGGCACCCCAAGATCCATGTCAACACTGGAGAGGAATCCTCAGGTTCCGGCCCCGACTCCACACAAGGTCTTAGGCCCCGGCATCGATGGGAGAGGAATCCCGAGACGGCCCCTAGCACCTCGCATGGGGACTGGCCCTTCCTGAGGCCACCAGAGCGGGTCCCTGAGGTCCCCGTCGTAACTCGAGAAGACCTGCCGCAACTCGAGTATATCCAGGAGGTTCTCCCCTGCAGGCGAGATGAGGCCCATTTCGGCAGAGGCTTCTCAGGGCTAATCACACCTCACCTCTGGAACATCGAAAGGTTCCTTCCCACCCTTGGTACAACTCAAGAAGGTCCCCGACATACCCGTCTCCACTCGAGAGGAAACACGAGGGTCCCGCCCACATCCAGAGGAGCCCCGTTTCCGCCTCGTAGCTCGAGGTGAGGGATCCTTTACGTGCTTCCTCAGGAAAGAATTCCCGGCGTTCCCGTCGCAACTCAAGAGGAGGCCCTCTCAACAGGAACGGCGAGAGGAACTCCAGGGTCGTGCCACCATTCCAAGAGTCCTGCAGATGTCTCAGTCCATTCCAGAGGAACCTCTTTTCCCTTCACCGTCTCGTCTTTCACGCTGAGGATCGACTCACACCAACGTGGCTCTTGGCATAGCCCTTTGGGAAAGCCTCGTTTGAAAGCCTCGAGGGAAAGCCTAGAGAGAAGGACACAGATCCCTTGATCCACGTGACAGGAAGCGTGACCCTACTGCTGCAGCTCGGGAGGGAAGCGCACGTGCATGCCCCCACTCGAGACGAGGCCTGACTCCCCTGGGGAGACTCAGAGGCACCCAAAGATCCATGTCAACACTGGAGAGGAATGCTCAGGTTCCCGCCCCGACTCCACACAAGGACTTAGGCCCCGGCATCGACGGGACAGGAATCCCGAGAAGGTCCCTAGCAACTCGCATGGGGTCTGGCCCTTCCTGAGGCCACCAGAGCGGGTCCCTGAGGTCCCCGTCGTAACTCGAGAAGACCTGCCGCAACTCGAGAATATCCAGGAGGTTCTCCCCTGCAGGCGAGATGAGGCCCATTTCCGCAGAGGCTTCTCGGAGCTAATCACACCTCACCTCTGGAACGTCGAAAGGTTCCTTCCCACTCTTGGTACAACTCAAGAAGTTCCCCGACTTACCTCTCTCCACTCGAGAGTAAACACGAGGGTCCCGCCCACATCCAGAGGAGCCCCGTTTCCGCCTCGTAGCTCGAGGTGACGGATCCTTTAACTGCTTCGTCGGGAAAGAATTCCCGGCGTTCCCGTCCCATCTCAAGAGGAGGCCCTCTCAACAGGAACGGCGAGAGGAACTCCAAGGTCGTGCCACCATTCCAAGAGTCCCCCAGATGTCTCAGTCCATTCCAGAGGAACCTCTTTTCCCTTCACCGGCTCTTCTTTCACGCCGAGGATCGACTCACACCAAGGTGGCACTTGGCATAGCCCTGTGGGAAAGCCTCGTGGGAAAGCCTCGAGGGAAAGCCTCCAGGGAAAGCCACAGATACCTTGATCCACGTGACAGGAAGCGTGACCCTACTGCTGCAGCTCGGGAGGAAAGCGCACGTGCATGCCCACACTCGAGACGAAGCCTGACTCCCCTGGGGAGACTGAGAGGCACCCCAAGATCCATGTCAACACTGGAGAGGAATGCTCAGGTTCGGCCCCGACTCCACACAAGGTCTTAGGCCCCGTCATTGACGGGAGAGGAATCCCGAGATGGCCCCTAGCACCTCGCATGGGGACTGGCCCTTCCTGAGGCCACCAGAGCGGATCCCTGAGGTCCCCGTCGTAACTCGAGAAGACCTGCCGCAACTCGAGAATATCCAGGAGGTTCTCCCCTGCAGGCGAGATGAGGCCCATTTCCGCAGAGGCTTCTCGGAGCTAATCACACCTCACATCTGGAACGTCAAAAGGGTCCTTCACACCCTTGGTGCAACTCAAGAAGTTCCCCGACATACCCGTCTCCACTCGAGAGGAAACACGAGGGTCCCGCCCACATCCAGAGGAGCCCCGTTTCCGCCTCGTAGCTCGAGATGAGGGATCCTTTCTCTGCTTCGTCGGGAAAGCATTCCCGGCATTCCCGTCCCATCTCAAGAGGAGGCCCTCTCAACAGGAACGGCGAGAGGAACTCCAGGGTCCTGCCACCGTTCCAAGAGTCCCCCAGATGTCTCAGTCCATTCCAGAGGAACCTGTTTTCCCGTCACCGGCTCGTCTTTCACTCAGAGGATCGACTCACAACAAGGTGGCACGTGGCACAGCCCTGTGGGAAAGCCTCGTGGGAAAGCCTCGAGGGAAAGCCTCGAGGGAAAGCCACAGATCCCTTGATCCACGTGACAGGAAGCGTGACCCTACTGCTGCAGCTCGGGAGGGAAGCGCACGTGCATGCCCCCACTCGAGACGAGGCCTGACTCCCCTGGGGAGACTGAGAGGCACCCCAAGATCCATGTCAACACTGGAGAGGAATCCTCAGGTTCCGGCCCCGACTCCACACAAGGTCTTAGGCCCCGGCATCGATGGGAGAGGAATCCCGAGACGGCCCCTAGCACCTCGCATGGGGACTGGCCCTTCCTGAGGCCACCAGAGCGGGTCCCTGAGGTCCCCGTCGTAACACGAGAAGACCTGCCGCAACTCGAGTATATCCAGGAGGTTCTCCCCTGCAGGCGAGATGAGGCCCATTTCGGCAGAGGCTTCTCAGGGCTAATCACACCTCACCTCTGGAACATCGAAAGGTTCCTTCCCACCCTTGGTACAACTCAAGAAGGTCCCCGACATACCCGTCTCCACTCGAGAGGAAACACGAGGGTCCGGCCCACATCCAGAGGAGCCCCGTTTCCGCCTCGTAGCTCGAGGTGAGGGATCCTTTACGTGCTTCTTCAGGAAAGAATTCCCGGCGTTCCGGTCGCATGTCAAGAGGAGGCCCTCTCAACAGGAACGGCGAGAGGAACTCCAGGGTCGTGCCACCATTCCAAAGTCCACCAGATGTCTCAGTCCATTCCAGAGGAACCTCTTTTCCCTTCACCGGCTCGTCTTTCACGCCGAGGATCGACTCACACCAAGGTGGCACGTGGCACAGCCCTGTGGGAAAGCCTCGTGGGAAAGCCTCGAGGGAAAGCCTCGAGGGAAAGCCACAGATCCCTTGATCCACGTGACAGGAAGCGTGACCCTACTACTGCAGCTTGGGAGGAAGCGCACGTGCATGCCCCCACTCGAGACGAGGCCTGACTCCCCTGGGGAGACTGAGAGGCACCCCAAGATCCATGTCAACACTGGAGAGGAATCCTCAGGTTCCGGCCCCGACTCCACACAAGGTCTTAGGCCCCGGCATCGATGGGAGAGGAATCCCGAGATGGCCCCTAGCACGTCGCATGGGGACTGGCCCTTCCTGAGGCCACCAGAGCGGGTCCCTGAGGTCCCCGTCGTAACTCGAGAACACCTGCCGCAACTCGAGAATATCCAGGAGGTTCTCCCATGCAGGCGAGATGAGGCCCATTTCCGCAGAGGCTTCTCGGGGCTAATCACACCTCACCTCTGGAACGTCGAAAGGGTCCTTCCCACCCTTGGTGCAACTCAAGAAGTTTCCCGACATACCCGTCTCCACTCGAGAGGAAACACGAGGGTCCCGCCCACATCCAGAGGAGCACCGTTTCCGCCTCGTAGCTCGAGGTGAGGGATCCTTTCCCTGCTTTGTCGGGAAAGAATTTCGGGCGTTTCCGTCGCATGTCAAGAGGAGGCCCTCTCAACAGGAACGGCGAGAGGAACTCCAGGGTCGTGCCACCATTCCAAGAGTCCCCCAGATGTCTCAGTCCATTCCAGAGGAACCTCTTTTCCCGTCACCGGCTCGTCTTTCACTCCGAGGATCGACTCACAACAAGGTGGCACGTGGCACAGCCCTGTGGGAAAGCCTCGTGGGAAAGCCTCGAGGGAAAGCCTCGAGGGAAAGCCACAGATCCCTTGATCCACGTGACAGGAAGCGTGACCCTACTGCTGCAGCTCGGGAGGGAAGCGCACGTGCATGCCCCCACTCGAGACGAGGCCTGACTCCCCTGGGGAGACTGAGAGGCACCCCAAGATCCATGTCAACACTGGAGAGGAATCCTCAGGTTCCGGCCCCGACTCCACACAAGGTCTTAGGCCCCGGCATCGATGGGAGAGGAATCCCGAGACGGCCCCTAGCACCTCGCATGGGGACTGGCCCTTCCTGAGGCCACCAGAGCGGGTCCCTGAGGTCCCCGTCGTAACTCGAGAAGACCTGCCGCAACTCGAGTATATCCAGGAGGTTCTCCCCTGCAGGCGAGATGAGGCCCATTTCGGCAGAGGCTTCTCAGGGCTAATCACACCTCACCTCTGGAACATCGAAAGGTTCCTTCCCACCCTTGGTACAACTCAAGAAGG